>NC_091069.1:175573123-176198123 GCF_032405125.1 Capricornis sumatraensis
CAGATTTCTCAGGAGGCAGGTCAGGTGTTCTGGTATTCCCATCTCTTTCAGAATTTTCCACAGTTGATTGTGATCCACACAGTCAAACGCTTTGGTGTTGTCAATAAAGCAGAAATAGATGTTTTTCTGGAATTCTCTTGCTGTTTCCATGATCCAGCAGATGTTGACAATTTGATCTCTGGTTCCTCTGCCTTTTCTAAAACCAGCTTGAACATCTGGAAGTTCACGGTTCACATATTGCTGAAGCCTGGCTTGGAGAATTTTGAGCATTACTTTACTAGCGTGTGAGGTGAGTGCAGTTGTGCGGTAGTTGGAGCATTCTTTGGGATTGGAATGAAAATTTACCTTTTCCAGTCCTGTGGCCACTGCTGAGTTTTCCAAATTTGCTGGCATATTGAGTGCAGCACTTTCACAGCATCATCTTTGAGGATTTGAAATAGCTCAGCTGGAGTTCCATCACCTCCACTAGCTTTGTTCGTAGTGATGCTCCTATTCTTAGGTGCATGCATATATGCTGACAGGAGTAAATATCTTCTCGGAGTGCTTATCATTATATAGTGTCCTTTGTCTTCCTTTGCAGCCTTTGGTTTAGAGTTTGTTTTGTCTGCCACAGGTATTGTGCTTTCTTGTCATTTCCATTTTCAGGAAATATCTTTTCCTATTCAGTCTCTGTGTGTCTTTTGCCCTAAAGTGGGTCTCTCATAGGCACCATGTTGCATGCTGGTTTTTAATCCAGCTTTCCACTCTGCATCTTTTGATTAGAGCAGTTAGCCCATTGACATTTAGGATAATTACTTTTTTTTTTTTTTTTACTGGAGTATAACTTCTTTACAGTGTTAGTTTCTGCTGTACATCAGTGTGAATCAGCCATATGTATACATATATCCCTTCCCTCTTAAGACTCCCTCCCACCCCTCTCGATCATCACAGAAGCAAGGTCAGTATTCATAGGTGTATTTATTGCCATTTTCAACCTTGCTTTCTGTATTTGCTTTTTCCCCTTTTTTCTTTAGCAGTTTGGTGATTTCCTTTTATTTTATGCTTTCGTGCTCTTTTTGTGAATCTATTTTGACTTGTGCTTACCCTGTTTTTCAAGTATGTTAACCCCTTCATATATCTACTTACTTTAAACTGGTAATCATAGACTCAAACACATTCTGAAAAAAAATCTACATTTTAATCTCCTCCCTCATTTTATGATTTTGATGTCCTCTTTCACATCTTCATATTTATCCTTTTGCTGTTCATTGTGGTTATTGTAACCTTCACACAGGATTTTTTTTTAATCTGTATACCAGCTTTATTTAAGTGGTTTACTTTTTGACTAATTTTCTTTTACTATAACTTTTCTATTTAGGGAAGACCTTGCAGTATTTCTTTCATAATAGGTTTAGTTTTACTGCCTTCTTTTTTTTGCTTGTCTGAGAAATTCTTTATCTCTGCTTTTATCTGAATGATAATGCTGTTGGCTAGAGTATTCTAGGTCATAGATTTTTCTCTTTCAGGACTTTGAATATATATTTTGCTACTCCCTTCTGGCCAGCAGTGTTTCTGTAATCAGCTGATTGTTTTTCTCTTACTGCCTTTAAAATGCTAACGTTTGCCATTTCAGTTATGTCTTGGTGTAGCTCTGTTTGGGACCCTCTGTGCTTCCTGTACCTGGATATGTTTCCTTCTTTAGTTTGGGAAGTTTTCAGAAATACTTTAAAATATATTTTCAGTCCCCCTTCTTCCCACCAGGAGGGTGTGGAAGCCTTTGGTCTTTCACGGTTCCCTCCAAGGGGTGCAGGTCCTGTCCAGATTCCTTTCTTTTTTTTTGGTCCTACCTGGTTATGTGGAGATTCTTTTTGTCCTTTCAGAAGTGTGATGTCCTCTGCCAGCATTCTGTAGGTATTCTGTGAGACTTGTTCCATGTGTAGATGTAATTTTTGATGTATTTGTGGGAGGAGGCGAACTTCACATTTCTTCCATCTGGATCACTCTGGTTTGAATGGGGAAGAAATGGTGATCTGGAAATATTTTTCCTGAATTAGTTATTGTATGAGAAACCTTGCTTATCACAAGTATGGGAGTTTATTCCACTTCCTATCTCTTTCCTTAAGACTGGAACTGTGAACATCTGGTTCTCAGCAAAACTGTTTAAGATGCAAGCAGTTCTGCTTCTTAGAGTATGGAGAATGTTTGTGTACATGCCAGCCCATGTTTCCACCCAGAGGTGGGGCTTCCCAGGTGGTGCTGGTGGTAAAAAACCCACCTGCCAATCAGGAAGCATAAGAAACATGGGTTCAATCTCTGGCTCAGGAGGATTCCCCTGGAGAAGGGAATGGCAGCCCACTCCCGTATTCTTGCTTGGAGAATCCCGTGGACAGAGGAGCCTGGCGGCTACAGTCCATAGGGAAACGAGTCTTACATGACTGAAGTGACTTGTGTATGTGCTTGCTGCTTGTTATGTTTCCTAAGGTAATCTAGAGTTACCTTTTTTACAACCCCTTAGTGTATCCTAGTTACAGTTGGGCTGTAATATGTTCAGTCATTTCACTGTGGATACACTTGAACTTTTTATAAACTTAACATTGTTGTACATATATTTTGTACATGTAGGGTATTTGGAATACTTTTATTAGGCTAGAAACCCTTTGAGGATGAGATCTCTTTCTGAAGAATGCATATACTCTAGCACAGTACCCCTGTGCATCATAAATGTTCTATAAATACACAAGTGTTGACAGGATGGATAAATACACTATATAGGAGCAGATGCAAGAATTGGTGTTTCTGTGGATGGAATGATAATATTGAGAACATAATGAATGAGACTGTAATTTGGTAAAGCTTAGTTGCTTTTAAATCCTGAAATACTTCAACTGTTGGATACCTATTAACCTTGACAGAACTAATTATTTTTTATAAACAACACTTAAAATGAAAGTCATCCTTTTTGGGGTTTTGCTTTCAGTTAAGTAGTTTAAACAAAAAATATTGCAGGTTAACCAAAAAAAAAAAAAAAAAGTAGATGGTCCCCTGGGACTAGAGAATAGTGAAGGTGTCTGCTGGTTTTCAAGTTTCACATAGGTTTGATATACTACAGAGTAGGCCTCAGCAGAATGACTATTAAGACCTATTTAAGACTTGATAATAGTTGCCTTGATTTAGGTTATACCAGAATGGTCTAGTGGTTTTCCCCACTTTCTTCAATTTAAGTGAGTTTGGCAATAAGGAGTTCATGATCTGAGCCACAGTCAGCTCCTGGTCGTGTTTTTGCTGATTCTGTAGAGCCTTCTCCATCTTTGGCTGCAAAGAATATAGTCAGTCTGATTTCGGTATTGACCATCTGGTGATGGCCATGTGTAGAGTCTTCTCTTGTGTTGTTGGAAGAGGGTGTTTGCTATGACCAGTGCATTCTGTTGGCAGAACTCTATTAGCTTTTGCCCTGCTTCATTCTCTACTCCAAGGCCAAATTTGCCTGTTACTCCAGGTACTTCTTGACTTTCTACTTTTACATTGCAGTCCCCTATAATGAAAAGGACATCTTTTTTGGGTTTTAGTTCTAGAAGGTCCTATAGGTCTTGAAGACCATTCAACTTCAGCTTCTTCAGCATTACTGGTTGGGGCAAAGACTAGGATTACTGTGATACTGAATGATTTGCCTTGAAAATGAACAGAGATTATTCTGTCATTTTTGAGATTGCACCCACGTACTGCATTTTAGACTCTTTTGTTGACTATGATGGCTACCCCATTTCTTCTAAGGTATTCTTGACCACAGTAGTAGATATGATGGTCATCTGAGTTAAATTCGCCCATTCCAGTCCATTTTAGTTCACTGATTCGTAAAATGTCAGCATTCACTCTTGCCATCTCCTGTTTGACCTCTTCCAGTTGGTCTTGATTCATGGACCTAATATTCCAGGTTCCTATGCAATATTGTTCTTTACAGCATTGAACTTTACTTCCATCACCAGTCACATCCACAACTGGGTGGTGTTTTTGCTTTGCTCCATCTCTTCACTCTTTCTGGAATTATTTCTCCACTGATCTCCAGTAGCATATTGGGCACCTACCGACCTGGGGAGTTCATCTTTTTGCCTGTTCATATTCTTCATGGGGTTCTCAGGGCAAGAATACTGAAGTGGTTTGCCATTCCCTTCTCCAGTGGACCACATTTTGTCAGAACTCTCCACTATGACCCGTTCATCTTGGGTGGCCCCACACGGCATGGCTCATAGTTTCACTGAGTTAGACAAGGCTGTGGTCCATGTGATCAGATTGGTTAGTTTTCTGTGATTGTGGTTTTCAGTCTGTCTTCCCTCTGATGGAGAAGGATAAGAGGCTTACAGAAGCTTCCTGATGGGAGAGACTGACTGAGGGGGAAGTTGGGTCTTGTTCTGATGGACAGGGCCAAGTTCCCTCCATGTCATTTGACCCAAGGCCAAATTATGGTGGATATAATGAAGATAATGGCAACCTTCTTCAAAAGGTCCCATGGCACTGCTATACTTGGTGCCCCCCCACCCCACCCCCCCACCGTGCAGCAGGCCACCACTGACCCATGCCTCCACCAGAGACTTCTGGGCAAGTCTGGGTCAGTCTCTTGTGGGGTCACTGCTCCTTCCTCCTGGTGCTCACAACATTCTGCTTGTGCCCGCCAAGAGTTTGCTTCCCAGTCCTGTGTAAGTTCTGGTGGCTCTATGGTGGGGTTAATGGCGACCTCCTTCAGGAGGGCTTATGCCATACCCAAGGCTGCTGTACCCAGCCCATGTGGCAGTCCACTGCTGACCCATACCTCCTCAAGAGACACTCAAACACAGTTCTGTCTCAGTCTCTGGGTCCTGGTGTGCACCAGGTATGTTTGAGCCCTCTGAGCAATCTCTGGCGGGTATGGGGTTTGATTCTAAATGCAATTTCGCTCCTCCTACCATCTTGCTGGGGCTTCTCCTTTGCCCTTGGACATGGGGTATCTCCTCAAAGTCACTCCAGCGCCTACCATCTTGCTGGGGAAATAGCTGGAAAACAATAGAAGCGAAAGGCGAAAAGGAAAGATATATCCATTTGAATACCCAGAGAATACCGAGGGGAGATGAGAAAGCCTTCCTCAGTGATCAATGCAAAGAAATAGAGGAAAACAAAAAAATGGGAAAGACTAGAGATCTCTTCAAGAAAATTTGAGATACCAAGGAAACATTTCACACAAAGATGGGCACAATAAAGGACAGAAACGGTAGTTGAGCTATTGTAAATCCTGAAAGATGATACTGTAAAAGTGCTATACTCAATATGCCAGCAAATTTGGAAAACACAGCAGTGGCCACAGGACTGGAAAAAGGCAGTTTTCATTCCAATCCCAAAGAATGCTCAAACTACTGCACAATTGCACTCATCTCACACGCTACTAAAGTGATGCTCAAAATTCTCCAAGCCTGGCTTAAACAGCACGTGAACTGTGAACTTCCAAAAGTATAAGCTGGATTTAGAAAAGGCAGAGGAACAAGAGATCAAATTGTCAACATCTGCTGGATCATGGAAAAAGCAAGAGAGTTCCAGAAAAACATCTATTTCTGCTTTATTGACTATGCCAAAGCCTTTGACTGTGTGGATCACAATAAACTGTGGAAAATTCTGAAAGAGATGGGAATACCAGACCACCTGACCTGCCTCCTGAGAAATCTGTATGCAGGTCAGGAAGCAACAGTTAGAACTGGACATGGAACAACAGACTGGTTCCAAATAGGAAAAGGAATACGTCAAGGCTATATATTGTCACCCTGCTTATTTAACTTATATGCAGAGTACATCATGAGAAACGCTGGACTGGAAGAAACACAAGCTGGAATCAAGATTGCCAGGAGAAATATCAATCACCTCAGATATGCAGATGACATCACCCTTATGGCAGAAAGTGAAGAGGAACTAAAAAGCCTCTTGAAAGTGCAAGAGGAGAGTGAAAAAGTTGGCTTAAAGCTCAGCCTTCAGGAAACTAAGATCATGGCATCTGGTCCCATCACTTCATGGCAAATAGATGGGGAAACAGTGAGAGACTTTTATCTGCAGTAATTTTGGAGCCCCCCCCCCCAAATAGTGACTGCAGCCATGAAATTAAAAGACGCTTACTCCTTGGAAGAAAAGTATGACCAACCGAGACAGTATATTAAAAAGCAGAGACATTACTTTGCCAGCAAAGGTTTGTCTAGTCAAAGCTGTGGCTTTTCTGGTAGTCATGTATGGATGTGAGAGTTGGACCATAAAGAAAGCTGAGCAATGAAGAATTGATGCTTTTGAACTGTGGTGTTGGAAAGGATTTGAGAGTCCCTTTGCTGCAGGGAGATCCAAGCAGTCCATCCTAAAGGAAGTTAGTCCTGAATATTCATTGGAAGGACTGGTGCTGAAGCTAAAACTCCAATACTTTGGCCACCTGATGCAAAGAACTGACCATTGGAAAACATTGAAGGCGGGAGAAGGGGACGACAGAGGATGAGATGGTTGGATGGCATCACTGACTCAATGGACAGAATTTGAGTAAACTCCAAGAGTTGGTGATGAACAGGGAGGCCTCACGTGCTGCAGTCCCTGTGGTCTCAGAGTCAGACACGACTGAGTGACTGAAGAGTTGCTGTAGTAACTTGATGGACTTCTCAGGTGGATGAGTGGTAAAGCATCCACCTGCCAAGCACATTCAACCCCTAGGTCAGGAAGGTTCCCCTGGAGAAGGAAATGTTCACCCGCACCAGTATTCTTGCTGGGAAATCCCATGGACAGAGGAGCCTGGACGGGCTGCAGTCCATCCAGTGATGGAAGAGGTGGACACAACTTAGCCACTAAATAAGAAAGTACTTGACAGTTTTTATTTTAAACTCTATATTTGTGCTAAACATTTCGTGAGTAGGTTGGATTTGGCTTCCTAGCCCTTACAGTATCTTTAGACAAATCACTTCCCTTGTTTAAGTCTCATTTTCTTGATCTGTAAAATGTGGATAACAACACTGAACCTCAGTGTTTGGTCCCATGATAACAATAACTCTGAACCTCAGAGCTGTTGAAAGGCTTAAATGAGATAATGTGTATAAAGTACTTGGCTTGTTAGTAGTATTTATTGGAAGCTGCCATAGTTTTTCAAGTAGATAGTACAGTTAGGATCTGGGATTTTTAAAGCATCTTGGATTTGAAAGATAATGATATGCCACTTATCAGAAGGCTTCTGGAACAGCAGAATTTAAAAGGAAGGAAAAAATGGGGTTCTGGTTCAAGATGGCAATGTAGGCTAATCTTGAGCCAACCTCCTCCCAGACATGCTGAGTCTGTAACTACCTGTGTAAATTTCCTCTTGATAAAACCTAAGAGCTGTCTGAGCACTGTACATTAAGCAAACAAGAAAAACCATCTTGATATTGGGTCCTCACCCCTGGTGTGGAGACGCAGATGCAAAGTGGAACTCAAAACCCAGAGCTTTTTCTGAGGAGCAAAGGGTTTTAACTACACATCAGGCATCCCAACTTTTTTAAAACTTGGACCTGAGAGATGAGCCCCAAAAACATCTAGCTCTGAAACCCAATTGGGCTCGTGTCCACAAGACTCACAAGACTAGTAATCTGAGACTTACCTGGCTCAGGGCCCAACTCAGAGGCAGCCTGTCCTCAGACTTGAAGTAAAGGCTCACTGCTAATATTTAAGAGTTGATCTAAGGGGTAGGCATCTAATCTAACACATACCTCCAAGAGCTTGTGGGCATTCCCTCCAGGGATGGAGACCAGTGGGCATCATCTTCACGCTATCCCTTTGCTGAACTGCTGATGAACACCATTATCTCCTGGAAGGAGTGTTTACATGTCCCCTGATATTTGCAGCTGCTGCCCAAGGAACACCCCTTGATTACTGGGCTCTGAAGGTCAGGAGATCTTATGTTTGGTCCCATGATAATAAGAGCTGTAGAGACAGTACTTGGCACCCCCCAACACTGCACAGATAGCACCCACAAAGAGGGTGTGTGAAAGAGGCCTGTGGGGCAGATATCTAGTGGCCCTGTGGAAATCCTCTCAGGGAAAAGAGGCTGTGGACACAATCATTGTGCTGTCTCTCTGCCACATTCCAGCTCACTGTTATCTCCCAAAAAGGAACTTACTTACATCCCTGATTGGGACTCTGGTTTTTACAGCTTCCATTGAGGGATATATTTGAATGGGCTGATTCTTGTGACCAGTGAGGGTTACACTTGCAGGTTTCACTGAACTATCATCAACAGAGAGGGAGTTCTTAAATAGCCACCACCCCTAGGACACAGCAAGAGGCAGCAGACCCAGGAGCTCAGCCTTTGTGTTAAAGAGGGTGCTTTCAGGAGCGCATAATCTGCTGGACACCATCTTTGTGCTCTCCTTGTGCCTCACTGCAGCTGTCATCACCTAATAAAGAACTTACCTGGGGGCCAGCAGGGCTTAATGCTTGCAGTCCTGCAGGACTGTGTATTTGCAAACTTCAAAAGATTTTGCCAGGGGTGGAGACAAAGTGGTAAAGTAGAAGGACTTAAGCTCACCTCTCACAAAAACACCAGAGTCACAACTAACTGCTGAACAGCCATCAACAACAAAAAGACATGAACCTACCAAAGAAGATATTCTACACCTGAAGATAAAGAAGGAGCCACAAATAGATGGTAGGAGGGGTGCCTATACCTTAATTAAATCTCATACCTGCCAGGTGGGTGATAAATAAATAATTACATCGCAGAGGTTTCCCATAGGAGTGAGTTCTGAGCCCCACGTGAGGCTCCCCAGCCTCCTTTTCCTGACACTAGACAAGGAGCCCCAGAGTATTTGGCTATGAATAGAGGCACAAACTGATACAAGAAATGTCTAGTGAAAAGCTGGAGGACTTCCCTGGTGGTCCATTGGTTTCGATTCTGAGCTTCCACTGCAGGGGTCAGTGGGCTTGAGGGCAGCAGCTCCATAGGACTGGGGAAACAAACTCCACTCTTGGGGGGCACACACAAGGTTTCACATGCACTTGGACCCAGAGGAAAGCAATGACTCTATAAGAGCCTGGGACCGACCTACGCATGGATCTTGGAGGGTCCCCAGGAGAAGGTGCAGGTTGGCTGTGGCTCACTGTGGGGGCAAGTTAACTGGTGGCCAAGTTTGCAGGAAATATTCATCAGTGTGAGCTCTCCCAGAGGTCACCATTTTGGCAAGGCCTGGCCCCAACAACAGCCTGTAGGCTCCAGTGCTGGGTTGCCTCAGGCCAAACAACCTGCAGGGTAGAGACAGACTCAGCCATCAGCAAACAGGCTGCTTAAAGTCCTCCTGACCTCACAGCTACCTGGAAACATACTTCTCGAGATAGCCCTGCTCACCATATATAAGACCCAGCTCCACCCACCAGTGGGCAGGCACCCATCCCTCCCACGAGAAGATCTGCATGACCCCTGGAGCAACCTCAGCCACCACGGTATGGACACCAGAAGCAAGAGCTACAGCAGTCCTGCAGTCTGAAGGAAACAGACCACAAACACAGAAAATCAGACAAAACCAGATGGCTAAGAAATGCATTCCAGATGAAGGACCAAAACCTAAGAACAACAACTGAGTGAAGATAGGCAATCTACTTTAAAAAGAATTCAGAGTAATGATATCAAAGTAAAGCTGATCCAATACCTCAGAAAGCATGGGGGCACAAGCTGGTGCAAGACGTGTTTAATAAGGAGCTAGGAGACTTCCCGGGGGGCCCAACGGGTTAGAGTCTGTGCTCCCAGTGCAGGGGTCATGGGTTCGGTCCCTGGTTGGGGAATTAACGATGCATGGTATAGCCCAAAAGAACAAAAAAAAAGCTTTTAAGAACAAACAGATGGAAAATGCATAGAAATCAGTAGCAGATAAATGAGGCAGTAGAACAAATGGAACAAACTGAAAAGTTAGTGGAAATCATTGTGTGGACGAGAAGGAAGAAACATGAAGGAGACCTTTGGAACAATAGTAAATGCACCAACATTCACATTATATGGTCCCAGAGGGAGAAAGAGAGAGAACCTTAGAAACCATTTTAAGAGAGAATGTCCAAAAACTTTCCCCAAATGGGAAAGGAGACACTCAAGTCCAGGAAGCACAGAGTCCCATACAGGATAAACCCAAGGAGGAACACACTGAGACATTAATCAAACTAAAGAGAACATATTAAAAGCAACAAATAGCATAAAAGGGAATCCCCGTAAGATTATCAGCTGATTTTTCAGCAGAAATTCTGTGGGCCAGAAGGGAGTGGCATGATACGTTTTAAATGATGAAAGATTAAAAACCTACAACCAAGAATACTCTACACAGAAAGGCACTTATTCACGTTAGAGAAATCAAAAGCTTTACAGTATTCAGCACCATCAACACAGCTTTACAACAAATGCTAAAGAAACTTCTCTAGATGGAAAAGAAAAGGCCCCAACTAGAAACAAGAAAATTATGAGTGGGGAACTCACCAATAAAGGCACCCATAAAGATAGGGAGTCATCCACATACAAATCTGATATCAAAACCAGCAGTCATGAAGAATGCAAATGTAAGATATTAGAAATGCATTTGAAATTGAGACTAACAACTTAAAACAATTTTGTGTGTGTGTATATATATACACACATACATATATATATATATATATATATATATATAGAGAGAGAGAGAGAGAGAGAGAGAGCTATATAAAACCTCATGTTAATGGCAAACCGAAAATCTACAGTAGATACACACAAAAGGAAAAGGAATCCAAACACAACACTAAAGATAGTCTTCAAATTACAAGAGAACAAAAGGTGGCCTATGAACAAAAACAAATCCAAACCAATTAACAAAATGGCAGTATGAACATACATATCAATAATTAAAGTATAAGTGTAAATGAATTAAATGCTCCAACCAGAAAACACAGACTGCTTGAATGGATACAAAAGAATAGAAGTTACTACAGACCCCACAGAAAGTCAAAGGCTCATGAGAGACTACTACAAGCAATTATATGCCAATGAAATGGACACTCTAGAAGAAATGGACGAATTTTTAGAAAGATATAAGCTCCCAGGACTGAACAAGTAAGAAACTGAAAATATGAAAGACCAACCACAAGTACTAAAATTAAAGCTGAGTAAAAAAACTCCCAACAAAAATCCATGACCAGATGGCTTGGCTTCATAGTTGAGTTCTATCAAATTTAGAAAAAGTTACCTGCCCTTCTGAAATGATTCCAAAAAAACTGCAGAGGAAGGAACACTCCCAAATTCATTCTATGAGGCTGCCAATCACCCGATACCAAAATCAGACAAAGATACCACAAAAAATTAAATTACAGGCCAGTATCCCAATGAACAGAGAAGGCAATGGCACCCCACTCTAGTACTCTTGCCTGGAAAACCCCATGGATGGAGGAGTCTGGTAGACTGCAGTCCATGGGGTCACTAAGAGTCAGGTATGACTGAGCAACTTCACTTTCATGCATTGGAGAAGGAAATGGCAACGCACTCCAGCGTTCTTGCCTGGAGAATCCCAGGGACGGGGGAGCCTGGTGGGCTGCCATCTATGGGGTCGCACAGTCGGACATGACTGAAGTGACTTAGCAATCCCAATGAATATAGGCACAAAAATCTTTAACAAAATACTAGCAAACTGAACCCAACCATATATTAAAAGGATCATACACCACGACCAAGTGGGATTTATTCCAGGGATGCAAGGGTTTTTCAGTATCCACAAATCAATCTGTAATGTGACACCTCAACAAACTGAGAATGAAAACCATATGATCATCTCAATAGATGCAGAAAAAGCTTTATGATGAAGACTCTCCAGAAAGTGGGCATAGAGGGAACTACTTCAGCATGTTAAAGGCCATGTATGACAAAATCACAGCGGTGAAAAGCTGAAAGCATTTCCTCTAAGGTTGGGAACAAGGCAGGGATGTCCACTCTTGCCACTTTTATTCAACATAGATTTGAAGGTCCTAGCCGTGGCAATCAGAGAATGAATCTAGGTGCTTAACTGGGACCCCCTTCTCTCTGGGACGCTGATAAGTCTTGGCACACCCTCAGTTACCTGGAGCTATTACAAATATAATAGGCTGCTTTGACAATCAGAAGATCTAAGAAACAACCAGGACCTAGGGAAGGGTTGAATGACAAGGTTCATCTCCTACATGAGGCTATTCCTTCAAGACTGGGGGAGACAAGTGTTTCATCTAATGCATAGAAACCAACCCAGAGAAAAGCAGAATGAAGAAACAGAGGCATGTGTTCCAAGTGAAAGAACACGATAAAAGCCTCAGGGGAAAAAACCCTAATGAAATGGAGATAAGTAATTTACCTAATGATGAGTTCAAAGTAATGGTCATAAAGATGCTTCCCAAACTCCTCTTCAATAGAGGTGGGACATCCTAGTCACAGAGCTGAGGAACACAGTAGCATAACTGAAAATACCGTAGAGTGGTTCAGTAGGAGACTAGGTGGAGCAAAGGAACTTGAGGAAAAGGCAGTGGAACTTACCCAGTCACGACAGAAACCAAACAAGGAAAAAGTAAAGATAGCTTAAAAGACTTACGGGACGCGTCAGGCAGACTGACGTTCTCATAATCGGAGTCCCAAGAAGAAAAGATAGAGAAAAGGCTAGAAACTTACGTGATGAAATAATGGCTGAAAACTTCCCTATTCGAGGGAAGGAAATGGACATCCAGACGCAGAAAGCCCAGTGTTCCAGATGAGATGAGCCCAAAGAGACCCACATCAAGACATATTATAATTAAAAACACCAAAAGCTAAAGATAAGGAGAGAATCTTATAAGCAGCAAGAGAAAAACTTCTTATATACACATGACCCCCACCATGAGACTGTCAGCAGATTTTTCAGCAGAAACTTTGCAGATCAGAAAGCAGTGGCATAATGTAGCAGAAGTGTGAAGGAAAAAAAGCTTGTAACAAAGAACTCTCCCTGGCAGAGTTACTCAGAATTGAAGAGTTTTCCAGATTAGCAAGTCTGAATGAGTTCAAGCATAGCTACACTGGCTTTACAAGAAATGTTAAAAGGACTTCTTTAGGCTGAAAAGAAAGGGTGCTAATTAGTAACAAGAAAACTTAGGAAAGAATGTTTCACTGAAAAAGCAAATATATAGTCAAGGTAGTGAGTGCATCAACCCAGAGAAGGCAATCGCACCCCTCTCCAGTACTCTTGCCTGCAAAATCCCATGGACAGAGGAGCCTGGTAGGCTGCAGTCCATGGGGTTGCTAAGAGTCAGACACGACTGAGCAACTTCACTTTCGCTTTTCACTTTAATGCATTGGAGAAGGAAATGGCAACCCACTCCAGTGTTCTTGCCTGGAGAATCCCAGGGACGGGGGAGCCTGGTGGGCTGCCGTCTATGAGGTTGCACAGAGTCGGACACAACTGAAGCGACTTAGCAGCAGCAGTGGATCAACCACTTAAAAGGTTGAGTCAAAAGTAGTGAAAATAATTACAACTATAGAATTAATAGCTAAAGAACATATAAGACAAAAAGATGTAAAATGTGGCATGAAAAACATAAAACTTTGTGGAGGGAATGAACATGTAGAGATTTAGAATGTAGTCAAACTTATCAACTGAAAATAGAATATATAATAAACCACATGGAAAGCACAGTCCTGTAGCAGACAAGCAGAAGATGAAGAGAAAGGAATCTAAGCATACCACTAAAGAAACTCGTATGCAAGTGGAAGAAAACAACAGAAGGAAGAATAGAGACTCAGTAGATGCAGGAAAAGTATTTGACAAAATTCAACATCCATTTATGAGAAAGACTCTTAACAAAGTGGCTATAGCGAGAACTTAACATAAGTAAGACCACAGCCAACATCATACCAAAAAAGGTGAAAGGTTTTCCTCTAAAATCAAAAACACAACAGCAGTGCCCACTTTTGCCACTTTTATTCAAGTTAGTTTTGGAGATCCTACTAAGAGAAATTAATCAAGAAAAAGTATAACAAAAAGTATCTGAATTGTAAAGGAAGTAGTGCAGCTGTCACTATTTTTAGAAGACATATTACTATATATAGAAGCCCCGCAGACTCAAAAAGCTGTTAGAACTAATACACAGATTCACTTAAGTTACAGGATACAAAGTCAAAAACCTGTTGTATTTTTATACACTAACAATCAGAAATTAAGAAAACAATCCTGTTTACACCTGCATCAGAAAAAATACCTACAAGTAAATTTAACCAAGGAGGTGAAAGGCCTGTACACTAAAAACCATAAGACAGAATCATTTTTTAAGGACAATGAGCACACAAAGAAATGGAAAGATATTTCATGCTCATATACTAGAAGAATCTTGTAAAGATGTCTGAATTACCCAAAGCAAACTACAGATTCAGTGTAATCCCTACTAACAGTCCAATAGCAGTTTTCACAGAAATAGAACAGAGTCCTAAAATTTCTTTGGAATCACAAAAGGCATCAAATAGCCAAAGCAGTCTGGAGAAAGAATAATAAAACTGGAAGCATCACACTCCCTGATTTCAAATTATATTACAAAACATAAAAACAGATACCTAGATCAATGGAACAAAATAGCCCAGAAATTAACCCACACATACATGGTCAATTAATTTTTGAAAAGAGCCAAGAATATACAGTGGGGATAGGACAGCCTCTTCAATAAAGTGGTGTTGGGAAGACTGATTAGCCACATGCAAAAGAATGAAACTGGACCACTGTCTTATACCATACACAAAGCTTAATTCAAAATGGATTAAAGCCATGAGTGTAAAATCTGGAACCATACAGTTACTAGAATAAAACATATGTGGTAATCATCGCTACATCAGTCTCCTCAATGATTTTTTAAAAATCTGACTCCAAAACAACAAAAGCAGAAATGAACAAGTGGGACTTCATCAAACTTGAAAGCTTCCACAAGGCAAAGGAAACCAGCAAAATAGAAAGGCGACTTACTGAATGATTGTTCCCTGGTGGCTCAGATGGTTAAGAGTTTGCCTGCAGTGCAAGAGACCTGGGTTTGATCCCTGGGTTGGGAAGATCCTCTGGAGAAGGAAATGGCAATCCATTCCATATTCTTGCCTGGAGAATCCCTTGGACAGAATAGCCTGGCAGGCTATAGTCCTTGGGGTCACAAAGAGTTGGATACGACTGAGCAACTAACACTTTCACTTACTGAATGATAGAACATATTTCCAAATCATATGTCTGATAAGGGGTTAGTGTACAAACGTAAAGAATTCATACAGCTCAATAAAAACGACAGAACAATCAGATTAAAAAATTGGCAAAGGGGATTTCCCCGGTGGTCCAGTGGCCAAGACTGCATACTCCCAAAGCAGGGGGCCCAGGTTTGATCCCTGGTCAGGGAACTAGATCCCACATGTCCCAACTAAAGATCCCACATGCCCCAACCAAGACCCAGCACAGCCAAATAAATAAAAATAAACAATAGGTAAATATTTTTTAAATTGGCAAAGGATCTGAATAGACAGTTTTCAAAAAGAATACAAATGGCCAAAAAATGCATAAAAAGATGCTCAGCATCACTAATCATCAGGAAAATGCAAAGCAAAACCACAATGAGATACCACCTCCCACTTGTTAGAATGACTACTATCAAAGCTTTTTCTCTATGATCAGAAACAAAATAAGGATGCCCACTATCACAAGAAATAACAAGTGTTGGTGAGGATGTGGAGAAAAGGGAACTCTCATGCACTGTATGTGAGAATGTAAATTGGTGCAGCTCCTATGGAAAACAGTATGGAGGTTCCTCAAAAAATTAAAAATAGAAAGACCATATGATCCAGCAGCTCCACTTCTGGGTATTTATCCAAAGAAAACAAAAACCCCGACTCGAAGAAATATCTGCACCCCCATGTTCACAGCAATAGTTACCACAGCCAAGACAGGGAAACCAGCTAAGTGCCCTTAGCTGGGTGAGCAGACGGAGAAGATGCAGTATATACACGCAGTGGAGTATCGCCCAGCTATTACAAAAGAAACTTAGGAGCTGTGACAGAATGGATGGATACCCTTGAGGGTACTATGCTAAGTGAGAGACGAATACTGTGTATGATCCCTTACATATGTAAGCTAAGAACCAAAAGAACAAGCTCATAGACAAAACAGATTGGTTGCTCCCAGAGTTGTAGGGTGGGATGGATGGAATGGATGAAGGGAGTCAAAGGGTAGAGACTTGAAGTTACAGAGTAAGTCATGAGGATGTAATGTACAGCTTGCCAAACTTGTTGCTGTTTGAAAGTTGTAAATCTTAAAAGTTCTTACCACAAGAAAAAAAAATTCTGTGGTTATATAAGGTAACAGGTGTTAACTAGACTTACTGTGATGATGTATCCAAATACTGAGTGTTTCCAAGTACATTCATAATGTATAATGTATCCAAATACTGAATCATGATGTACACCTGAAACTAATATCATGTGTCAGTTACACTTCAGTGAAAAAAATTTCTTAAAAAAAAAAGGCCGGAATTAAGAATTAGGATCTGTACATAATCTAAGCATTTGGTTAGAGTTGCAGGGAAAGCTTCACGCACGTGGTGACGGCCAGGGCAGATGCCTTATGAGGACTTTTGCAACAGCGTGGCACCGTGATTCTAAAATGTATACTAAATAGTCTTAAAAAATAAATAGTCTTCAATTGTGAGGTAATTTTTATTGCATTGTATTTAGCATTGAACCTTTTAGGGCAAAATAATTTTTTTTTTTTTGGATACTGTTAAAGTGTAAATGCTCTAAAATTAGACATCAAAAAGGAATTGGTGAGCATGTTTCCATTGTGGAGGTCTCTGGCCAGTTTAAGAGTCTCTTCATCTGCCTTTATTCAGTTGCTGTGTAGAAGGGGCATGGTGAACAAGAGCATATTCCTATTTAAATCAGGTTAGATACTTCTCAGAAAGGTGACGTTTCAGGTTTTTTTCATTTTCTGTATTAAACAGACTTCTGTGTGTTTGTAGGTGATAATCTCGGCCAGCAGTACCACAGCCCACAAGAAGTCATCAGCAAACGGGGCTCCGATATCATCATTGTGGGCCGGGGCATAATATCATCAGCTAATCATCTGGAAGCAGCCGAGATGTACAGAAAAGCTGCTTGGGAAGCTTACTTGAGTAGACTTGCTGTTTGAGCCCCTTGGATATGCTTTTGGGGTGGCCCTGAAGATAGACACATGGACTCCTAAGATGCTACTGGCTTGAAGCAATAAGCAGCCTTTAATCCTGCTTGGATTTTTCCACGGGTCCTATGTGGAACTGGAGTTACCACAGTCTACAGGAAATATTTAGTGACTTATGATCACTGCCCTGTCACTATAATCAGTTCAAGATTTCTTTTACTGAGACTGATGTTGGTTAGGCAATCAAACCCTATTCTGTTAGAATGTCACATTTGAGGACTGTGCCCCCCGCCTCCCCGCCCCACACCATCTCCAGGTCAGACCTTTTGATTCTTTTAACTGCCGTGAGACAGAAATTTTATGTCATAAAGAGCCTAAAACCAGTACATTTCTGTGCCCTTTATTCTGTCTAATGTGGTACCCTAATAATATGTAAATTTTAGCCATTCTGCCTAAAAGTAATAGTCCAGGTGTCTAAATGGTGCTAGCTCCCAGCACTGCTACCGCTCACTCACTGGAGAGGGCCTGCTGGGGAAGCAGGAGATGAGCCCCTGAAGCCTGTGTCTGGCTTTCATTTCAACATGGAGATGGCTTCTCTATTACAAATGGAGCAGCTGCTCTTTCATTTATTTCAAAAGACAACAGTGTCAAGAGGGCTCAGGTTTCACTTGGAAGTTTGTCAGAAGATCCCACGTGATTGTCCCAAAGGGCATTGCTAGAAAGGGATGTTAGCCTTCAGATTCAGAAATAGAAAGGAGCCCAGCAACAGAGTTGAAGTTGGTAGTGACAACTACCTTGGGTTTCCACAGTGGTGGGGCTGAGCACATCCACCTTTCCTCACACATGCGGCAGTTAGGCAGCCCTCTTATTCTGGCCACAACTGCACTTTTTCCTAGAAATTCTCAGTTTCTGGATGATCCCTGTTCTCCAAAGAAATTGGTCTGTTCAGGAAGCATCTTAGAGGGGAGTGAAGGATGTGGGCTCAGATGATCATTTTGAAATGGCCCCATTTAAGGCTTATCTTAGAGTCTAATCTTAATCGCCTCTGCCCTAAAGTCCAGTTCAGCTTCAGGCCGAGGTGCTGCAGCTCCAGAGAAGTCCCCTCTGGGAAAGGGAAATGGTCACAGAATAAGGTTGGAAGGAAATGGAAGAGGTGTGACCTCGGGGCTACTCTGGAGGAGCTGAAAGTTAGGAATTGTCTTCAAAGTCTTGGTGACCTCTAGGCTGAGAGGCCTTTGCAGTGATGCGCTGAGATTCTTGCACTGCAGCACACATCAGAATCACACAGAATCTCATTCAGCCAGATGCTGGCCCAGCGCCAGTGTTTCTGACTCTGGGTAGTTCTAGGACAGGACATGAAAGTCTGCACTTCTAACATGTTCTCTGGCAATGCTAATGCAGGTGCAGGGAGCACACTAGAGCATCACCGCCCTGGTTCGTCACATTTTTCTTCTGCAATAAGACGGTCTTGGGGTCTCCACCTCCTGCTGAGAAACCCACTCCTGCCGTAAGCAGTTCTGGTACTGAAGTTCACTCAGGGCCCTTCTCAGGGGTAATGAAGGGAATTCAGGAGCATAAAGAACGACCTGGGCCCCGCCATCAGAGATGGTTTTAGCAGACAGGAGATGAGGCCTGGAAATCTGCATTTGTAACAGATACATCAGGTGATTTTGATGTTTCTCAAGACTAAGCCCAGCGTAGACATTCTGGAATCATAAAACTTTGAAGCACAGATTGACTAAGACAAAGAAGAATTTGGCTGTCCAGGACCTGTGAGGGGGCTCTTCAGCCTAGAAGTATTTTCGAGGCATTTTTGACAGTTCAGCCCTTTTGTGGTCAAGGAGTATTGAGAACACCTGGCAGTAGTGAAGAATGTGGGGACAGTCCTCACAGGGCGCCCAGGACAACATCTGTGAATGATGGGAGTGGGCGGTATGAGTACTGGCCTCTTCCTCCACTCCAGGTGATCAGTACAGCCAAGGGCAGCGGATGTGTGTGCTGCAGGAGCCTCAGAACCCTGGTCCTCTCCTCAGGTTAGAGCTATAGGCGTACAGACACTTCACAACCCACTTGTGAGCAACACAGGCCCAGGGCTCAGACCCAGCTCACTCTCACCCATGCTGATGTGGACCGTCACCAGTCTCTGGAAAGCGGGCACCGGACGGTGCCGATGGCAGCCTGAGGACACATAGCTCACACTCACCTTCTGAACCTAATGCTGCTGGGTTCACGCAGGCAAGGCCCAGAAGCACCACCACAGTCTGCCAGGATCGCGAGAGAGGAGGACAGGTACGGGTTACTGTCTCCTTTGAGGTGGGTGGACACAGGAGCAAGAGTGGGGAGGCTCAGGCCTAGGATGCATGCTCGTGTGTGCGCGCATCAGAGCACCATCTGGATGGCCTTTGCTTGAGAGGAGCTGAGGTTTCCGACAGCCCGTTCTGGTCACCGCAGTGCTGGCCCATAGATGCAGTCTGTGGGCCTCCTACCAATGATAGGACTGCTGCTACATGAGGGTCAAGTGCTGGCTGGGGGGTGGGGGTGGTGAAAGGGGACGAAAGAAAGTACCTGAGGAAATCCAGCAACCAGGGGAGGAAAGCAAAGAGAACCACCTGTGATAGGTGTAAGCTCTAAGAGCGCAGGGATTTCACCTTCTCAGTGCGGTAACTGGAGCAGGCCCAGCAAGTGCTTCTGAATGAAAGTGAGCATACGGCCTTCAGGGGAAGGGGGGCTGCCACAGGAAGCAGACCCACTACAGGATAACAAGAAGAGGATGACAATTTCTGTGTGTTGGGGGGCCCTGGTGCAGGGTGGGGGTCGCTGAAATGAAGATTTCTGCCTTGATTTGAATGTGAAAATTAGGTGGAAAAGTTTCAAGATGGTATGATATTGAGAACTACATCTCTGGGCAGGAAGGTCAAGTGGAAGATATACCAAAATTCAAAACAAAGGGACAAAGAAATGGAAATAATGAGGGAGTAGATGAGAGGCTTAGAGAACAGATTCATGAATATAAAGAAGAAAAGACAATGTAAGGACAGGAAGTAATTATAATTTAGGAAAGTTTCCACAGTTATGAAAACACTTGGCATCTGCAGAAGCAAAGGGCCCACTAAGTTCTAGGCGGGTGTTATGGACAAAGGTATATGCCTGGGCACATCCTGTCAATATGACTGAATTTCAAGGATGGAAAATTTTATATGTATCTAGAGGAATAATCCCTTGCAAAGGGAGGGAATCAACTGGGCTTGAGAAAGGCCCATCACAACCAGGAATCCTGAGCCCAGCCAGGTGATCCATCCAGTTGTGGCAGCCTGGCTGTGAGCATTCATGGTGCACCTCAGTGCTCTGATTCATGAAAAGGCTCACTGAGGGAGGCTGGGAGTGCACAGGTGGGCAGGGGAGGAATCTGGCAATATTGGGACCAGTCACCCACTGATGCAGTGACTATATATATCCCAGAATCTTAGGAAACTTGAGTTTGAGAGCTCTTTAGAGGTCATCTAATTTGATCACCCCATTTCACAGATAAAATTGAAGCCCACTGGAAAACGACTGGGCTTCCCTGGTGACTCAGAAGGTAAAGAATCCACCTGCAATGTGGGAGACCTGGGTTGGGAAGATCCCCTGGAGAAGGGAAAGGCTACCCACTGCAGTATTCTGGCCTGGAGAATTCTATGGACTGTATAGTCCATGGGGTTGAAGAGAGTCAATTTATTGAACACGGAGTGAACCCGATATACATCATCCCAGTCATTAAGTAACTTACTAAAGGTTCAAAGGTACTTCCATACCATCCTGAGACACAGCTAGTCTTTACTTCCATACCATCCTGAGACACAGCTAGTCCTTGCTTCCACTGCGACGGGCTGAGACCTGGGACCCTTTGCTGCAGTGCTACAATATCAGCACCCAGACACATCTCTCCTCAAACAACAAAATATAAAGAAACTATGGGGTTGAGCGCATGTGCAGCTTGGGCAAATTCTGGACAAAAGATACAAAAGGACCAAAAAGCCCACCTGCCACTTTTGAAAAGCCTGGAGCAAAAAAATAGGGGGTCAGGAGCAAAAGCAGGGAGCTGCGCATGGCCCCTGCACACAATACCACCTAAGGGGTGGGCAAACCAGCCCTCCAGCCCAACCCCTGGACACACGCCTACCCTCATCCCATATAAGGAACAAGCTCACCCCCGTCCCCACTCCACCCAGAAGCAAGCAAGCAAGAGAACCTGCTGATTGTTCTCCCTTGCCCCTGCTGCAGCAGGGACCTCAATAAAGCCTTGCCTGAATTTCTCGTCTGGCCTCTGATTAATTTCTATGGATTCAGGAGGTCAAGAACCCTAGCTGGTAACATATTTTGTGGTGCCCAACGTGGGGCTTGTCCCCTTCTGGGGAGAGGATCCGGGCACCTCTGGAAACACTGAACGCAGCTTCTCCAAGGGTGACAAGTGACCAACTGAACCTCCTCTTCCAGTGTCACCGTGCTCGGTGAGTCTGGCCTCCTGCCCTCATCCAGGCAACACTTGCCCGTCCCTCTGTCCTTTTTCCCTTTCCTGAAATCTCTCTACTTCTGTGTCTTCCCTCTGTCCCCTCCTCCCTCTGTCCCATGCTTCTGAGGCCGTCGGCAGCTACAGCATCGCTCCTCAGCTTGTGAGACCTGCTCTCTCGGCAGTAATGGCTCCCTTGCTGGTGACAAGCAGAGGTGGGAGAGGCTCGCCTCACACCGGGTAGACCTTGGTCCAGCGGGCTCTCCTTGACCAAAGATTTATGAGAGTGATAGAGGTTTAAACCTCATATCGTGTAGTGGCTCGAAGTCTGATTCTCCCCTCTATGTTCCTGCCACCAAGAAAAGTCCGCTGGGAACGGGCTGAAGCAGCAGATTTCCTTCCATATACTGCTGTACTTGTGGGTGAGAGTCCCATGTGTTGGATTTGGTAAACTGTACGGGAATGATTATGTCTTGGAAACACCCATGTAAAACAGTCCAAATTTTGATAAATTTAAAAATAAACTACAGGAATTCCCTGAATATCCAGATCATTTCAAATAAGACAAAATATTGGAACATTAACTGCTAAGCGGGTCTATTCTAAATTTACCTACTTTGTCTTCCTGTGAGAGAAACTAATGCTGGAGCCACCTTGAGACGTATGCTAATAGAGGACAGTTCATGGTTGCTTTAGGAAGTAGGGTGTGTGTTTTCAGAAGGTATGAGGAATGCAAATTTATTTTGTTGAAAGGGAAAAGGGTGATTTTGTCCTAGAGCTGGCTGTTCTGAATGGGGAAAGAACAAGGGACAAAGTATGGCTGTAGAAAGTTGCGGGTTTGTGGAAGAGGAGCATTGAGAAAACAATTTTGTATGTGGTCAGAGTTTTCAAAGGTCGGATTAAATTTAATGAGGAAAATGGATTTATTATGAGTAGGCTGATGCAAGACTGGGTGTGGTTTCTCTCCTAAGAGAACAGCGCTGTCCTGGAATGCTGCTTTTGATAACAGGTTGTTTGAGTTCCTGTGCCTTTATGTGATCTGTATTTACTTTTGTCTTTTTCCCCCACCTTAGCTCAATGAATAAGTATTGTTTCACAGAAACCTAGTTCCTACCTGACCAGGTGTTTTGAAACTTTTAAAAAATTTTGACAGCCTTCCCAAATATCACATTCTAACTGAAGGACTGCCCAGGTGGTCCAGTGGCTAAGATTCTGCACTCCCAATGCCGGGACCCAGTTTCAATCTCTGGCCAGGAAACTGGCCAATCTGGTCAGCCGCAACGAAAGATCCTGCGTGTTGCAATGCAGATTGAAGACCCGTGTGCTGCAGCTAAGAACCGGCACAGCCAAATGTTCCTATTTTAAAAAATAATAAAAAATAAAACCACTGTGTGGAATTTTTTTTTATAATCTAATTGAAATTCTCTTGACTTGCAGTTAACTTTGGGGTGCTTCAAGTAGCCCCTAGAACATCCCAAAGAGAGATCTTAAACTTAGCTGGGTTCATCTGTAAGGAGAGGTTTGCGAGGTTCTCAGAGAACCCTGACAAGTTTAGGGATGAATTTGTCAGGCATTCTCTCTCACCTGGCAGGACATCATGGTTATTTTGGCCCATTGTTGCACCAGGGATGAAAAGGAGAGTATACTCACAAAGGCCAGGTAACAGATGGCCTCCTGGCCACCAATCCACACCACCCAACTCATCAGGCAGCTGGGGATGCAGTCCCACAACATGACTCACACTGGGACCAGAGGACTGTGTAAGGACAGGCTAGGGTGAGACATTACTTGTGTATCAGAAAGAATGAAAAGGCACATGGCGAAGCCTGTAAACTATGATGAGGTCTGAGAGGTTACACAGAAAGAAAGTGAAAGCCCGGCAGTCTTCCTCAGCTGGGTGAAAGAGGCGTTCAGGACAGACACCAATACAGACCCCGAGTCTGCCAAAGGGAGGACTCTATTGGCCATGCATTTTACCACCGAGCTACTCCAGGTATCCAGAGGAAATTACAGAAGCTTGAGGGGCCTCAATGAGACCTCAAACCCCACTGTCAGCCTTGGTAGAGGCGGCCTTCAAAGTCTGCAACAACCAAGACTTAATGGACAATAAGGATAAGAGGCTAATGAAACAGTTTCTGGCTGCTCTGATTCACCCACCACCTCGAGAGCACCCTGGGGGGCTGAGTAGGCAGGACAGACTACCAAGGAGCTGCCTGGGCCAGAACCATTGTGCGTCTTTGTCGGAAAGGGGGCCACTGGAAGGGGAATGGCCTGAGCGCCCTCCTGCAGGATGCCCGAGGGGCAACCCTGACTGGCCCCAGTTCCTTGTGAATCCCTTGGATGGGAGATTCTCGAACACCAACTGATAGGGCCCAAGTGGCGCCAGCTCCAGATTCCACTCGATCCATCCTCATTATCCCAGGGGAGCTTCAGGTCACCCTCGATGCGGCAGGCAGAAGAACTGAATTTCCTGTAGACACTGGAGGTGCCTGCTCTGTTCTGACCAGCCAGCCCCCTCTCCATCCATGGACTGTACTGTGACAGGAGTTGGCGGGCAGCCAAAGGGAGGGCGATTCACATCTCTTCCTTGCCTGAGGAGTTGGGTCCTTTATTACTCATGCCTTTTTGTATATGCCGGAACGCCCTGTCCCCCTCCTTGGGAGAGGTCTGCTAGATAAGTTAGGAACTAGTATATTCTTAGGGCAGGGTGAAGTCCAAGGAGGTAAAGCACCTGAACTGAGAACGCATCTATTAGTAACCCCGATGACCTACCTACTGGGCATCAAAATATTCCCCAAGAAGTCAGAGAACAAGTAGACCCTGCAGTTTGAGATACTTTGGAAGGGCAAGATAAGATCCCCTAATAAAAGTAAGGTCAGGACCTCGGGAAAAATACCCCTGGAACAGAAAATACCCTTTAGAAGCCTGAGGCCCTGAGGGGAGTCCAACTGCCATTCAGCAAATTCCTAAAACACCGACTCATTCCATCCTGCCAATTCCCTTGTGACACCTCGATCCTCCCTGTTTACAAGCCTAACAGGAGTATCAGTTTGTGCAAGACTTAAAGCAGTAAATGAGCCAGTCATCCCTATTCACCCACAGGTGCCAAACCCATTCACCCTCCTCCTCCAAGTGCCAGGGAGCACCCAGTACTTCTGTTTTGGTCCTCAACGATGCATTTTCTATGTTCCCCTGCGACTTCACTTTCAATACCTTTTTGCCTTTGAATGGAGGGACCCTGACACCCTGGAGGCTATCCAATATTCTGGACAGGGATTCCAGAGGGTTTTCAAGACAGTTCCCATGTTTCTGGAAATCCATTAGCCAGGGAACTCTGCTATAATCTATTGAGATTTATTGATAAGTAGTGAGACCAAACAAGATTTAGGTCAAAATACTCTTAAGGTCCTAAATTTTCTGGTATAAAAGGGAATAGAAAGTCTCTCAAACCAAGGCTCAGATCTCACAGCAGGGGGTTCAACATTTAGGATTTGTTTTGATCCCAGAAGCACGAGCCCTGGCCATTGATCAAAAAACAGCATTAGTGCAGTACCATCTCCAACCGCAGAGAGGCAGCTCCGAGGCTTTCTTGGGAAAGCTGGCTGTTTTATCTGGATTCTAAATTATGGCCTCAGAGCAAAACCCGCATGAGGCTTTAAAAGGAGGAGAAATGAACAACTGTGATGGAATGAAGATCACAGTGGGCCTTTGAGACTAAAGACTGAGCTGAGCAGAGCACCAGCACTGGGGCTTCCAGATCTGGACAAGCCCATGACGCGATACACTCACAATAGGACAGGGAGAGCACTAGGGGTCCCGGCCCCATAGCTGGGACCAGACAGTGGCCACTGCCTTACTTTCCAAAACAACTGGGCTCAGTGGCCCTGCGCGGGCCAAGCTGCTTGTGTGTAGTAGCAGCCACGACCCTGTTGGTTAACGAGGCTTCCACACTCACCCTGGGACAACACTCAGATGTGCTTACCCGTAATCAGGTACAATCTGGGCTGGAAGTCAAAGCATCATTGGTTGACTGGAAGAAGGTTAATAAGGTATCAGGCCTTCCTGATGGACACCCCCAACATTACCTTGAAAGTGTGCAAGATCCTGACCCAGCAACTCTGCTTCCAGCAGTCGAGAGAGGAGACCTGTATGGAGGCCCTAGAACAAACTTACTCCAGCAGGTCTGGTCTTCTAGATGAGCCTCCTGACAGCCTTGAGGTCAAATCGTTTAATGATGGGTGCAGTTTTGTAGAAATGGGAACCCAAAAGGCAAGAGTATGCCATAGTTAGCCTGCTGCTGCTGCTGCTGCTGCTAAGTCACTTCAGTCGTGTCCGACTCTGTGTGACCCCATAGACTGCAGCCAATCAGGCTCCTCCGTCCCTGGGATTCTCCAGGCAAGAACACTGGAGTGGGTTGCCATTTCCTTCTCCAATGCATGAAAGTGAAAAGTGAAAGTGAAGTCACTCAGTCGTGTCCGACTCTTTGCGACCCCATGGACTGCAGCCTACCAGGCTCCTCCATCCATGGGATTTTCCAGGCAAGAGTACTGGAGTGGGGTGATAGTTAGCCTAGATGAGGTCATAGAAGCCAAGGGCCTGGCAACCTAGACATCAGCCCAGAAGGCTGAACTAATTGCACTAATGGGAACTTAGCCATTAGGGAAAGATAAGAAATTAAATATTTTTACTGACTCTAAATGTGACTCTAAATATTTTTACTGACTCTAAATATTTTTACTGACTCTTATCACGTGTTACAGATTCATGCTGCCATTTGGAAATAAAGAGGAATGTTAACTGCTAAAAATTCCCCCATGAAACACAAAGATTTGGATCTGGCTGTTTTAGAAGCAGTGTAGCTTCTGTAACCCTACAGTGGGATGTATCAGAGGGATGGATCTTTTGTGAGCCAAGGCAATAGCAAAGGTGATCAAACTGCAAAACAGGCAATTTGCAGGAACCTGAACAAGTTATAGCTCTAGTGACTGGTCCCCCTGAACTCCCTGGCCTTCCCTAGTATTTCCCACAGGAAAAAGAAAATGGTAAAAATGGGGTTATGAGAAGAGAAGCACAGGTTGGTATAAAAAGAAGGATAAGGTTCTAATCCCTGAAACTCAACAATGGAAATTCACTAAGAGCTTACATGATGCCAGCCACTATGGGAGGGACGCACTATGGAACTTGATGCAAAAAGCTTAAGGGAAGAGAAGGGAAGGGGCTTAAAAGAACAGTAAAAACAAGTAATGCTTCCTATGATTCATGTGCCTGTAATAACCCGCAGACCTATCCAATCTGCTCTTTGTAAGTCAGGGCAATTGAATGCCAAGGGACACATCTGGGGGAAAATTGGCAGTTAGATTTCATTCACATGCCCCCACAACCCGTACATAGATATCTTCTGGCGTTTGTTGATACTTCCACAGAATAGGTTGAAGCCTTCCCCACCTCACTTGAAAAAGCTATGGAAGTTAGTAAGTCCCTTTAAAAAAAAAATTATTCATTTCTTTTTGGCTGTGCTGGGTCTTGGTTGCTGCGTGGACTTCAGTTGTGGAGAGCGAGGACTACTCTAGTGGTGGCGGGCGGCCTTCTCATTGTGGCAGCTTTTCTCGTTGCAGAGCACAGGCTCTGGGCGCACAGGCTTCAGCAGCTGTGGCTCTAGAGTACAGGCTCAGTAGTTGTGGTACACAGGCTTAGTTTCTCCAAGGCACGTGGGATCTTCCCAGATCAGGGATTGAAGCTGTGTCTCCTGCATTGGCAGGTGGATTCTTTACCACTGAGCCACCAGGAAAGCCCTGGCAAGTCCCTTTTAAAAGATAATAATTCCTCAGTTTGGACTTCCAAAGTCCCTCCAGAGTGATAGCGGGTCTTCTCTTATAGCAAAAATCACACGGGGCCTCACAACGGTCCTAGGGATAGACTATGAGCCACAAACCTCTTGACATCTCTAGTCCTCAGGGAAAATAGAGAAAATGAACCATACTTTAAAGAAAACCTTAGCAAACCTCTGCCAAGAAACTTGAACCCTGGACCAACTTGCTTCCTATTGCACTCCTCAGAGTCCATGTCACCCCCAGGAGTGGCCTGAGACCTTGTCTTACTACTGCCATTCTACTGGGTGAGGACGTGAATCAGGCCCTGAGATATATTATTAATCTAGGACAAGTTCAGAAGGCAGTCTAGGACTATGCCCACAAAACACTTCCAGCTCCCACTAAACTACAGAGAAGGAGCTGTTTCTGCACAAATAAACCCAGGGACCAAGTTCTTTAAACCTAGAAAGAGGGGTCTCCTGAAGATTAGCTATTGCCAAAGTGGAAGGGTCTCTATAAAGTACTTTTAACCACCCCCACTGCTGTCAAACTGCAAGGGATATCTGCTGCTGCTGCTGCTGCTAAGTCGCTTCAGTCACGGCCGACTCTGTGTGATCCCGTGGACAGCAGCCCATCAGGCCCCCTCATCCATGGGGTTCTCTAGGCAAGAATACTGGAGTGGGTTGCCATGCCCTTCTCCGCAAGGGATATCTAGCTGTGCACATTTGTCCAGACTAAAGCTTTTACCTCCAGAAACCCCTTGAATCACAACAGAAGAACAGTATACCTGTGAGCCAGTGAAAGGCCTGAGACACCTATTCAAAAGGCAGGCACCAACAACAGACAAGTAAAATGACGTAGTGGGCTGGCTCCTAGTTGAAGCCTTAATGGGACCCGGGACCTCTCCTGTTTCCTTGGATGATGTGGTTCTTGACAGTCATCCTGCCCTTGACTGCCTTCTGGCAGAACAAAGCAGAGTTTGCACAATAACTAATACTTCCTGCTGCATTTGGATCAATGGGACAGGACAGATGAAAGTTAATGTTAAGGAAATATATGCTCAGACAGAGTGGCTTCATAATTTTGGCAGACAATTTTATTAATAGCTTTGTCTGGTCAACAGCTAAGGAAGCCCAAAATTCACCTGGCTCCTTCCCTTTCTAGGCTCTTTAACGGCTATTGTTGTTCTTTTTAGCCCTTGTTTAACCTTTTGGTTAAGTTTGCATCTTTCAGGTTCCAGTAGTTTGAAGTAAGGATCATGATGGCTCAAGGAATTCAGTCCATTACAGAAGAAAATGATTCAGTTCCCTAGAGGTCCCTGGAACAGTTAAGTAAGGGACTTCTACACCTCTAGGGCAAGCTAGGGACTGCAGCCTCTGTCCAGCAGAAGTTTCAGAAGAGACCTTCAGCTCCTTAGCCCCTAAGAATAAGTGTGTGGAAGTCTCTCAGGCAGGAATGAGACAGCCTGGGACCCTTTGCTGCAGGGCCGCAATGCTTGCACCCGGACACACTTCTCCCTGAGCAACAAAATACAAAGAAACCATATGGGACTAAAAACAACTGCATGCATGGTGCTTCCTGGTGGCTCAGACAGTAAAGAATCCGCCTGCAATGTGGGAGACCTGGATTCAGTCTCTGGGTGGGGAAGATCCCCTGGAGGAGGGCATGGCAACCCACTCCAGTGTGCTTGCCTGGAGAATCCCCATGGACAGAGGAGCCTGGTGGGCTACAGTCCACGGGGTCACAAAGGGTCAGACATGACTGAACAACTAAGCATGACAAACGTGAAGCTGGGGCAAAATTTATGGACAAAAGATACAAAGAGACTCCAAAAAACCAACTTCCACTTTTGAAGAGCCTGGAGCAAAAGCAGGAGCTCAAAAGCAGGGTACTGTGCATGCCCCACATACCACCACAAAGGGGTGGGCTTTTTTGGAACTGAAATGAAAACTCATCTTTTCCAGTCCTATAAAACCATTGCTGAGTTTTCCAAATTTGCTGGCATATTGAGTGCAGCACTTTCACAGCATCATCTTTTAAGATTTTAAATAGCTCAGCTGGAATTCCACCACCTCCAATAGCTTTGTTCATAGTAATGCTTCCTAAGGCCCACTTGGCTTCACACTCCAGGATGTCTGGCTCTAGGTGAGTAACTACACCATTGTGGTTATCTGGGTCATTAAGATATTTTTTGGTACAGTTTTTCTGTGTATTCTTAAAAGATGCTTCCTCCTTGGAAGAGAAACTATGACAAACCTAGACAGCACATTAAAAAGCAGGGACATCACTTTGCCAACAAAGGTCCATCTAGTCAAAGGTATGGTTTTTCCAGTAGTCATATGTGGGTGTGAGAGTTGTACCATAAAGAAGGCTGAACACCAAAGAACTGATGCTTTTTAACTGTGGTGCTGGAGAAGACTCTTGAAAGTCCCTTGGACAGCAAGGAGATCAAACCAATCAATCCTAAAGGAAATCAACCCTGAATATTCACTGGAAGGACTGATGCTGAAGCTCTAATACTTTGGTCACCTGATACAAAGAGCTGACTCATTGGAAAAGACACTGATGCTAGGAAAGATCAAAGGCCGGAGAAAAAGGGGGTGGCAGAGGATAAGATGATTGGATGGCATCACTGACTCAATGGACATGAGTTTCAGTAAACTCCGGGAGATGGTGAAGGATAGGGAAGCCTGGTGTGCTGCATTCCATGGAGTCATAAAAAGTCGCACACAACTGAGTGACTGAACAGCAGCTCTCTGACCCAACCCCCTGGACACACCCCTACCTTCATCCCATATAAGCAACAAGCTCACTCCCCACTTGTTTGTTCTTGCTCCCTCCGCGACAGCAGAGGCCCCCAGTAAAGCCTTGCCTGAAATTCTTGCCTCGCCTCTGATCACTTTCTATTGATTAAGGAGGCCAAACAACCTTGGTCAGTAACACCATCAGTCACAACTCAGAGACACATGCTTCACTGCTACCAAGATTCAACAGTAAGTGCCAAGACAAGGGACAGCGCTACTGATATCCCCATCCTTCCCCCCTGAATCCACGCACTTTCCCTTATGACTCATCAGTTCCTCCCATTTGAGGTGGAGAGTATTTCCACACCCCACTGGTGGGCTCAGCTGTGTAACCTTCTCTGGCCAATGGCATGTGGGGGAAGGGGGCAGGGTCCCAGTTCTGAGCCTAGACTCGCATTTCCTCCACCCACCCCTTCATGTCTGCCACCACGATGAGAAGAACATCCCTGAGTAGCCCACACACGCCAGGAGAACAAAAACGGAGCAGAGCCCATACCAGCCTTCCACAGCCTGATGCCCACGGGCCTCACGCGGTCCGCACGCCTGTGAGTATGCAATAAATGCGCATGCTGTGCGCCATGGAATTTGGGGCTCGGAGGTGGTTGTGCAGCGATAGCTGACTAACACAGTCAACAGTGTGCTGCAGCTCCCCCACATCTAGCCTGGCCACCAGGAAGACAAAAACTTGATTCCACCAAGACTCAGGCTTCCTGCCTGCCTTCAGCCTTCACCTTCGGCTGCTGTCAGTGACCGCTCCAAGACAAACAGCTGCTTGGCTCTCGCGTGCCTACTGTGCTTCAGCAGAGAGACCAGCATCAGTCGGTGTGTCACCCATGGACTCTGCCATTTGCTTCCTCCCCCCCTTAGCAGACGGATATGATATGTGCCATCAGTGCTGGGGCACACCATCGCCTGACTGAGGCACAGGCTGAGAGGCCCAGGAAGCAAGGATACTGAAACACGTGTTTTGAAGGAATCTGGCATTTTTTTAAAAAGGGGGAGGTGCAAATCAGGACTCCTCGGGGTTCTTTATTTAATAGTAGCTGTTGTCTTATTAAATACTGCTTTTATTTTAGATTATAGAACATGAGGTGCCATATCTTTTTTAGGGCTTAGGGCATTTAAAGTTCATAATCCGGCCTTGTATGAATTATCAAGTGATTTTGTTTTTTGCTCCACAGTCTGTTTTCTCCACAGCCCTTCCAAGCCCACACTTGGCCTCTGAGCCACAGGAAAGTAATGCCACAATGGAAATACAAAGAGAAACAAAACAATTAGAATATTTTTTTAACTTTTAAAGTTCAAGGTCTTGGCAGAAGGACTGGTCTGGAAGAACGTTTGCCTCTCCCCTTCCCACCAAGGGAGTGGGGAGGAGTGTTCTGACCTGGGGAGAGGAACAGAAGGTGGAGGGGTGGGCACAGTCAGATCCTGGGGGAGGCTGTGCCACAGACGCCCCACTCCAGGCAGGGAGGGAGGGAAATCGACACGCAGACAGCAGAGGAGCTCTGGGCCTCGCTTTCCAGGAGGGGCCCAGGAGAGCAGCGATGCCAGAAACCCCGGCACGGAGCTAGGCAGTGGACCTGGAGGCCAGGTGTGGCTGGGGCAGAGCCTGAGGCAGCCTGTGGCTCCAGATAATGTGAGGGAGAAGCCGCATTTCCCTGAAAAGGGCCTGGAAGTTAACTGAGTCACAGGACTGGTGGACCTGAAGGCTCTCTCCATCGCCATGCAGGAACGTGGTCCTGATGAGGGCAGTGACCTCTTAGCAGGCATCATGTGCGCAGACGGCTCTGTGGACCTGCCTCCAGCGTCATGCTGCTGCACTGAGCCTGCAGGCTGGGGCTCGGGAGACCCTGGGACGACCGTGCTTCACAAGACACTCCCTCTTTACTTAGTGGCTTTGTTTTCTCCCATCACTTGAACAGACACTTGAAGTAGAGGTGACGAGTTTTTTAAAAATAATGCTTTTTGCACACTTGAATGATGACCTCATAGAATTTGCTCAGGGAGGACTTCCCTGGTGATTCGGTGGGTAAGAATCCACCTGCCAGTGCAGGTCTTCCCCCGGTCCAGAAGATTCCACATGCAGCGGAGGAACGAAGCCCACGGGCACCACTGCTAAGCCCAGGCTCTAGAGCCTACGAGCCACACCTACTGAGCCTGTGCACCCGCGAGTCTGCGCTCAGCAACAGGAGAGGCCCCTGCAGGGAGAGGCCCGTGCGCCACAGCTAGCCGCCCCCGATCGCCGCAACCGGAGAAGAGCCCACACACCAACGAAGGCCCAGCGCAGCCAAAAAAAAGACTAGCTCAGGGAAAAACAGCCTCATGTCTCTGGTCTCCTTCCTCTTTTATAACTTCCTCTTCCACTCTCACCCTCCACATCCTGCTGCCCTGACTTCCCCAAGCCCATGGTCTCCTTTTGGGCCGGAGCGTTCCCCTCTCCCTCCCTCCCTGTTGCTTTCTTCTCTGGGTCTGTCAGGGGATGTCTCCCACCTCAAGCCTATAGTCCCTGAGGCTTGAGCAGGAACAAGCCCTCAGGGACATTTGGCAGGCAGGCAGGCAGCCCTGGCTTCCCCGTCTCTCCTGGGACCTCTGCCCAGCTCTGCTGCCCACGTGGTATCCTCACATGGGGTGCAACCCACAACCCTCAGTTGACGGTGTGTTCTGTTCACTGTAGGTTTCTTAAAAATACTGTTGTATGGACACAGGCGAGGACGGGAATATCAACCAGCACACACAACCGCTCATACAAATATTCTATTCCCACTGGGCTGGCTGAACCAGCAGGGAGGTGAGCCCTGAACCAGCGTCTGCACCAACCTATGGTCATCTCCATGGAAAAGTCTTTAAACTGCTGAACTTTTGGTGCTGAACTCGGTAGGAATCATGAAGTGTGTGTCAGCTGTCATCTTCCCTCAAGTTTTAAATAGAAAAAGCACCTTGATTTTTGGTGAACACACATGTACCCGAGATTGCGGATGAGATGGAGACGGGAGAAAAAGACCTAAGAGGGAGGGGAAGGGACATAGTCTCTCCACCCACACTCACTTAATTTCAGGAGACATGTGTGCCTTCTGGTCACGCAGCAGAGTTCTGAGATAAGAACTGACAGCCCTGCTTGCCCAGATGAACACAGAGGAGAAGGCTTCAAATTAGAGGTGGGGTCTCACGTGCCAACCCTCTCCCAGAGTGACTGGTCTCAACTCGCTCCTTAGGAAGACGGGAAATACCCTCCCTGAACACCAGGTGTGACTGCTGTGAGGGTCACGTGGAGAGAGGCTGCTTTTCGCTGCAGGCATTTGATATTCGATGCAGGTAGAACCAATGAGGCTGTAATTGATGAGTACTCCAAGGGGTTTCTGAAGTAAATAGTAACCAGCTGCCCTGATAAACAGGTCTTTTTAGTATGACCCCTGTTTACACATGTATTAGCCTTATTCCAATAAAGGTTCACTAGAACACCAAAAGTGTCCCCAACACAATATGACCAAGAACTCCTTTCGAGGTCACCGCAGCACACATCCCTATGGTTACCTACAGCTTAGAGCTTGCCTGTTTGCAACAAGAATTCAAGGCCACTTAAAATGAAGCACTACAGAGCAGGACATCGGAAGGATCAGAAAGCGTGTGTGGAAACGGAGACAGGCAAGGATTGAGGGGGTCATGGAGGGGGTGGGGTTCATTGGAGAAAACAGAGATCTCAGTAAGAATTGGAGGTAGGTTCCATTTCCTGGCATTTAGTTCCCAGCCTCTTGACGATCAAGATACCAATTACAACCAAAAGCAAAAATTCCAGACACTGAAGTTAGATTATACATTCCCATGATATGACAAAAGGAGGGTTCGAACGTCCCAGCACTGAACTCCAGAGACACAAACTGGACATGAGGACCATCTGTCTCACTGAGACACATCACCAGCCTGTCCCGGAGGTGGCGCTGTCAGCTGGGGCCGGCTGGGCAGTGACCACCCCTAAAGCCACAAGCTCAGTGGGAGGAGCCCTGGGGGCTGAGAAAGACGAGCTCTCCCTTCCCAGCACCACCCCTGCTCAAGTGTCTCCCTCATTGTCCTGCCTTCCTTACATCCTTCTCTGAGGGTCAGAACGGAACCATGTTCTTCCTGGGAAGCCTGGATCCCGAGCTGGGTGCAAACAGAAGTCAGCTCAGGAGAGACCTCACCAAGCCTTCTGAGCCCCCTATCCAGGCATGCCGTCAGCTGCAGCCAGAAAGACTCCCAAACAGGCCCCACACATCCAAAAGGATGCTTCAGAGGCTCTTACCTCCTCCTGAGTGTCCTCCATGCAGCTGTCCTCCTCCGCTCCACTGCCCCACCCCAGCCAGTCACAAAGGCCCGAGGAAGCTGAGCTCGCCAGGCTGCCCTTCTCAGAAGCAACAGGAGCCCCACACGAAGAGAGCCCTCCAGAGAGGGAGGAGCAATTCAATTAAGAGATGTCATGTGAACAGAAAAAAGGACCGTCTCTCCGCCCCGCTGATCTCCCCACCTGTTTGCTGTTACCTGAAATTCATCCCACGAGTTTCAGGATAATCACCGCCAGCTTTGAACCTGATTAAGCAAGTTTAAAAAACTATCACCTCAGGAGAGGCAGCTGTTAGTTACTGTAAAGATTAAGTACTAGTCAACCAAGTGGAATGAGAATCCCCAGTCCTCTTGAAAAGTGACGGCATAATTCAGATTTGGTTAAAATCACACATACACGCACGGGAGAAAAGACTGAGATGTTGTCCACAAAAAGGATAAGAGTTGTTGCCTCTGTGTGCTGTGATTGTAAAAGATTTTTACTTTCTTTCTGATCTCTTTTTTATTTTTTCCATGTACTACTTTTGCAATTAGAAAACTTGTTAAAAATGAATAAAGTACCATTTGGAATCTGTATTAAGTCAACAAGGATTGATTACAAAGGTAAATAGCCACCCCTCACTCTTCCAACAAACCCGTTACTAATTACCTGTCCAAACAGATAACAGTAATTTTCCAGAGGCCACCAGGTATGTGGTCCTTGCAGGCGCGCCGGTGGCCACACAGCGGCAGGTCCTTTTGCAGCTCACTCTCACCTGAGTGCTTCCACAGCCCAGCAACAATGGGCCCTCAGTTTGAGAGAGCTTGGCAGAGCAAAGGTCAGAGCACCCTCAGCTCCTGCTCCATTATCTGTGGTAAAGGAGGCGGTGAGGACCTGGCCAAATCACCAAAAGAAAGGAAGGGGATCACACATGGGTCAGAATCTCGTCAGGTCTCTGAACAGCTGTCCCCAGAGCCTCCAGCAGGGGGCAGCAGGGCACTGTGAGCAGCAGCCATCTGGTGTCACCGAGGAAATAGCCCGAACTCCCACATCAGGTGGAAGCCTGCAGCAATTCATCCTTTCTGTCCCTGGCTCAAGAACGCTGTGCCCTTACAGAACCGCCTGGTAGAAAATCAGACTTTGAACAAGTTAACCGTGTCTTCAGGAAACCCACAGTCAAATGAGAAATCCAACGTTTCTTCTGAAATCGTATTTTTCTCAGTTTGGAAAAGTCACAAAACCACCCTGTGTCTATTTTGTATATTTACCTACATCTGGCTTTATTCCAAAAAGGATTTAAGGCAGTCTCACCAAGTTGCAAGGTTTCCTCCTAATTACACAAGGCAAAGGAAACACAGGATCCGTTCCTATTTGCCCCAGGTAACAAATATAGCTGTTTACTAATAGGCATTTGTCTTAGCGTTTGCCGAAATGAAGTACAGGGAATTTGGTCCAAGGCTGAGAACAGATGAGTCTGGAATGAAAGCCCAACAGCCTTGAAGTGATGCCAGCAGCAGCTAAGTGATTAGTGAAAGAAGCGTTGCAAAAAGGAGCAGGTACCTTTTCTTGTGAGGCCTGCTCTTTGTACCAGCTTGTCATTAGTGGGAAAGCCCCATCCCTTCTCCAGCGATCAGTTTCCTTATCTATAAACAGGGGACAGGGTCAGATAATTTGATTCAGATATGGAAAGAGAGAGGCCTTAAAGGGCCCTTCAGGAAGGACAGCTGATAGGAAACTTGTTATAATGTGCAAGAAGTCACTTTATGTGGAAGCCACAGCTTGACCCTTCTTCATCTGCACAATTTGCAGCCTAACACCTGGGAAATGGGAAAGAAGCCAGAGGGGCGATCTTCACAGTTCTGAACCTGAGTTAGGAATGTCCAAAGACATGTGCTCAGCCCTCCCTGGAGTGCCCCCCTCCCCCCACAAATGGACTACTGCATGGAGCTCTGTAGAACAAGCCCTGGTCTGGAGTATCGGACTGGCTTGTGTGGTGTCCCTGCCGGGGACTTCAGAAAGGTAAGTGCGTGTCATGGAGAGTCATGAGGAGTGTCAAACACAAAATCTTCCGGTTTTAATGTTTACTTTCAATCCCTAACAATCTCTTTCCTTTTCGTTACAAAAGTACTAGATGAACATGGGCAGAAGAAAGCTGACCTCTGCAAACTACATGCCTTCAACTGGCGTCTCGATCCCGTCACCAACACCCACATGTGAGGCAGAGACACCAGGCAGGTAATTCTCAGGAATCAGAACTGTACATAAATGCACGATCATTTTATTTCATACAAACATGATCAACACGAGCGAAGCCAGACTGTGGATTTTACACACCCTTGACATTCCCAAGAGCCTTCTCGTGGGGCCAGATCTGAGGCCCAGCCCTCCCGGAAGGAGGACGCGGCCCGCGTCTCAGCAGTTCATTGAGACGACAAGCTGGACGTGCTGAGGAGAGCCGAGAGTACTGCGGCCAGGCTTGGAGGGGTGGCCAGCCGGCACAGCCGGGCGCCTTCCTGCACGGGCTCCTGGCCAGGACTTGCCGGAAGGTCTCTGCGCTCGGTGGAGCAGGGAGCAGTGATCAAGCTGAGCAGCTGTCCAGAGCACGTCAGTCTCTGGCTTGGCCGCTCACCCCTCCAGCCCTCTGAGGGGAAGGAGCTGTCAGTCCACTGTGCCATTGTATGATTTGTTGAACTTGTTGAAAGTGAAATCCACAGTGTGTGTGGAGATGGGCTTTCTGTACAGAGGGTTTGAAGCCTAGAGAACACGGAGGGTAAGAGGACATGTGTTAGTTCATTCGCTCATTTGAACACACACAGGGCTGGAGGCCTTCCAGGGTCAGTCACCAGGAAGGCAGCGGGCTCAGCGTGCAGGTGGAGGTGCCCGCCTTGTGCTGCAAGACGTGCTCCTCCAACCCCCTGGCCTGGAATGCCCTGCCCTTCCCTGAACTTCCTCTCTCCATCTCTGAAACGGGGGACCTTGTCCATCAGATGGTCTCTAAAGTCCCTTCCAGTTTTCACAGAAACTAACTAGGACTTCAGGGGGCACTCACTGTGTTCTGTCCTTGGGTGACGAGCAGTCTGCTTGGGGAAGCAAGGCACACACAGACACTGCGATAGACTAGGGGTATGTGGGGTCCCCTCCTGGGCTGTGTCCAGACCGTCCAGACTCCCCCTGCTCAGGCTGTGCCCAGCACCTCTGCTCATGAGCCTCCTGACCTGGGCGTGGTGTGGGGCTCTGTGCAGCGTGTTCTGAACTGGGTACACACCACCCCTCAGGCTTTGCTTCTTTGTTCTGAATGCTAAAGGTGTTAGGGGGCCTCTGCCTGAACTCAACTGGACCCCTAAGCTTGACATGTTTCCCACTTCCAGCTTCCCACTGGCGTACCATTTCGTAGCGGGCCCTGGATCGCTCACTCTGGAACTTGGCGAACTCTCTCCGGTCGTGAATGGTGACGAGCAGCTTCCAGATGACCAGAAGCGCAAACCCAGTCAGGAGGATGCTGCCGACCACAGCCAGGAGGATGGTCATGGCGCTGGGAGCGGTCCCACACTCTGGAAGACCAGGGCACGGTGAGCAAGCCGCCAGCATCACTATGCCCCTACTCCAACCTCAGGCCCACCAGCTCTCCCCAAAGGCCTTCCTGTGCTTCATAAGACCCTCACATGGCTTCTGGGAGGTGTGGGTGGCAGGCGGGTTTCTCCAATGCACATGAAGTAAAAGATTCAAAGAAGGCTGATGACTGTCCCAAGGCCACACAGCAAATCGAGGGCAAAGTCCAAGAGAACTCAGAGGCTGCTCCACTTTTTCCCCACACACCCTGTGCACAGCTGCATCCCCCCAACTTGAAGCACCCACACCCCAGCCCGGCCCCGCCTCCCATGCAGGATGCTGGACCACGTTTCAACTTTCACGTAAATGGTTTCAGGAGTAGACCAGGCGGCAGGTTTCATGAAGCCGTTCCACAAGGGCTGGGCTGGGGGCCAGCCAACATTTGTAAGCCCTTAGTGTGCAGCCTTTGGAGCAAATGTGCTTATTTTCAAAGAACCACAAAGACAGCGCTTGGAAACAAAGCCTCATTCTTCAGGCGTGCATCCTGGGCTGAGACCACAGCCTTTCCCTCTGCCTCTGCCTAGGGAAGGCACGTTATGTGGTCTGGCCTCACGTGGAAGCAGTTTGCAATGCTGTGAACTCAAGAGAGCAGATCTTTTTCTGAACCTTCACCCTCGCTCCAACCTCCTCCAAAGAATAAAAGGGGTCATACCAGAAACCCTAATTATCCCAAGGAAAAGGGCTACTGGTCCCCGGGCCCAGAGCGTGAGGCAGAAATGTCCCTGCTGGGTCAGAGCGTGCCGTCCTCAGTGGCTGGGCACAGCACTTGTCGGAATGTTAGCACAGCGCTGCGCCCTTCCTGGACTCCACTCCAGGAAGTGGCAGCCCTGCCAGGGCCGTGCGCGCACCCAGAGCGCCCTGACTCTAGCCCTGATGGTCCGGCCCTGCCTTGCACGCTCGCACTGTCGTTAGTGCAGGTTTTGTGCTTACCATCACGCCTGTACCCCTTCCTTTGAGATGAGGCACTCCCCCAGGGCAGGACCCCATCCTCCTATAACTCCCACTCCCTCCAGTCACAGCCCTCAAGCTCCGGCCCAGCGACAGTCCCTAGATGAACAATCATCTTTCTTCTGAACTACAGCAGTCAGGTAGAGGAGGCCTCAGATCCTGATCTTCACAGGGAACTGTGTCCCTCCCCTCTCTGGAGTTTGGAAAGGATGGTGAGAAGAGGATGGGTGATACCTCAGAAACCCAAGAGCCCTGGGGGAGCAGACGGGGCCAGGCCTCACCCACCTGGCTCCCTGAGGACCGTGAGGTTGGACTTCCCACTGGGGAGCTCTGAGTAGGTGAACATCATCACACAATCCTTGGCGGTTTTGTAGAAACAAAGCACAGCCTCCTGGTCATCTTTCACTGGAAGAAAACCAAGCAGAAATGTCCTGAGTGTCTCTCTGAGTAACTCAGAGCCACCGAGGGGTGGGGTGAAGAGCCAAATCCTGCCCCCAAAGAAAAGGGGTGCAGAGAGGCTGACTGGGAGGCTCTCATATCGAGAATGCAGGCCCAGCGCTGAGTTAGACTGGCCCAGGGATGCAGACTCCCTTCCGCGCGCGGGAGCCTCTGCAGCGCTCACTGCGGGGATGCGGGAGGGAAGGGCGCACTATGGCCAGGCGGGACAGGACAGTGGAAGTGGAGAGAGGAGGGGCTGGCTGGCTGCCCGCGGAGGCCCGAGTGAGGGCTCACACCCGAGTCCCCTGCCGGAGAGCCAGCCGCAGAGGCCGAGAGCTGGCAGTGCCGTCCTGAGACGTGAAACGAGAGAGGGCCACGAGGGATGGGACGAGCGAGAGACTCCCAGCCCCCAGCATGGTGCACGCTGCTTGCCTCGCTCCCCGTGCGAAGCAGCTCCTTTCCTCACACTGCCTCACACCCGCTGTCCCCACACGGCTGTCACCTGAGGTGAAGGCGTCACCCTCCCCGCCCCCCACCCCCGAGCCATTATCCACAGTCCAAGGCTTCCCTGGGTCGGGGTTAGACTGATTTCTGGGGGGAAGGAAGCCGGGAAGAGTGTGAAGTAAGAGGGAGGCGGGTGATAAGGGAATGACCCAAGGGTCCTGAGTAACAACTCCAGGTTATGTTGTGACATGGAACGCCTTCCAGCTCCACCCTCTGTAAGCCTGTGGCTCAAAGGAGGCTCTACCTAGGACCAGACAGTTTTGAGTGGTTATCAGACATGGAGGCCTGGGCTTTTCCTCTCAAACCCCAACTGTAAGCCCAGTCTGGCTGAGTGTGAGCAAGTGTGTGTGTGTGAGCGTGTATGTGTGTGTGTGTGAGCGTGTGTGTGCGTGCATGCGTGCGTGTGTGTGTAAGCCTGGGGGAAGGAAGGAAGGATAGCTGCTCTGTGTGTGTGTGTGTGTGTGTGTGTGTGTGTAAGCCTGGGGGAAGGAAGGATAACTGCTGAATTCGAACAGAAACTTTCTCTGTGAAGCAGCTGATTCAGGTCACAGCTGTGCGTGAACAGCAACATTTGCTCCAGAGCGAGTTAGTGGGTCAGAAGAGGCATTGCCCTGTCTTTCTGTGGGTGTCCCGTCATGAGGCAATGGCCCAGGTCTGCAGGCAGAACTTGCTGCGAGCCAGGCCTCAAGTCCCAAGACAGAAGCAGGGCAGGAAAATTGGCATGAGAAGCCAGACTGGGTGGGTGCGGGGCTTCCCATTGGCTCCCAGGTTCAGTACAAGCCCTGGCACACAGTAGGTGTTCAGTGACTATGCGCTGATGGCATTCATGACTTGGTTGCCATGATTTGGCCGGAGCATCAGTCAAGACCAGGGAGGCAGGAACAAGGAGCAGAGACCTGCAGGAATTCTATCCTCGGTTCATCTGGACAGAATGCAAGCTCTGCCTTGTCTTATGCCAGCAGCATCAAGAGAGCTGTGCTGGGCTAAGGCCAAATGGGGCAGGGACTGGCTAGCTGGTCACCAAACGTGGTTTCCCAGCTTCCTGGGCACACCTGGATGGCATTTCCCACCATTCCTGCAGTAAATGTGGCCGGGTGACTTAATTCTGGGGGGAAGTTACATGTACCCTTCCCGGTCCAGCCCTTGTAAACCTCCCATCCAATCCTTCCCTCTGTCCTCCCCATTTGTAGACTCAATGGAAAGGATTCTGAGGACCTGGGGGAGGGTAGAACCAAAACTGAGAGGGTATCTGGGCTCATGAAGGACCAATGGAGGCTTTGTCAACCAGGAACATCTTCACTTTCAGTGAGTGACAAACCAACTATTTTGTTAAGTCACTGAGGTTCAAGGCATGTTTGTTGTGGCAGCTAACAGTACTTATTCTAATTAATACACCAACTTCTCAGGAAGCCTGGGAGAAGATGTGGCTAGGAAGGGACTGGCCCCAGGGACAGGACAGACACTGATAAACAGGGAGGGTCTTATACCCTGGAGAGCCTGGAACCTGTGCTCTAGCCCAGGTACCCCAAGTCCTCTTGGGGAGCCAGCAAGGACTGGCCAAGGACCTGAGGCTACTTCCTAACTCAAGGCTAAAACTACCATCTTGTCTGCCAGGCAGCCCTGAAGATCATCCCCACAGGATAGAGTCTCTACGTCCCCTGCCAGGATCCAAAGGGGGCCAGCTGCCCAGGCCACTCGGCATACTCACCAATGGTGTCCACCCGTGTGATCACCTCATCCTTGCACAGGTTTTGGCAGGTCTGGTTGTCAGCTGAGCTCCCTGAGTGAAGCAGCAAGCACTCGACACAGTCTCTTTGGAAGAGAGGAGATAAATGGGTGTTAGATGCTGTGGATCAGCCCCACATATGTAACAGAGTACATGCCCCAGGAGTGCAGATCCCAGCCCTCCTTCAGGCGCTAGAAGCTTTAACTTCTCCCATCTTCAGCTGCTTAGCCCTACTGCTCCCCCTGTCGCCCTCATGCAGGGAAGCCTGAAGGTCCTTGGAGGAGCCTAGGTGAGTTTAGAGACGTGTCTGGTCCCCATGTCAAGTTGCAGGCTGGAGGCCTTTCAAATTCTGACACCAGGAGCAACATCCACCTGCTCTCCAGTGTGTCAAATGCCTCCCTGAGGAGTCTGCCCCAAACAAGGAGCTTCTGATGATTAAAAAAAAAAAAAAGTATTCCTGGCCTTGAGGAGGGGTTCTCACACCCCCGTGGCCGGGGCCCAGCCACACCCACAGAATCTGCATCTCTAGGGCTGGAGCCTAGTCTCCCAGGGATTGAGCAAAGGTAAGGGTTGAGGACCACTGTCCTGGAGACTCTCGGCCCTTCCCCCTTCTCCCTCCCAGACAGAACCCACGTGGCATGGCAGCCAAGCTCTAACGGTTCATTGAGATTGTTGTGGAAGGGAGAGAGGGTCCCTAACCCCTCTGGGGGACTGTTGTGGGGTCCATAAATGGGGTAGCAAGAACTCAACTCCAGGGAGAGGTGGGTTGGAACAAAACTGCCATTTGACGGTGAACTTGAAGGGCCTTTCTGAGGTGATGGAGCTCAGTGACCTGCAAGGAGGTAAGAGATCCCCCAAACAGGGGCTTCTCCAGGAAATGGGGTGAGGACTCCAGAGTTAAGCACGTGGGGCAGGCCACTGCCTTCTTGCAGCTGTGTCCTGGCACCAGAATGTGGCGGGGGTGAGGGGGAAGCTTACAAAGCCTCAGCGACACAGGGGACAGCAGCCCGTACCCCACAGGCCTATGGGGACCAACAGGGCTGTGTGTCCGGAAGGCTCTCTGGCAAAAATAGGCAGGAAATATAACTGCCATGCATCAGGTTTCTCATTTTCATCTTTAAATTCCTTGGGATGGAGGAACCAGTTACTACATTTCCAGGGCAAAAACGGTGCAGTGGATGCCAGGCCTGAAGGGAGCTGGGAGCGTTTTATTAAGTCGCTCTATTTCATAGGCGAGGGAAATGAGAAATCAAAGGCAGCAGGGTTCGGCACCCAGGAGCCCCGCCGCTCCATCAAGTCCCTCTCCAAGTCCTTCCTCTGCTTTCTGAACATTGAGGAGGACTGGGCGACTGAGTAGATCGTGGAGAGAAAGCAGATATGACCCTCTTACTAGGGTTCTAATAGTTTGAAGAATTCAACCATCCCAGGATGGGCCACAAAATTCCTCTCTCCCGGGAATGACTTCATGGAAACATTCTGGAGTTAAACAAGTCAGAACTGCATTTCCCCTGAGGCCAGAGCCCAATGGGCGGGTACTGAGACTGGGCTGGGCCTCAAGAAGGGATGGCTCCAGCTCTGGTCCTTCACACTAATGCCGCTGCCCTCCCCCTCCCCACAATTAACACGCTGCAAAGAAAGGTGTCTGCTTCCGGTCTCCTCTAGGATTCACCACAGAGGCCTCCACCTGCAGGCCCTGTCGTCAGGAAACGACAGGCCTGCTTCCAGGGAACATTCCCTCATCATCCACACTGGCAAATCAGTTTAACCCATGTGCTCCTCGCACTGGGTTGAAACTTGTGATTTATTGTAGTCACGTATTACCATAAGTCTGGCCTTTAAACAAACAAGCTGCTGAGACAGACTCTGCTCAGGGAGTCTGTTAATTGAAATCAGCTGAGGCTGAATATGAACTCACCCAAGGTGAAGGGTGTGTTTGGTTAGTTCTAGAAAGTGGAGATTGCCTGCTCTGAAGTACCAGAGGGAAAAAAAATAAAGGACATAAGACATTGGAAACCTGGTGGTTCTCAGCAAAGCAGCGAGCAGAGAAACAGCCTGGAATGAGGCACTATCAAAGGGACTTCATTTTGTTTGTTTTTTTTAAGTTACAAGAAGGCTGTGAAAAAGGCAGTGTCAGTGTGGCCCAGAGACAAGAAGGAATAGTGAGGTTCCTTGACGGCACCTCTTTGCTCTCCTTGCTCCTTTGGTGTTGCTTAATGGATAACAACAACCAAAAAAAAAAAAAAAAACCATGTCTTCTTAGAAATGAATGCTTTAAACATTTAAAGCTAAGGCTGTCTTCCCAAGTGCCTTTTAACTGACCTAAGCCAACCGTTTATTGCCTTGCTGCTCCAGAGGAAGGCAAAGAAACAGGTTTTATCTGCATTGATTGGTTCCACGCGTATTATCCTAGCTTCATCCCCACCTCCCAACAGCCTCACATGCCCCAAGGTCTGCGAGCACAGACTCAAAAGGGTTCTGCTGGTGGGAGCTGGGGGGAGGGAGCCTCCCTCAGGCATTGCATGTTGATAATGGCCGAGAGTCCAGGCTCAGATGGCCACAGCTATCTGGGCTCCAGACCCAGGATCCTAACCTCCTCCCCGGGGATGTTTCCGTTTGCATTTCTGCTATTTCTCCACTCTCAGCAGGTCTACAGTGGATTTGTGTTTCTTTTCCCTTACTCTGCCTGGCTTCCCTCTAATTACACAAAATAAAATCTGGCCCTGTCTGTCTTGTCTCTCCATCTGCGGCCAGCTTTCAATTACCCACGCCTGGATTATTTGTGGCAAACGTCCAGACGGGGGCTCTGCCACCCAGAACGTTTCTGAGTTCAGACTGACCGGCAGCCCCAGCCACTCGGGGATCATGACCTCCTCTCATTAGGAGCCTGGGCCAGGCATTTGGAAGGGATATCTGCCAAAAAAAATTGCACAGTTGCATTTCCCAGCCAAAAGGAAACAACGTCTGTATTATTACTTGTTTCTGATTATCTGCGCCCCTCCCTCCTGGCCCCTCAGCACAAGGATGACGATGGCACAGCTGTTTCTCTAGCAAAATCAAGGCAAGCTGTCACTCTTGCTTTCCCGATGCCATAACTCCCTGCTCTCTTTCATTCCCTCTCATTCGTGCTCCAGCAGAATGTGGAGGGCAGAGCTGCGAGGAGGTCAACTGGGGAACATGACCCTGTGGCTGGGTCAGTGGAGGCCTGGAGCCTGTATCTGGACAGTCTCTGCATTCAGCAGCAGCACGGAGACTTGCTCCATTATCTGTACAAATGGAGCAGAAAATTCAAAAGCCACTGCAGTTTGTTCCTGGCATGCCTTATCTAGGTCGGGTGCCCTCCTGTCCAATTTACCTTCTGATGATGTTTTGTTTAAAGCAGTATTTTCTATACAGGGAAGGTGGCCTGTGAAACACTGTTTGGGAGATGTTAATGGGGAAGGTCAAATTAATTTGGAAAAAACATGCATGCTGAATGTCCTTTTGAAATACTCAGTGACACACTAAAGGCTCAAGAAGATGCCATTTTGGTACCAAAATCAATTCAATACCATCTAACCTAGTAATCTGGTAATTTCTAAACTTGAATAACAGTCTTGCTTTTTGTTGTTTTGTTTTGTTTTTACAAAGTCTCCATGGAACCAGAGCCTCAAAGGCCCTATTCTAGTTCATGTGAGTAAGAGTTTCATTCTCCTGCAAGGCTGCATGGGCAAGGTGTGGGAGAGGGGGAGTGAGAGCCTGGTGGCCCTGGAGGCTGACCGGCCAGATGGCAGGATGGTCTGGGGGAGAAGCTGGGGTGGGGGCTTTACCTCTTGGTGCTGCAGGCATCGGGGCAGGTTGGGCACTTCTCACACGTCTCCCCAAAGGCGCCTGGCTCTGTGCACTGGCACTGCCCGCAGACACAATGCCCACGGTCGCTGCAGATGTGGCCATCCCTGGCCTGGCATGTGCTGATGTCTGTCGAGCAGTTACAGTTGTCCCCGATGTAACCTGCGTGGCACTTGCATTCTCCGCAGTGACACTCGCCGTGGCCTAAAAGGACACACACCGCACATCAGTGCCTGCCTGCCTGCACGGACACACAACCAAGCTGGCGCCTGCCACGTGCTGGGCCCTGGGGATGCGACAGAGCGAGGCACGGGCTGTGCCCTCGCACGAACACACAACCAAGCTGGCGCCTGCCACGTGCTGGGCCCTGGGGATGCGACAGAGCGAGGCACGGGCTGTGCCCTCAGACTCTGACCGGGCAGACAGAGGGCCTGGTGCCACCACGAGGTGACAGTAGGGCGCCCAGGCGGTGCATGTGGTCTGCCTGCACTGGATGCTGCTCCAAGTCGGTCCAGAACTTGGCCAAGTTGTGCCCCAGGCCCAGGGCCCCAGAGAACTTCTACCTGTCTCCCCAGTTAATGGGACTAACAGCCCCAGGGCCTGTGGCTGTGACCCCCTACAGCAAAGGAGACTTTGCAATGTGATAAAGTGAGGGATTTTGAGACAGAGGAGAGTCTCCCAGATTACCCTGGGACCCTAAGTGCCATCACAACGTTCCGTGTAGGAGTAAGGCAAGGGGAGATCTGACTGCAGAAGCTGGTGGCCACGGCCAGGAGGGGCAAGATGCTGTGCTGCCAGCTCTGAAGACAGAGGCGGCGGCCTCGAGGAGCCAGGAATGCAAGGAGCGCAGCTCTGTGAGATGGCAAAGGTGAGGGAAGGGCCCTCCCTGGAGCCTTGGCAGGGAGTGTGGGCCTCCCGGTGCTGACACTGCAGCCAGGAAGAACCATGGCAGACCCTGACCTCCAGAGCTGTAAGAGAACACACTGGAGTCGTCTTCAGTCACCCATTTGTGGTAACCTGTCACAGCCGCAACGGAAACGCACATAGGCACTGTCCCCAAGTCTCAGTGAGATGCTGACTCCGGAGCTGTGGCCAGAGCGGACGATTCAGGAGCAGCGGCCAAGGGCGCCAGCAGCTAACACTGAACTCACTACAAACGTGTCAGGCTTTACAGCGTGAACTCGCAGAATTCTTACAACCATCCCCTGCTCACAAGTGATGAAAACGACACATGGAAGGACGAAGCAGCTTGAGGGTGGCCAAACCAGGAGTATGGCTCAAGGACCCACAGTCTGAACTTGAGGATCTACAGCCTCTCAGGAGACAGAGTAGGCCCTAATCACGAGGAGAACCGGCTGAGTGTCCCCCTGGTCCCCCGTGCAGGAGGGACCTGTCCGTTCCACAGCCTCCAAGGGAGGAGGGCCCGGACCTCCCCTCCAAGCTCTGCAGGCATCAAGGGCAGGGGGGCTGCTGGGCTCAGAGGACTGTGTGTGCGCCAGGCACATGCGTGCACCTGCTGGGCAGGGAGGCGCCTGGGGAGTGCCAGCCTCCAGGGGGGCCTGGCCGTTCATGGATCTCCTGTTCTCTGTGCTAACACAGCGGAAAGCAACGCTATAAAGGGCAGGTTTTTAAAAGTCTTCCTTACACTGCTATTGTAGCACACTTTCCTTTCTCATGCCATTCTTCTAAGACTGATACCGAAAGGCCCAAGGATTTGTATTTACTGAGAATCCACAGACACACTAGCAGGAGACCAGACAGATGGGGGATGGTGTCAGATGCAGGGGGAGGGCTTGCACTCTGCTCCCACTCCTGCGTCAGCTATCCTGGGAGCTGGATCTCAGCACCTTCTGCGAGACCCCCCAGCGAGTGTGATCCACAGTTCAGGTCAGGACCTAACTTCAGAGCGCCGCTTCACCCCTACTTCCTTCTTGCCCCCCTCCCCCTCTCTGCCCGGTCCTCACTGTAGTGCCTGGGACCTGCGGGAGACAAGGGTGGCCATCTGGAGCCAACGAGCCCCCCCCCAAACCCCCACACATGGACCACAGCCCAGGGACGCAGAGCCCCGGCAGACACAGCACTGGGCAACAGCACCCCCCCACCACACACACTTCACAGGCAGTGTCGAGGCACGTGGCGGCCCTCTGGGAGAGGTGAGGAAAGCCAGGCCCAGCCAGGAGGAGGCTGCTGAGTACAGTTTAACTGCCTGGAGGCTGGCGTGCGCTGTGTGGGCCACAGGGGAGAGCAGCACCCCTGGCTCAAGGGTTACGGTTGTGGGGGGCCACAGAGCACACAGCCACTCCAGGGAGGGAGGCCTGCACGCCCCTCCTCCCCACCAGTCCTCGAACAGCTATGGAGGCAGGAAACCACCCTCCACAGGGAAGTCTTCCCAAATGAAATGGGTCCAATCCACACAGCGAGCTCCCTCACTCTCGGCCTTGGGACCACATTGGTCAGGAGCCTGTTTTAAATTAAAATGGTTCACTGTCAGGGTAATTTCCCCCTCAACATTTTATTATGAAAATTCCAAACCTGCAGCCAAGATGAAAAGACTGTAGTGTGAATATCCGCCTATTTTCCAGCTCTCCCACCCTCAGCGTGTCACCTGCTCCATCACACATCCCTCCCTCCTTCCGTCCATCCATATACTTTTAAACGCATCTCAAAGCGAGTGCACTTCAGGGGTAGGTTTTTCATTAGCTCTGGCCTCTCCAGTGGCTTGTACATCACAGCATCCCATAAAGCAAAAATATCAGAAGAGGCATGACTGGTGCCATATTTACCCGCAGCAAAGACACCACTCAGGCCAGAGGGACTGCTTTGTTTGACCTGGAGGAGTGGTGTCTTCTCTCTTACTCTGTATTTGGCAGCAATGTAAAATGAACCAGATGTAACCTGACAACTATTCCAAACTGTCAGTGGTTTGGAGAAGAGGTAGTATATTATTTTTTTGTGGTGAAGTGTGGGTATGTGTGTGTTGAAAGAAGAACTTGCTCCCCATTGTGACTGAGCTTCTCATGTGAAAAGATCTGCTCAATGAGAAGATAGCGAAGTTGCCAGCTGCTCGTACTTTCCCCCATGACTGTTGATTGGCAAGTAAACCCAGCTGCCTCGGGCACATATGATACCAAGAGGACCCGAGAGCTCCAAAACCCAGCCCCAGGTCAAAGCAGTCGAGCGTTCCTGGATCTGGGGTGTGAGCAGAGTTAGGAATCACGGGCAGCAGATACTAGGAGTCGGTGGTCACCACCGGGGCTAGGGGCCTGACTCATGGCCAGAGACGTAAGCCACCCCTGGAAGCCGCCCCCCAGCACCTGAGCAGCGAGGACATGGAGAGAAGGAAATGCTGTGCAAAGAGCCTGTGAGTGAGGACACCCAGAGCCGCGCCATTAGTGGGGCAGCAGGTGGGAGCCACAGGGGCCACAGGACCTTGGAAAGTCCTCATCCATGGGGCTCTTTGGCTTCTAACATTTGCCAGTTCCAACGCAAAGTCCCAGCAAGTCACACTAGGAGAGAAGCCACACTTGGTGGAACGGCTGAATCTGCCTAAGGGCTGTCCTCAGGGACTCCCTAGATGGGCCCAGTTTGTCCGTCAGTTGGCCCATTGCCTCCCAAGACAGTGTAAAGCAGCTACAGAGAGGGGCGCACGCACCTTGCCCTCCTTCACTCCCAAGGCAGAGCCTACCGTCTAATCAGGGGAGTCTCTGCCAGGGAGCCCGGGATTAGCCTCAGAATCACCCTCAACACTGTCTTCCAAGGATGGCCTCCCAACCAGAGGAACTGGCAACAAGGCACTGCCACGTGCCATCTCAGCCTAAAGCTTCCACGCTTCCAGAAAGCGTGACCTGCACAGAGTGTCACAAACCATGCAAATCTGGTCACACTGTATCCTAACCCAGACATCTCAGATCCTGCAGCTGGGCCTCAACCTGCCTTTCCCTCGACCCACACGTGCAGATTTCCACAGCCTCTGGTCAGCCCTTGGCCTCTCCTAACGCCCTAGGAGCAACATGTGTTATTAAATGACAAGGGCCACTTGGGTCCCGTCCCCAGGCTCAATAACCCATCTATTAGCAGGAGAGCCGCACGGGGAACGGGAACACGATGCTGGCTAACAGCACCCAGAGGGCAAAGCAAGAACTCCTCATAACAGAGCTCATTTATAACGCTTCCCCAGCACCTTGGCAGAGTGTGCTGAATTTCATGATGCCTGTTTAATACTCTGCAGACGTAAAAAATATTTTCATTACATACAGATAGGGATACTGAAGGGCATGTGAAAGTACTTTGTAAGCTGTGAATTGCTACATGTGCAAGTTATTATTAGTACCTCTGTTGGAATGATTGATAGTTAAATGGACAGGAAGTTGTAAATGTGTCTATTTATACAGAATTTCAGCTGTACAGAATTCAACAGCTTTCCATCAGCAAAACGGTGCTTGTGTGGGCCACGGGCCAAGACGCAGCCCCCGGCCTCCCTTGATAAAGTAGAATACGGGCTATTCAGAGGCAGGGGTGCCGAGGGAGCGGGCAGGAAGGAGCTGCTGGAGAGGAGGGAGGGGGGCCTGTGAGGAAGCCCCAGCCAGAACCAGAGCTCCGCAGAGGCCAACAAGGGCAAATTCTACAGTGCAGCGGGATGTGAGGGTGGGGCTCAGTGACAAAGTGGTGAGGCAGTGGCCACAGAGAGCATGGCAGCTCCCACAAGGGATCCGGACGTTCAGAGAAAGGAAGAGATGGGGAGGAAGGAGCTTGGGGGATTTTAAAGAGGGGATATTTGAGCATCCTTCTGATTAAAGAGAAAGATACAGAAGAGAAAATCTGGTGGCAAGTGGAAGGATCAAAGGAAGAACAAACTCTAAAGAGATCACAGCAGAAAGAGAATGAGGTGGGGAGGACGTGGGGAGGGTGGTGAAGGGAAACCGAACAGCTTGGGGTGAGGGCTGTGGCCGGAGGAGCTCAGGGTAACCCTGATCAGCTGCATGGAGGGCTGGGGGCTGTGCATACTTGTTCAAGTGTGTGATCCATGTTCAAGTATATCCTGCACCACTGGCTATGTCACCTTGGGCAAATCCCTAAACCTGACTGATGATCACGTCCTTATGTGTCAATGAGGACAATGCCTTCCTCATGGGAGTGTCGTCAGAAATACTGGTGCTACTGCAAATCAAGCCCCTCCTGCAGCAGCTGACACAGGACTGCCCTCGGAGCAGAGCAAGCACGGATCAGTGCTCTGGACAGTGGTCACAGCACTGTGCACGGGTGATCAGAAGACAGGGGTAAGAAGAAGTATGGGATTGTGCCGTGGAAGGACACAGCTTCAAAGGGGGGAAGTTCAAGGGAGTGGAAAGCAAGGATCTGCCGCGCGAGGGGTGACTGACTCAGGAGACAGCCAGGCCCCTTGTCCCCAGGAAAAGGAGGGGTGAACATTCCTGCACGAGGCAAAGGGTGAAGGGGAGTAAACACACCATGGAACGTGGGTGATGGGCAACAGAGCAGGGATACAGGGAACGTTCAGAAACTGAGGCGGTAGAGTGGTGGCTGACATGTGGCTTCTGGAGTCAGGGAGCCTGGGGTGCCTCCTGATTCTGCTATTTGCCAGAAGTAACTGATGTTTAACCCCTCTGCATGTTGGTTTCTTCACTTTAAAATAGGGCCAATAGGGGCTTCCCTGACAGTCCGGTGGTTAAAGCTCCGTGCTTCCACTGCAGGGGAATGGGTTCCATCCTTGGTTGGGAAACTGAGATCCTGCATTTACGCCATGCAGCATAGCCAAAAAATAAAAATTCAATAAAGTGTAACTTCAAATAAAATCAAGAACACTCTTTAAAAAAATAAAATAGGGCCAATAAAGATGCCTCCCTTGTAGGCTTGCTGTTATGAGTTCAGTCACTTAACCTGTATAAAGCACTTAGTGTTTGACACATGGGCTTCCCTGGTGGGTCAGTGGTAAAGACTCTGCCTGCCAAGCAAGAGACTCAGGTTCGATCTCTGGATTGGGCAGATCCCCTGGAGAAGGAAATGGAAACCCACTCCAGTATTCTTGCATGGGAAATCCCATGGACACAGGAGCCTGGTGGACTAAAGTCCAGGGGGGTCACAAAAGTGTCAGACACACTTAGCAACTAAATGACAAAAGTGCTCAATTAATGCTAACTAGCTTCATCGTTGTTGTCACTGTCATAATAAAGGGAGGGTGAGGGAAGGGAAGCTTGGAGCAGATGATCTCAGAGTTCGGAGAGGAAACACTTTCTGGGAGCTTGGATCAAAGACTTCCAGGGTTAGGAAATTCCTTGGAGGCTCACTGGGTAGGACTCAGTGCTTTCACCACCGGGACCCAGGTTCAATCTCTGGTTGGGGAACTAAGATCTGGTTAGCTGCATGGTACAGCCAAGGAAAGAAAAAAAAGAAAACAGACTTCCAGAGTTAGAAGCTCCCAGAAAGTGACTTAATCCACATCCAGCCCAAAGAGAGAACACTCAGGGTTTGGTGGAACTGCTCGCTGGACCCCAGAGCTTTGCTGTGGAGGCTGACACCCAATGGTTCCTGAGGCCCTGTTTTGTGTATGTGAGTTGGGGGGTGCGGGGTTCCAGCCTCAGCAGGACGTCTGAGGCAGAGCATATGTGGCCCTCAGCTCCCAGCTGGACCCCAGTCTGCAGAGACCCAAGAGACGCCTGGGGTGACCTCAGGGAACTTGTGTGAGAGCCCTGGGGCTGGAAGAAGGAACGAGCCAGTGTGGGATGGAGCAGAAACAGAAGTGGGTGTCTTCTCCCCATCTTGGCCCAGCCCAGGAACAAGGGTCACCACAGACGTCAGACGCTTTGGGTACAAATCATCTCTCTCCACAGCAGGTCCAAAAATAGTTTCCATCCAGCTTGGGAACGCACTGCACTTCGTTCGCTGATCAGCTTGCAGCTCTTCCTCTCCGGGCTGAGGAGTGGAGGGCTGCGGGCAGCTCCCTGGGCTGGAAGGGTGCGCCCCTCACTCCCGTCTCTTCCTCTCCCACTGGCAGCATCCCTCTCTCACCAAGTACATACTCTACCTTCTGCCCCCCTACCAGCCCCCAGTGCTTCTCCTCCCACAGCCCTCTGTCTGTCATCTCCCCCTCCTCTCTCTCCTCCTCTTCCCAGGACGGGCAGCATGTAAACAGGAAGTGGTTAGGAGAGAAAAGAACAGGAAGGGATGTGGGCTGGAAAACCTCTGCTCATCTGGGTGACTTCCCTGCCACAGAAGTCAGGCCTTGTCTGCGGTGTGGACACCTCTGGGTGACACCCAGGGCACAGCCTCTAGAGCTCTCTAACAGCCGTCTTAAAAAAAGCAGGAAAAGCAACTCAGAGCTTTGTGTGCCTCCAGTCCCCCGGTGTCTGTGTGACTCGGGGATCCCAAGCCACTGCTGAGCCAGAGACAGTGCATAGCCCTGCCCTCCTTAGCATCAGCCAGTGTTCAGAGCCACTCTCTGAGCCTGTGGACACAACAGCAGAAGGGCATGGTCACAGACATCCTGGCACTCACACAGTCTCCATGCAACCACAGCCAGATCTGGGCTGCCCTCCATGTGGCCAAACACACACACAGGCTTCTGAAGGGTCCGCGTCTGTGTCCGGGGCTGGGAAGGGGAAAACCCTCCTGAGAGGCACTCTCCCTGGCGCCTGGCCCAGGAGCAGGTTAGGATTACATACCAGCCGAGTGTTCTCGTGTTGTGAGTCTGGTCCCCATGGGAAGGGCCCCTCCCACTGTCTCAGTGTTCCCTTCCATGCACTGGCTTTTGCTGCTGGAAAATCAGAGAACAGGGAAATGCACAGGGCATCTCCTCAGTTCCCGCGTGAGCCGTCTCGGCCTGGCTCCAGACACCTCAGCGGAAACTAAATGAACCTCCAGGGACAGGAGAGAGGTTGTGTCCTTCTCACCACGCGCTTCCCGAGCCTGTAAACACAGCCTGCTCTTGCCAAGGATGAGTTACTGACTGGAGAACTTGGCAGCTAAGGGCTGCCCCTCCCAAAGAGAGCACAGCGCTCCTTGCTCCACACCAACCCAGACGCCAGCTCTACAGAGAGTCTCCTCAGACCCACTCGGCCCTACCCTGCCACTCAACCTGGAACCCCTCAGCTGGGGGTGCTTCTTCTGGACGGAGTCACCTACTGTGCCACCTCTCCCAGCCACCTGCTGGCTCTGGCAGCGGTCCAGCTTCTTCATCAATAGAAGAGGTCCAGTGGCTCGTCTATCTCACGGGATTGGGGGAATTCTCTGTTAATGTGCACTACAGGAAGTGTATCATGTGCTGCCTTTAAGAAATTTCTAACTCACTGAGACATCAAGTTATTAAAATCTCTTAATAGAGAAACTTTTGGGGGTACTTGCAATAGGACAGGCATTTTCTAAGCACTTGAGTGTTCCCATTAATAGTCCCAATCGCCCTATGTGATGGTATAATTATTACCCTAATTTTTGCAAGTATGGCAAATGAAGCCTAGAGAAGCCACGTAATTTATCCAAAGTCACAAAGCAAGTAGGAGTCAGGGCTGTTTGGAACCACATTTGTTTAACTCTGGAGCTCTAACCACTACATGTACTGCCTCTCCAGCCCAGTCGTGACTTCGTCAATTAGAACAACACACAGGATAAATGTTCAAGGTGACCCAGGGTATTTTATAGCTTAAAAATGTGCAACAGACCCATGCCCAAGGCTGGCCCTTTTAATCACTGATCATCAAATCACTCCTGGCCTCTGTTTCCCATGTGAACAGTAAGGGTGGTAACGAGGTGGGCTCTCCCATCCCTCCACCACTGACACTTGCTATTCCAGGTCAGGGCAGAGAGAGACTGGGACAGGCTCTAGGCTAAGCTACAGGTTTTGGAATAGTAGAGGACAGAAGGCATTTGGGGTGCAAAACATAGGATGCATTCCTTTGTGAGGATGAATAGAGAGAGTGGGCAGCCCGGAGGGGAAGTAGTTGAAAAGGAGAGGTGGATGAGAATGGCTACCCAGGGGCTAGACATGGGTCTGTTTGTCTGCATGTGTGTTTGTAGGCATACGTGTCTGCAGGCAAGTGTGTATAGAAACAGACAGAAGGGAAGGAAGGGAAAGAAGGTGGAGGAAGGAGGAGGAAGGAGGGCCTGAGGGCTAGACTGAGGAGCGTGAATTTAGCCCGTAGCCCCCAGACGGCTGGACAATAAACTCCCTTCCCAAGAGGGAGGCTGAGTGCCTCAGAGGGACACTGCAGCGTTCTCCTGGTTGAGTCCTCACACTATGGTCTGCCCTTTCCCCAGGTCAGTGTCCACGTGGCCTCCTCCATCACTTCCCTAAACTGTCAACTATGTCACGACACCCTTTTGCTTAAAGCTCTTCAACAGCTCCTCACCACCGAAAGCACAGCTTCCACATTTAAACTTTTGTCCCTGACATACCAGGCTGTTCGAGGCCTACCTCTTGAGTCTGTTCAGCTGCCCCTGTGCCCCCAGGCACCCCAAGTTCTGGCCATTCCAAACCACTCCAAGCTTCTGAAACATGCTGAACTTTAGCGTATCTTTGTTTTGAAACAATTACTTTGGCTGCAGTATATATTTGTTTTTTTATATATTTGCAGCATATATTTGTTTTTAAACAACTGCTTTGGTTGCAGTATGGGGAGTAGACGAACTAGGGCAGTGGTAGCCCAGATGGTGAGAAGACGAATTTCAAACAGAAGAGGGGAGAGGACAAGACTCGGTAGCAGAAAGAATGCAGGAGTTGAGGAGCTGGTAGGAAAAAGGAGGATTTCTGGGTTTCTGGCTTGTACAGGTGGGTAAATAAAAGGGGGAGATAAGGAAACTCAGAAGAGAACCACAGCTGGGAGGAAGATCATGGAGTCAGTCTGAAACGTCCTGAGACTGAGGTGCATTTAGGACATACAAAGCTGAAGGGAGCGTGGAAGCAGGCCTGAGCAACCGAGCGACACAAGGGTGACTGAAGGGTGGGCACAGCGAAACGCCCGAGAGGAGCAGATGGCTAAGCCGTGCCGCAGAAAATCCCAGCACTGAAAGGCGGTCAGCTGCTATTCAACATTCAGGTCAAGACAAGGGCTGATAAGCCTTAGACGTAGCAGGACACAGCCATATGGGGCCTGGAAGACCTGTTCTGGTGGAATCGTGGGGCTGAATCCGAACTGGACTGAGGTGAGGGCTGCCTGGGAGGTAGTTCGTGTAGTCAGTGGGTGCAGACAAATGTTCTGAGGAATACGGCTGTGAGTATGGAGGAGAGGAGCTCACAGTGAGGGGGGTCAGGGGTTAAGGGTTTCTCTTTCTTTTTTTTTCTTTAAAGAGTCCTGAGCATGTTCTTAAGTCAACTAGAATACTTAGTTAACAGGGAGAGTATAGTATATATCACTTATTACACAGATATATTTGTTTCCCCATGTGACGCATCTCATTAGCCTGCAAACCCATACAAAATCAAAGATGGTGTTTCATTTTTGCTTGCCCAATGCCTAGCATGGTGTCAGGTACACCGTGGATGCTCAAAACATGTTGTTGGCTCTTGGAGGCTGTGAACGCCATCAGGGCAAGCCTGAAACCCTGGAGAAGATATCTGATACTGGAAATTAGAAAAGGAAAAGGAGTAATTACTGATGTTCAAACATGATTCTTAACATATTTTAAATTCTCAACAAATGCCCAAGAAAAACAGAGACTTCAGGGCGACACGAGAAATAAAAATTAGAAACTCTTTCCTGTGGCAACACATGGCCGTGGTCAAGCAGAAGTCACAGGCTTTGCACTCACTACTGTGCCTGCACCTTGCTCAGATTTCTCCAGCAAAAGGCTCTTGGGAGATGTGAACAATGATGCATCCTCAGTCCCGGGAGCGGCTGCTCCTCTGTCCTTGGCTCAGTGTCAATGAACCAGCCCTGACGAGCTCAGCTGATGCTGCTTCCCAATAGGTGAGGCCCTGACAAGCCCCTCAGCCTCTGCCCTCATCTGGACTGCATGCTGCCTTCTGCATATGAGCAGCAAAATGCAACCACTGCTCAACAAGGTGCTGTTGCTTTAAGCTAAGCTTTTCCAAACCTCAAGATTACTTAAAGATGATAGCTCTGGCTAGAAAGGGCTTCCCTGATAGCTCAGTTGGTAAAGAATCCGCCTGTGATGCAGGAGACCGCGGTCTGATTCCTGGGTCAGGAAGATCCTCTGGAAAAGGGATAGGCTACCTACTCCAGTATTTTTGGGCTTCTCTTGTGGCTCAGCAGGTAAAGAATGTGCTCACAATGTGGGGGACCTGGGTTTGATCCCTGGGTTAGGAAGATCCCCTGGAGAAGGGAAAGGCTACCCACTGCAGTATTCTGGCCTGGAGAACTCCATGGACTGTATAGTCCACAGGGTTGCAGAGAGTCAGACATGACTGAGCAACTTTCACTTTCATTGGCTAGAAAGTCAAGACTCCACTGTCAAAGGCAGCAGAACCCTCTCAAAGGACATCGTTGCCTTTCTGGTTCTAGCATTTGACTTCTCCATGCTGGTGCCCAGCTGCCAAGTCTCTCTTATTACTGCTGCATTTCACACGAGGGCACCAAGGAAAGGCCTTGGTGTCTGACCCAACTCTATCAATTACAGGGAGATTCAGGCCATGGAGAGAAGATGGAAAATCCCAAGTTCCTTACTGAACTCACCTTTCCAGTTTCAAAGGAGTCTGTAATCAGCTGAATGCAATGAACCAGAGTCCTCACAGGCCCCCAAGAATGCTGACTCAGAAAGAAAAACAGAAGGCCTGCAGCCAAAAGAAACAGAGGTGCCCCAGATCAACTTCTCAAGTTTGGCTTAATCTGCCCAATCTGCCTGGCAGGCACTTGTGGGGAAATGCCAACCGCATCTGGGGAGACATGAATTCCCTCCCCTTTCCTCTGGTCACTGCGACAGGATGAGAGGGTGACTATTTTCAACCTGGAAAGCTGTCATGTTCTTGCGGCTGGTGAACAGGTGCCATATTCCATCCTCAGTTGGCCACTGTTCAGAGCCTGGAGCAGCACTCTCAATGGAGAGAGTCGGTATGGCATGTGACAAGAGTGGGCCACGCTGAAGCCTGGCTGCCAGAAGCCCAGCCAAGCCACGAGATGGCAGGAAGCAGCTGTCCAGAGAAGAGAGTCCCCTGAGGGTTAGGGTAGGTGGGCTTTTCTTAGGTCAAGGCTCTGGGCCAACCACCACCAGTGGGGAGCGTGGCCAACATGCCAATCTTCTCGGCCACAGTCTCCCCCACAGGACTGATCAGTAACAGCCACCTCCAACTCCCGGTAGAGGAAAACAACCAAATGAGATCATTTACCTCAAGAGCATTTTATAAATTAGAACAGGCTAACAAAGGTTCATTTAAGGGAAAGTGGGTCCAGTCTAATCAATAACAACAGCCAGACACTCACTGGCTACTAAGAGGAACGCTGTGTGCCTCTCGAGTAACAGTCATAAAACCAGGCGCCTTGGCTGCTTCTGGTCCACGCGTGTCCTTCAGCCTGGGGTGCGCTCTCCTTATGCAACCCAGAGAAAACTCACGGAACAAAACAGAGACTAAATGTTCCCTCAAATTTTGACCAAAATAAAGCGCACTTATTAGGGAAGACTTGGAAAATTGCGGGCTACATGCTTGAGTGGTGGCAGGAAGGGCTGAACTGGTAATAGAGAGATTCGGGAAGGGTCTCAAGCTAATCAAAATGAGCAAAATTCAGTAGAAACAAGGTTAACTATTTACTTGCAAGGTTCCCCAAGTCTGAATCTCTAACCAAGAATCATAAAGTGATTTAGTCCAGGTTCTGGGCCTCAGTTTCCCACAATGCAAACAGTCAGTGCAGGTAATAGGCAGCTGACCCACTGTGTGTGTGTGTCCGGTGGTGGCAGGAAACACAGGAGATGCAAATAATCCTACTATTTCATGCTTGCTTATGGAGAATACAAACTAGCCTCAGTGTGTTTCCAAGGAAAAATACCTTAAGATACTAGAAGTGTCTTAAAGTAGATTCTCCTTGCATTGTTACAATGTTTGCCTAAAGGCCAAGACTGCAATGTCAAACAACATAAAATAGCAACCTGAGAAGTATATTCCTTTAGCTCAAGGATGATGGGTCACCTGATCAAGACTTTTGGGCTGTGGTTTGTGGACTAGGGTGATAGGAGGTCCCATCCTCTGGGTCAGAGGGCAATAGGCAAGGGCTCAGGAAGATGTCCAGAAGACAACAGGTCCGAGGGGCCTTCCAGGGATAGACCTTCCTCCTGCCCGTGTCCTCTGACTCTTGTTTGTAGAAAAGCTTTAGCCTCCTCCGAGGCCTCCCCCAAGTTCCAAAGAGAAAATTTAATCAGAGAAGTGAGAAAATGCAGAAACAAAGAAATGCAGTCAAGAAAAGCAAAATAATAGCTTAGGTATAAAACCAAGTCAAGGACCCTTAGCTCCTCCTCAAGGGCTACTGACACCCTGAGTCATATCCCTGAGTTGTTTGGCAGAAACTAAAGCCCCCACCAAGTAGAGGAAGCTGACTGCATGATGATGGTAGGCCCCAGACCAGTTGAAATTCAAAAAAAAATTCATGCTACTACTTCACCATAAGCTAATCAGAAGAATGTTCATGAGCTGATCAGGCTCCCTGCAACCGTCACCCCAAATGTGGCCTTTAAGAACTCTTCTCTGAAAGTCCTTGGGGAGCTAAGGGTCTTTCCAGCATGAGCTGCCTAGTCTCCTTGCTTGGCACCTGCAATAAACACTGTGCTTTCCTTCACCACACAGTGTCAGTCGAATGGCTTTGATGCCAGTCAGGCTAACAGACCCCAGTACCTTTCATTAACAAGACACAAAATTTCAGGAGGTTGAACTCACTTAGAGCAACTTCCAGACAGCAGGGAGAGTTTGGATCTGGGTGGAGTTCTTAGGTCAGTGTTTGACAGTCAAGAACGCTTACCCCAAAGGAAAACAGGGCTCCATCCAATCCTGCCACACCCTACCCAAAGCACTGAGCAGCAGAGACCTACCATCAGTTATGTAACAGTTTCCAAAATCAAGACCAAACTCAAAAGTGACAGCTCAACACTGAAGAAAGAGAACCAAAGTAGCTCTAAGAATAACTATTTTAGTCACCAGAGGTCTCTCATTGTTTTCAACTTAACTAAAAATGGAAAATTTCCTAATGTGTTATTCTATAATATCAAAAAGTTAATGCCACCCAATTCTATACATGACTAAGATTTTGTCTTTGGCATTTTCATGGTTTTCTTAGGCTTTTCCTTTGTTATTAAAGTTTCATTATTTCCTTCACAAGCCAAATTCCATGACCTTGGATTAGGCCTGAAGTTCAAAAGCATGTGCAGAGTCCGCATCACCGGCTTCCCTGTCTGCACACTTGCCTTTCTAAGCAGAGAGACAAGTGCAGTAAGGTGAGGCCCAATGTTCAGATCACGCCAGTTTTCACAGTCCCTGGTAAATTGCTGCTTCAGGTATTTCTGGGATCTGAGCAGTGAGAAGGGCAGTAAGAAAACTCAATTCCCAGAGTTGGAACAATAGCCCAGAGCATGGAACAAGGCAGGTTCTCCAAACGGCTTGCCAACATGCTTAACTTTCAACATCTCACACAAGTCTGGATGGTGAAGGTAGAAGCTTAAGCGGTTCATATCCTCATTCCTCTAACCCAGAAAATTTCTGAGGAGTGGAAAATTCTAGTGACAACACACATTTAAAAATTAATTCAATACTGTGAGCAGTTCCAACTCTGTACCCCTGGCACCCGGTATAAAACCTGGCACGTGAGGAATGCTCAGTGAACTCCTCAATGAGATGAATGCAGCACTCTACCCAAAACAAAACAACCTCAGTGAGAGATCACTGCCTCAGTGTCTCCAGCTGCACTAAGATCTGATACTTATCACATGACAGTTTCTGAAAGAGCTTTCTCCAGCCTCAGGCTGCAAGATGCTGGATGACTCCAGAGCTGAGCAGTCCAGCTCATCTGCTCCACCTGGCCAGTCTGAAAGGTACATCATTTGCTTACATGACCGACTAAGCCCTACATTTTGGTACCTTGCTGTTTATTCAAATAAACTTGAGCAAGATATGGACGGAATTTTCACACTCATATATACTGCCTCCTTGTATTTGCAAAAAGCATCCAGGTAACCATCAAGAAACGGAATAGAGACTAATACACATGAAAAGATGTGAAGAATTTTCTAGGCTCTCCCACCTGAGGCACGCAGTGGTAGTAATCTCACCAAGAGCCCCTTTCTTCTTGAGAAATTAAATATGTCAAATCTGGGTTCATTCAAAAGGTACTTTTGGAGGCCTCTGTCATGGAACCACATTCTAGACGATCCTATAAGTCATTTATGGAATGTGAAATTGCAATGCAGTGACAGAAGGTAGAGCTGGGGCCACAGCTCCAGAGATGGCCACTAGGATACTTACTCTGACTGTGAAAATTATATTTCTAAAGAAAATAGTATAAACAGAGGCAGAAGCATTTTTATAAACATATCCGGATAACTGTTGCCATGGGAGGTATTTCATTTGGCAAGAATCAATAAGCCTAGAAGTAGGCCATAATGTCAGAGGTGCTTTTAATAGAAGAGGTTTAACACAACCTTGTGAAACCTTCTGGAAACCATCAGCCCAGACCAGGATTTTCTGTTTGGATGCTGGCTCTGGCCACTCAGAATGATGCAACTCTCCATTTTTTTATGTCCGGAAGAATAATGCAATTGCCCCTTGACCTCTACTTGCCTTACTTGGCCAAATAACCTATTAGATGAAGTAAAATATGAAAGCATTCTGTTAAAAATTCTATATCCTATTTGATATAAATGTTCTCAATATATGAAACCCAAGAAGTAAGCTTTCAGTAAATTATTCCACATATCCCAGTGCATGCTTCCCTGGTGGCTCAGACAGTAAAGAATCCATCTACAAGGCGGGAGACCTAGGTTCGATCCCTGGGTTGGGAAGATCCCCTGGAGGAGGGCATGGCAACCCATTCCAGTATTCTTGCCTGCAGAATCCTATGGACTGGTGGGCTACAGTCCATGGGGTCTCAAAGAGTCAGACACTACTGAGCAAAAGCAGCACAGGCATTTTAAGAACAGAGATTGCTGAAAGCACTAGGGTTGGGATGATTTCAACAGCTTACCACAGCAGAGTAACTCAAATCCCAGGAAATGCACTGTTTGGGTACAGAAACCAGCGAAGAATAACAAAGTTTGCACAATAACCTTTAATTACATTGAAAACAACTAAATAGACCATGTCCATGTGTTCTATTAACAGAGGGATTCTGAAGGGTCAACACTTAAGAAGACTCAAAGGAACAGAAATCCTCACAATGGCCCCGCGGCTCTCTGTACTCACAGGAATGGTCTGTGGACAGAAGCACTCTGAGTCATTTTGCCTCTAGAAACCAGAGGGAGAAACAGCAGCCCTGTGTCCACACACATTCCCATGACAGTGCGTCACAAAAGTAACAGCCAAGATGTTCAACTGCTTCCAGACCTTAGGTGGGTCTCCGTCACTATTAACCTCTGTGACGTGTAACACATCTCAAACCTGTAACCTCTTGCCTGACCCTCGGTCCTGTGTCTTGGTTGGGGGTGAGGACCAGAAGCCTCTTACAGGCGAAAAGACCAGGGAGAAGTGGAAGAACTTCTCTAGGACGTCCCCGCCGGCTCTGGCCTGGCTCTGCTTCAGGCCCTGTCTGAAGGTGGATCACAACCTCACGGCCCCCGCAGGCCTGGCTACAGAGGGAAGGGCTGAGAGAATGCTGAAGTCAGCTGCTTGTGAGTCTCTGAGTCAGCATCTTCAAGACCAGAACAGCTGTTGAGAAATAAGACTTCTCCCCCACAAAACCCCAAACATAACAGTGATCTGAGAGCTTGAAACCAAAGGACTCAATTTCAGAGCAGGAGCCCCAAGCTGACCTTGGGAACAAGGAATTGGGGTAGACCCCTCACCCAACCACTGCTGCCTCCTGAACAAGCTGGAATGCTTGTGAGACAAGCAATGAGGAGCTGGGCGCTACATGGACGGGCAGGCAGGGTTGCACGCATGCAAATGGGTCCTGCCTGGAGCTGGGCATCCTTCCTGGATGACCTCACATCACCCATACTTCCTGACCTCACAAACTACTGTCTCCAGGAAGACTTGGATAGCTTCAACTAGCTGTTGCTTTCAAAGTGAAGGGGTGGTGGTTTAGTTGCTAAGTCAGGTCCAACTCTTGCAACCGCATAGACTATAGCCCACTAGGCTCCTCTGTCTGTGGGATTTCCCAGGCAACAATACTGGACTGGGTTGCCATTTCCTTCTTCAGGGAATCTTCCCGACCCAGGGATTGAACCCAAGTCTCCTGCATTGCAGGGGGATTCTTTACCGTCTGAGCCAGAAAGTGAACGGGTGGAGGTGGCTCATTGGAGGTGCAGTGGAAAGACAGCCAAATGTTCTTCTAATCATTGCTGTGTTCAAATAATTCAACTTCAGGTGCTTCTTAGGATATAAGAAAAAAAAGCAAGATACAAAATTGCATACACATACACATTTAGAAAAAAATTTAGACGGGAAACCTCTTAAAGTAAGAATGTTGGAATAATGAACAACTTCTTTCCCTTCAGAATATTCTAGACCTAAGAATAATCCTCCAGCTAGCTGGAGTCATTCTCTTGACTGAGGACACAGAGGGTAAAAGAAGTTTCTTGTCTGCTTCACCAGATGGTCCAAATTAATCCTGGTCACCAAGAAGGAGACAGACAGCTCAGACTGACCACACATCCATCGACTCCCCCTGTATTTTTCAAATTTTCCTATGAGGGAACAGAAGACATCCAGCTCAGCAACCCAGAGGAGTTAGTGACTCCACATACCACACAGGCAGGAGCCCAAAGGCATCTCTAACCTCCCGTTTCCTCACTCAGGGACATGAGAGAGTCTCCCACGGGCACATTTTAGGACAGCATTCCATGATAATACTTGCTAATTTGTTTAAAAAAAAAAAAAAAACAACTGCTGAAAGCCAATTGCAGACACAGTCAGGTATCTTAGAGTGTTTATGGTGGCAGTCTGTCCACCCCGCCACGCGGGACTCATGGGGAAGGTGGCCCCGTACACACACTGGAAACGGCTACAGCTCCCAGGAGTGTGTGGCACTGCTTCTTAGAGGAGCTGGTGGTCAGCAAGGCAATGTGCTAGGTGCTTAGACACATTCTCTCACTGCTCACCAAAGTTCTGTGCCCAAAGGGACACAAGCAGGCCATGTTGGTGCTAGATTCAGGCCCAGGCCTGCCTGATCCTAAGCACTTTTCTGCTGATCCAGTGGAACCATCCAACGCATCGGGGAGAGTGGAGCCCTGTTCCCTGTTCAGCACAACAAATCCAGACCCTATCAGCTAGCTGACTCCATGACACCATACGTCCTGCACTTTCTAGAACATCTCCGATTTTGAGCATGCCACACCCATGTATGTGTCTCACAGTGTGGTCTGCCCCTGGAGACCTCACTGGCTTATCCTCCCCCGGGCTACCATCTGCCCTTGTTTCTCCTGTGGACAGAAGGGGGGTTGCTCCTCCCACAGGCACAGATGATTTCTATGACCTGATTTGCTTCACATCTTTGCACTTCATCTTCCCTGCCACACTCCATGTTCCTTCTAAATCACCACTGCGGCACCGGAAGACCATTCACAAAGAAGGGATCCTGGAAGCAACAGAACACAGAAAAGAAGAAGAGGGAGCAGAAGAAACTATCATCTTGCCCAAAACTGTTCTGCTGCCTCGATCGGCAGGTGGCGTGGGGTTGGACAGACTGATCTTTAAGAGACATGTTAAAAGACACAGTGTTTCGCCAGAGGGCCACTCCCAGAATGGGAGCTGCCGAACTTCCATTTCACTGTAATCCACGTAAAGTCCTATGCTTGGATTCAAAACCTAAGTGCTCAGATGTGACACAACAGAATCTTGGCTTGGCTACAGTTCATTCGAATGTTAATCTTCAACTTTTGGTAGTCAAGTTAGAATCAAGTTCAACAGGACAATGTGATTGTTTGATAGAAAAGAAAAGGTGAGTGCTGTTAGCAGGTGTTCATGAAAGTGCAAAGTTCAGGTCACAGGAAGCAAATGTTAGTTGAACCTGGGGCTGAGCCCCTGTTACCCAGATGCCAAATAACCTCCCTGATTCTGAGAAGCATGCTTAACAAAATGACAAGAGCCTCAAAGCAGGAAGAGACCTGGTATCTGGTTTGGGTTAAGAAAAGAGAACAAAAAATTTTAATATTTTGAAAATTAAAAAAGAAAAGAGAACAGAGAAACACAAAGAAGTTCTCAGATGTTTTAGCAGGTTGCCATATGGAAAAGGGAAGCCTAAAATGTGACCCACCGGTGGAAGTGACTGAGAAACAATTTTCTGTTTGATATAAAAGAAAACTTTCAAATCATACCTGTGGGAGGCAGAAGGATAGCCCTCGAAGATATGCAGAGCCTAATCCCTGGAACTTGTATCAGTGTTACTTTACAGGGTAGAAAGGACCCTGCAGATGTGACTAAGTCAAGGATCCTGAGATGGGGCGACTGGTCTGGACTATCTGGTGGGTCCAATGCAGCCGCAGGCTCCTTAGAAGGGGGAGGCAAAGAGCATCAGCGCAAAACAGAGGTCAGAGAGAGATGTGAGGATGTTACATTGCTGGCTGTGAAAACAGAGAACGGTGCTTCAAGCCAAGGAATGCAGATGGGTTTCTGGAAGCTGGAGAGGGCCAGGGAACAGACTCTCCCTTAGAACTTCGAGAAGGAACGCAGCCCTGACGACACCTGGATTTTGGCCAAATAACACCCGCTTCAGACTTTTGACATCCAGAACTGGAATGGAATAAACCTGGGTTGTTTTAAGCCACTAAGTCTACGGAAACTTGTTAGAGCAGCCATAGGAGATAAGTCAAAGTTGCTCACTCGTGTCTGACTCTTTGTGACCTCATGGACTGTATAGCTCATGGAATTCTCCAGGCCAGAACACTGGAGTGGGTAGCTTTTCCCTTCTCCAGGGGATCTTCCCAACCCAGGGATTGAACTCAGGTCTCCCACATTGCAGGCAGATTCTTTTACCAGCTGAGCCACCAGGGAAGCCCATAGGCGATGAATGGATGTCTAATAAAGGAATAATGACTACCATCCCCAGAGAGCTCCTTGTCCCCAGGGCGATCAAGAAGAGGCTGATCATCTACAAGTCAGGAATGCCGTGTGGGTAAGTCCTGAAGGACGCACAGCAGACCCCACCAGCCCTGAGAGTCCCTCAGACAACGTGGCAGCGCTGTCTCTTGTTTTCTATTCGACATGCTGGTGCCACCTATAAGGCTGACCCTCGCTTGCTCCCAGCAGTACCACGGCACTCAGTAAAAGGCATGCTTTGGCTCAGAGCAACGGTGCTTGCGGGGGCACCCACCTGAGCAGAGGACACCTCTGTTCCTGGCGCAGGAGAAGTCGTCACACTCGCAGAAGGGCCCGTAGATCTTGCCAAACTCGCTCTCGAAGCAGGAGCACTGGCTGCAGCTGCACTGGCCACGCCCGCTGCACAGAGGCTTGCCCTCCGCCTCCCGGCACAGGTTCTGGTACCCGCTCTGGCTCTCCCCTTCCTGGCACTCGCACCGGGTGCCCAGGTAGCCGGGGTTGCACTCGCACAGGCCGCAGACGTAAGTCCCGTTGCTGCTGCACCTGGCGCTGTCGGGCTCCAGCCCCGCGCTGCAGCCGCAACTGCAGTTGTAGGTGACCCCCACCTCCAGGCTGTCCCGGAAGCCCACAGGCCGCAGGGTGAACGTGTGCTGCGCGTGTTTGCCGGGGCAGCTCCGGGCCTCCACCGACACCTCAAAGGACGCCTGGGCAGGAGAAAGAGAGGGGATGTTGTGGCCGTGGCGCGACTGGGCCTCCCGCTCCCTGTACTGGCCTCCCCATCACCCAGGGGCCTTAGCACAGTTCCTCCAAGGTCCTCCGTGCAGAGCTGGGATCAAATCTGGCCCCTGCCCACATGCAGGGAGGCCATTCCAGCCACCCGAGGAGGATGAGGCCCCAAGTCAGCAAGTCCTTCCCTTTACCCAGTAAGGGTGTGTTCAGGCACCAGCATCTGACAGGCATTGTGCTTGGTTCGTTAATGTTATCTCTTTGAATCCTCACACCCTGGAGGAAAAAGGCTTCCACAGGAAGGTAGAAAGATTCACTCAAGGTTACATGGTTCTCTTTCTCCCCTTTCTTTTCATTTCTATCCTATCCTCTCCCCATCTCCATTTTATTTTATTTTTTTTTAATTTAATTTTAAAATCTTTAATTCTTACATGTGTTCCCAAACATGAACCCCCCTTCCACCTCCCTCCCCATAACATCTCTGTTTTTAAAAGTCAACGAAACATTCAACAACTTACCAGGCACCTCGTCTGCACCAAGCTAGACATGCTCCCTGAGCACGCGGGGCCCTGGGGCCCAGCAGCCCTGACAGCTGCCTACTCTTCCACAGAGGTGCCTCCTCCCCTGCTGGAGAAGGGACGGAGGACCCCTGGGTCCCTTCCAGCTTAGCCATCTCCTCACAGACACACCTGAGCCTCCCTTTGTCCCAGTTTCTGAGTGGCACCCACAACCGAGTCTTTCACAATCAGCCCATGGCCCTGAGGTTTTATTTAGAAGTGAAAGAAAAAGTGAGAGGGTTAGTCGCTCAGTCATGTCCAACTCTTTGTGACCCCATGGACTGTAGCCCACCAGGCTCCTCTGTCCACGGGGATTCTCCAGGCAAGAATACTGGAGTGGGTAGCCATTCCTTTCTCCAGGGAATCTTTCCAACCCAGGGATCAAAATCAGGTCTCCTGCATTGCAGGCAGATTCTTTATCATCTGAGTCACCAGGGATACATGTGGACAGACTTTCTCTTATTAAACAAAGCATGCAAAGCATGTTGCCAGCTCCTGAACTGCTTATGAGTTGCCATGAAAACAGGTAGGAAAGTAGACCTCAATGGCAGATCACAAGGGAGGAAAGGTGCCTGTAAGCCGCCCACACGGCTGGGATGTGAGGAAGGGAAAGACTGCTCGCTGTGATTCTCCCAGGAAGTCAAGCATGACCCCACTTCCCCTCTCACGCTGTGTGGTGAGAATCATCTAGCACTGCCCTCCACGCATGGCGCTGCAGAAATCTCCAGACAGGTAGCTGGCACACCTGACCAGACAACACCCCGAGTCCTTCTCCCTTAAATGGACAGAGGCCTGGACCCACTCCAGAAACTGACCCACTGCCTGGCCCAGATGTCTCTCTTTTTCAAAAGGCTCCTCAGAACATTCTGGAAGCTCAAAACAAGTTAGGAACCACTTTTAGCTACTGTTGTTGTTAATTCTACTATCTGGGTTGGAAAAGAACTGATTTCTTTAAAAAGTCATCAATAACCTGCTTTACTGGGTACTCTTTAGGTATATTTTCGGAAAACTCTCAAAATAATTTTTTCTACACGTTCTATGGATCCCTTTTATTTTGGGATCATTACTGACTCTAAAAGGCCTCCCCTCAGATTCTGTGACACCTAGGGACCCCCAGGGTGGGAGCGGGCATGTGTGAGATTGAGCAGGAGAGCCAGCGCCCCGGGCCCTGGAGAGGGTCCTGCTGGCAACAAGACAGCAGGAGTCAGCACTGGGGAAGGGGTGTCACAGGACACGCTGCCGGACAAGGGAGTTGAGGACAATGGCCACGAGCCAGGTCAGGAAGCTGGCAGGACCAAGCCAGCTGCAGCGAGTTGAGACTGGCCCACCCCCGCTTCCACGTGGGCAGTGGGAGGGGCAGAGGGAACGACTGACGAAAGCAAATTCAAGAGTAAGTTCCAAGGCCCTCAGGTGCGGCGGGGCTCTCCAGGCAAGGAAGTAAGATGGGGACCCACCCAGGATACTGCAATCTGCCTAACGGTTACCAGCTGCTGAGTACTACACGCACCAGGCACCGTGCTTGGTATTTCCATGAGCATCTCATTTACATGCCCTAGGAGGAGGCATCCTCTTTTACCAGAAAGCAGGGTTGATTGGTGGGCTCAGGGGGCTTAGTGATGCTCACACAGCTGGGGAGGGGGTGGGTAGGCCTGTGCTCACCTTGGCACATCTCCTCCTAGAAGGAGAGAATGAGGCAAGTGTCCAGTGTCCAGAGCTGGGTTCAGAGGGAAAGGCCCAGCTCACACAGGGACCATAGGTGGGGACCCCTCCCAGGTGGTGAGCAGAGGTTTCTTTAAATCTTCCAGCCTTGGGCTGGGGGTAAGCTGAGTACAGATGGAAAGACAAGGAGGCTGCACCTGGCCAAGGTGCCAAGGGCATCAAGAATGTAGAGGTGAACATCTCTCCCTCTGAGGCTCAGAGAGAAGCCTAGTGGTTCCCAAGGCAACAACTTTGCTGGACTTGGTAAATGGAAAGCTCTGCTCCCTGCAAAGGCAGCTGGGGGTCAGAAATGAAAAAAGTTACAAACAGCCTGGACCAAGAGTCCAAGTCATTTAATTATTGCAAGACTGTGAGTAGTGTCCATCTGTGAGCATAACCTTCCCCCAGGAAAACTTGCCTGCATCATGGAATTAAGCAGCAAGAGAGGTGATTAAATCTCCTGGGACTTACCAGGAGGAAGTGGAAAGGTGAAGACCCTCAATGAGTGCTGGCAGCCAACCACCCAGGATTCAGAAATGCTCACCTGCTGTCTGCACAGGCTGCCCGGCTGGAGAAGCAGGAAGGCCTGGCTTCTCAGCAGGTCCCGCTGGCCCTCCCCAGCCAAGCTCTGGTCTAACCAAGGCCCTCACTGTCAGGGCCCATGCGGCCTAATGTCTGACTGGCCACCTGATAACCAGAAAATGGCTCAGTTTCAGCCACCAAGTTTCAGGTCCTGCTGGGCACAGAAATGCTATAAAAAGCACGCTGGGAACAGAGAGTCAATCTGTTCTGCCACCCCTCCCCTCAGAGTCCATTTCCCTGAGGGATCAGGAAAGAATCCAGCAAGCCTGTCCGGTGGCTGGAATGAGGCTCCTTTTCTGCGACCACTGTGGACTGATGGTGAAGGCCCCCAGTTCTGGAGACTCTCTGTTTCCCACTCTGAGGTTCCAGAGGATGGTCACGGGCACAGCAGCCCTTCCTCTGAACCTCATTGAGATGCTCCTGGTTCCCGCCTTGGGGCTGCTGGCCTGATCCATCCTTTCCCAGGGGCTGCCCAACCCCCACGCAGGCCCACCAAATCCAGGCTGTGCAGATGCCAAGGCTACTAGGAGCTCACTGAGACAATGGGCACGGACATGAGGTGGAGAGCCCCAGGGGAGGGGACAGTAGAGGGAACGCCGTGGGAAGCCTGTGACGGGGCTCACAGGGTCCTTTGTACCAGGCGTTAGTGCTGGCCGCACAGCAGGCCACTTGCATACTGATGTGTCAAACCCAGTTCATGAGAAAACCAACTTCCAGCAGCCTGGCCCACTCAGTCAGCCTTGGTTGGTGTTGGGAGGAAAAAATGGAAATCACTAGATTTGGGACTTCAAGATTTCATTTAAGGATTATTTCTCTGAGGACAACTTTGTCCCTCACCCCCTACACCTCCCTAATTCTTCATTGGAAAGACGGATGCTGAAGTTCCAATACTTTGGCCACCTGACGCAAAGAGCCGTCTCACTGGAAAAGACCCCGATGCTGGGAAAGACAGAGGGCACGAGGAGAAGTCAGCGACAGAAGATGATATTGGTTGGACAGCACCATCTACTCAATGGACATGAGTCTGAGCAAACTCTGGGAGACAGTGAAGGACAGGGAAGCCTGGTGAGCTGGAGTCCATGGGGTGGCAAAGAGTCGGACACAACTTAGCAACTGAATAACAACAACCCTACCACCTGCTTCTTTTCTGAACAGACCCCTTACCCAGAGGACACAGGACAGTCAGGGAACCACAGCCTCTGGTTGGAAGGAACCACATGGTGCTGCCTGACCACCCCGACCCCTGCAGGAAATTCTGGTTACAGAGGCGAGACCCACACGGAAGCCGCTTGAACCCAGCTGTCCCACGGCTCCCCTCAACCCATGGGCCACATCCTTATCCACAGGCCAGGCCCGGAGACGCACCTGATGGCAGTGACAGCCCGTCTGCGCTCCCTAATCCCTCTCATCCAGTTGAGACCCAGCGCCTCTCCGCTGTGCCCTGTGCCCCTGCCTACCTCCTCGCCGTTTCCTGACTTGCCCGCAACCCTCCCAGCTGGTGGTGCTAAGGGACAGAAAACACCTGCCGAATAACAGCCAGACACCGTATTGGAAGGTTCGTCCTCCCAGTCAGCCCGATCCTGCCTCTGTCCCTGCCACTCTCCCCTCCGCCCCCAGCCCACTCCCCTCAGCTGCTTCCCACCTGCAAAAGGGCAATACCCTCATGGACTTACCACTAATGGGGCCTCCCAAACCAATAGTGGCCCCTGTGATGAGGGGCCTTTCTTCCTTGGGGCTCCATGAGCCAAAAGGGGGCTGAGGGGAGGCCTCCAGTTTCTCTGCCACACCAGCATGGTGGACTCCACGCTCAGAATGACCCATGCTTAGGTGTAATACTCTGCTATCTGAAGTGACTTCTGAACCAGGACCCCACCTTTCCATTCTGCCCTGGGTTCTGTCCTCTGCTGCCTCCAGGGCCCTCAAGGAGCTCACCTCTGGTGGCCTGGCCAGCAGCACTCAGTCCAGTTATGATGGGTGAGTGGCCGCTGCTCTGTGCCAGCCTGTCTCCATCCACAGAAAACAAAACCTAGCAGCCCTGGCGGCAGAGCCAGGGGCCACATGACTGTAGCCTCTCAGACAGAGAGAGGAAACGGGGCCAGTATGGGAGGCCTGCCTTCAGGCCGCTGTCTCAACAGGGTCACAGCCCCTTGGAGCCCAAGAGAGGCTCCGGCTCACCTGCTGGCATAGAAACGCTGTGGAGAGCGTGGGAGAAGCACCCTTCCTTCTTCTGCTTCAGATGCTCCTGAAACCATCCAAATACATCTGAGATGGTTCACGTTTGTGAAAAAAAATGCCGCTTAGAAGCCTGTCCTGTCTTCTGGACAATGTTCCTATCTTGCTGAGATGTCCTAGCAGAAACAAGATCTGTACACTAGAGTGGCCACATGAAAGTGGTGATGATAACACCTTTCGCGTCTCTGAAACTTTTCAAAGTGCACAAGGTTTAAGGGGAAAACATGGACTGCAGCATCAGTGGCTGCAGCTGTCTCCTAGCGCGCGTGCTCACCAGCAGTCAGACTTCCAGCAAGACCCTCAGCGCCACCCCACAACCCCACCCCAGAGTCTCAGTCTTTCTCACATAAAATGGAGAAGGAATGTCCACCTGACCCAAGCAGCAGAGACCTGGTGGCAAAGCCCTAGCACAGCATGGAGTGCATTATAAATCCCCAGGAAACAGCAGCTCGCGTCACCATCCCCACGGTCAGGATGCTATGAGCAGTGAGGGGACTCAGGAGACTGTCGCAAGTCCACTGCCCGTCTGTGGGTGATCTCACATCTCAGGGTGCCTGGCAGCACTGAGCCACCAGGGGTGTGCAGAGCACGTGGGGAGGTACTCCCTTGCTAGAGGCTGGCCCTTGAGATCATACTCTGAGGCGAGCCCTCTGGACAGGTGTGATGAACAGTGATGGGCAGCGAGTGCCAAGGGAAGGTGGTGGGGGGTAGGGATGAGCACTGGTGTTGGTGTCAGAGCCGGAAGGTCTGAGCCTTGGACTTCTGCTCTGCTACTTACTGGCTGCTTACTTGGAGAACTGACAACTCTGTGTGTTGCTCATCTGTCAACGTGCATAACTACCTTCCTTACAGGCAATGGCACCCCACTCCAGTGCTCTTGCCTGGAAAATCCCATGGATGGAGCAGCCTGGAAGGCTGCAGTCCACGGGGTTGCTGAGGGTCGGACACGACTGAGCGACTTCACTTTCACTTTACAGGGAACCCAGTGGGGTTCCATTAATGCACCCTCAGCTGGCGTTGTATTTTTTTAAAAGCAACGCTAGTTATTCACATGGAGCCTTTGAGAATCAGAATCTACCAGATCCTTTTCTTAAAAGCTACTATCAAACCAAGTTCCCTCTATCTTATTAATATTCTGAACTAAGTGCAAGATACTAATCCCAATGATTTCAACTCCACTTCACTTTGAAAGATGTTCTTAAATCTTGCTTTTCCTGCTTTATAAGTAATATACTTTCTCCAGCTTTGTGACCTTCCCACCTTTGATAAGCAGTTCTCCCACAAGTTAATCTCAAGCCAGTAGCAAACATGGACAGGAGACAGTAGGAACCTCAGCCAAGCCTTCCTCCAGCTGATGGCATCAACACTCCTAGAAAGCAGATTTACTCAGCTATGTGTCTGCCCAGCTATGCTACTGCCAACCTATGTTACCTGTCTTTGCATTAGGATGCCATTAGAAATTGTCAAGAGACATCTTGAAACCCAGGCATCTGGTGTGTGCTGTACATCCTCGCCTCCTCAGTTTCATGGCACCTATTTCTCCAAGCAAAGGGTTCTTTGGGTGTTTTTCACACATCCTTCTTTAGCTTTCCTGACACACTGCACTAAACATCCCATGCACCACAGATCTACAGAATCCACTTACAAGTATTTTTTCTGGTTAGTTCTGACTCCTTCTACATTTCATAATTGCCTCTTTAGACTCGGTGACTATAAGGCTTTTATGTTTTTAAAAACACCATCTGGATTGACTAATCATTGCAACTGATCAAAACAACATAAATATATTACAAAATATGACAAGTATGAAAAAATAAAATTTTATTCAATGTGCAACTTTAATGAGATGGGGCTTTCCCCACCCAAATAGTCCATGAATATTAAAAATTTGACTTATTACTAAATAAGACAGGGATTAGCATCAATTCTACTCCTATATTTTATTTGCATAGATTAAACCACTCTCTCCAAAATTTATTCACGTCAATAGGAAGATGGGAATAGGAGTCTGTTACAGCGACATCGCCTTATTCTATGAGTATCTTCGGAGCTAAAAGCCATAAATAAGCATTTTTAAATTTTAATAATTCATTATCTGACAACTTGATTAGCTCAATCTCCCCCTCTCCTTTTTTTTTTTTTTTTAAGAGCAAAAAGACACTTGGAAAAAAAACCTGAGTTAGAAAAAGATTTGTTGTCTGGTCATTTGAGTCCTTCACTTTCTCAACTTTCATACCACATTCTGAACCGTCTTCTTTGCTGGGGTGAGGCACCCCTATAAGATTTAGAATGGGTGAGATGTATGCTTGTGGGTCGTAAAGTGGGGGAAGAGCAGTTGGGAAGGTGAAGGAGGGACAGAATCAATTACAGAACATGAGGCAACTCCTAAAGACCACACTGCGGGGTAAGCAACTGTGTGACCCCACCCATGTCTTTCTGGGCCATTTCCCTGGCGTCCAGGGTATGTCTGCTAATCTCCACCTTGGCCATCATTAGTGCTTATGAAAGCCCAGAAGATACAGTCATGGATCTTTACGATCCCTCTAATATTTCCGGCTCCAATCAGATCCTTTCATTACAGAGGAGAACTTCCCCCTCACTGCCTTCCCATTTTCTGAGCAAGGAAAGTGACAACGAAGCAGAGAATGCATCTCACAGTCTGGCTGGTGCTTCTGGTGGCAGAAATCTCTAGAAGTGTGGCTGGCTCTCCATCACCACTCTGCCTGCCTCTGAGCCAGGGTTTCACCTTTGTTCTCATCACTTGTACGTCCTCCTCCCTCCCTCAAGTCCTTAGCTTGGAATGTACCTTCATATGCGATATTTCTTCCCACCGTTTGATTATATCCACTTAAAGTCAGACAGGGCAATCCATGCCCCCTCCATTGTGAGAGTTAGCCATTCCATCGGATCAGATCAGAAGAGGTGAGAGGTTTTCTTCATATTGTATAGAAGGGGAAAGTGAAAATCAGACTATCCAAGGCACAGAGCAAGCTCCAGGAGGCGAGGAAGGAAGGCAGGGGCTTTTAGGTTTCCACTTACACTCCCCCAACCCAATTTAATCCCTGTCAAACAAAGGTAATAATAATAACAAGTTAAAGGCACCAAAGGTACCATGTGAACTTGAGGAAGCCAATATACTGAGGGCTGTGTACTGACTGGAGTTTCTAACAAGTCCACCCGCATCTTGAAGGCACAGCACAGAGAAGGCTGAGCTGGAAGACAGAATACAGACTCCCAAAGGCCTCTAATAAGTCACGAAAGTTATCAGAAGCCAAAGCACAATGACCAATGTTAACAAGCCTAAGCACGTAAGGAGGTGAGAACTTACCGTGTCCCCGATCTTCAGGCCCTCGCACTTCCTCTGACCAGGGTAGGATACACCGTCCTGGCAGGTAGCAGTGAAGAAGAGATTAAGATCCTCAGGCTGATCCCAGACAGACAGCTCCACTTTAGACCGGATGCTCTGAACAGAGAGAGAAGAAGCCGGAACCACTCAGTCAAGGTTACAGCTGAGATGCCCTCCACACTGGTTCTCTGATGCCCACAGGGCTTCCTCTGACGCTGGGGTCTCAAGCCAAGGCGAGAGCCAGTGGGCTAGGTTCGCTGCCCCTCCCTCATCCCTTTCCTCCTCTCCACACCCACACACCGTCTTACTAGGCTGGGCCTGAGGTCTCCCTCTGGGAGCTCAGAGAAGTGCTAGTGATCCACCTGCCGCACGATAACCTCATCTGCTTCCAAGGGTGATGAGCTGTCCCTGCTCATCTCTGCAGAGCCATCTCTCATCCCCACCCTCAGCTTTAGACATGCAGCTCTTCGTATCTTGCCATGTGCTCTCTAGCCTATGGGCCTTGCACTTGCCTGGGGTAATGGTCCTTTGCTCCACTGCTCCTCTCTCTCCTCCCCTGACCAGCTCCTTATCATCCTTTCCCATCAGCTCCGCAGGCACTCTCTCCCAGAACCCACCCTCCACTGCTCACCATCACATCCATCCCCCACCAGATGAGGTCCACATTCATGAGCTCTCAACTGCTTTCTGAGAGAACATAACATCTTATGTGTGCACTATGTCCTCAAGACAATGGATGAAACCAAAATCAAGTTAAAATTATCCATCAGAATAGAAAAGATAAAAGACTAAAAACACCAAATGTTGGAAAGGAGTTGGGGCGACTGGGGCTCTGAAACCCTGCTGGTGGGAGTGTGAACTGGTACAACCCTCAAGAAAAACATCAGCTGGTACCTACTAATGCTTAGGGCAACCTTAGACAAGCAGTTCACATCAGAATCATATCCAACAGAGATGTGTACTGACCAGGAGACACATACAGCAATGTTCACAGCAATACTGTCTATAACAGCTAGAAACTGGAACCAACCAAATGCTTATCAATAGAACAGAATTTTTTTTTCCAAATTACGGTGTGCTCATGTAGAATACCATACAGTACAAGAACAAACGAAACAGGACTGCCTGTTGCCACACAGATGAATCTCATAAATATCACACAGTCCAAAAGGAAAACCAGATGTGCAGAGCATACAGACTGGTCCCGCTTCTTTATACTATCCCCTGGGGGAGAGTCACAGAAGCGGACACAGGAGTTCTGGAGGCAATCATGGTAATATTCCATTTTGGCCTGGGGGGGCTCAATACCCGGGGTGTATTTAGTTTGTGAAAAGTCTACGCAATTGTCTGTACGTCTCCAAGTTTAAAAAATCGCCACTGAAAATCTCTTTGGAGACAGAGGCCAAATGAAGTAACTAATTTGTAGTTAAGGTACATCTTACAAAAAGGATTTTTTATACACTAAATACACTCAGAATAGCAGGTTGCATACACATTCCAAGAGACACATGGATCTCCCTCCCCAGGTCAGCTGACGGCCCTTCAGCCCCTACCTCCCTTCTCAGGTGCATTCGAGGCAACAAGACTTTGGGCAGAGGAAGGCAGAAGTGCTTCCTGCTCTCCTAGGGCTGATTATCTTTTTTTTTTTTTATTCTGCTGAGCATGTAGTGTTAAACCTGCATTAGTTAATATGCAGTTTTCCCAACACATTAACAGCTTATTGAAAACACTCTCTGCAAAAAATAGTCTCTCCCTTTGCCACAAATTGTCTAAGTGCTTCTACAACTCTAAAAATATTCTCTCTTAAATCCACTTCCTCTTCTCTTGGTAGTGCCACTGGCAGAGAGGACTGCGAGAGTGCCACTCAGCACACACAGCTCTCCCGCTGCACGTATCTGCTGTTGTTCAGATGCTCAGCCGTGTCCTACTCTCTGCAACCCCATGGACTATAGCCTGTCAGCCTCCTCTGTCCATGGGATTTCCCAGGCAAGAATGCTGGAGTGGCTTGCCATTTCCTTCTCCAGGGAATCTTCCCAACCCAGGGATTGAACCTGCCTCTCCTGCATTGCAGGTGGATTCTTTATTGCTGAGCCGCCAGGGAAGCCCTGCTGAATGTGGTTAGTTTTTTTCACAAATCTGTTCTCCCCACTGAGCTGTGAATTCCAAGGACCATAGCATATTTCTCTCTAGGACTGAACATAAACTTTTATTGCATGGATGGATAGAGGGCAAGATGGATATTTTTAACAACAGCTATGCTAGGCAGCTCGGGCTTAGCAGAAGAAAATTTTTGGAAGATGAGGTAAATTAAAATTGTACATTTTAATTGTGAGTAAGTGTGAGGATGAGGCAAAGCAGTTTATCATTAAAGGGCTAGGTAGACTGGAGCTATTTAAATTTCTTAGGCTCAGTCTCACGAAATGCGAAAGCCCCATGGCTCACAAACAAGACATTGGGAGGAAGCATCAGCACTTGCCACCAAGATCTGCTGAAGCTACCGCCTGGAAGAATTAACGGGGAATCTGGCGGAGGAAGGGGACACTGAGGACTGAACTCCTAGTCAATGCATCGGTAACTGTAGCAGATGGACATGGAATCTTATGTCCTGCTCTGGCCATGACACCCCTAAGCTTTGTGTTCAGATCCAGTGAGTATTATTTTTGATCCTCATGCTGTCTCTGGAATGAGAAACGCTCTAAGATGTTAGTAAGGGTAGGAACTGTGGAGATTACTCACTTCAAACTTCTCATTTTATGGAAGTGGGAACTGAGGCCACTTAGCTGGCAGGGGAAGGCAGGATCAGAACCGGGCCTTCTGGGTCCCCCTGCAGTGCTCTCTGCAGTTATACACTTAACTGGAAACTGGCTCTGACCTCGGGGAGTGTGGATGCTTAGGTCGTATCCTGGTTGAGTCAGTCTCCCCTCAAAGATTATGAGTTTCTGGAGGGTAGCACTGTGTTCTGTTCAGTTTTATCCCCAGGGGGTAGCATGATGCCTGCCACACATTAAGCTGCCTCTGTTTGTTGAATGAAGGAAGGAAGGAAGAAGTGGCCGGGGTACAGGATACAGCAGAAAACCAAAGCCACAGCCAATGCAGTTGTGATGCATGAAAACGTTATTTGTCACTCCTGAAATTCAATGAACTCCTCCCAAATTTGCCTCTGAATACGATTCCTTATTCCTCACACCCTAGAACGAGTAGACAATGGCAAGAAGTTTAAAGGCCGTTAAATACCCAGGCTAGGTGACATTTGCAATCATTTTACGGCAGGCCAGCTGTGGAGTGGGAAGAGCAGACTATGGCAACAGCGAAAAGAAAGCCATGTGCTCGGTGAGGAGGCCTCTGACGTCACCCTCCATGTGCAGCTCTAGTGGCGTCCAGCACACCCTGCTCTTGCTCATCCTGAACAGGGACCCCCCAGAATTTCTCCCCGAGCTCAACCCTCCCTTTGTCCGTGTGACACAATGCTGGTGTTGCGTGTACACACATGCGTGCATCTAGTGCCCTACCTCTGAGCTGTGGAAGGGAACCTCCCACCAGCACCCACTGTCAGCAAAGCTCCACACCGGGGATCCCTCACAATGAAGAATCCAGCATAGCGAGAAAAAATGTAGCAATCAAAGCCCAGAGGTGCAGACTTCCCACCATGAAAGCGGAGAACAACAGACTCTAGTCTACGAGCTGTTACACTAGACACGCCTTCATGCTGCGCCCCCTCCCCGGCCTCGAGTCACACCACTTCGTCCGCTATGCGTGCTCCGCTGCAGTCCCTTCAGGATGTCCCCACAGATGGTGAGCTGGCACTGGGGGAGGCAGGCGTCCACACCACACTTACTCACGCCTTGTGTGACTCACAGGAAATCCACCACGAAGTGCAGAGGCGGGAAGGTGACGCCGAAAATGCAAGCAGTCCAATTAGAGCCATGCCCTGACCCTGACCGGGTGGAGAAGCAGGTGAAAGGATAACCAGAGCCCCTGCCACAGGCCAAAGTATGCACATACACATGGGCCCGTGCAGGCTCAAATCCAGGAGATGTGTGGGCAGCTGAGGCCCAGTCCTTACCAGAAAGGACCTCAGCCAACGAATCAGGTGCTAATGAACACTGAACACCAGCGTGCCCCCAACACAGCTTCCACCAGCTAGACTTTGCTCTGAACACCTTGCTGTTTCACATTTCTATATTTAATGTATTTCTTTAAAATTTCCACTGAAGGCAAGAGCAGAAGTAAGGAGCGACCAAGGGTCCCAACTTTTTAGGGTGATTGACACGTTCACTGTGATGATTTTACACGTGTGTACAACTGTCAAAAACTTATCAAAGCATGCACTTTAAATCGGTACAGTGCATTATAAATTACAGTTTGTTAATTACTTCTCAAGAAAGCTGTTTTCGTTTTCCACTGAATTTGAATAGCTGCTTCAGATCGTATTCCAAAAATGCCCATTTTAAAGGGCAGGTTTCACACACTCACTCTGGTGTCACAGAGTCTGGTTTCCTAACATGTTTCCTTACAGACACACCAATCTAACTCAGGGTGCAGCTATAATACTGGATCCACAGAGGTCCTTGGGGGCTCACTCCAGGTTCCAAATGTTGCCCCTGCCTGGAACAGATCTTTTCTCTTCTCTGCCGGTTCCTGAATCCTCAGCCACAGAGAGGGCTCCCTGCTCCCCTCCAGACCTCTGCCTCACCCAGGCCCCTGGGTTTCCATAAAGAAGGCGAATTCATCTGTCACGAGTCCTGCTCAGGTCATTGCACCGTGCCTCAGAGGGAGATCAGCGTCTCTGAGGTTCCACCTGGGGACCCACTACCAAGGCCCCGTGTGCCTGGTCTGCACTGGACCCTCACATGGTGGTGCATGTGCAGACCGCTCAGTCACACGGAACACTGAGCACAGCGCCTTTTCCAACTCTGGCGAGCACCAGCTGCTAGTCCTACAGAACTGGGTGTCATGATGCCCTTCTTTATTAGACCCATGAGGAGCAGGAGGGCCTGGGCCTTGGACAGCAAACACTTCCAGGGGAGCCCTGGAGCTCTGGCTGCCAGCTACCCAGGATGTCAGAACTCAGGAGCTGACTGAGGATGGAGATGCTGGGAGATGGCTCCTCCTAAGAAGCCCAGGAGAAACCTGCACCCCATGCTGGAGTCCAGGACACAGTCACCCTTCAGCCATTTCTTCCCCAAAGGCTCTGGCCTGGCAAGAGGTAAGCAGTGGTCACTGCATGGTTGAGAGCTGGTCAGCAACAGTCCCCCTGCTAACCCAGGGGTCTTCAAGCCCTAGGACTCCAGCAGGATGGGACAGTCAGTCCAGGGCATGCCTCTGGCTCTCGCTCTAACCCCGCTGTTCGTGTCCAGAGCTTGAGACCCGGGGTATCACGGTGAGGGGGCCCCTTGGGACAGTGGTGACATGGGGCAGGCCTGGCCCTTCCCTCACACACACCCTGCTCAGACTCCCTCACTACATTACACCTCCACGCACTGCAGGAATCTGAAAACCACAAAGCGTAGCTAACCTGGAAACCCAGTCTCACTGGGCTCTGTGCTGGCCACTGGCCACGATGAAGATTAAAGGTCAGAGTTCAGAAAAGAGGATGTTAGTGTGAGAGGAGTGAGCTAGAAAAGGCGAAGGAAGTCCAGTTTCTCTCAACAGGAAGTTCCAAGAATGAGGATCAGAGTATGTATGAGAAAGAGGACACTTAGCTGCACAGAACTGGGGTAGAGGTACAGGGAGGAGGGAAAACCTGCCCCGACTCTTTACTGCCACCCACTCACCACCTTCAGGAGACTAGGAGAAGGCTGGCACCCTACGCTCCGGGTCCTCTGTAACAAAGGTATTACCTACAGCCCCTGGTCTAGCACAGCAACATTTTGTGACTCAAAATAAGGCCACCAGAGTAGGAAACAAATTCAGCTGGAAAGACAGAGCTCCAAATGTGCATTTGTAAATCATTCATAGGAAAGTAAGATGGTTTTCCTAATACCGTGTGATGCCAGCGCAGTTGATTATATTCCCAGGTTAGCCCACAGGTCTATTCTACACAATAGAGCCAGCTAAACTACATTTACTCTATGTAGAACTTTGTTTTTAACAGGCAGATGCACTCTGAATTCCAATTCGGGAACCACCAGGCCTCATGAGGGGCTGGGTGGGCACTGGAGGCTTCACAGAGAGGAGGTCTGTGTCAAGCACTTTTTGGGAGTTAGGAACGGAGGGAAGGGGGTGGGATGGAGAGAGATTTGGGGATCGCAGATGACTGGCTTGGGAGGCAGCAGCGCCCCACTAAATCATGTCCTTAAGCATGTACTTATTACTACAGCAGAGTCAGGCTAATAGAGCTACAGTGGCGCAGTATTTAACAGCCCCCCAGGCTCCCTCAAAAAGGACCTAATTAGAGCCTAAGCATGTAGGCAAAAGGACTGTTGTGGACTCTTCTTGGATTCTTCTGACCCATTTTAGTCTGTGGCTCAATGTGGAGCTCCAGGAGCCTGGGGAATTTCAGTCCTGCTGGGAGGCGAGCAGGGTGTGTGCTTCTCACTTCTTGCCACAGGGAACACGGTGGCAGGATGGCCCAGGCACCTGGATGGCTGAAGAGCACCTGTACCCACCACCCAAGCGTGGTGCCCTAATGGGGATCAGGGTTACCACAAAGGGAGAAGCCAAGCACATCCCAGGGCCAGAGACTGAGCCATGTGCTGCTCCACTGGGATCCGCTTACGATGTGAGTCCAGGTGGCAGGGGTCAGGGGAGACCGAGGCATAGGCGGGACGCCTTCTCTACCCCGAATCCAAATGGAGGAGGAAGGCGCCAAACTCAAGAGGCAGGAGGCAAGACACGGAACCAAGCGCCCCAGCACAATGGCGCCCTTCCAACCCGAGCCTGCACCAGCTCCTGGAGCCCCAGGGGGAGAGGGTGGGGGTGGGGGTGGGAGAAGAAATCGGTGACTTACATTATATGCATTGATAATCAGCTGAAGAATATTTTTGGAGTCTCCGTGTAAAATCTCCACTGTTGTTCCAGGTATCAGGGCTGTAAAATTCTTCAGGGAAAAAAAAAAAGAAAATAAATGAGCCCATTCTGCCTTTCTATACTGTCAAATGGTGAACACTGCCCTACTGAGCTAGAATGGTCAGGGCCCTCCGCACTGCTTCTGCCACTCACTGGCACCATAACTCAGAGAAGCCGCAAGTAAGCACAAGGGAATAGAGCTGTTGCAGTAAGCTGTGGAATCTCGGTTCTCCAAGGTCTGAGTGAAAAGGGTCTGACAAGCTGTGTTTCTAAAGTACAATATCAGGCTTCTTCCTGGAGACCCCTCCTCTCTGGCATGTCATGGAAAAACACTCTGAAATCCCATCCTCTAGTGTAAATGTAGGGAGCCCTGGTGGCTCAATGGTAAAGAACCCTCCTGCAATGCAAGAGATGCGGGTTTGATCTCTGGCAGCATTCTTCCCTGCCAGAAGAGCCTGGCAGCCTACAGTCCATGGGTTTGCAAGAGTCGGACACGACTTAGTGACTAAACCACCACCACCATCAGAATCAATATATTCTCAGTGTTCTTGTCCTCTCTTCTAGACTACATAGGTATTCCCAGTTTCCATTCAAAGATGCCCTCAAACTGTCCAGGGAGAGGGAAAGAGGAAACTCTGCCAGTGGTCTCCAAGACAGTCTCTTTTCTTAGCAGGGAACTGAATGGGAATGGTGCCTTCCAAGGAGGTCTGGTATCTCTGGGTGAAGTCCTTGGCAAAGCAAGCAGCCTTGACATGGCTGCCTTTCTTCTTTCACTGGTACCAAGGCCAGTGTATGTCACTTACTAAAGTGACAGAAACATCTAGAAATAGCCGCCACCCTCAGCCTGCCTTGGACTGGACATGCCTCCTCCCTGAGTGAGGTGTACTTGGTTCTAAGCAAGGTTGCCCTAAGCCAAGGTGGGTCTCTTCCCTCCTGAAGCATCTGGAGTATAGTCCGTGCAACCACCTCTCCAAAACTGATCCCTGTAAATGGCCATGTCCTATCCTGCTATCTTCACTAAACAAAGACCAAAAAAATCTTTCTCTTGTTTTCATCTAAAGTTGATTCAGACTGAAAGAAGATAAGAACTTAGGAAGATGTAAGTGGCATTTTATCAATGATCTGAGGCAGGTACAGTAGAAACACACCTTCAGACAAAGGTTCTCCGGTGGATATTTAAGAGCAGCAGAGAGAGGGGACTGGGGCTGACTGTTCTAGAGGTGGGGATGAACTTCTCATGACCTCTCATTTCAAAGGATGTCAGGGGTGAGCGGGGCTTCACACCCAACTTACAGGAACACTCCGGGAGCAGCTCGCAGGGGAGTTCTAGTGAAAGGCGATGTGCCCGTGATTGTGGGGGAGAAGCACATTCATGAGGGGAGAGCAGAGCGTGGCCCGTGGGATGACTGGGGCAAGTCTTGTAACAGACTCATACAGACTGCTCTGTGCTCTCAAGACACTTACTGTTTTCTTTGGAAATTCCTGCCCCAGACTAACCCACTGGTCTCCCACACTCTGTGGGAGGGCACACAGACTCTGCACGCAGCCTGTCTACATGTATGCCTAGTTTTCTCTCTGCACGTCTTCCTTTGATATCTTCCTTCCCTATTCCTGGGTGTTTCCATTTCATCATCTGAAAAACAGGAATTGAGACTGTTTCCCTCATCATCAAATTAGAAACCATATGTTTGACTCGCTTGGTATGCTCTGCTATATGAATGCTTAAGAGCTTCCTCAATACCACCATTTTCCACTAGATCAAGACAGGACTGTATTCCACCCTCCTTTGCATCTCTGCCCACACAGAGCAGGGCGTTAACACTCCTCATGCGGCCGCCCCGCACTTCACCTGGCCCCACATTCCATTCTTCCATTCATCTCAGAGTCAGCAGGGCCCCCAGATTCAGGCCACCAGCCTCCCTCGCTCCCTTCCAGGTGTACCTTATAGAGCATATAGTGGTTTTTCGTCACTGCAAAGATGAGGTTGATGTTGTTCTCTGCCAATTTCTCTCCGAGCAAGGCAAGGGATGGATAGTCCTAGGGCCAAGGCAAGAGTCAAGGCTGTAACATTTCTTGCAAGTAGAGACACTAGCACCTGGCTCCAACGTGCACTCAGTAACTCATCACCTGTGCAAATAATAAGCATCTTCCCCTAGCAGCCCCTTAACAGCCAAGCCCCCTGGGCAGCTCCTTACTGAGAAACTATGTAGGGAACATTCTCCAGGAAAGGACCCTCTGGCACCCACCAAACCAGACTCACTCCCCCTGCCCCTCTCAACCCAGAATGGAGAAGTGATGAGTGGAGGTCTCCCACACTTGGTCTGTGTTTCCATCCCTTCCTCAGGAATGCACAGAGTGGGGAAGCCACAAAAGGGCAGCGACCACATCCTACCATCAGCACCTGTTTATCTGTCCTCTCTCCCCTAAGACTTTCTTCCTGATCTCCCTGCCCTACTTTCCTTTTCCCATGCCCAATGTTGGGCCTGCCAATGTCCTGCACAGGTTCTGCTCAGTCCTCTCACAGCTCAGAATGGGCAGAAAAGGCTGCTGACATTTGGACAAGTCAGGCTGCGGCGTGGGAAGGGGTACAGGGGAGGGAGGGAGGGAGAATGCTCCCTGAAGGATGCTGCAAGGCAGCTTAACAAAGTCCTGAAGGATTTTAAGGGCTGATAATGGGTCCAGGAGTCCTCATCAGTGAGGTTCTACAGTTATCAGGTAGTATAGTCAGGAGTTCTTTCTCTGGACTCCATCATTCTTGACCACCTCTTAAAACTGGAGAAAATGGGTTAGTCCAGCAAGATTTAGAAAGAATTTCTCTCTAGTCAGCCATTCTACCAAATGCACTCTGGAAAGTGCATTTGGGAAGGAAGAGGATATTTGGGAAGAGAAAACAAACTTTGTACAGCAAGTGTGAAAAAAAATCTTAATTGTTGGGTCTGGGTGACAGGTAGGTAGAAGTTCATTTACTGGCCTATTGTATGTTTGAAATCCTGCATAAATTCTATTTAACTGCACAACCACAGTGACAGACTACCGGGAGTGGCAAGTCCTTGGGGCTTCTCATCCAGTACAGGACACCTGCCACCTGCCCCCAACACTGGTGGAACTCAGGGCCTCAGGAAACACATTTCTAGAAACCCAGAAGTCTTGTCTTTGCTGGTCTTGCCTCACAACTTCTGTCCCAGTTATTTTTCCTCTGCAGGAACACAGTCCCCTCTCTCATGTAAAATCGCCTCTTCCCTTTGACATCTATCCTGTCTCACCCACCTCTTCCTTCAACTAAACATTCCTCGTGGGGGTGCACAACAGCAGAAAGATGAACCAGCTACAGAAATCCTTGAGAAACGCTCTAAGGTAATGATGAGCAGGACTTCTGGAAGCCCAGTTGGAGGTGATGGAATAGAAACTCAGTCCCAAGAAAGGATGGGGAAGTCAGTGAGCAGAGGTCCGGAGGAAGGTGGCCAAGGCTGGGTGAGGCCGTAGACCGAGGCAGGGTTGCGGGGCGGTGCCGGGGTCCGGCCCTCACCATCTGGTTGGATGCTGTGTACTCGTTGGCCTCGTTCAGGTGACACTGGCCGTCATGCGGCTGCACCAGGCCCCCCAGCTTTCCGTCCAGCGCGATGTGGGGCACGTCGTCCGTGGTGAACACCAGCAAGTGCAGCGCGTCCTTTCGCCAGCCGATCTTCTCCTGAGGGACAGAAGTTGACGGGTTTAAAGGCTTCCTGGCTGCCCTGGGGCATCAGGCGGGGCATTGGCCCTTCCCAGGCGTTGTGGTGCGGATCACAGGTGATCCTCTGCGTGCACAGCTGGGGATCACTCTACAAGCACTGCAGAATCACAGAGAGCCAGCTGACGGGGGAAGCCAAGGGGCAGAGGTGAATCTCCGTCGTGGGGCCCACCTGTGCCTGGAACCCCTTGCTGCAGGCCACCCTGCCCTCACTGCTCCCACTCTCTACCCAATAGCCACCCCTCCTGGAGGGCTCCCCTTTGAGTCTCCCCTAGTATTCCTTCCACAGAACAGCCTTTAGCCTACCCCAACTTCCCCACACTCCAACACACTCGGCTGGCTGCCATGGTCTAAGATGACCGGTAAGTGACCACTTCAGTTCCCCAATTAAGACACAAATCACTCAGAACAGAGCACCCAAATGACCAACAGATGGATCTGTCTTTGGAGAATTTGATAAAATCTGCCATCTTTCTGGTAGATGTAAACTACTTCAATCATTAATTGAATCACTCCTGTGATTAAGGTCAATCAGATAACCTTTCTTCTCCCTTTAACTGCTTCACTGTATGGAATATGTCCACTCTTCAGACAGTAGCATGGCTCAATACAGGCTATACTGTCACGGAAGGACTCTATTTTAAATCTTTAATCTCTGTGGCCCTGACACTACACAAATCACTCCTAATCATTACAATTAGGAGCAGCTAGATCCTGATACAGGGCAATAAAATCTGGGATTGGAGTGCTTTCATACCAGTAGTGAAAGAAAATACATGGGTAGCAGGATGAACACAGGAAGGATTTAAACTCTGCTGAGTTATCTGCACACGGACACTGGACACTGAAACAGACCAGATTCATAGACTTCACAAGTTAAAAGTTATCACCTTATGGCAGATGAGGGGGTGAGGGTATCATCCTTTCTTATCACCAAAATGATGGACAAAACAGCCTTTAAGAGCTGAGACATTTTCTTATTCACTCGAAAAGCAGCATGGAAATAAGCCACAAAAAGAGTAACACAAGGAAGAAAAGGTGGTTTGAAAGGAAGCCAGCGAGGACTGAAAGCCAGGATACCAGCTGTGAGCAAGGAATCCACCTCTGGGGAATCGGTTTCCCAGATGCTCAACATTCAGCCAACAAACAATTACTGACCTCTGACCTCGCACAGGCTCCGTGGAAGGCACTGGGTCTATGAAATCATCTGTTTCGGACCCCAAAAAGCTTGCAGTCAAGCAGAAATACAACTTCAACACATCAGGATAAGTGTGCTTAAGAAGGTAAATACACTCTCAACAGAAACTGGGGGAGGAAGTGAGAAAGTCTTCCCAGGGTAGAGGAAACATGAACTGAGCTAAAGGTCAGGACCCTTCCAGGAAGCTGGAAGAAGACATGAGGGGGCAGGCAGAAGCTGGGGATGGGGAGGTATCCTAGGCACTAGCAAAGGCTCAATAAGAAGGCCAGGCACAGAGGACAGAATCTCCTCTGTCCATGGAATAATGGTCAGGCAAGAATAATGGAGCGGGTTGCCATTCCTTTCTCTAGGGAATCTTCCCAACTCGGAGATCGACCCCGGGTCTCCTGCCTTGCAGGCAGACTCTTAACCGTCTAAGCCACCAGGAAGCCGAGTAAACGCACAATGAGGAGGCCGGGCACATTTTCAAAACCCCGAGGAAGAAACCTAGAAAGTCCCCTATGGCAATGGAATTCTAAGTTGTGACAAATCTAATTTAAGGGATTAGAAGTGGAGAGGAGTGGGTCCCCTTGGTGGCAAGACTGAGAATATGTTAGGAGGGCCAATAACTGGCATATATGGGAACTCAACAATGAAAACTCAAAACAATTTTGAAAAAACAACAACAAAGTTGTGGAATTCATTCAATCAGGCCAAGGCTACAGTAATTGAGACAGTGCGCTACTGAGAAAAGGAAAGACACATGGACCAGTGGAACACAACAGAGACCAGAAATAGACCCACACACATACGGTCGATTTAATGGAATAATCAGACATCTATTTGAAAAAAAAATGAAGCTTAACCCATACCTCTCACTATGTACAAAAATGAACTCAAATAGGATCACAGACCTAAAACTATAATGTGTCCAAAGGAAAGAAAGGAGAAATAGCTTTATAATCTTGGTTTGTAATCTTGGTATAAGCAAGACTTCTTAAATGATTCACAGGACAAAAATCTGATGAACTGGACTTCACCAAAATTAAAACCATCTTCTCTTTGAAAGTTACCATTGAGAAAAATGAAATGACAAGGCGTGATTGGAAGAAAATGTTTGGCAAAAAATAAAAATCTGATAAAGGACTTGTACTCAGAATGTACAAAGCACTCTCGTAGGTTGGTAACAACACAAACAACTGAATTTTTAAAAACAGAAACTTGAATAGACACTTTACTGAAGAAGAGATATGGATGGAAACAAGCACACAAAAGGATCCTCAACATTAGTCATTAAGGAGGTGCACATTAAATTCACAATGAGATGCCACCAGATAGCTATGCCAAAAAAAAAAGAGCCCTGAACATAGCAAGCGCTAGAAAGAATGTGGAACAACTAGACCTCTCATAAATTGCTAGTGAAAATACAAAATGTTTTGGCAACTTTGGAAAACAGTTTGGCATATTCCTATAAAGTTAAATACACACTGACCATCAATTCAGCAATCTCACTCTTTGGTATTTATCCAAGAGAAATGAAAACTTTTGCTCACACAAACACTACTATGCAAATATTTATATAGCAGCTATTCATGATCACCAAAATTTAGAAACAATCCAAAGGTCCATCAAGTGGTGAATACATAGACATACCATCACACATCTCTAGATGGAATACTATTCAGCAATAAAAAGGGACAAACTGCAGATACAGGGACACAACTCAGATGAACCTCCAAAGCTCCAGATTTAAGTGGAAAAAGCCTAAAAAAAACCCTCAAAGGGCAACTTACTGCCTAACTTCATTCAGAAGACATTCATGGAAAGACAAATATATAGGGACAGAAAACAGATCGGTGATGGCCAAAGGCTGAGGGCAAAGAGAGGACTCAAAAACAGACACCACCAGAAAACTTCCCCAGGTGAAAGAAATCATCTACATCTCTTTTTTCATCAATTTTTTTTCTTCATCTATATCCTAATTCTTAATTTCTTCATCTATATCTTAAAGTCTTATTTAAGACTTTATACATATAAAAGAGTGAATTTTACTCTATGTAAATTATCCCTCAATACACCTGACTTGAAAAAACCCTTGAAGAAGTACACATCTTTTGACTCAATGACTCTCCTTCAGGAGACTCTGCAAGAAGTATTCTGAAACACACATAGCATTATTCTTACTAATAGTGACAAAACGGGAACCAGGTGGAGACCCTACTACTCGGGAACAGTTAAGGCAACTGAGATCTCTCCTCACTGCCACTAGACATTGTGTTCATAAAAAGTATGAAATTGTAAACATTTAAAACAGTGAAAAAGAATACAGTACTGTAATTAGAGTGTGATTAAATTTGGCCTTGGAGTACAGAATGAAGCAGGGCAAAGGCTAATGGCGTTCTGCCAAGAGAACGCACTGGTCATAGCAAACACCCTCTTCCAACAACACAAGAGAGGCCTCTACATGTGGACACCACCAGACAGTCGACACCAAAATCAGACTGATCATACTCCTTTCACCCAAAGATGGAGAAGCTCTATACAGTGAGCAAAAACAAGACTGGGAGCTGACTGTGGCTTGGATCATGAACTCCTTATTGCCAGATTCAGACTGAAATTGAAGAAAGTGGAGAAAACCACTAGACCATTCAGGTATGACCTAAGTCAAATCCCTTATGACTATACAGTGGAAGTGAGAAATAGATTTAAGGGACTAGATCTGATAGACAGAGTGCCTGATAAACTATGGACAGAGGTTCGTGACATTGTACAGGAGACAGGAATCAAGACCATCTCCAAGAAAAAGAAATGCTAAAAAGCAAAATGGCTGTCTGAGGAGGCCTTACAAATAGCTGTGAAAAGAAGGAAAGCGAAAAGCAAAGGAAAAAGGAAAGATATACCCATTTCAATGCAGAGTTCCAAAGAATAGTAAGAAGAGATAAGAAAGCCTTCCTCAGTGATCAATGCAAAGAAATAGAGGAAAAAAACAGAATGGGAAAGACTAGAGATCTCTTCAAGAAAATTAGAGATACCAAGGGAACATTTCATGCAAAGCTGGGCTCGATAAAGAACAGAAATGGTAGGGACCTAACAGAAGCAGAAGATATTAAGAAGAGGTGGCAAGAATACACAGAAGAACTGTACACAAAAGATCGTCACAACCCAAATAATCACGATGGTGTGATCACTCACCTAAAGCCAGACATCCTGGAATGTGAAGTCAAGTAGGCCTTAGGAAGCATCACTACAAACAAAGCTAGTGGAGGTGATGGAATTCCACTTGAGCTGTTTCAAATCCAAAAGATGATGCTGTGAAAGTGCTGCACTCAATATGCCAGCAAATTTGGAAAACTCAGCAGTGGCCACAGAACTGGAAAAGGTCAGTTTTCATTCTAATCCCAAAGAAAGGCAATGCCAAAGAATGGGCAAACTACTGTACAATCGCACTCATCTCACACGCTAGTAAAGTGATGCTTAAAATTCTCCAAGCCAGGCTTCAGCAATACCTGAACCATGAACTTCCAGATGTTCAAGCTGGTTTCAGAAAAGACAAAGGAACCAGAGATCAAATTGCCAACATCCGCTGCTGCTGCTAAGTTGCTTTGGTCTTGTCTGACTCTATGCGACCCCAAAATGGCAGCCCACCAGGCTCCCCCGTCCCTGGGATTCTCCAGGCAAGAACACTGGGGTGGGTTGCCATTTTCTTCTCCAATGCATGAAAGTGAAAAGTGAAAGTGAAGTCGCTTAGCTGTGTCCAACTCTTTGTGATCCCATGGACTACAGCCTACCAGGCTCCTCCGTCCATGGGACTTTTCAGGCAAGAGTACTGGAGTGGGTTGCCATTGCCTTCTCTGGCAACATCTGCTGGATCATCGAAAAAGCAAGAGAGTTCCAGAAAAACAGCTATTTCTGCTTTATTGACTATGCCAAAGCCTTTGACTGTGTGGATCACAATAAACTGGAAAATTCTGAGAGAGATGGGAATACCAGACCACCTGACCTGCCTCTTGTGAAACCTGTATGCAGGTCAGGAAGCAACAGAACTGGACATGGAACAACAGACTGGTTCCAAATAGGGAAAGGAGTACGTCAAGGCTCTATATTGTCACTCTGCTTATTTAACTTATATGCAGAGTACATCATGAGAAACGCTGGGCTGGAAGCAGCACAAGCTGGAATCAAGATTGCCAGGAGAACTATCAGTAACCTCAGATATGCAGATGACACCACCCTTATGGCAGAAAGTGAAGAAGTACTAAAGAGCCTCTTGATGAAAGTGAAAGAGGAGAGTGAAAAAGTTGGCTTAAAGCTCAACATTCAGAAAACTAAGATCATGGCATCTGGTCCCATCACTTCATGGGAAATAGATGGGGAAACAGTAGAAACAGTAGCTGACTTTATTCTTCTGGGCTCCAAAATCACTGCAGATGGTGACTGCAGCCATGAAATTAAAAGACGCTTACTCCTTGGAAGTTATGACCAACCTAGACAGCACATTAAAAAGCAGAGACATTACTTTGCCAACAAAGGCCCATCTAGTCAAGGCTATGGTTTTTCCAGCGGTCATGTATGAATGTGAGAGTTGGACTGTGAAGAAAGCTGAGCGCTGAAGAATTGATGCTTTTGAAGTGTGGTGTTGGAGAAGACTCTTGAGAGTCCCTTGGACTGCATGGAGACCCAACCAGTCCATCCTAAAGGAGATTAGTCCTGGGTGTTCACTGGAAGGACTGACGTTGAAGCTGAAATTCCAATACTTTGGCCACCTGATGCGAAGAGCTGACTCATTGGAAAAGATCCTTATGCTGGGGAAAAGACTGGGGGCAGGAGGAGAAAGGGACAACAGAGGATGAGATGGCTGGATGGCATCACCAACTCGATGGACATGGGTTTGGGTAGACTCCGGGAATTGGTGATGGACAGGGAGGCCTGGTGTGCTGCGGTCATGGGGTTGCAAAGAGTCGGACATGACTGGGCAACTGAACTGAACTGAACTGAAAAAAACACATAAGAAAGAAGCATCACTTTCTATTAAAAAGAGAAGAGATTGAAACAAAATACACCACAATATCACTGCGGTTGAGATTAGAGGCAGTAATCTTCCCATTTTCCCCTCAAACTATCTTTAATATTCAAGTGCTACTTTAAAAGACTTGAATGTTGGCTCTGTGATTTGCCTCCCTTCCTTCCACACCAGCTTCTCAAGTGGCATGTAGAAACCTACAGGAGAGTGACAACAAGCAGTCAGAATAATGTGAAACTTGGGAGCTTGAAGGTGGGCATGGGAGTTTTTTGCCATCAGCAATTACCTTTGTAGATCTGACCACATTATTTAACCCTCTACATTTTTTCATGTTAGTAAGAAGGAATAATACTACTTAAAGTTTATTGATCACCTCCACTGTTCCATTCCATCCTCACTGCAACTTTGATGAAGGAGGTAACATTTTCATCTTGCAGATGAGGACACTGGTGTTCACAGACATTAAGAAACCAACCCAAGGTCACTGAACCAGGAAGGACCCCAGAAGTCACACTCAGATGATCTGCCTCTAGACACACAGCTGAACTGTCCAGTCACACAGGGCGAGGGGAGGGTGTGTGTGATAACTGCAGTAATTCAAAGCGCATGGCAGGCTCTCAATTAATGACTGCTGGGTCCAAGATAAATGTTCGTTGAATTGGAAAATTGCATCTGAAACAGAAATAGTTCCACAAATGAAGAATAGTGTAGCATAATAATATTAATTCTGTCTTCTCTGAAGTGGACTCTTACTGTGTAAGTGATATTAACAAAATTGGCCAAGAGGTCGGGCTGTGGAGAATGACATGCTTATTCATTCACCCAGGCTTTGGGGCTGGGAGATTATACAAGCGCTGACTCCAAAGAGAATTTACAATAGAAATAATTTTCCCACTGTCTGCCTGGACTTTAAGCTTTGTATCCACATTTAGGACAGAGAGCAGTATTGGGAAAGCGGATTTTTTTTTTTTAAGGGAATAACTATAATACACAATGGAGTGTGGCATGGGGGCCAGTGTATGAAAGTGTTGGCACAGGCAAGGCTGAGTTCAAGTCTTTGCTTTTTGAGACACTAAGTCAGTCACGTCGTCTCTCTAAGCCTCAGTTTCTTCATCTGTAAAATGAAAATAATCCTATTTTGCAGGGTGGATGCTAGGTTAACAAGTATTTAGTACATATGATGGACTTAAAAAAGGATCTATGGTTATTACTCTCAGACTAGTAGTAACTTTTACATCTATTCTCCTTTTACTGCTTAATGTTTGAGGCTCCACAGTTGCCACAGGGACAGTGAAGAATTGCAAACCAGGAAGTTTAAAAGCCTTCTATTAATTAAAACCACTGATATCCTACCACACACCTAATGGCTAAATATTAAAAAGCCTGGCCATATCAAATGCTGAGGGAGAAAATGTAACCAGCATACACTGCTGATAGGGATGTAAAGTGATATATGCACTCTGGAAAACAGTTTGATAGTTTCTTAAAAAGTTAAACATCTTCCATATGACCCAGCCATTTCAGTCCAAAGGACTGACCCATGAGAAATAGAAGTGTCAGTTCAGTTGCTCAGTTGTGTCCGACTGTTTGCAACCCCATGGACTGCAGCACGCCAGGCCTCCCTGTCCATCACCAACTCCCAGAGTTCACTCAAATTCATGTCCATCAAGTTGGTGATGCCATCCAACCATCTCATCCTCTGTCATCCCCTTCTCCTCCTGCCCTCAATCTTTCCCAGCACCAGGGTCTTTTCAAATGAGCCAGCTCTTCGCATCAGGTGGCCAAAAGTATTGGAGTTTCAGCTTCAGCATCAGTCCTTTCAATGAATATTCAGGACTGATCTCCTTTAGGATGGACTGGTTGGATCTCCTTGCAGTCCAAGGGACTCTCGAGAGTCTTCTCCAACACCACACTTCAAAAGCATCAATTCTTTGGCGCTCAGCTTTCTTTACAGTCTAACTCTCACATCCATACATGACTGCTGGAAGAACCATAGCTTTGACTAGACAGAACTTTGTGGGCAAAGTAATGTCTCTGCTTTTCAATATGCTGTCTAGGTTGCTCATAACTTTCCTTCCAAGGAGCAAGCATCTTTTAATTTTATGGCTGCAGTCACCATCTGCAGTGGTTTTGGAGCCCCCCAAAATAAAGTCTGTCACTGTTTCCATTGTTTTCCCACCTATTTGCCATGAAGTGATGGGATGAGATACCATGATCTTAGTTTTCCGAACGTTGAGTTTTAAGCCAACTTTTTCACTTTCATCAAGAGGCTCTTTAGTTCTTCTTCACTTTCTGCCATAAGGGTGGTGTCATCTGTGTATCTGAGATTATTAATATTTCTCCCAGCAATCTTGATTTCAGCTTATGCTTCATCCAGCCCAGCATTTCCCATGATGTACTCTGCATATAAGTTAAATAAGCAGGGTGACAATATACAACCTTGACGTACTCCTTTCCCTATTTGGAGCCAGTCTGTTGTTCCATGTCCAGTTCTAACTGTTGCTTCTTGATCTGCATATAGATTGCTCAGGAGGCAGGTCAGGTGGTCTGGTATTCCCATCTCTTTCAGAATTTTCCACAGTTTGTGGTGATCCACATAGTCAAAGGCTTTGGCATAGTCAATAAAGCAGAAATAGATGTTTTTCTGGAACTCTCTTGCTTTTTCGATGATCTAGAGGATGTTGGCAATTTGATCTCTGGTTCCTCTGCCTTTTCTAAATCCAGTTTGAACATCTGCAAGTTCACAGTTCATGGACTGTTGAAGACTGGCTTGGAGAATTTTGAGCATTACTTTGCTAGGGTGTGAGATGAGTGCAATTGTGCGGTAGTTTAAGCATTCTTTGGCATTGCCTTTCTTTGGGATTGGAATGAAAACTGACCTTTTCCAGTCCTGTGGCCACTGCTGAGTTTTCCAAATTTGCTAGCATGCTGAATGCAGTACTTTCACAGCATCATCTTTTAGGATTTGAAGTAGCTCAACTGGAATGCCATCACCTCCACTAGCTTTATTCGTAGTGATGCTTCCTAAGGCCCACTTGACTTCACATTCCAGGATGTCTGGCTCTAGGTGAGTGATCACACCAGCGTGGCTAGAGGTCCACACAAAGACTTGAGCACATTTACATTATAGCTGCTCCATTTATAATAGGCAAAAACTACCAAATATCAAAAACAACCCAGATATCCATCAGTGGTGGATAGACAAACTGTGGTGTATCTATACAGTGGAATACTACTCTGTAACAAAAGGAAGGAATGGAGACACTCAACAGCATAGATGAATCTCAAAACAATGGTTCTGAAATAAACCAGGACAAAAAAAAAATAAGAAAGAGTATATCCTGGATTCATAAAATTTTAACAAATGCAAACTCAAATGTAGTGATAGAAAGCAAAGTAGTGAGGGCCTGGGGAAAGAGGGCAGGAGATGCAGGAGGGAGAAATGACAAAAGAGCAAAAGTACTCGCGGGGAGGAGGATATGTGTTCATCACCTGGACTTTAACACATATATATCTCATGGGTACGTATAAAGGCCAAAATTGGTCAAATTGTACACTTTCAATACATGTAATTTATTATACTAGGGGCTTCCCAGGTGGCTCAGTGGTAAAGAATCCACCTGCCAATGCAGAAGACACAGGAGACGTGAGTTCAACCCCTCGGTCAGGAATATCCCCTGGAGGAGAAAACGGCAACCCACTCCATTATTCTTGCCTGGAAAAATCCCACGGACAGAGAAGCCTGGCAGACTACAGTCCACGAGGTTGCAAAGAGTCAGACATGACTGAGCAGACACTCGATGGATATATAATAAACTTAAGTGTGCAAGTTCAGTTGTGTCCAACTCTTTTGAGCCCGTGGACTGTAGCCTGCCAGGCTCCTCTGTCCATGGGATCTTTCAAGCAAGAACACGGGAGTGGGTTGCCATTTCCTCCTCCAGGGGATCTTCCCGACCCAGAGATCGAACTCACATCTCATGTGTCTTCTGCACTGGGAGATGAGCCACCTGCAAAGCCCATACATCCATCACACCACAATATTTTTCTTTTTTGAAAAAGAAGGCTTAGTTTGCTCGGAAATTCATTCAAATACAGAAGTTCAGATGACCAGACTCGATGTCAGTACCGCGCTGGGAACACGAGTTATGAGTATTCCTTGGTCTGGTGGCAGTGTCCGCAGAAGCAGCTGGGTGCGTGGGCTCCAATGAATGGATGAGCGGCAAATCTTGGTTCATGCCCACACCTTCCCTCAGCTTGTCTTTGTGACCTTGGGCAAGTTACTTTATCTTTCCCAGTCCCAGCTTCTCAGCTATAAGATGGAGGTAATAATAGTATTGATAGAATAGGGCTGAGAGGATTAAAACAAAATCCACACACAAGGAGCAATCAGTTCAGTACCCGCATGCTGTAAATAGAGAAGAACTGACAGTGACTGTCCTTGGTATTTCCATGAGGCTGAAAATCTGTGACTGAAATCCAGAAATGCACAATCTTGGTTTTGGATTGTAGGGATGTGATGTTTATCTCCTTTTGGCTCTCTGCATTTTCTAAATTTTTAGATTGAACATATTCTGTTTTTTATACAAAACTATTTTAAGAGGGGAAAAAAAAAAAAGATTTGTTTAGCTAAACTTTTCTCCAAGCCTCTGGGTAAAAACAAGACTTTTAAAAGCCAATCTCCTCCAACATGATAGAGGTCTGCCCTCAGATGAAAATGTCAGGGGTGGGCGGGACGGAAATGCACTGGACTCAGAAGTCAGAAACCCAGTATCTGGCCAAGACTGCAGTTCACGTGCCTTCTCTTTGGTCAAGTCTGCATCAAAGCCGCACAAGCTCTGTTCTAGCCTCCCAACTCCCAGCTCCCATGCACTCAGGAGGAGCATCCAGGGAAGATGCAACAGGACTCGTTTACTCCAGGCACTCAGAGTCTGCTTCCACAGCTCAAGGATGTCGCTCCATCATAAATAAACGGGGCATCCTCCTGGTTTCTTTTCTGGTCTGACTGCCCTAAAAGGTAGGAGTGCTCTCCCTCCCCTAGGAAATGCAGCTCCCAAATTCCACCCTCTCTGGGCACTGTTCCATTAGTCAATTTCCTTTGCTTCCTTCCTTGTGCCTAAAAATATGCTCATGACCCACTTAAAATAAATACCCTGCTTTTGACCCAGCATCTTTCATCCCCTGTCTCTAAGATGAGCAGACAGGTTGCCTCCACTTCCTCTCCCCAATTCTGTATAACCCAGTCTCCTCACATGCCCCCACTCCCTCTTTCACAGATGCTTCTAGCTGCTCCCCTCAGTGGTTCTCTGCCCTGGCTGCACTTGAAGGTACGCTAATGATGCTAACGCCCAGCGGCTCTCCTGCGACCTGTAGGCCAGCCACCAGGCTCCACCTCCCAGGTGAGACTCCAGTGCAGCCAAGGTGGAGAACCCCATGCTGAGGTCCCGTCGCCAACCCCACAGCGATCCTCTCTTCTTGTTCTCTCGCCTCTCTGCTGCCAACCAGGGCCTCCCTCGAGCTCTCCTGCCCTTGGTGTCCTGGACATTACACTGTCCAGTGCCCCATTCCCCTCCGGCTGCTTGCAGATTCCACTTCCTCTCCAGGCACTGGATGAGGTCAAAGGTAACACTGTCCTCTGAGGAGATTAACCCAAGTTCTGTACATCTGCTTGAACAGCACACAATTACGTCCCTCCCCCACCCCCGCCCGCCACCGACCTCCTTCTGGAGTTTCAGTCCCGGGTCTACAACACATGCCAGATGTGTCTGCCATCACCTAAAACTCAACTTCTCCAAAGTTGAGGCACCTTCTTCCCCATTTCTGACAAAGGAACCATCAAATGTCTTATCTAGAAAACTTAGAGGTGTCTCTTTCATCCTGGTCCCCCAACAGCACCTGTTCAGTCCCAAACTGTCCATTCTGTCTTATAATCCAGTCCCATGACCTGTGTTGAGCCAGAGCCTCTGGGCAGTGCAGCATGTCACCCTCTTTTTCCTAAGCCCACGCTGTGTGAGAAGCCCAGGTCCCAGGCCCACCCCTCTCCCGGCCACCAGCGTGCGTCCTGCCACCCGAGGGGGAAGTATTCTGTGACTCACGTTAACTCCAGCTGTTCCACGTGAGTCACACATGTGCACAGGAGACCATGCTATGTGAAAAGCAGCAATCCACAGACTCCAGACACACGTGACAGGAGTCATGAGTTGGGGGTACCTGTCACCAAGCCCAGAATCTCTGTCCAGGTCGCAGGAGGCAAACCCTCTGGTTTTCTGGGTACTGAACAGTCTACTCTGTGCTGGGGCTGGAGATGACTTCACCAGTTGGAAGCTCAGTGGAGAAATTACCAACACTCTGCTCTGTCCTTAAAAAGCAGCAGCAATCTAGAGCTTAGAGAAGAGACAAAGGGCTATGGGGGCCCAAAACAACAAAGAGCATTGCACCTGACACACACTTTGTGCTCAGTGAGGAATGAGCCGTAAGTGGACACATGAACAAGATCAGGGCTGTGCAACAAGAAACCTCCCTCACAATGTCTAGAAGTCTTCAATCACATCACTCCCTATTCCACCAACTATTTAATATGCTTTGGAATCCAACAAACACCTTCTTTTAATCATATAAATATGGGAAGCATTAAGCGGCTAATTTAATTGAAAAATGTTGCCCCCAATCACCTGTTAAACACTGGGATCTGAGAAAACTAATGGGGATTGCAGAAAAATCCCCATTGTACTGGATCCCCCAGAACAAGCTGCAGGAGCGGGGAGGGAGGGTGGGCGGCAGCGGGATGGCTACTGGAAGCCCCGGGCAGCCAGGCCTGGAATGGGGGGACCTGGGACCTTGAAATGGTGAAGAGGGAGCAGCAGTTCATACAAAGGGGAAGCAGAGTGGAGACGGAACACTCGGTCTCACAGCCTTGGAGAAAGTAAATAGAAACTGGATCCTCCCAAGAGTGAAGACAAACTTGCAGGCTTGTTCCCCTCCAACATCTGGCTCCAGGGTTGGACTGGGGAAGAAATAAGGGCTAGGGAGTAAGGGTGTAGTTTCTCTATCTGATGATATGAAGCTCTGGCCTGTGAGGCTTTGGTTTCTGGGGTTGGAACGAGTCACAAGCAAGGGGCTACGAGGTCTGACAAAGGAGGAAGGTCACTCAAAGGACCAAGAACAGGCTTCCATCCTCCCTGTCCACTTCCAGACTGTCCCTGGGTCCCCTTGATCAGCTGCCCACGTCACCTGGACTTTTGCCCACTGGGCAAGGTGGCTCCATGGGGAAGCCATCGGGAGCGGAAAGCTTTTCCGGGCATTAGCTTCAGGCTAGCTGTGCTTGGCACACAAAACGAGTGTGCAGGCAGAGTTCATAGTCACAGTGACTGAATACAAATGTAGCTTAAAAGGGTGCAGTGAGGCCCAAAGGAAACAGGCTAGAAGAGGTCACTACAGAACAGAAGCACCACTGGGTTACTGGGCAGAAAAGCCACTTCAGAGGAAATACCTAGCACCTGGAGCTGGAAGGACCCTCAGAGGTTGGCTCAACCATGCTCTGGCCCGTACAGGGACCTTTTGTCTGGCACCCCAACCATATGGGCCTGGGGTCCCCATACAGACCCACTGTCACATCCGGCAGCCTGTTCCATGCCAAACAGAGGTCTTTGTTAGACAATTCTCCCTTGCCTTGAACACGAACCTGTTTCTCTGTGGCCACCCAGGTATGTTCCCTGAATAGCCCTCCTCCGTAGTGATGTCTGAGGTCAGGAAACACGCTTCTTCCGGTCGTGTCTCTCCTCCTAGCTAACCTTTAACCACTCCTCAGGGGTGTGGTTTCCAACCCTAGCACCACCCACTCACCCTCTCTGTTCTCCAGTATCAATGTCTGTCTTAAACACAGCCCCAGAAGCACATGCAGGTCCTGGGATGTAGCCTGGCTGCAGAGGAAGGAGGGGCTGGGACTGCGAGTGTCTGGGTCTTCTGACAGGCTCACGGAAGCCTGTGAGTCCTGATGCCCACATCCCAATGACCTTCTCACACACAGACCACATCAGAGTATGGCCAGTGTGAGAGGGAGTCTCAGATATGCCCTGTGGGAGGGTGGGGGAGGGTCTGGCACATCGATCTCTAGGAACCCGGCCACAGTACTCTCTCTGGTAGACACAGTTCAATATAGGGGAGGCCTTAGGTCAGGATGCCGTGTAGCTAGCAGTTTCTTCAAGGACAGAAACACCAGCTTAAATCATGGGGTTCTCTGTTCTCAACATGAGCCTATCATCTGAGTAGAAGCAAAGGTCACTCAAACACCTGGGTCCTCCAGCCAGGTGCTGACACAGCCACGGGCCTCAGCTGTCATGCAAGAGTCACCAGCCACACACTCCCTCACTGCTGGGAAGGGCGCACCATCTGAGAAAGTATCTCCACAGTGCTATGTGGGAGAGCCAAACAGCAGACTCACGGTTCCCAGATGCCGGGAATTATAAGTGCAAAAGGGGATGCCAAGTTCCCATCTCACAGACGGGGAAGCCAAGGGCAAAGATGCGCATCACTCCAAGGGCTGGGCTCCGGCAGCGCGCGGACCTTGGCATGGTACTGGAGGTTTCCCTGGCAAACCCAGAGGCTGCTGGAGCCTCCTTATAACTGTTTCTGGTAAACAGGAAGCTCTGCGCTGCAGAGGACAGCAGCATGTGCAGCTGTCTCTCCAGGGACAGACTTGGTCCTGGCTCTTCGCTGGTGAACTGAGTCACACGGGAAACCAAAATGTTTCCTGAGGCCAGGACCCGCCCTCTTTGGAAGCACACCCCTCCCACCTCTCTGCTCCTGTGTGGCCCAAAAAGTGGCAGGCTCTCTAAGGTCAAGGTTAAGAATTCTGTCTCTGGAGCTGGCAGAGTGGGTACAATTCCATCTCTGGCTCTATCATTTCCAGTTGTAAGACCTTCTAATGCTACTCAACCTTTCCAGGCTTGTTTTGATCATCAAAATGGGACGATATAATATAGCATCCCTGGTGGCTCAGGTGATAAAAGCATCTGCTTACAATGCGGGAGACACGGGTTCAGTCCCTGTGTCAGGAAGATCCCCTGGAGAAGGAAATGGCAACCCACTCCAGTTCTCTTGCCTGGAAAATTCCACGGATGGAGGAGTCTGATAGGCTGCAGTCCATGGGGTCGCAAAGAGTCGGATTCGGCTGAGCGACGTCACTTTCACTTTCTTTTCAATGGATTAGGTAAAACAAGCCCCATGAAGTACGTGGCATAGAAGCCTGGCTCTCAGCCAATGGTAATCAATAACATCATCAGCATCACAGCCTCAGGGCCAACCAACACAGGGACGCAAAGAGACAAAGGTGATCCCTTGAAGGGATAGAACACTTAGTTAACCACTGGGTCCCCCAAGCCAGACCTTCGACAGAGTCTGTGCACTCCGCCAGCATTTTAGACTGTCAATATAGGCATCTGTCATCCAACTGGAGAGATGCTCCCAGGGGTGGGAGCTGTGGCTTCATCACTGTGTATCTCTCACAGCAGCTAATGGGGCATCCTGCAGACAAGTAAGTGCCCAACAAATTTTGAAAGTCATAACTGAAACACTCTGTGTGTTAACCTTTCAGGCAAGCACAGAGAGAGAATAGATTTGAGGGAGGAAAAGAGGATGAGAAGAAGGCAGACCTGACCAGCCAAGGCGCAGAACCCATAGCAGAGCTGAGCTTGGGGACCAAGGAGCCTCAATTCCAATGATGCACATGAGGAAAAACAAGGCTGGATTCTCCCTGATTCACTTCCCCAATCATGTGGACATTCAAGCCTATTTCCGTCACTTTTTAACAGTAAACATGCTCTCGTCAGTAGTTTGTTCCTCCTGTTTCCATCCATGCTTTGCAATGAAAAATCTTTTTAAAAAATCTGTCTGTGGTTCAACTTACAGGTGAAAATGTTGCATTTCATTCCTCAGGGAAAAGAAATCTCAGACCATGACTGAGGATTTAGACATTCATCTGCAGCCCAAGCCCTAACAACTTGCAGTAGAAGATGTATAATGTAGACTCTTATGGTGAGTCCAACCTGAACTAAAGACAACATTTGCAGTATATGAGGCTGAACTATATGCATTTTCAATTTTTGTAGGAGAAACTATCAATAGTCAAATATCAAATTTCATTGATAGTAAAATGTCCATGATTTTACATAGTTCTATTTAATGTTTATAAATAGGTTGTTGTATTTCCTTTGAGTGGATCTGCAAGCTCAGATCAAATCTTGGAGGATGACGACTTTTTCTCATCTTTAATTTTCTTCACCATACCTGTCACTGAGCACTTACTGGGCACACAATAAACATTCCGAAGTTGGAAAGTATGGTCCAGTAACAGTACTTCTGGTTCTGCTTCAGAGGACATGTGAAGTATGTGTGAATGACATGGAGCACTTGGGAACCAGGCAGACTTGGGCATCCTAAACTTCAGAAGCATAAAGGAACCAGTGAGGACAAAGCATCTCCTTGTCTGCCAAACGTTCAAGAAGAAACTGCTGTGTGCAGGCAATGAGCTTGGTGCTGCCGAACCAGGTGGTGTGAAAACAGACATGGTTCCCTGCCTTCAGGAAGCTGCCAGTCTCACAGCGGAAGCAGACATCACTCAAATAAAAATAACTGTCATTGACATGACCAAGGCCTGGTGCACAGCAACTCCAACCTCTCCAGGAGGATCCGGGAAGGCTTCCTTGACATAAGGCAAGCAAGCAGAGGTCCCAAGTAGGCAGAGAACAAACACTAAAGGAGGGTTCATGGGTGGAGGTGGGAGGGATGCCCACCCACTGGAATGCTCTGCATGGTATGACGCTGGGGGACACATGTCATTATATATATCTGCCCAAACCCATAGAACCACCAAGAAAACCCTTGTGTCAGCTACAGGCCTTGTGAGACAGTGATGTGTCATTCTGCTGGGGGAGGGTGCATATGGGAGGAGGGTATATGCGAACTCTGTGTACTTCCTGTTCAATTTTACTATGAACAGAGAACTGCTCTTAAAAAAATACAGTCTACTAATTTTTTTTAATTTTTGAAAGAAATGCGAGAATACAGGGGAGGAGTATTCCAAGCAGAGGAACCAGCAGGTGCCAAGGGCCTCCCATGAGTCAGAGTAATGGACGGAAGGTCACTGTGACTGGAATGCAGAGGCCAGGATGAAGGCTAGGAAGAGCAGTGTCAGGAGGGCCCAAGAATAAACTCTTGTCACTTTCCCCCTTTGCCTCAAATACAGCAAAAATGAGCCCATCAGCTGAAACACTGGCATTCCCGCCAGGTATTGAAATACAGCCTCGTTCATTGCAGGGGCCTTCTGGTTTTTCCCAGCTTGAGTCCTCCCTGCCATCGTCAGCCAAGGGAGCCAAGGTGTAGGGACAGCTACGCAGGCAACTGAGACATGGGCCTCCCTGGTGGCTGAGTGGTAAAGAAACTGCCTACCAACACAGGGGACACAGGTTTGGTTCCTGGGGGGATCCCTGGGTCTGGGGGCATCCCACACGCTGCAGGACAACGAAGCCCATGAGCCACAACTACTGAAGCCCACTCGCCTACAGCCTGTGCTCCACAGCTAGAGAAGCCGCTGCAATGAGCGTGCGTGCCACACACCGCAGCTACAGAGACGCACCCGCGCACCACAACCAGAGGAGAGCCGTGCAACGATGGAGACCCAGAGCCGCCGTTAACTAAGAAATTAATTTCTTTAAAAAAAGTGAGACACAAACTCTTCACCTGTGCCCTGCTGATAACTCTGAGCTGTAACTCTGTCCGTTCCTACCCCTCGCGTGGAACCAGCAGTTGTGAGCAGGACAGCGAGGCCTACAGCACAGCTTGCAGGCAGGAGGCAGAACAAGGACATATCACCCGAGGGACCAAGACAGCTGAGTGACTCAGAAGTTCACATTAAACCACGTATGCACGCTTAGTCGCTCAGTCGTGCCCTACCCTTTGAGACCCATGGACTGCAGCCCGCTAGGCTCCTCTGTCCATAGGATTCTCCATGCAGGAATACTGGAGTGGGTTGCTGTTCCCTCCTCCAGGAGATCTTCTCAACCCAGGGATCGAACCTGGGTCTCCCACATTGCAGGTGGATTCTTTAACGAGGAGCTACCAGGGAAGCCCCATGTTAAACCACAACCATCTGCAAAACAGAAAGCCAAGGAGAACCTGTACCACCTCCGACAAAAACACCTCATGAGCATGGACAGAGGGCCTGTGTGCCTGCCCACACAGCCCCACAGCCTCCATGGACCACAGAGAAATCCAATACTTTCCCGGGCTCCACAAAGACCAGGGGAAGAGCAAGCAGGGCGGGTTGCACTAGGCCCCAGAAACCACAGTGTGATCTGCTAGCAGAAACACGCCGAGACAGATAACTCAGAAAGAAAGGCAATTGTCTACATTTCTCAGTTCGTACTTGGAAAAATGACAAGTCTCAGGTCTAAAAGAAATCAGACAACAGTCAAAAGAACCCAAGTCAACTCCAGGGGAGGGTGGGCAGAGTAAAAACCTCTCAGAGCTGAGCCTGCCCCCAGGACTGGGGAATTCTCCACCCTCTGCTGTATCCACAGCAGCCACTGCCTGGCCTGGGCTCAAAACTGAACCAGGAGAGACAAAAAGCAGAATCAAGGGCTCTGGGCAAAGGGGCACAAACAAGGCTATGACGTGTCCTTTGTGAAAAGGGGCACTGACAGCATGCTGGAGGGCACCCTGGACTTCCTCCCCTCCAGCCGAGCACCCAGACCACCATGGAGCCATTAGTAGCAGAAGAGACACAACTTGAATCAGGACAAGAGGACTCTAAATCAAGTCCTCTCTGCTCTGCATGGCACTATCAATACTTCCCAAAGTGCCCAGTACCAGGAAATAGACAGGGCTGGGGCTTTAGGAGGAACTGGTGCAAACCTGGCTCTGCTGTTACCAACAGTCAGTATAATGAACCTCGGGACACTCGGTTTCCTCACCTGTAAACTGGGCACTACAGCATGCGTGCTCAGTGGTGTCTGCCTCTTTGCAACCCTAGGACTGTAGCCTCCAGGCTCCTCTGTCCATGGGGATTCTCCAGGCAAGAATACTGGAGTGGGTTGCGTTTCCTCCTCCAGGGCATCTTCCTGCCCCCGGGACTGAACTCGTGCCTCTGGCATCTCCTGCACTGGCAGGCAGATTCTTTACCACTGAGCCCCCAAACTGTGCACCAACACCACCAATATACTACAGGGCTGTTGTGAGAATCAGAGCTGATGTACACAAAACACCTGGAGCAAAGATGATAGTGGGGCAAGGGCAGCCATTATTTTGCTTCCAGAGGCCCACAGAATCTGCATTCCTGCAGGAAGTCTTATCAGAGGAAGCTGTCCCTCCAGCCTATCTGGGGCTGTGGTCCCCATTTTACATTAAGATGCTCTCACCAGTCAAGGGGTAAAGGACCTACGCCACACCAAGACTGTGTACACACAAACTTACTTTGTTTGCTTTGAGACATACTTATCAACCTATTTCTGAGAAGACATACAATGCTTAAAAAAATAATAAATAATGCAAAATTAGGTAACTGAGATTAGAACAGAAAATCTGTCTAAAGGATAAGATGGATAAATGTTAGGGGGCTAGAAGGTAAGGCCGAAAGGGAATAAGCTGGGTTGCAGAGATCTGATTTTTCTGTCTGATGGGAGAAAGCAGCCCACAGAATCCACATAGCTGGGACACACCCAGCCAGGCATAACTTTGCAGGGAACGTCTTTGACTTGAAAGTCACAGAGAACAGCGAAGCTGAGACTGATAACTCTGAGCTCCTGGGCACCCCCTCCACCCTTTGTTTCCCCAGGGCACCAGCTCTCCCTATTTGGGGAGAGCAGGAAAGCAGCCATGGCTCCAATCTGAACCACTCATCACACTTCCACCTACTCAATTTCAGAATAAACAACTTACAGTCAACTTCTAGGAAGTCCCAGGAGAGCAACAGAAGCAGTAAAAGGTGAAACCATTATTCAGACCAAGTATAACAAGTTTAATTAAAGGTCTCTAGGTAAAGATAAGAAATTGGGGGTAGAGGCACTCCCTCGTTCCAGCCCAGGCCAGTAGTGCCTCAGGAAAAACACCTGCATTGGTGACAGAGGGGTTCCTTAGCTGTGGCTGCTGGTCCATGGCCTCTCCTAACAATGTGACCTGCAGCAGGGAGAGATGGCAACTCAGAATGTCCACTCACAGAAGCAGAATTCTACTTAACCTAAATACAATCCTAAGTAGAAACAGACTGTTTCCTTCTTTTTGCAAAGAGCAGCTTCCCAAGAAATGTAAAGCCGGCGGTCAGGGTGGGATTTAAGACCAGTCATGTGAGCATTCCATACCCCTAAGTCTCTCAAGTTGGTAACTATCAGTCCATCCTAGGGAAGCCAGAGTGAGAATGAAATCAGAACAAAGCACCCGCCCCTGTGGGCAGGGAGTAGGCCTGTTATCAGCTCCATCTCCAGGGCATGGGGTCAGAGGAAGACAGCACTGGGGCTGCCCAGTCAGCTCCAGCCTTCAGGAGACTCTCTCCAACTGCAGAGATCACAGGCCTGCTGGCGCTGTCACATTCTGTTTGTAGGATTAAGAGTAAGGGCCTTTAATCTGGGCAAATCAGGAGGAGGCAGAAAATACAGTCAACAAGATAAGGCATGCTTAGGGCTTTTAAAAGAACTTTAAAAATCTCATTATCACTGAAATCTAATTAACATTAAAAATCTAAATATCACTGAAACAAATGATATCTAGGATTTACTTCAAATAATGAAAATAAAGTGGTTAGGAATACAAATGAAACAAGACTGGCTAGATTGGTAACTGCCCAAGAAGGGACCATGGGTACATGGGGTTTTATTTCACTATTTTCTCTACTCTCACATGTTTGAAATATTCCATTACAAAGTTTAAAAATCACATGTCATTTATTGTGAAAATTTAAGTAAAATATGAAATTAAAAAACAGAGGAAAGAAAGCCACACATAATCCTATCACTAGAGTCAACTGCTGTTAACACTTTGGTCTACTTATTTCCAATCTTCTCTGTTATTTTTCTCTTTTGTTTGCACAATACAGTCATACCTCTACACTGTTTTATCAAAAGGGCAAGGTGGGGAATAAAAAAAAACGCCAAAAGATATGAAACCGAAACACATGCTAAAATGCCTCTTAGCCAACGATTCACAACCAGGTGCAGGCACTGAGTCTAAGAAATCTGTAGCATCTCCACCAACACTCCAGTCTTAAAATACTGAGTTTTCAAAGGGAAGGATATTGTCATGCGTCTGGGACAACAAGGGAAGGTACTGTGGGGAAAGAACAAATCAAACAGCTTCTCACAGACCACCAAACCTCCAGCATTCCATCACGCCATTCTGAGTCATCTAATCAAACAGAATTAATATAACTGGACAGTGCACAGGCCTGTTACTGGGTTCTTCCCCCTAGCCTTAAACATGAGTTTCCCCCTCAAAAAGAAAACCCACAATATTCCCAGGATGGGGTGGCGAGAGGGATCCTGTGTTTTCCCTGCACTATTTTTTTCTGCCAAGCAGTGGATTTGGCAGAACATCTCTAAAGATAGCACCGCATACAGTCCGCATCGGAATGAGAGTCAAAAATGGAATTGGAGTCATAATTTTTCTTCCTGAGGCAAATCCATGAACTACTTTGTGACTTACTTGAAAGATTCAGAGCTGAATCTAGCTGGGTCCTGGCTGCCTTTCTTGGGCTGCTATGAAGCATCAGGGGCCTCTGAATCAAACCATTCACCTCTGGCCAGCAGCTGGGCAGGGGCCACTGAGACCTTCCTCTCCGGGGCGGCCCCAAGGAACAGGGATGGGCAGAATGCCAGTGGGACTAGCAGAGGACGGAGAAGGCTCTGCTGCTTTCCTCACACTTTCCTTTCCCCTTATCCCCCTCTGTCTACCATTTGGGGTTTTATTAATATTTCAGGAAGGACAACCATGGCTCTCTTATCATTTTGTAAAGGACTGAGAGGAGAAGTGAGTCTGTGAAGCACTAGACAACAGGCTCCCTGAGATCAGTTATGCGGCCTCCCCAGACTGAATGCTAACCTCCCTACCCAGCCCTCCTCCCCCAGACATGGGTGTCCCAACCACCGCCCTGCTGCTGAGCCCCCTGAAACGTTCAAGAAAGTGCTACCAATTATGCACAGTGTGTGATGACCACTCTGGAAAAAATTCTGAGGTATGTGTTGGGATAGCAAAATTCAAGAGTGACATTTATTTTTATCTTTTGTTGATGTTATTGGGTTGTTTTGACAGTAGAAAATTATTTTAAGAATAAATTATTACCAACATTCCAGTTATATATTTTGCTGAGATTGGAACCTCTCAAAGCCTGAGTTCTTTTCTGACCTAAGTCTGTGTCCTCCCTCTGGATTCATATATTACAGAGAAACAGGAGAAAGACAAACAAACAGAAACAAAACCGAAGATGACAAGCAATTTCTTCTTTCACTGGATTTCCCCAAGAGAGCAATCTTTAGTATTTACGAAAATTGGGTCATAAAGCTCTACAAGGTTCTATGCATATGGCTCGACTCCACCCCTTCCCTCCCCACTCCCCCAAAAAAGAGACAAAAGAGTCGAATGCAGAAACACAGAACAGCTGTCTGCTGGCAAAGACGCTTCCGACTGTACACAGCCACACCCTGACACAGCCACACACCAGCCCCCAGTCATCCCTGCACTCCAGCTGGTTTGATGGCTGCAGATTTCCCCAGGGGCCCACTGAGCTCACCCTCTGATGCAACAGCGGAAGGGAGCCCATGGGCTGGGGTGGCTCAAAATACAGAGGCAATGCCAGCACCCACACTGATGCCTCTTCGTTGATCTCCCGTGCAGGGACGGGACAGAAGGGAAGGTTACCTTGCAGACGGCCGCCTGGAGCACTGCGTCAAAGCCACCCTCCGGGGCATCGCGGTTCCGGGACACCCTCTGCTTCCGAACTTCCTCGTTGAAGCTGTCCACTCTGTCCGTGAGAGGCAGCAGGTGGCGGAACCCAAAGGAGGGGACACAGTTTGGGAACAGCTTGTAACTACAGAGAAAGAGGACAAGAGTCACGTTTCCTTCATTATCTTAAAATCTTAAACAACAACATATTCTGTGCCTTTACTGAGTGCCCTGAGTGGCACCAACGAATACTCAGCCACCTACCGTGTGTCCCTGGGACAGGCACACAGGGGACAGCAGAGCAATAACACTTCCTACCTCCCAAACACAAGTCCTAAACGGCAGGAAAGACAGCACACACTAGGCTGTAAGTGCATGAAATGGACAAACAGGTCAAAAGAAGCAGAGGTAACGATGGGCTTCTGTAATCTGCGAAGACGCCACGGAGGAGCCCTGACATGCGCCTTGAAGAGGCAAGGGCCTGGAGCACGGGCATCATAGCCTCGGCAGTGCCTGAGGAAGGGGGTGGGGGCTCTGTGGGGCTGGCAAAGGCGGGCAGTGTCAAGGGATGGCAGAGTGACTTTACAAAACCAGCTTCTCACATCCCCTTTGCTGCCATCACATGATCAAAGATCACATAACCTCTCCTGTCAACCCACTCAGAGACAACCAGGACACGCTGGCACATGAGCAAACTCTAAATGCAATAGGAATGACAATGTTCTTCCTGCTTCCTCATTCATTTATAAATACTGGAATGATAAACTATCAGCTCTCCCAGATGCATGCGAAGAGAAATCATTGAGAAGCAAATCATCTTCAAATGGAACATTCTATTTGGCAACTTGGAAAGAGGGAAGTATCACATCTCAATAGAAGGCTAATGCCATATCTCTCTCCTGAATATTCATTGGAAGGACTGATGCTGAAGCTCCAATACTTTGGCCACCTGATGGGAAGAGCCCTCTTGTGGGAAAGGACCCTGATGCTGGGAAAGATAAGAGAGCAGAAGGAAAAAGGGGCAACAGAGGATGAGATGGCTGGATGGCATCACTGACTCAACAGACATGAGTTTGAGCCAATTCCAGGAGATGGTGAAGGACAGGGAAGCCTGGCATGCTTCAGTCCCCAGGATTGCAAAGAGTCAGACACAACTTAGTGACTGACCAATATCACAAAACAACTCTCCTGACTGTTGGGTGTTCTGATCTTCAGTCCACAGTAGAGATCCCAAGTGGCCCCATTCCTGGAGGAAGTTAGATCCCAACCATAGCTGCTGGAGTGTCAGTTGGACATACAGCCAACAGAATAGGGTGAGAGGCCTGACACTGCTTCCAAGAAGGTTCCCTAGGCACAGGGGGAGAGGGAAGGGTTAATACAAGGCCCTGCGGGAGAGGCGAGTCCAAGGGCTGAGGGCGGCCAACAAGACCGTAGGGCTGGGAGTAAGAGCAAAGATGGGCAGTGAGGCAGCTGGGCGGCCAGCTGGACAGACTGTGCAGGCTGTGGCAATGCTAAGGAAGCCTCTCTTTCAGAACAAAGATGAAAACCAAACTTGACAGACAGACACAAGGGGATGGCTTCATAACCCAATCCAAACCATGTGCATGGGAAGGGAAGCAGGCTTAGGACCTAGCAGCTCCTGCCTAATTGCACCTTGAAGGGCAGCCAGGGCAGGTCTGAGAGGCTCCCCTCCTGCACAAGAGGCAGCCCTGGGCTTTCTAAGAGGCTGCCCCATTCCTCTCAGGCCCTTCAGTACCTGCTCCATCAGCCACCAGCTGTAAGCCAGCTGTGGATGGTCAACCCCACTGCTGTAACGGCTGTGGTGTCTCCCGGAGGAGGAGAACCAGAGACTGTCCCTGTTTGCCTTTCCTGTGTTTTACTCCCTCTTCCTTCCACCTAAATCTCTGCCCACCCCTTGTGCTTGCACAGATCAAGCTTGCCTATAACCCATGACTCCAGGCCGTCCAAACTTTCTATTCCCATTCTCAGCTGGCCATAAAGAGAAAGGTCACGGAAATTGCATTCCCAGCTGGAAATAGGAAGTGAGCTGAGAAACAGGAAGTGAGTCCCACTTTGGTGATCTGACTAATAGAGGGACCCAGGAGGGAAAAAAATGGACACAAACTCTTCCTCGCCCTTGGAGCAACTTCACCCTGTGCTGCTGGGGACGACAGGAATTTACTGCTATGGCTGATGGGGTTGGTTGAGGAAGGAAGAACTGGACAGCAACTGCTGTTCAATGAGAAAACCAGAAAAGCTCAGCTAAATCAGCATTTTTCACCTTTTCCTTCTGTGGAGAATTACTATTAATAATCAGGCACTAGAGAATGCATTTACCAGAGAGAAGCCTTCACTGCAGAGAACTTTATTGCAACCAAATCAGAGGCACCTCTTGGAGAGGAAAACAGCGTTGTCACACAGGCTCTGCTGAATGTCTCTGCAGTCACTGGAAAATAATGTCACCTGTGACTAGTTATTTCCCCCCTGGGAGAGCTGACTGAGGGACCTGAAGATCTGGGTGTTCGATGGTCTTGTGCCAGGAAGCCTGCCCACCCCCCCAACCTGTGTCTGTGCTGTAGGACCCCAGTTTAGGGCCTACTAAATCTTTACTAATGGAGAAGGCAACGGCACCCCACTCCAGTACTCCTGCCTGGAAAATCCCAAGGACGGAGGAGCCTGGTAGGCTGCAGTCTGTGGGATCGCTGAGGGTCGGACACGACTCAGCGACTTCACTTTCACTTTTCACTTTCATGCAGTGGAGAAGGAAATGGCAACCCACTCCAGCGTTCTTGACTGGAGAATCCCAGGGACGGGGGAGCCTGGTGGGCTGCCATCTGTGGGGTTGCAGAGAGTCAGACACGACTGAAGCGACTTAGCAGCAGCAGCAGCAGCACCAACTATCCTGACTGGCAACCCACCCCAGTGTTCTTGCCTGGAGAATCCCAGGGACAGGGGAGCCTGGTGGGCTGCTGTCTATGGGGTCGCACAGAGTCGGACACGACTGAAGTGACTTAGCAGCAAATCTTTACTAAATTAAGGATTATGAACCAGGAAGATGAATGAAATATATATGCTTAAAGAGCCTGGGGGTGCATGTGTGTATAAAAAGTGAATCCTATTTGAAGACATTAAATCTAGGCAAATCCAGAAAACAGTCTAATGCTTCAGAACAATAATACTCTGGACCGTGGAGCTGACAGAGAAAGACCTCCCCTCTTCTTCTAAACAAAGAGAACTGCTGTGTAAAAATCTAATCTTGAAAAATGTTAATAGATAGCCAAGACTGGAAGCTTCGCAGGGAAATCCCAGGTGCCAGGAAGGAGAGGAAAGCACTGCACAAATGAATGGACTTAAGTAGGTGGGAAGCAGTGAGCAGGATCTCACGGTAAAGGGGCCCTCTGCCGCCCCCAGCCCCACCACGGCACGTTGTCAGACAGGCTGGGGCCTGGCCCCCGTTGCTGTAGTACTGCAAATGCTTGCACCTGGACACATCTCTCCTCAAGCAACAAAATACAAAGAAACTGCAAGACCGAGTGCATGTGCAGCTGCGGCAGATTCTGGACAAAAGATACGAGAGTCCAAAAAACCCATCTGCCACTTTTGAAAAGCCTGGAGTAAAAAAGCAGAGGGTCAGGAGCAAAAGCAGGGTACTGCACATGCCCCCTTGCACACAATACCACTGAAGGGATGGGCAGACCACCTAAGCCCCGCTCCAGCCCGACCCCTGGGTACTCCCCTACCCTCACCCCATATAAGGAACAAGCTCACCACCACTCCCGGCTCCAACAGGGCGGGGGGCGGTGTGGGGGCGTTGGGAAGCAAGCAAGCAAGAGAACCTGTTGATCGTTCTTACTCGCCCCTGCTGCAGCAGAGACCTCAATAAAGCTTTGCCTGAATTTCTCCTCTGGCCTCTGATTGATTTCTATTTCTTAAGGAGGCCAAGACACCTGGTTGGTTACATTGGGATCTGACAGAGAATCTGGGGCTTGGGGCCAGGTTCTATCAGGGATGATGGACTTCAGCCGCGCAGGGTCAAGCACCGGAACAGGGTTCTCTGCATACATCTGTGGGCCACGAAGAGTTGCCCTGTCACTAAAATCAAAACCAGAAAAATTCCAGCCCCTGGCTTGGGAAAGAAGCAAGGAAGATGCACTTCAGGCCCAGGGCGAGATGAATCACCCACAAAGATTGTAACTCCAGGCCTGAACAAGTCAGAATTCATTACTTTTAAAAGGAAGGAACCCCCCTGCTGAGAAACAAAATGGGAAAACTAGTCCCACAGTGAGACTTGGAGGATCCTGGAAGCAGGGAACAAAAAACCACCCTGCAGGAAAGTCAGCATACCTGGGACACATGACCCCCTGATGGAAAACAACCTCTTCTGAAGAGGAGCTAAGGAAAGCGTTACTGACCCTATGAGAAATAAACCACCATGAAGGAATGTCAGCAAATGCAACCAACTGAAGGATCTTCAAGAAACAGATAGCAAAGTGATCTAAAGCACTTTAAAACAAACATATTTAAAACATTGAGGAGAAGAAGGAATAAATTCCATAGACTAGAATGGGATATTATTAGGGAGAAAAAACAATCAGAAGGTTATGAAAAAATATAAAAAAACAAAAGTCTGAAAAAAAGAAATAAAAAATATTGTCACTCAAATTCAAAAATGAAACTTCGGTGCATGGATTTAAAAACTAAAGAACAAGGCACTGGCACAAAAAACAGAAATATAAATCAATGGAACAGCATAAAAAGCCCAGAAATGAGCCCATGCGCCTACGGTCAATTAAGCTACAACATAAGAGGCAAGACTACACAATGAAGAAAAGACACCCTCTTCAATAAACGGTGCATGTGAAAAAAATGAAGCTAGGACATTCTTTAACTCCACACACAAACATGACCGCAAAATGGATTAAAGTCCTAAATATGAGACCAGATACCATAGAATTCTTAGAGGAAAACATAGGCAGAACACTCTGACATAAAACTGCAGCAATATCTTTCTCGAGTGGTCTCCCAGATTAATGGAAATAAAAACAAAAATAAACAAATGGGACCTAATTAAACTCAAAAGCTTTTTTTTTTTTGCACAGCAAAGGAAACCATAAATAAAATGAAAAGTCAGCCCACAGATTGGGAGAAAACATTTGCAAATGATGTGACCGACAAGGGATTAGTCTCAAAATTTACAAACAGCTCATGTGGCTCAATATAAGACAACAAACAGTTCAATCAAAAAATGAGAAGACTTTGGGGCTTCCCTGGTGGCTTGGTGGTAAAGAATCTGCCTGCCAATGGCAGAAGATTCGAGTTCAATCCCTGGTCTGGGAAGATCCCACATGCCTCGGAAAAACTAAGCCTCTATGCCACAACTACTGACCCCATGCTTTAGAGCCTGGGAGCAAAAACTACCAAGCCCAAGGGCCACAACTGCTGAACCCCGCATTCCAAGACAAAAGAAGCCTGGACACTGCAACTAGAGAGTAGTCCCGGCTCACCGCAACTAGAGAAAAGCCGAAGTAGCGACAAAGACCCAGCAGAGCCAATAAATTTTAAAAAAGAGAGAGAAGACCTAAACAGACATTTCTCCAAAGAAGACATACAGATGGCCAAGAGATAGCACATGAAAAGATGCTCAACATCACTCATTATTAGAGAAATGCAAATCAAAACTACAATGAGATATCACCTCCTCACACCAGTCAGAATGGCCATCATCAAAAAATCTACAAACAATAAATGCTGGAGAGGATGTGGAGAAAAGGGAACCCCTCCCCACACTATTGATGGGAATATAAATTGGTACAGCCACTATGGAGAATGGTATGGAGGTTCCTTAAGAAACTAAAAATAGAAATACTACGTGCTGTGCTGTGCTGAGTCCCTCAGTCATATCCCACTCTTTTCGACTCCATGAACTGTAGCCCACCAGGATCTTCTGTCTATGGGGATTCTCCAGGCAAGAATACTGGAGAGGGTTGCCATGCCCGATGACCCAGGATTCCCACTCCTATGCATAATCCAGAGAAAAACACGGTTTGAAAGGATGAAGGCACCCCAGTGTGCACTGCAGCACTGTTTGCAATAGTCAAGACATGGAAGCAACCCCCAACGTCCATCAACAGATGTGCGGTGCATATATATATATATATATATATATATATATATATATATAACGGAATATTACTCAGCCATTAAAAAGATGGAATAATGCCATTTGCAGCCACATGGATGGACCTGGAGATTATCACACTAAGTGAAGTAAGACAGAGAAAGATAAATTGCATATGCAGCAGCAGCAGCATGGCACATATGGAATCTAAAAAAAATACATATGAAAGAACTTACTTACAAAACAGAACAGACTCACACAGACTTAAGAGTAGGAGCTTATGGTTCCAGGGAAGTGGGAAGGGGGGGCGAAAGATAGACTGGGAGTTTGGGACTGACAAGTACACACTGCTGTATTTAAAATAGATAACCAAGGACCTACTGTATAGCACAGGGAATGCTGCTCAATATTATGTAATAACCTAAATGGGAAAAGAATTTGGAAAAGGACAGATACATGTACAGATATACCTGAAGCACTGTTCTCTACACCTGAAACACAGCACTGTTACTCAACTATACTCCAGTATAAAACAAAGCCTTTTTTTTAAATTGAAGAACAAAATGGTAAACTGGGAGAAATTTTCTATTATGCAGCTAATGGAAAGAAAGAGAAATTATGGAAGAAAAATTAAGAAACATGATGTTTAGAATGAAAGGCTCCAACACACACCTAGCAGTGTTAGAAAGAAAACGAAGAGAATCAGAGAAGGGAATCAGATGTCCGAAAAATTTCAAGAATAGAGCTGTATTCTCGAATTAAACAAGCAGAGCAAGCGCTGTACAACGCAAATAAAAGTACTAAATCCAACCTAGTCACACTGGAGCGCCTATCAGTACAGGACATGAAAAAACAGGGAAATATTAAAAGTTACCAGAGAGAAGGAAAACCATTAGATGGACAGCAGACTTCTCATCAGCCACAGAGCATGCCAGAAGACAATCAAATAATACCGTCAAGGTGGTAAAGGAGTACCATCGCCTCTTGGAAGAAATACAAAGGGTTAAGGAAAAAAATATAAACGATGAAAGACAAAATGTGTTATCTCATTTGCAAAGATTTTTACATATGTACTTCCACTTTTTGTGTGTGGGAGTGAGAACATTTAACAACTCTTTCACAACTTTCAAGTATACAATTATATATTTCAAATACAGTATTGTTGACTACCGCCACCACACTGTATATTAAAGTTCCAGAATGTATTCATCTTATAACTGGAAGTCTGCACCCTTTGACCAACTTCTCCCCCTTGCCCCCACCCCCAACTCCCCAGCCTCTGGCAACAGCCACTCTATAGCCTGTTTCTGTGAGCTGCTTCTATACCTCTAACAAAAGAAAAAGGTTCAGAACCAGAAATACCAGGCTGGATTAATCCGTCAAATCCTGTATCAGTGAATATGATGTGACTCTTCCCAAATAGAATAGGAATACATTATTCCTAATACCCAGAGCTGCTGATTAAATTCAGCAACTCTGATTAAAGAATTAAACAGTTCTTTAATCTGATGATTAAACTATTTTTTGGTTTTTCTTCTTATGGTAGCCCTAGTACTGCTTACTTCAGTTCTGGCATTTCTGGTTCATTCTAAGATGAGAGAAGATAAGTCTAGGATTTTGATCCTTTGGCAGAAACATCTGGAACAGGAGGAGGGACACACCTTAGGAAAGCCCCAAGAGAAACTGGTTCTCTTCTGAGATGTCCTGCACAGGTGGTCAGATCGTTCCTCCTGACTCCCATCTTCCCAGAACTTTCCAGGGGCTACTATTGCTGCTTCCACCATCACAGGGAGAAAAACCCTAGCAGAACGTACCACTGAGGGAGAACACTGTGATTTTCTTTCCACGTGAGTGGAAGGAAAAGAACAGACAAGAATCCCAGACAGCATCTACAGAGCCAAGCACAGAACTCAAGATGAGACAGGGAGACAAGAGTACAGCCATTCTGGAACAGAACTGAGCAAAAGGCCTTGAGCAAGTGGGCTGCACACACCAGAAGAACAGCGCCTAAAAGCTTGGGCTTCTGAGACAGCTAAAGACCCATGGGTGTAAAAGATGAGCTCCATCTCTGTGCATGAGATCGTCTGTACACGACTTCCAAAAGACAAAAGCGGAACCATAAATCCACCACCTAGCAGAACTGCCAAACTCCCAGTTCCCTGAAAGATATAGATAAAACCTTGACACACATTCCTAAGTTGTTTTTGCAGGAAGCAGGAAGCAGGGGCCCCCTGCCCCCTCCGCCAAGCTGAAAACTGCTGACTGCAGGCACACAGACCACAGACGGGTTGTAACACCAGAAGGGTGATGATGCTCAAAACTTCACCCTGATGCCAACCAATGTAAGAACTGAGCACAAGCTCATCAGGCAAACCACAGCCCCTCTTCCCTCACGCTGCCTTTAAAACCCCTTATCAGAAAGTCTTTGGGGAACTGCCATTCTTTTCCACCTTCTCTCTTATGCACAAGCTACCCGTTCAATAAAAAGCTCTGCTTGTCTAAGAGTCTTATGGGAGCAACATTTGTTTCTATGGCATTGCTATCCAAGAATCTAGAGAGGGCCCAGTAACAGAACCAGTGAATGAGACCAGCTGGGAGACAAGAGGGAATGGTAGGGACTGTGGCAGCCAATGACATGTGAAACCAGCCTGCTTTACCAGACCTCCTAGTTTTTGGAGAAAACCTAGAAATCCTGGCCATTCTTTGTTAAATCTTTTAACTGTTGGTAACTAATTCACAGTGTCATTAACACTTAGGAAAGCACACAAAGCCCATGTACAGGCTGGATCAAGGGCAGAAACAGCCTGCCTACATCCTCTTGCTCTGTTCTCCCCCAGAGGTGGTGGGAGATCTCCGAGGACACCCAGGCGACAGCAGAGTCCACTGCCTGGACACAGGAGATCTATCTCAGCCTGCTCACTGATTCAGGGAGCAACTCTCTCAAGTGCTGCCCAGCTTAGGCAGGAGGGATCTGCATAGCTCAGACCTGATGTTTCTTTCAAACTCCCATTCTTTCACCAGATTTCCTGTCTCCCAAGCAGCCTGTCAGTGTGCCTTGTACTCACTGTCAAAACTTCTACTGTCTGCAGTCGGTTCTGCCTTCTAGGGCTTGGAGAAGCAGCTCTGAATGAGAGTGTAATAACCTTGAATACTCAATGCTGAGGGCCCCAGGCCAGCCCTTCATCCTCTGCCAGCTTCCAATCTAGTATCTGACAGTTCGCCGACGGTCCCCAGAAGAATCGAAGTACAGACACACCCTGCCTGTCCGGAGACAGGGCCCAACCAGAGGGCAGAGAAAAAAGCAACAGAAAGAATCACCATTCTGGATGAACTGAAAAAACTTTTGGTTAAGATGCTGTTGCTCCTGGCAAATAACAGAACTCCAACAAAAAGATGTGGCGCAGAGGACTTGGGGAGAGAACCAAAGTAACAATAACACCACAGCCACCAGTGGCCAGGAAGAAGCTAAACCCCACAAATGAGGACACCTAGCACCTCTTAGTGGAGAAGGCAATGGCACCCCACTCCAGTACTCTTGCCTGGAAAATCCCATGGACGGAGGAGCCTGGTAGGCTGCAGTCCATGGGGTCACTAAGAGTCGGTCACAACTGAGCGACTTCTCTTTCACTTTTCACTTTCATGCACTGGAGAAGGAAATGGCAACCCACTCCAGTGTTCTTGCCTGGAGAATCCCAGGGACGGGGGAGCCTGGTGGGCTGCCGTCTATGGGGTCGCACAGTCGGACACAACTGAAGCGACTCAGCAGCAGCAGCAGCAGCAGCAGCAGCACCTCTTCATGGTTAAGGCGCTCAGAATCTCATCTGTATCTAAAATTTGTTCTTGTTTTCTCCACCACGGTGTTACTGCAATTCCTGGAGAAGATCTACGTTAGCAGCTAGAAGAGTGTACAGAGGGATGAAGAAGGATTCAGAACATACAGCACCAGCGTAACTATCACCTTGCCCCCTCCTCAACCCAACCCAAACCAGACCTGCAAACTGTTGAGGCTGCCGAACGGGAGCCAAGAGGACAGACAGGCTCAGGGGCTTAAGAGCAGCCCCTTCCTTTCAGGGAAAGCCAAGGAGACAAAGAATCAAAAATGACATCACAAGATGCCCGAATCCCTGAGTCACCCCCTGAAGAAGAGCTGCAACAGAAAGCAGCTCTCCTGAGATTCTGTATGAGCAAGAAATAAACTTTCATTGTGTTGAGCCACTGAGATCTGGGGATTGATTGCTTATTACTGCAGCACAGATAACATGACCTTTAGACAAGTGCCCTGAAGGCTGGGTGGTTTGGGAATGGGTATTATTACTGAAATGCAAGTAAAGCAACTGTGTGGCGGTGTATTTTGGACGGGGTAAAAATAAGCATTAATGGAAACAGACTCTGGAAGTAGTTCACCTTGATTCATATTCCAAGTGTGGATAGACAGCGCTCACAGTCCCTCAGTCACGTCCGACTCTGTGCAGCCCCATGGACTACAGCCCGCCGGGCTCCTCTGTCCATGGGATTCTCCAGCAAGAATACTGGAGTGGGTTGCCATTCACTTCTCCAGGGGATCTTCCTGACCCAGGGATTGAAGCCGGGTCTCCCACCCTGCAGGAAGATTCTTTACTGGCTGAGCCACCAGGGAAGCCCCTTACTATTTGTATAATCTTGGGTTAAGTTATTTATTCTTTTTAAGCCTCATTTGCCTTATCTTAAAACTACAGCTCACTTCTACTTTAGAAACCTCAAAAGATTGCTAGGAAATTTAAATGAGACAATCCACATAAGGTATGAAATGCAATGGGTGCCTGACACTTGGTAAGAACTTAAGTCTTGCCTATTCCTCATCTAGTAACTGTTTAGGGGCCTCATATGCCAAAGCCTAACCAAAGCTGAATGTGGAGAAGAGATAAGAAAAAGTTGAAGGCTATCACTCACTGCTGTCACACCACATAGTCTTGCCATCTGAACAAACCCACCTCACAGAGGTTGTGTTAGGGGAGTTGGAGGAAGAGATCCTCCACCGCCAATACACAAATGTACCAGGGCAGAAACCTATTCATCAACTCATTTATCTCCTCTGCTGTGCACAGCTAACCTAGCGCCCGGCCTCACCGTAGAACCCAGTACTACAGAACCAAATGTAGGAGCAGAGGCCACTCTCTTCTGGTCCGTAGTATCCTCCTAGGAGCCATCCTCGAGGCATGATGACCTTACAAGCCACGCATGAACCAATGGAGCCTGGGCCCCAAGTCACTGCGTAGAGGACAGGTATCCACTGATCAGGAGACCCATTTGCCCTTAGGTGAGTTCAGAAAATAAACTTCCACCACGCTTGAGTCACTACATAATTTTTTAGATTTGTTCATTGCAGTAGTTAGAAACCGCCATTCTCTAATAATGTGTCCCATCTTTTCTAATTCAAGTACTTATGTTAGAAAAAAAAATCACACTTATAAAAGGCAGGGTTTTCATTTTGTTTTGTCAAGGGAAGTTATAGTTATTTATATAAACAACAGGAACACACTTTGAATTCACTTATTCCAAACACCTGAGTTACTCTAAACAAGTGGAAAGTTTAAATTATTCTGCCTGCTGTTCACGATTATTGGGGTCCATCACTTCCTGAGAGCACTCTCTAAAATCTACTAATGTAGAAAACACTGCTGTGTCAGGCAGGCAGGAAAACAAATGAGCTATCATCACTGTAGCATTACACAACCTTGTAACAACTTCTTTCTTCCCAAGCAGAGGGAGAACAGAGCCAGAACATCCTTCAGCAAATTTAACACCTAAGCCAGGTTCCCTCCCCCACCCAGATACGACCTCCCTAGGCCTTTCTTTAGGGTCAGTCTTCCTTCTGAACCATTTCTCCATCCTTAAATGCCCAACAGAAGGGCGGCTGTCACTCACCCAATGCATGGGTTGGTCTGGTACCTCGGCGCTGTGTAGGAGAAAGGAGAGATGTTCTTGTCTACAAAAGACCCAAACCCCAACCGGAAGTTGCTGGTGAGCTTCCTCATCTCCTCAGCTAGCTTAGTGCCCAGGCTCCGGATGTTTTCCAGGTCATCCTTCATGGACAGAGAGAGGTCCATCAGGTAGTACAAGTCCACGGGATAATCCTCCACCTGTCGAACCTGCAGCTGGAACGTAGTCTTGTCACCTGTGCCAACCAAGAGACCATGCGTGTTAGAGGTAGGTCATCCAGTTTGCTGGGGCGGAAGGGATGGGTTTTGCTTTCAAAGCTGGTCCACCTGCAACTTTTCTTTAGTGACCGTGTGCCTCTTGGAAGACATTTTTTTCCTGGAAGCAGAGTGACTGATGGAATACGGGTGCTAAGGGTGCAGCTCTAGGTTCTCCTTTCACACACATGGGGTCTTTACGACCCCATGGACCACAGCCTACCAGGTTCCTCCACCCATGGGATTTTCCAGGCAAGAGTCCTGGAATGAATTGCCATTTCCTTCTCCAGGGGATCTTTCCCACCCAGGCATTGAACCCAGGTCTCCTGCATTGCAGGCAGACGCTTTACCATCTAAGCCACTAGGGGAGCCACTCCTTTCACACACAGGGCTCAGCAATTTTTAAGGAAACTCTTTAAGAATGAGTCTCCTTAGCAGTGTTCTGTTTTCTCAGCAAAAAAGACTTTAGGTAATTGGTGGATAGTGAACCAGACAATTCCATGGACACAAACTAGGTGAAAGTAGTCCACCCACCACATACCAACTTCAGAAAAAGGACTGACCAGGATGGGAGTATGGCCAGGAGACTATAAAGGTGTGTGTGAAACAGAAAACAGGGAAGAAATTAACAAAAGAAGGATATAAGAACTGAGGTGGCGAGAGAGAGGAGAAGGCAAGAGAAAGGGGGAAAGCAAAGATGGTTACTTAAAATACCCCACAAGGGCAAAAATGTTTACGCTTATATTGTGTCACCTATTTCTACCTCTCTAGCCATTTATCAAACGATAGTATTTAGTTCTGGGGCATATTTGACATTGCAGACACAAATCATTATCAAATTATCTGTATAAATATGAGAATATTACAAATTTTAGCACCATCAAAAAGAAAAGGAAAAAAAAAAGAAACATTATTAGATTTATCTACAGCTACAAGAGAGAAAACGGTTTTTGGTTCTATAATAAGACAGTCAACAGACAAAGGAAAAAGAAATTGATTCAGAGGAAAAGAACAAAGAGAAAAAGGCAGTGTCTGGGAGGCGTGGCCTCTGCAAGCTTGCCCCACAGGCTGTGCAGAAAGGCCCAAGTCAGCACAGTAACTGGGGGATGCATGCCAGGACAATGATTCTTCATAATTTCATAACCTCTAAAAACACACTGTTCAGACATAATTTCAATAAGTAAATCCTACCAGGTGATTCTATCTGCCATCACGATTATTAGCCTCCCAGAGACACCAAGAGATGTCTTTGAACACTTTGCGTGTAACTGTCCACACACATTTGAAATGTGGATGTACTCTCTTGTGTTCAGAGGTGCAATGTCGAAGGTGACTTTGCTCCCACGAGGGTCCACGCCTCATCTGCCCACAGTGACATTTTAACCAATCTTTCACCTCTAGCTGACAACCAGTGGGTTGAAGCCTTCTTGAACTTGCAGGATAGGTGACCCAGTGGTCTGTTCTCCCTCCCCTCCTCCCATCCCAGACGAGGCATACATCATTAATTAGACCGTGAAGAATCTAAGGACCTAAAGATTTCAGTCCAAATTCCAGCTTTGCCCCTCAACTAGGGATGCCACCCAAATCTCCATTTCCTTAACTGTAAAAGGGCAATAACAGCACCCAGCATTAAGTCTATGAAGCACTCGTGTGGAAAGGAGAGTCTTGTAAGCAGTGAAGGCCTGCCCAAATGCAGAGTGATTACTATAATTACCACTGTAGCCTGAGTGGCGGAGCCCAGCCTGCTTCCCCTGACGTGTCCTTGCATGTGCTGCTCAAGCCACCTGGAGATTGATGTAGTTTGGGCTGCCTGGTGGTATGAGTCTATTTTTAAAAACCATTGGGGTCTGACTCAGAAGAATGTTCGCGATTTCTTCCAGAATGAATTCCAGACTGCTACAGTATCTGTCTCTGGTTCCCATGAGGCAGAGGGAGCAGCTCTCAGCATAGGGCCCCTCCCATCCCTGGATGCCCCACCACAGTCGGGGAGGGGCGGTGGCCTGTGAACATGTCCCCTCCATCCAAGCCTATGACCTCTTTGCAGGGTCTTCTGTGTTTTTCTGACCTGTGCCCTTCCCCCAAGTTCCCACCTACACCTTCTTTAATCCAGAATCTGCTTCCACCTTTGGGGGATTATGACCAGTTAACAGATGAGCACTTTAGGACCAGGAAACAGGGAACCAGCTTGGATTCATGGAGGCTGGGAGGCATCCACGGGAGGGAAGCAGACACCAGCCTTGGAGAGCAAGAGCCAGGTTGGAATCCAGACTTTGTCACCAAGGATTCCAGACCTCAGGCTTCTTTAAACTTGCTGCCCAGTTTCTAGATCAGTAAAATGGGGAAGATGTTCATTACTGTGGGTGTGGAGGAGTCTCTCTCTCTCTCTCTCTCTCTCTATATATATATATATATATATATATATAAACACTGTACAAATGCTTCTATGCAAGAAAAACTTCAATCCCAGGTCCCCTGAAAGTCAATTATTAAAGCAATTTCCTGTGGGGCTAAAGAGAGAGACAGAACATTCTGCCAAAAACTTGAGTGTGAATGGCTAACAGCCTTCGGTATTATACTTAACTCCAAATTTTCCAGACATGAAGGCAAACAGAGAAATGAGATGTGATACATAGGTCTCTCTGTATGCAAGAGGTTCTCTATTTTGAAGTAAGAAATCTATTGCCAGTAAATTCTAAGAGAAGCTGATCACTAAAACACACACACACCTCCCCAAAGGGAGGCTGCAAATGCTAAAAAAAAAAAAAAAAATTTCTCTCCAAGTTTTCCAAAAATGGACGAATGTATGAAAAAGGGTTAAATCATTAATGTTCAAAATAAGGGTTTACGGCTACCTTATCTATGCTGGATTTTAAATGCTACAAACTCCTCAGTAGTCCTTGACAATAATGGAATTTCTGTCAATGTAGTCAAGGAAGAACCTTTGTCACAAATTAAAAGGGATGTTGTCTATAAACTTAAATTACACATATTGGCCCATCTCAGGGAACCCTGCCTCCCAGGTACCATTGCTTATCTGCTTGAAAGAAACATCCCAACAAGACTTGCCTGTGAACGGCTGCAGGAAGGAAGAAATTAAAACACCTCCTTTGAAGCCTGCTGGGAACCATGCTTTTGCCTCCTCTCCTTTTAGTATAAAGGTGAAAACAAAAGTTGCTCAGTAGTGTCCAGTTCTTTGCGACGCCATGGACTATACAGTCCATGGAATTATCTAGGCCAGAATGCTGGAGCGGATAGCCTTTGCCTTCTCCAGGGGCTCTTCCCAACCCAGGCATCAAACCTAGGTCTCCCACATTGCATGCGGACTCTTCACCAGCTGAGCCATGAGGGACGAAGCCTGAATTCTAACTCAGGGAAGATGCTTCCTGGGATACTAGTCCACCATCTCCTTGGTCTGCTGGCTTCTTGAATAAAGTCATTATTCCTTGTCCCAACAACTTGTCTCTTGATTTACTGGCCTGTTACACAGCAAGCAATATAAGCTTGGACTCAATTAACAGCAGATTTTGGAGGGACTGACACTTCTGGAGCAGTTCTCAGCGTGGGTGCTAAGTGCCCCAACTCCCTGATGAGGGAGCCCCCAGGGTTAGCTGACTGAAGGTGAAGCCGCTGCTGCAGGCCAGGGGCACCCTCTGCTAGGAGAGGGTCTGGGGCACCTTCTCCATCTTTGAGTACACTTCTGGAACCAAGTACACTTGAAAGTGAAAGTAAAGTCACTCAGTCATGTCCAGCTCTTTGCGACCCCATGAAATGGAGCCTAATAGGCACCTCTGTTCCTGGGATTTTTCAGGCAAGAGTACTGGAGTGGGTAGCCATTTCCTTCTCCAGGGGATCTTCCCAACCCAGTGATCGAACTCTGGTCTCCCACACTGCAAGCAGACACTTTACCGTCTGAGCCACTTAGACACACTCAATAATACATCCAGCCGCCCAGTTTGGCACCACCTGAGACTTTAAACCAGTCGCCACCTCCTGTGAGTCCAGTCGGCTGAGAGCTGGGCTCACCGCCACTGTGGGCACTCAGTCTGTGCCTGTCTCTGGTGACACCAGCCCAGCCCACACGTCCCCCTCCTCCCTCTGCACCTAAGACCCCTACAGGTTCTTCTCCCTGTGTGGCTGTCACCATCTTCTCTGGGGCCAGTCCACAAAATCCCCGCCTTGGGACCAGCAGCAGAATCAGAGAAACAGGATAAAACAAACCCCAAAGTAAAGCTGATCTCCTGGGGCCCTCTGGTTCCTCCAGGTTCCAGTTCAGCCAGCCTCAGCTGTTTCTGCACAGAACTCGTGCCACTGCTTGGCTCCTCAGTATACAGTCTCCCTCCATAATCAAGTATCTACCAGCATTGCCTCTGAAATGTATTTTAAAAGCTTTCTTCTGTCTTCCCTCCAACAACAAGTGAAAAGTTATTTTTCCTGGGAACATACACCAGATGACAAACATTCCCAGAAAATGAACATACAGAATTCTAGCAACAACTTTTGGTCTTCCTAAGATTGATTTGTACTCAAATATTTTAGACAAAGTAGCATCTAACAGATAAACACTCTCACCATCCCCACTGCAAGTAGTTGATTCCTTAGAATTATACTTCTGTGCTAGAAATGAAAAGAAACATTAAAATCAGCTACATTATAAATGGACTACAGCTGAACAGGGAATTAGGGCCCCAGCACATAACTTCTAAGACTATCACCCAGCTCTCTGCTCACTGAAGCAAAAGGCAATTAAGACTCAGAATTAAATCCAGACCCATAACGAAGAATTGCCTTCCTGGCCCAGAACAAGGCTGAGTGCGGCACCAAACACTACTCCCTCTCCTCAGAATTCTGACTCCTGACAGATGGAACCATCAGAAGACGTTATTGACCTTTACAGTACCTGACGCCAAGCAATTAGGGTTCAGCATTATTAGTTTCCTTGAAAATAATCTTAGTTTGAGCTGCTATAACCAGTACCATGGACCAAGTGGCTTATAAACAACATAAATTTATTTCTCACGGTTAACAACAGTGTAAGACCAAGACTAGGCCAGTGTGGTTGGGTTCTGATGAGAGCCCTCTTCTGGGTTTCAGACTACAGACCTCCTGCTGAACCAAGCAGAAGAACCCTCTGGGGTTTGGGGGTTTGTTTTTATACTACTAATCTCATTCATGAGGGTTCTACCCCATGACCCAATCGTCTCTTAAAGGCCCCATTTCACTTCTTAATACTATCACATTAGAGGGTTAGGATTTCAACATATGAATGTTGGAGAGATACAAACATTCAGCCCACAGCAAAGCACTATCCACCCATCATCAAGTGTTTTTAAGTGTGTGCACTGTCAGTCTGGGGAGCAGAAGCAATACCCAAGTCAGGCACGTGCCATCTCCCATCACAATGTGAGAGGGGAGAAAGGCAGTATACACAGGGATGGAAAGAAGCCCATCTCAAAAGCAACCCGTCCTGTACAGTTAACAGTACAATCCCAGGTCAGTTTCCTGGCTCTGATAACACACTCCAGTTATGTAACAAGTTATCCTTGGGGAAAGCTGAGACGGTACACAGGGACTCTCCATTATTTTTGCAACTTCTTGTGACTCTAAAATTACTTCAAAATAAAACGTCTAAAAAAAAATGCTTTAAAGCTGCCAATCAGAGGTCATTTTTTAAGAGGCTAATGGATTGAGTCAAATCAAGACTTAAGTAAACCCTTTCTAATTGCTCCACCCCTAGCTTTTCACCATTTCAGTATGCTTTATTCTAAAGTTTACGTTCTTTCTTAGGGATTTTATGTTCTTCATTAAGGGTTTTTTAAGATTGTTATCCTGACATACAGTTTCAAGGATTGGAAACAGAATGGAAAACATGATCTTGTGTTTATACAAAATCTTGCTTAAAGTTTGGCAGTCCGTCAAAAAGTTAAACACAAGATTACCATATGACCCAGCAATTCCACTCCTAAATATACACTCAAGATTATTGAAAACATATGTCCACACAAAAATGTGTACATAAATGTTCACAGCAGCATTAGTCATAATTGTCCCAAAGTGAAAGCAGCCCCAAATATTCATCAACTAAAATGTGGTATATCTATACATATACAGTGGAACATTATTTGGCCATAAAAAGGAATGAAGTCCTGATACATGCTACAGCATCAATGAATCTTGAAAACATTTTGCTTAAGTGAAAGAAGCCAGACATAAAAGACCACATATTACTTGATTTAAATGAAATGAAAAGTAAGCAAAATCCCAGAGATCAAAACCAGATTAGTGGTTATCAGGGGCTGAATGCATGTGGTGGGGAGGGAGAGAATAAGGAGTATTAAGGGCTATAGGATTTTCTTTTTGTAGTGATGAAAATGTCCTGGAATCATAGTGGTGATGCTGTACCACTTTGCAAATACACTACAAACCACTAAATCGCATACTTTAAAATGGTAAGTTATACAGTATGTGAGTTATATCTCAATTTAAAAACAAAATAAAATTCTAAAAATTCTGCTTAAATAAGGGGAAAATTGTTCTTTTTCTTCCAGGTTTATTCTGGAATAATAACCTTGCCTGGGTGAAGTGCCTCACATATAGTGCTGAAGCTTGTCCTTAACTAGTCTGGCATAAAGCTAATAAAGTGCTACACATTTCACTCAACAAACACTTATCATGAGGTATGGGGGAGCTGGGCAAAGGAGACACAAAAGCATTTCTGAAAATACACAATGGAGAAACCAATCGCTGCATACCTGAATGCCTTCCCCAGAGTCAGAGGGGCATTACCTTGAAATAAGTATGCACTTGGTAAACTGAAAATGTTGCTAATTACAACATACTATTCTTCTCATCCCCCAAACAAATAAATATCTGGGGTTTGCCTGTATTTCTCTTTATTAATACTGAAATTTTCAAAATTTTAAGAGGCATCATTGGCATCACATGTTTCTATATTTGAGAAAGAAACGTGTTCATGAGGTTCTAGACCTCTAGGAATTCAGATTTTCATCAGGTCTCCTCCTCACTTTTCACTAATTTTCTTCTCCAATTCTCTATCTTCATCTCTATAGGCTGCCATGGGCTCTCCATTATTGCACCTTCTGTAGGACCAGAGCTGCACACAGTCCTCACATCATGATATTGTATCAACACAGAATGATGTCTTTTTATTTTCAGTATTGGAAACTGAATCACAATGCTTTAGTGAGAGATGTAAGTATACCAAATTAGACTGCTTTCTTTCTTTAACTGAGTGTATGTTGAGTTTCGTGCATAAACAAGCATTGTGCATAAACTGAACGTTATGAGAACGTTGCACAAGGAGGATCCCCTTATTCAAATCATTTCTTAGGAGGCTGTCTCAAAAGCTAATTGATAAGTCAAACCACACAACAGTCTTTCTGCCTTAGAGCCACACCTTAATTCTCATTTTAAAAACTGGAATTGAAACGGTGACATCTTTGGCTTTGTGTGACCTCCAGCTTCTCCCTAAACTAAATCTACCCTCAAGAATAAGGACTCACCCCCATGAAGAATATTTCTTGGGGAGAGCAGCACAGGCTCAGAGTAATTCTAGATGAGGAGTTCCCCAAATAAAAACGTCCCTCAATGATGACCCTCAAACTCTTTTAGAGGTGTTAATTTTGGTCTTCGTTTTCAAAAACTGACTGAAAACGGTACACAGTAATATATACATCATAAACACATGAACAGTACGAATACAGGAATAAAGACAGAAAACCTAGCAAAAATGAAAACATAAAGTGGATGCTTTTTTAAGGCTTTTCTTGAAGTGCCTGTTACACAGTTTTTAAGATAAAAAGGAAAATACACCACTTATGTTAGTCAATAACCATTTTTATCATACGCTGGGCTCTGATAACTTACTAATCTACAAGGATGCCTACGTCCCCTTCTAGGTCAGAGCCCTTGACCTTGAGTCTGAATCAAAGACTAGCGTGAGGAGAGGCGTTCATCTTTCCCCAGAGGACACCACCGAACATCTGCCTGCTCGGCTCCCTCTTTTCTACCCACCCGCACAGCTCTGTAAGGGCTGCCTTCTCTCTCTCACCTCGGAACCTTACTAAACGCAGGCCCAAGAGTCCCTTCCAGTCAGGTGACTTGTAAGAACGGTATGTTGAGCTAACCCCAGCCCTAAGCCCTGGGCTGTGCAGCAGTTCGCACTGCTCTACATCCAGCAGGGCCCCGGACACCTTCTTTTGTTTCTTATTTCCAAGACAAGTCAGTAGGTGAAATGAGACAGTTCTCAAATGCACGGTGACTCAGAGTCCTTTCTTATGACAACTAGAAGAAGCATGACTGAATGCTTACGATGTGCAGGGCCATGCTCGATTGTCTCTGAGATATGAGAATCTCTATCCAAATAGAGGTGTGGCTGTCTCCAAAATCTGCATCTCTGGCCATGACTCTTTGAAAACAGTAGTTTAAAGTTCTTAAAGTGAATTTAAACAGAAAGTCTCATTTAAGCCTCTGAATAGGGCTGTGAGGAATGAAGGTGACAAAGACCCTGAGATGCTAAGGAGTGGGGCCACTTGCCCAGGGCCCCGAGCTAGGAACAGAGCCAGAACCAGAAGCCCAGACAGCCAACCAGATCCCTCATCTTCCCACATCCCCAGCCACCCCGAAGTCTCAACGAACCATCTGGAAATGGTTATCGTGAGTGGCTTCCTAGACAATGAGAAAGGAGAAGAGGCTAAAAGTCAACGGGATTCAGGGGGAAAGGCTGCCTTCTCTCAACAAGTGATACTTTCTAATTTGGCCATGTTCACATCCTCCCTTGACATCACAAGGGACCTCACGTGTAGAATATGAGGTGTCAAAAGTGGTGAGCAGGAAACCATGAGCTGTGCAACCACATAGACCCAATACTGAACTAGGTTCGCTGCTCTGCCTGCGAGCCCTTGAGCACACAGCTCCTCAGGTGTAAAATTATGTCTGTTACCTTTGGGTAGGTCAAGTAATTAGCACATAGTATGTGTGCAAAAACTGTTAGTCCCCTTATACCACAATGAACTCCAAGGCAGAGGTTCCAAGGTCATAAAGAAAAAAATATCTCTACTCTGCAAGTCTGTCACTTCAGAATGCCACCGATTCAAATTTGCTGACAGGAAAAAATACTTTCTCCTGGAGGTAGCATGTTCCCGTAGAAACTCGCATGGACTAAGGAGTAAATGTACCAGCATCCTCCCATCGAAAATAAGAACATTATTCACAACAATCAAAACGTGGAGACAACCCAAGAGCCGATGGATGGATAAACAGCTGTGTCTACACAGCCAATGGAGGACTATTCAGCTTGAAAAGGAAGGAAACTGACACATGCTAGCTCATGGGTGAACCTGGAGGATGTTACAGTAAGTGAAATGCTCCAGTCACAAACAGACAAATGTATCTGAGTCCACTTGTATGAGGTATGTGGAGCAGTCAAATTCACACACACAGAAAGTAGAATGGTGGCTGCCAGGGACTGGGGGGCGGGGGGAGGCGGAGAGGGAGTGAGGGATTAGCGTTTAACGGGTTCAGAGTTTCAGTCTGGGATAAGAAAAAAGTTCTGGAAATGGACAGTGGTGATGGTTAGAAACACTGGGAGTACAATTAACAGCGCTGACCTACACACTTAGAAATGGTTAAAATGGCAAATTGTATGTTCCGTATATTTCACCACAACTTTTAAAATAGCAAAGATACTCTTATTATCCCAAAGGCCTTGGCCCTCCCTTCCCGGGGTCTGGGCCATGCCTCCCATCGCCCTCCCCTGCCAGGCTTCTCTTCCCACCATCCTGAACTGGCCCACCCCAGGGCACTCACCGGGCCTCAGGGTCACCGTGACCTCCTGCGGTGTCAGCTGGATGACATCGGACCCCGCTGGGCTGGAGCCCTTGCTGCTGAGCGGCAGGCTCCGCAGAACCTGGGTGCTGCTGGCCGGGCTCTCGAACTCGCCGCCACAGCCATTCCTGATCAGGTTCGCCTTCAAGTCGCACCGGGAAGTGACCGACCGCAGGCTCCCGAAGTCCTGGAGGCACAGAAACAGGGGAAGAGGGCAGAGGGCAGTCAGGATGGCTCCAGAGCATCTCAGGCTGTGGATTCATCATCACCCCTCGACCCTGGACCCTCTACATTCCATTTCCTAAAAGTGGACAAGATGGTCACCCCCACCCCAAATGCCTCACGGAGTATTATGAGAATTAAATAAAGAACTGAGGTGCTGGATACGGAAGCATTGTGTAAGTTGTAAACACACACAGTAAAATGTTTGGCTGCACTGTTATTTTAATGGTCAAAATGCTTCTTTAAAAAAAATGTGCCTGTCTACCTGATAAGCAGAAGAAAACAACTGATATGGTCAAAAGTTGCATAACTAAAAATTTTGAAAGATACAAGTGGCCGATAGCCGTCACTCAGACAATATCCCAAGGCCAGTAGGTGCCCAGTAGGGCCTCTGCAAGAGTCAAGTCCAGGAAGTCAAGGAGACTTTGAAGTATTTTTAAGTAAGTAAAACCAGATGTGTTGTTCTGAGCTTCTGTGATTTTGTTTGTTTATAACTGAATTTTTTTTAAATTTTGTCTATTGAACTCTTGACATAACAAGAGATCTTGCCTGTCAACAACCTCAGGGATGCCACAATAAATATACATATAAATGGCTCCAAAAACACTTGCGGAACAATCTGAGAAAAATGATTATTCTAGAAATTGCAAGAGTCCAAAGCTGGGTTCTGTACAGTCAAGCTGGGCTCTGATACAGCAATTCTGATGAAGCAGTTTAAAAAAACAAACAAACAAACAAATCACAGCAGTAGGGGACAGGAGAGGTACCTTCCTAAGGGCCTTACAGGCATGGATCCGCTGTCCTAAGCTGTGTGAAGCAGAGGTTGAATTACTGAATAGCTGTCCAGAGCTGAAAGGGCTCAGGGGCTGCTCAGAGCTTACTTGGCTAAGGAATTTCTGAACTTCTTGCCAGCACACTGGGCCTTGCTGCCAGCTCCTCGAATCCTGAGGAACTGGTTGTCCTCCACCCAGTTCTGGTTGTCAAAGCGCACATGTCTTGAGCAGACCAGTGCACATCCCCACCACCAGGCTGGCGAGGAAAGCATCTTCGGTCTCCCCAGAGCGATGGGTACCCCAACACCCCTCCCCTTGGCCTGGTGCAGCCTGCGTTTTGGAATAGACAATGTCACAGAGTCAAACTGCTTCACCCTAAGCGGGAGGCCACTGCATGATTCCTCATCCACAGCCTCAGCCATTTACATCAGCAAGATCATCCTGTGACGCACGGACACCTGTACCAGCAATGAACTTCATCCAAGCTGCCCAGTCAGTCTGCTCAAAGGCTGCTTTTGCTAGACACTACCAGTCCCCGAGGGAGGACAGGTACAGAGCCACCTGCTGCTCCCCTGATGGGTTCATCAGGAGACTTTCAAGTCCAGGACACACCTCCCAGACCTGAAGAGCTGACAGGCAGCCACAGAGAGCCCATTATAGCCTTGTTTGTGTAGCTGGCTTTCCTGACTCTATTCGGGGCTTCTTTATTTTCCAGGTTGTTAGGAGTAAAGCCCTCTTCATTCCCCTCATTGTTAACAGCTTTATTTCTCCTTAATAACATTGTTCAAGGTTGTGGCAAACCTTCACTCCAATGCACAAGGCTTCCTTGAAGTTTGCTGCACCAGCAGGAAAGACCACGAACTCCTGCCACGGAGTTGGCCAGCATGAGAACCACCACTGACCACATAAAAACTGCCACGTGCAGGATGACTTTACAAGTGCCAAACACGTCAGCAACGGGACTGTACAGGGGTGCCCCCTGCTCAGCAGCTCCAGCTTCACGGGCAGCACTGGACAGCCTACCACGACACTCATACCAAACCCAGACTTAGCCTCAGGGCCATCAAATCTATCATTTCTGTCAACCTTCTCCTGTTTCAGAGTTTGGTTTTCTTGCTACTTGGGGCAGTCCCAGTGGCTTCTCTCATGCGCTTGACATCCTTTGAAGATACCTTTATCTATATAATCAAGTCCTGTCATTATCCCAGACCTTTAGGGCCTCAGTGACACCTGCTGAGGCACCTCCGGGCGTGCAGGTCTGGAGAACCCTTTGAGGATAAGGTGGCTTTCTTAAAGTCTATCAGGGATGCCCACAATCGCTGAAGTTCTCTCTGGCATGGAGTCTGAAGACAGCCATGCCTGATCTCTAGCACAGGCTCTTGCTGCCCAAGAAAGGGACAGATAGCACTGCAGACCCAGCAGGGAGTGACAAACCCACCACAAGCTTCCGCTCTCTTCCCCTGAGATCCTCACTAGATATTTTAATTTTGAATAAGAGCAGATGCACATTAAAAGAGAAGACACCAAAATCACAAAGACCAGGGCATATATTATAAGAGTTATGTCCTTTCCAGGTGGCACAAATGTTATAAAGACAATGTCTCAATACCTCCATTCCTAAGCTTCAAATTCAATGAGTGCAGATGCCCCAAATTATATAAACTCTTGAAGGAAAGGAAGACTCATGGTTAAAAAATCCTCCTCACATGAGTGACATCCTGAAGTCTGATGTGCCAAGAGCTTCTGCCAGGTGTCAGAACAAAGCAATTTCCAGGGAGAAGGGACCTCAGATGCATCACCTGGTCCAGTCCCTCACTTCTACAAATGATGAGTCAGAGGTCCACACACCTAAGTTCATGCCTATGTTCACCTGAGGAGTTTAAGTTTCTCCAGCCTCAGCTCTGTGCACACAAGCTCAGTGTTCCTTGCATCATCTGCCTCCCTTCTCGGTCAAGGTCACTGCTGAATTCCAGAGCAGGAAACTAACTCTGTGACCCCAGACTTCATCCCCCTAAATTGGGCATTTCCTTTGCTGTTCCAGGTGCCCAACTCTTCTGCCACCTATCAAACTTGGAGGATAACTATCCGCTCGATGCAGAAAAACAGGCATGAGACTTCATCTCAACATGGAAAAGTGGAAACTAGTTTCAGAATGGTTTCTCAGGCTCAGCTGCCTGCGTTCATGTCCGACTCTTTGTGACCCCATGGACTGTACAGCCCGCCAGGCCCTTCTGTCCATGGGATTCTCCAGGCAAGAATACTGGAGTGGGGGGCCATGCCTTCCTCCAGGGGATCTTCCCGACCTAGGGATCGAACCAGTGTCTCTTAAGTCTCCTGCACTGGCAGGCGGGTTCTTCACCACTAGCTCCACAGCTCCGTGGTGGAAGAAGTTTCAGTTCACGAAGGAAGCATCTGTCCACACAGTCTCCAGAGATACTGTCACCAACCCTCCAAAGGGCTCAGGGAAGGTAACTGTATGACAGGCAACCCACTAAGAGAAGCAACAGAAGGCACACTGGAACTCGAAGTATCTTTCATGGCTTCTAGTCACTAAACGGTAATAACATCAGAAAGAAAAACATAAGAAGCAGGCGTACCAAACCTAGATGATTTTACTTTGTTCTAACACTGGTGCTCAAGAATTGTTACAACCTGGCCCTCTGCACTGCCTCTGTCACCTGTCACACAGAGGATATAATGAGGTCTACTGCTCACCGAAATAGTACTTAACTCTCATACATTTTGTTAATTAAAACCCCCTCCTGCAGCCAAGAGCAGCACTCAGCAGGCTCTCGGCAGTTGGGCACAGCGGCCAGGGCACTCGGCTTGTCCTCCTGCGGGACGCCGGTCATCACATCCTCTGCGTGCCTCACTGCCTGCTGCGGAAAGCCAAAACTCAAAAAAGATGTGGGTGGTATTTAGGGGGAAAGATGGGTTTTTGTTTCTGAAACAGCAGGGTGAAGAGCTGAGAAACTGCAGACCTGGGGAAAGAGGAACCCAAGCAGGAACAGGGCGGGGTGGGAGGGTGCGGACCATGGGGGCAGATGCCTTGATCCTGGTGAGAGGGGGAAGCAAATACAAAGTGGTGAACAGGGAGAGGGCCTGACGGAGACTTGGGCAGGGGCAGGAAGCTGGGGCCCTCTGTGGCTGCGGCCCTGGCTCCGTTGCAGCCCTGGTGGATCTGGGGGGAGGGCAGGCGAGGCTGAAGGTAAGTGGCGACAGACTAAAATCTGTGCACCGTCAGCACACCACCGTGTGGCCCGGCTGCTGGGAGATGGGCAAGTCCCTGCCAGGTCTGCTGGGCTCACTTAACGCACTGGATGGCTGTTCATGGAGCATGTACACTGGGCTGAGATGCTTCCCTTTCACGACCACAAAGAGATGTTCTCCCACAGATCTGTGTTTTATTGTGAGCTGGAGCGGACACTCATGTTTTTCACTCCTTCCCAGCTTAAAGGAGAATATAGGTCATGTCCCCTCCGCTCTACTTTCCCCCGCAGGGTAATCTCCCAGAAGATCCAGTCAGCTGGTCTTGTTTCCCAGCCTCTAATCTGTCTCCTTCCTCACATTCCCACCTCTGGTCCTACTGACCCCTTCATTCCTTCTATCCATGTCCACCTCCAAGGCAAAGACTGGTCGCCGCAGCCCAGGTGCCCCAGCCTTCTCCCACGTCTGCCCCCACAGCCACCATCAATGTGCCCCAGGCCTCCCTGCTCTTGTCCCAGCGGGATTCCTTCCAGCATCCACAGGGCGGCCTTGGCAGCCTGGGCCCTTCTCCCTCTGGTTTCCTGGCAGTCTGAACTACTCCCAGCCACATCTCCTGAGGGTGTCTCACCTTCACACCCCAACAGCCTCTCCTCTCCCCACAGCCCTCAGCACCAGCGGCCAGCCTGCCTGTCTCCTCTCCCCACAGCCCTCAGCACCACCGGCCAGCCTGCCTGTCCCCTCTCCCCACAGCCCTCAGCACCAGCGGCCAGGCTGCCTGTCTCCTCTCCAGCTCCTGTAACCCTGCTTTCTGTCCTGGGGGAGCACCGCTGCTTCAGCCCCGCCCACTTCTCCCCAAACACCGTCCTCTGTCCAGTATGCTGGCCTCCCTGCTTCCGGCACAGGCTGCTGATCCACAAAGCCCCTTCCCCCTTTTTCCCGGGCACACAACTACATGAAGTCTCCCAGCTCCCTATGCACTTAGGCTGAGTGCTGTGACTGGTTTTAGATGAGAAGATGTGAGTGGAAATCACGTGGGCTGCCCCGAGGCCTTGCCATCAAAGCACCCGCGCACATTCTTACCCGCACACGCCCCTTCACATCTAGCGGGGTTGTGAAACTTACACTCTTAGAGCAGAGGCAAATGCCTACTTCAGAAACGTGAAGGACAAAACAGAAAAATAGGTAATAAGCCGCCAGAGTCTGTTGTGTGTCTTATGCCGGGCAGCACAATCAGCACTGGGAGTGTTCAAGCTGGCGGAGAACAGCCCCGGGCTCTGACGAAGGGCAAGGGACAGAGGCTGAGTCGTGTGATAAGGACCGGCAGTCTCCCTGCCCCATGCCACATCCTCAACTAGGACAGGGGAGAGTCTGGAGACTCTGACCTTAGAGCCAGAGGGTAAGATCTGTAGCTACCAGAGAAAATGAAGCCACAGTTGAAAGATGAAGACAGGAGAGCCAGGGTAACAGGGCCAGCCAAGCAGCAGAACCAGGCAGACAGAGTGGCATGAAATGGGGGCAGGGGAAGGGTGGTAAGGGCACTGGCTGACTCAAAGGCCACACCTGGGGGAGAACAGCATAATGGGAGGGGGACCTGGGAGACAGAATTAGGTTACAAGTTTGCTACATGCAGAGTAAGGCGTCCCCACCCCCCACCCCAGGTAAACAAGAAAGCCATTGTAGGATCTGAAGCAGAGCAGCTCAGTGGAATGTGTTTGGGGGTTAATCTGTGGTGGAATGCAGCCGGGAATCCACAAGAACACACTGGCTAGGGACCCAGCCCCCTACTCAGTACCAGCCCCTCCACATCATGTGCTCTCTGCAGGTAACCTCACCTCTTTGATGATGTCCCAGGATTCATGACTATGGCACTCAGTCACACTTACCCTGTTAAGAGGCAGTCTAGAATGCCCCAAACTTAGCTTTGAGACTACTCAGGCCCTGGAGAAAGTTCACCCCCAAAGGGGGTGGGAAGCTGCATTCCCACGCAGGTATCACAGGACGTTCATTAGCCGAGGCTGAGGCTATAAGCACAGACAGAGCCCAGTAAGCTACAGAGGGGACCGGGTAGCTTGGACCAGGACAATGATTTGCTCCTGGAGATATTAGTCGGGATTTCCCTGGTGGTCCAGTGGTTGACTCCATGCTTCCAACCCAGGGGACATAGACTTGAACTGGCTGGGGAACTAAGATATGTTGTGCTTCTCAGCCAAAAACAAAAACATAAAAAGGTGTCATCAGATACTACCAGTATCAGGACATCAGACTTGGGGAAAGGAAGAAACCTAAAGTTGACAATCCAGCCCAACTTCCAGAAACCATGGCTCACATTCCACGAGAAAATGTCTATAAGGTACAGGAGGCTCAGTTAATTAGCAGTTCCATCCACAAGCCCTCTCATGAATTGATCTTGTTTTGTACTTCCAAAGTATTGGAGGGTGGGAACTGTCATCTTCATTTTACATACCAAGAAGCAGTAAATTATGGTGAAACTGAGATTTCAACTTTGGTTTTCTAAACAAGGTGTCTTTTTAGCTGGCCTCTTTTATCAAATATGAATTCCTGACAGATTCTTGGCCAATTTTGAAGATGAGGAAGACACAGTATCTCGAGGAAATAATGATTTAATTGGAAACAGGCATGAAAACAAACGCACAGAGTAAGAGGCTACAAGGGCTATTGCTGGAGGTCCAACTACAGAGGACAGAAAGGTGGTCGGTCGTGGCCTGTACATGCAGACATGTAATAAATGGCCACCAGTGAAATCCTTCATCAGTCCTACTGAGCAGCTATTAATACTATGAGCCAGGTACCACTCTGGGTATGGGAGGTTCAACAGTGAAGAAAACAGATAAAACCCCTGCCCTAAATTTCTGGTGGGAGAAGCTTACATTCTTATTGCAGATAGATGGATAGATGAATGGAAACATGGTTGGGTGGACAGACAGATGTGTCTGGGGGAAACCATCAAAGTCTTCATGGAGTAGATGAGTCTTGAACTAATCTCTTGAAAACTGAAGACAAGGGCTTGGTCAGGGGAAGGAGGGGAAATCTGGGAAGCTCTTCAGGAGAAGCAGCAAAGAGAGAACCATGAGGGCGTTCATCAGTCAGGGCTCCCTGGGGACCCTCGCTTGGGTCATCCCCTGGGGCTAAAGTGTTGAGGGCAAGCGAGATGAAGGGAGGGAGGGAAGCAGGCAGGGGCCATGGAACTTGGGTTTGTCGTGCAGGTCGTAAGGAATCTGTGAAAGGTTTTAAAGTTAATAACAAAACAGTACCATTAAGCCCCAAAGACAATGAGGGGTTCACATGTTGAAAAGAGTCCTCTTTCAAAGTAGCTTGTTTAGTAATCTTACTCTTTACTAGGAAAAAAAAAAATTCTAGAACAGTCACTTGGAAGAGGCAAGTGTAGGTTTGGAAACTGAATATTTCCTGATTAGCCAACCAAGCGCTGATGTTTGTATTGCTTTACGAGAGCAATATGCCTATCACCACCCCAAACTTACATCCCTTCCTACAGGGTCTAAAGAAAGAGCAGCCATTCTTCTCAAGTAACCATTCCATAAAGGCCAATTCATAATATTCATCCTCAGATAAGCCACTGAACAATGACCGGCATCCGCCAACAGGCCACCCACCCAGGCATGTTTTATACCGTTATAAAGACTCACTCCACAAGCTCAGGTCTTTTTACCAAATAGCAGAAAACTGTACAAGAATCATAACTGGTTCCCCTACAAAAGGGAAAGAAGATCTTGTTTCCTGAAAACAGGATTAAAACATAAAAATGCAGCTTTTGTTTTGTCTCCGCCCTGGGAGAAAGGAAGAGGCAGCTCACAGAACCTGCACACGCTTTTTCTTCCCAGTCAACCTGGTTGCCGAGGTGAAGCCCACCGCGCCCCCCACCCCGCCCCTCAGAGCACTCCTCCCCTCCCCCACCTACGCACCTCTTTGGAGCACCAGGCACATTTTGGGTGGATTAGCAGGCATTCTTCACATGAGGTGGCACTTCCACTAGTGCATATGTTGAGACCTTCAAAGAAAGATAAAGATGCAGCCATTAGCTTCCAGCCATAAACTCCATTAATGGGCTTTTGCATGGGCAGGAGGAGTCACTTCCGTCTCTAACAGGGGGCCTCCCTGAAGCTGCAGGGTGCAGGCCCCTGTGCTGATCGCAGGCCTCTGCTCACTGGCAGAAGCTAAACACTGACGGCTTCTGAAGCACCCACCGCATGCACACTTGTGTTAGCAGCTCCCGTCGCTTCTACTGTGCCCGCAGGAGTCCCACTGCCTTCTTCCTGACACAGCAGGCCCTGGCTCATCGAGAACAAGGCCCCTCTACGCTCAGTCCAGACAAAGTATCATAAACAGCACAAAAAGCAAATTAAAAAAGAACTGATTCATCTTCTTCAGACACAAGAAAATCCTAAATTAGGTACTGTCACACCAAATACACAGTGTACCCAAAGACAGCAGCAAAGTCCTTAAAGAAGAATGTAGCCGAGGAATACAATGCCAGCTTAAGATACAGGGTATCTATTAATTCAATATATCTACTAATGGATCAAGAAAATACATATCATCTGGGGAGATAATAAAAAGGTATTTGACCAAATTAAAAAGCCACCCCTTCAAAGTCTATCCCTGATGTTCAAAAAAATATCAGAAACTAAAACTAGAAGGAAAAGTCTTTGTAAAAATTATTTACCCTCCACCCTCTGTCCCCATCCCATTGATCTGTGGAGGGGTCTCCTGAAGCAAACTCAAGTGTGGTATTCAGGTCAAATCCATTGTCCCCCTCTTCCCCCATCTCCCTTCTCCACTGTAGGCCCCTCCCACTACCACCCCCAACAGCAAAGGCATCCTTGGTGAAATTGATCATCACCCAAGTCTTTTCCTTCTGGGACAGATTTCTTTTGACCAAGAGCAATACTTACTGGTTTCTCTCTAAACAGATGTAACTTTATTTGGTCCTCACAGCACTAACAGACCCACTGGTCTCTTCTGCTCATTGCCTAGAGGCTCACTGGAAAAATGCAAAAAAGAAAAACCCAGGGCCACCAGCCCTAGGAAGAAGATCTCAGATCATAAAGGGGAAAAACAGAGGCAATAAGATTAACAGGAGAGTGTGGAGGAGAAAACGGGGAGGTTGAGACTCTTCCCAGCTTCGCCAAACAACATAAAAATACAGGTTGTAAGACATCTTAAAACTGTAACATTTCTCTAATTTGGTCACTTTAACTCCTTGATTCTTTGTCACTAGCAGAAAGAAACCTACAGAAGTCGGGTGACGCAGGAGGCTGCACTGAGTCACTGCACTGAGGCACTAGAGGGAAAGCCATGTGGCATGAGAATGGCAGCTCATTCCCTCTTCCAGGCAATGAAAGTGGGAGGAACTGGCAGGAGCTGAGGGGCTAGGAAGAAAGAGGGGTGACTTTGGGAGCCCACGGAGGGTGAGAATGATGGCTTTTCCCAGCCAGGGACCCTGACATGGAACCCTGGGCACTTCATCTCTAACAACTGCCACCCTGTTGGGACCCCACCTCATACCACCAGAGCTGGGGACCCCAACGTCACTGCCAGGCCTGCAGTGGGACCTCCTGGGCACAACGCTGGACTCGGAATGCATCTCACAGGAGAAACAAAGCCAGGACCAATCACCCTGCAGGCCTCATTTCAGGAGGAAGAGCCCTTCGCAGGTCCAAACATTCACCAGGAAGCTATCTGAATTCAGCCCACAGGGAAGTTGGGCTTGCCGTCCACCTGCTTACACTGACAACCTCCTTTCTCACTTTAAAATGAATCCACTCACTTGGAGACTTTCAAATAGGTACCTGAGCCTGTTAAAAAAGAGAAATGATTGCAGGAAAAGTTTCAAACGGTCAGTTTCATTGTTGGGTTAAATCTCCTTACGTGAATCCCTTTGCTGTACAGCAGGAATGAACACAACACTGTAAATCAACTATACTTCAATTAAAAAAAAATATTCCCCAGAATATTTAAAGTTGACATTAAATAAATAGACATGGGAACTTCCTTGGCAGTCCAGTGGTTAAGAGTCCACCTGCCAAAGCAGGGGACGTGAGTTGGATCCAAGAGGATCCCACATGCTGTGGAGCAACTAAGCCCGAGAGCCACAACGACGACTGGGCCCAGGAGCCACAACTACTGGCGTCGTGCTCCCTAGAGCCCCCGCTCTGCAACAAGAAAAGCCACCACAATGAGAAGCCTCACATGGCGATCGGAGAGCGGTCCCTACTCGCTGTAACTAGAGAAAGCCTGTGTGCAGCAACGAAGACCCAGCACAGTCAAAAATAAACAAACTTAGAAAAATAAATAGACGTCGACAACTTAAAAAAAAAAAAAAACTCCTTATCTGACAGAAACCACTAGCCGCGCAGGGGACAGAATCAAACCTAGAATAAAAGTGACTTTTCTCCTGTTTTCCTCCACCTTATCAAATACACATCCAGGCTCTTGTGGCATGTCATTTGCTTTGACATATAAAATAACTTCTATAAAGGATGCATAAAATCATCCCTGTAAATCATTTCTATAAAATCATGGAACTGCAGAACCTTGGAGCTAGAAATGCTTTAGGATCAGCTCACTAAGCCATCTAATTTTACAGCTGAAAACCTGAGAAAACAAAAATAACTTGGAAAAAATAACAAGGAGCCCAGTCTTCCGGTAAGAGGTCAGAAGGGGAACCAGCAAGCAAGTACCCATATGGGGTCTGTATGCCACCCAGACACGCATCATGTGACCAGTGAGTTCCAGGGACCTCTGAAGGAGATGTTCAACAGGCCCTCAGTCCAAAAGGAATTTGAGGTTGGATGTCTCAATTATGTCTCTGCCTCAACTCACATTAATTCACAAACACCACTTTCTAATTACCAGGGCCTCATCACTGAGCTCTGGGACCTTGGATCAGAGATCGCGGGTTCAGAGCATTAGGGCTCCTCCTCTCTGACCCATATCACACTGGGCTCTGGTCTTCTGCTTTGCTAGCCTAAAAGACCTTGGACAAAATCCTGAAAGAGGATCCACAGATGTGACAGGCATCTGGTATGAAAACATATTGAACAACTGTAAAATATCTGTCATACTACATTCTTAGTTGTTTCTGTTAGTTCTTACATATTCACATGCAATAGTAGTTTCACTGCACTGACAGTGATTCCACTAAAATCAGGTTGCTATATTTTGTAATAACAAAAAGCAAAGTAACCTTTAAAAACTGTATAAAAAATTAATTTTAAAATATAAAAATAAAATTAGGTTGCTGTTGAGACAAATTCAAATTCAAGAAACCCTGCTCTATGCAAGTCCTAAACGCCAGGTACTGGACTAGGGAAAGCTAGAGACACGGAGATGAATGACCCAGGCTGTGCTCCCTGGGAGCTCACGGCTGCCAGGGACAAGTCATGCCAGTCCCGCCAGGGACTCTGGGAACCCAAAGCATAGACCGTGTGCTGCCATGTGCCCCAGCGCCAGTGCTACTCCTCTGGCATCTCCCCTCTCTCCACCTATTAATATTTCAGTGAGTTTGGATTTGGCTGGATGAGTCAGTCGGCACCAGTAGCACTCTGAAAGGAAGGAAGTAATGAATAAAAACTTTAACAGCTACAGTTCACAAATGTCAGAGTGTTGTGTCTAGGTCATAGTAATAGGTGCTAGAGGCCCAGACAGTGGCCACAACTTTTCTTGGTTACTGTTTGCACAGTGACCACTCCCAGCTCAGTGTCAATTGCCTGCAGCCCTTAATGTCTCTGAAGCCAGGGGTTTACTGCAAACCATCATCTGAAAATACTTTCTCCTTCCGAAATTCAATGATTCATCCCTCCCTATGATCAATCTTATCCAGGCCAGGCCGATCCTTCCTTCAAGATGCATGATATGTTTCTCCTAATCCAACCCTTCCTGCCTGCACCCTCCTTCAGCCCCACACAGCCCAAGCCAAGCCCTCCGCAGGTTTCTGCGGTCGCCTCCTGGCCGGTCTCCCTCCATTCAGCCTCTCCACACCTCTGTCTACCCGACGTGGCGAAGGTCACACAGCACCCACTGACGCACACCTCCAGCAGTTGGAATTTCCTGATCTGAAACACTCCATGGGATAATAGAGGTGAGTCCCAAGATGACGCAGCCCTAATGGCAGGGAGAGAGGAGACAGGACACTACTCACTGGGAATAGTGGGAAACACACAGTGAGCAAGTAGGGTGTGCACGCACCCTGGAAAGCACACAGACAAGAACAGACCCTGCCGTTGATGTCTGTGCAACCACCTTTAAGATACAACTGAGAAGCCAGCGAGAGAAACACAATCCTGAATTACATTTTACTCATTGTTTTCAAGACAACAGAAAATAAAAACATCTCATCATTGTTGTCTGGGGGGAAAAAATGGTAAGGCACTGGAGTGCTTCTCCCCATGCCCTGAACCACAGCCACTCATGCGTCACATGATAGACAAAGTCTTTCCAGTGCTGGGTCTAGCAATTAAACAGTCATCGGTCTAAAGATGTGACCACAAAGTGTAAATACACCCTAGAAAGGATCTGTCTCGTTTGTATTTTTACTGCCTTTCTGAACGCCAGACATCAGCAGAACATTCAACATCACCACCTTTATAGACATGACTTGCTGTCTGAAAAACATCAGTTCATATACAGGATACTATGCAGCTTTAAAAAAGAATGTGCATGCTCTCTGTTCCCTGCATACTGGTATGACGCTCACTCTGAGACAGTTTTCACTAAGTTAACATAAAAGGCAAGGTGTAGAACAGTGTGTTTAGTGCTGCCTTTCAATAAAACTGGGGGAGGGAGGTTTGTAGTAAACATATAAAAATACTACGGACCATAAGAAACTGACAGGGATGGTCTGAGCAAGGAAGCAGGTCGGGGTCATGTCCCAGACTAACCAGCAACAAGAACGAAAGGGCAGTCTCTCACCCTACACTGGATATGCTTTTAAAAAGTATGTGAACCTATTACCTATTCAAATTTTATTTTTAAAAAGACAACTGACCACTTATGATCTTCCTCTAAAATTTCATAACTCCAGTCTAATCATTAAAAAAAAAAAAAAAAAAAAACAGACAAATCCCAGTGGAGGGACTATCTACAAAATACCTCCTCAAAAATGTCAAGGTCATTAAAAGATAGAAAAACTGTCACAACCAAGAGGAGCCTATGGAGACATGACAACTCAACGTAATACGGTGTCCTGCACGGGCTCCTAGAACAGAAAAAGAACATCAGACTTAAACTAAGAAAATCTAAGTATGGCTTTAGTTAATAACAACATATTGATGTGGTTCATGAATTGTAACAAATATGCCATGTGCACGCAAGATGCAAACCACAGGCAAAGCTGGAATTGGGGCACATGAGCACTCCTGTATCAACGTCTCAGTTTTTCCGTAAATCTAAAACTGTTTTACATATTTAAAAAGTTGAGGGTTTTGTGTTTCTTTTTAAAGATCATTGAAATCATGCTGGGAGTGGGGAGGTGGGTAGGAATCAACCCAGTACCAATCATTCTGTCCATATCAGGGACCTAAAGGTAAGTGTTGTTTTTGCTGTTGTTTTGTGAGAGCCAGGCAATTTACCTTATAGCAGGTGAGGCAGATCCCCTCCAACTTCCAGCCTCCTCTAAAAGACAGAACATGCAATGAGAGGGAGGGAAGGAGAGGCCCATTCTGCCCCACCCAAGGGGTACAGACAAGGCTTCACAGAAGACAGAACATTTGGGCTGGAGTCATGTGATAAGGAGAGGACATCCTGGCACGAAAGACCCAAGAGCTTGTTCTGTCACTTATTGGCTACCTGACCTTGGGCAAGTCACAACTTTTCCTGGCCTTAGAATCCCCCTGCAAACAATTCATGGGTGACAAAAACAACCTGTATCATAGGTGCCAACTCAAAAAAATCTTGACAGACTCAAGTGAGTTCTCTCTCGTGCGCAACTGTTTCTTCCTAACAAGCTACATGCATAGTCTCTGACCTCAAAGCTAGTTGTAGAAGGGGGCAAGGAGGTGAGGATGGGTCACTCTGCCTCCAACACACACATGCATACAGAGTACCAAAACTTGTGTCCATCCATTTATTCGACAAGTATTAGTCAGACACTGTTCTAAGCACAGATGAATACAATGACAAATAAAACCAACAAAACTCCCTGCTTTCATGGAGCTTATGTCCTGATTGGGGGCTGAATGCTCAGAGGAGAAGATGAACAATAAACCAGATAAGCAAGTACACTAGATGGTAGTAAGTGCTAAGGAGAAATAACAAGGAAGGCAAGGAGACAGGAAGAACGTGAGACAGGAGGTTGCAGTTTGCCTGAGTAGGACACACTGAGAAAAGGCCTTGGAGGCCTGAGGTGCAGAGATCGGCAGGGAGAACATTCCAGGCAGAGGGAAGGCCTGTGATCCAGCCCAAAGAACAGTGATGGGACTGAAGTGCATGAGGGGAAGTAGTGAGAGGCATTAGGTGGGGGCGGTGGAGGGGGCGGTCAGGGGGCATTCATGCAGAGCCTGGTAGGACCCTGGCAAGACTTCTGGAAGCCACTGGAGGATTTTAGGCAGAGTAACACAATCTAAGTTGAGTTTTAACAGGATCATTCTGAGTAAGAGTTGAGTATAACTCTATAAGAGACAAGCAACTATTTTTTAAAAACTGGTGGGGGCAGGAACTAGCATCTACCACAGGGAAGGTGTCACAGCCTTCCCTGGAAGCAAACTTTTCACCATGTAGCCCAGGAATCAAACCCTGCAATCAATAGAAGCAGCAGCCTCACAAACAAATGGGTGCCTATAAAGTGTTCCTTTACATTCATAAAGGTCATTAATCTCATCTCAGCTTGAAAGAAGAAACACACCACAGCCCTCAGTCCCGGTGTATTGAAAATACCTGCGATGTGACCCCACCACCATTAGCCCAGCTGCTCACTGCCACGTGAACGGGGTATTATCATTTAAGCACTAGGTAATCACCCCACATTACATTAAAACTTCAGAATATTTCCGTGAGCTGGCTGGAGAAGAAAAAGTAGTTACCAGGGTAGGCAGGCACAAAGGGCCTTTTGCCAACTACTTAGATATATTCATTCTCCGTTGCCTCAGTAGCTAAATAAGCATGGAGAACAAGCAGGAGAGGAATACTAATTAGAGCTAATTAGACCCTGCCCTCTTTTGCCTCAATCGCCTTTATTAAAAGTCCCCCTAATTCAAGGATGATGGCGCTAAAGTGTAAATACCTAGGGTAAACAGCAGCCGACCCACCAAGCCCCCTAGTTTGCATTTCTAAACCTTTGCCTGGTTACCTGAGAGCTGCAAACCCAAGGCCAAATTCCAACAGCCCCATCATGGACCACGGAAATCGTGGCGGTGGGGGAATGCTGCCAACAGGCGTCCAGTAAATAGGATAAAGGGCTCTCCTAGGATTTAGAGCATTCTAATGTGCAGGGCATTCACTAAAAGAACATTTGATTTTTTTTTTCCCTTTTAATAAACTATGACGGCAAACATGACTCCAGTTCTGCAGCCCAGTCAATGCCATACCCCTCCCTCCTTAGTAGACAGCAAGGGCCTCCCCAAAGAGAAACCCTTCCTCGGGTCCTGTCTGCAGGTCTTTGCTAATAAGGAGAGCAGAGGACTCTGGGATGGGGGTTTGTCAGCCTGCTGGGGACTTATTTGAAGTGAGCCCCCTTAAATTAAAAGTCTGTTTCCTGCTGGATTAAACACACAGATGAAAGGAGTGCAAAGCAATAGACTGATCTAGGGACACCCAGGCAGGCAGGCCCCTGCGGGTCACCTTTTTCTCTTAGTGGGTAATCAAGGTTTTTCTGTCAAATTCTGTCCTAGTAGCAGAACACAAATTGGACAAAGTACCTGCAGTGCTTCAAGAAAAAGAGAAAACAAGGGAAGGAAGAGAAAACTTGCAGTTTGAAAGCTTGCAGTTGGCTCAGCAACACTGGGAAACTAGGAGAAATCACACAGATATGTATCAGTCGCTGGTAACCTTGAGAAGCTCCAGGGCATTAAGAGGGAGGTGGCCAGGTCTGGAAGCCAGTGATGGGCTTGCTCTCCCATTGCTCTGCTGATCCATGGAGCGATGGCTGAGCTCTAACACAATTCCAGAAGAAGAGACAGCACTGGAAATAAAACTCTGTGGGCTCAATGCTTTTTTCCCTACCTAAATTGTGTCATGCAGGACAAAGGGCCCTAAACCAAAAAGTTATGAGGCCTATGCACAAGGACAGTGGGCAAATCACTTCACTATCCTGGGCTAACCCCCAAAATGGAGATCATTAAAAAGAAAAATATGAAATTTGAAAAGCAGAAATCACAATGCAAATGGAAAATAATGGATTGAAAGAACTATTTGCAACTGGAAGTATTTAAGTTTGTATCAGAACCAGGATGTCAACCTGTAAGGAAACTAAGAAATCATCTCCTTCAGCAGTTCCTAAACTTCTGTATTTCACAGATTATAATTTAAAAAGAAAACAAAAAGAGAAGGTAAAATTTATATAGGATTGCCAATTTTTTCGTTTGCTCAAAACAAAAAACTACCCTATTATCACTACAAATTACTTTTTTTAAGTTTTCCTAATAATAAAAAAGAATTTCAAATTAAAGGACAGTCCTTGTGAAGCAGGGGGCTGTTGGCAATAATATATTCCTGTGTATGACACAGGCTATATCCCTCTCTTTGCCCTTCCCTGGGGACCCATGAGCAATGGGCACTGGTTGCCAGATGGGTGTTTGGAAAACAGTGATTCACTCCAAGCTCTGGACTGATGAAAGAAACCTGTTACAGTAATAAGTCTGAAATATCGCCTAAAAAAGTTTTTGTTTGTCTAGACCTCTCCTCTGTCTCAGACAGCAACCTTCACTGCCTTCATGTAAATGAAACTCTGCAGGGGACCGTCCTCCTTTCCCTCTAGGCCAGACACATGGTTCGGAACAGCCATCGAATTTGGGGCTTGAAAGTGAACGGAGAACCTCAACACAATTATCTCCTACCGGAAAAGAGAAAGTCTGGAGCTTCCTGCTTTTAGAGGGGACGGGGTGGGGGTAGCTCTGCCTGGCAACCCCAGCGCCAACAGAGCATCCTTCCTCAGCAGTCTTCCAACTCTGAAAACTTAAAGCAGGTAACTGAGGGTCTTCACACAGCCGCCAGCCCAGAGCAGGATCGCGCGAGTGCAACTGCACACCCCCTGCTCCAGAATCCTTCAGAATCAGGGGGAGTACGCTGCACGGGGTGTTTGTAAGCTCCGACATAAAGCCAGGCAGAAGGAAGTAGATCGCGAGATCCCAGGTAGGGCTTGGTTCCCAGGTGGGGCTGTGGTTTCGGACGCGGGTCTCCCCTCGGGTATGCGGGTGCTTGGGGGAGGAAGGGATGTTTACATCTTTAAAGAAAGGCGGCTGGCCTAGACGGGGTGAAACTCTAGGATTCGCCAGGAAACCCTGGGCATCCACGCTTGCAAAAGTCTAGCCCTCGAGAGTAGCCGTGAACCCCACGCTTTGGCTCCTGGTCACGCGCCTCCAGTTATCCCTCGCTCCCCGCGATCAGGGCACCGGCTGCATCACCCGGCGCCTCCCAGCAGCCCGGCCGCCCGGGGCCGGCCACAAGGGCCGCTTTGTGCCGGGAGTTGCAGAGTCCGGATCCCGACGCGGGGCTGGCTGCGGCCCTCCCCGCGCACTGGGCCCGGGCGCTCGCGGGCTAGGTCAGCAGACGGGCAGGGCTGTTTACACAGGAAGGCTCCTCCTCGCCCGGGAGGGGACCGGGGGCCGACGACAGCCCAGCGGGGCTGCGGCGGGCCGCGCGCGGGGTGGCGCACGCAGTCTGAAAGCCCCCCACCCGGTCGTCCCCGGCGGCTCGCCACCTGGGGGTGTCCCCGAGGACGCCTCCCACCTTCAAACAACTGCCCTGGCCCCTGCCCCTCCAAGACGCCGGCGGGCGGCTCGGGGCGCCACGAAGTTTCTTTCTGCACAGCGGGCGGCGTGGCTTACCTGGGAGCCGGGGCACGAGCGCGCAAAGCCCGAGGAGGCAGGAGAACAGGAGCGCGGGGGCCCGCGGCATGGTGGGGCGCCCGGCTCAGCGGCTGCGCGGGCGGCGGACTCCGCGGGGGCGTGCGGCCGGGGAGCGGGGGCGGAGGGCCGGGGGCCTCGGCCGGACGGGAGGCGGGGGCGGCTGCTCTGGCCCGCGCCCCGCCGCCACCATCCCTCCCGCAGCCCTCGCCGCCGAGTCCCGGGGCCGCCGCTGCGCCGGCTCGCCGGCCGGGACGCCCGGGGTGTCGCCGCTCGGGACAGCCCCGGCGGGCGGTCTGGGCAGAGGCGGGACAGCAGGCTCCGCGCTGCGGCCGCGACTCTGGCTCCGCGACGCGTCCCGGGCCGAGGCTCCCCCGCGCGCCGGCAAACTCTTGCCAGTCGCCTCCACCCCTTCCCTTCCTTTCCTCGCTCCGGCCCGCCGGGCTCCACTTTCCTCCTCTCCTCACTCCTCCCCTTCTCTCCCCTTCCCGGCCCCCGCCCGGCTGCCACACGGTCCGCTGACGGCGAGGCGGGGCGGGCCGAGCTCCGCCCCTCGCGGGGACCGGCCCGAAACGGGAGGCCGAGGGCATCCAGGTGGAAGTCGCTTCCGGCGCACCTGGAGGCCGGAGCGGGGGTCTATATCCCGGGGTGGGGTCTGCCGGGCTTTCCTAGCAGCGTGGGCCTGCGGGAAGGCGGCAGGTCACGCTCCATCCGAGAGCAGAGATTACTTGGGATTGCTGAATTTAAGGGGGCGGGGGGAACCGTGCAGCGGCAGTCTGGTCTTCCTTCCCAAAGCAGCGCTCGCCCGAGAGGCGAAGGCACCGGCGCGTGTTACCGTGAGGAGAGTCGCTCCATGGGGAACGTGGGGCGTGGAGGCACACCTGAAACACACTCTCCTCTCTTTCAAGTTTTGCCCCTTAACGCGGATTTGAGATTGGTCAATATGTCGCTATTATGCGTTTTTCCTATCTCGGTACGCTGGCGGTTTCCGTAAAGAGAAACAAATTAAAAACAGATGCTCAGCCTTTCACCTTATTCTTAATATCTGAGCTGGTTCTTAAAATTGACTGTAAGGGATGGGGTGGGGAGCTTCTCTTAACAGCATGTGCAAAGGACCAGGTGGGCTTGGGCTGTGCCGCGTTGAGGGGGTTAAGACCGGAATGGTTTGTAGGCCAGAGAAGAGGCGGTCTTCACGAAGAAGGAGGTAACAGTAGAGCAGCCTAACACGTAGAGCAGAAAGAGCACACGGCTAGCCAGACGCTGAAATGTAAATACCCTGTTAACTCTTGAAATCCTCTCCCACAACTCTGCTGTTAACCAGGTGAGAAAACTGAGGCAAAGGGTTAACGTGCCAAAAGCGACAGAGCTGGATGCCTTGTCCAAAAGTTCAGAGTGCCTTTGACTAGAAGCAGAAGCAGCAAAAAAAACAAAGTGATATGACCTTTGCAGGTCAGGAACCAGTCGGACAGATGGCTCTGGGGAGGGAGGGGGAGGGGGAGCAGTTCTAACTAACCAGATTAGGGAGTTTGGAGTTTAATTGTGCCCTCCCACCCCACATTCTACCAAGGTGGTGGCCTGATGCCAGAGGAAGTCAATTTATTCTTGTGGTACAGTGTGCATAGAAGCCAAGCTCCAAGTTCCACTTGAAAGAGGATTTCAACCATAAATTGCATGTAAATATCACTGTACTCTAAATGTTCCCAGTGTTTATTCTGATGTAAGAGTCATGCTTGTCCTTAAACTTTTTCCAGTAAAACTGGTGCTGCTGGAGCTTCTCCGGGTTTATCTTGGGTCTTTCTGCCTCAGCTGAATGACCTTGGGGCTACTCTTATCCAAGCTTGAGAGGCGATGATTATAATTAATGGGCAGCCAGTAAAAGAGTTTGAACTGAGAGGTATCTGTGCCGAGTGGTGATTTTCAAAGATTTGTCTTTTAAGGATGTGATGGATAGATTAGATGGAAGGAAAGTTGCAGAAATTGAGTAAGTATTGCCTTGATAAGTACAATTAAAAACTTTCATTTATCAAGCATCCTCTAAGTTTATAGCCTGTGGTGTCTGGTATGTGCACCACCTCCCCCACCCCAGCATGGCCCTTCACTGTTCAGTCCCTGAACACACACCCCTGTTTACCTGGACTGCACCTGGAAAGAGCTGCAACCAAATCTGCCCTCCTCCAGTCCCACCCTGGTGGTTTCTAACCTGCCCAGACCTGCCATAAACCGCTGAATCCCAAGTGATGACAACATTCTTCCATGTTCCATTATCTCAGAACTAGTTTGGAGGTCGGTGCCTCTTCTAATTCCTCCCAAGCTTTTGTTTTCTGTTGTGTGGCTTTTTCTTGCCCAGTCACCCTTCATTCTTTTTATTAGCTAGAGTGGAGAAGTAAAGCTCAATGTGTTAGTCTCTCAGTCGTAGTCGTGTCTGACTCTTTGCTCCCCGTGGACTGTAGCCCGCCAGGCTCTTCTGTTCATGGGATTTTCCAGGCAAGAATACTGGAGTGGGTTGCCATTTCCTTCTCCAGGGAATCTTCCCGACCCAGGGCTTGAACCTGGGCAGATTCTTGACCATCTGAGACATCAGGGAGAGTGGAAGTGCCCTTCAAATGCTTTGACTTTCTCTGAAGAACAAAATCAGCATGCACTGATGGTCCCTCTCAGGCCGGAGACAAGGCCGTGCTTCCCACAGCCACTGGAATAGTAATAGTTCTTGTGGCTGCCTCCACAACATCCCATTTCTGATCATTGCTGAGCTTTTGGACCCAAAGGAGGCTGCTGTTTGGACTGAGTCTGAGTTTCAAAGTTTGAACATAGATAACCCAGAGGACGCAAAATTGATCTCTGGTCTGGGAAAATCCCACATGCCACGGAGCAACTAAGCCTGTGCACCGCAACTGTTGAGCCTGTGAGCCCACGCTCTGCAACAAGAGAAGCCACTGCAATGAGAAGCCTGCTCGCCACGCCTGTGCACCGCAACTGTTGAGCCTGTGAGCCCACGCTCTGCAACAAGAGAAGCCACTGCAGTGAGAAGCCTGCTCGCCACAATCAGAGAAAAGCCCTCACAGCAATGAATACCCAGCATTGTCGAAAATAAAATTAATTAAAAAGAAAATTTTGTATTTTGAAATTCAGATTTCCATGCTAACTCACTCCCACGGGTGAGTTGTCCTATTGTGTAATTCAATCTATAATCCAGGTCAAAAATATTTCACTGATTTATAGATACCAAGAAGTCCAAGGGGGAAAAAAAAAACAACCCTACAGTTTTCACCTTACTTTAGAAAATATGCTTAATTTACTCTGCTTTTATAATAGTCATGCCTGGGGCTTGTCACAGTGCTAGAAATGAATGACCTTGATGACAGAATGTTATCAAATTCTTTTGCAGCAATTGATAGGACTATGAAACATGTATAAAATTTTCTTTAATGTTAATATTAGGTTGGTGAAAAGGTAATTGTGCTTTCAGACCATGAATTTTAAATCATTATGCTGCTGCTGCTAAGTCGCTTCAGTCGTGTCCGACTCTGTGCGACCCCATAGACGGCAGCCCACCAGGCTCCCCCATCCCTGGGATTCTCCAGGCAAGAACACTGGAGTGGGTTGCCATTTCCTTCTCCAATGCATGAAAGTGAAAAGTGAAAATGAAGTCGCTCAGTCATGTCCGACCCTCAGCGACCCCGTGGACTGCAGCCTTCCAGGCTCCCCCATCCATGGGCTTTTCCAGGCAAGAGTACTGGAGTGGGGTGCCATTGCCTTCTCCGTTAAATCATTATAACTAGGGTCAAACATATCTTTATTAATTAAAACAGGAACCATTACAATCAACACACTTTTTGCCAATGAGAAATGTTTGTTTATACCTGTAGCATAAAAATCCATGCTTCAGGATTTGACAGACTCTTGGAAAGTATTGTGTGCTTCCTGCTGGTTGTGGAAGCATTTTCCCTGCAAAAAGTTGTCAGGATGCTTGAAGAAGTAGTAATTGGTTGGCGACTGGTCAGGTGAATATAGCAGATAAGGCAAAACTTCATAGCCCAGTTCATTCAACTTCTGAAGCACTGATTGTGATGTGGAGTTGGGCATTGTGGGAGAGAAGAATTGGGTCCATTCTGTTGACCATTGCAGACGTTGCAGTTTTCAGTGCATCACATCAGTTTGCTAAACATACTTCTCAGGTATAATGATTTTGCCAGGATTCAGAAAACTGTAGTGGATCAGACCAGCAGCAAACCACCAAACAGTGACCCATGACCCTTTTTTTGGGTGCAAGTTTGGCTTCTTCTTGGTCCAACCTGAGCTGGTCATCACAGGTTGTTGTATAAAATCCACTTTTTCATTGCATGTCACAATCCAGTCGAGAAATGGTTCATTGTTGTTCTATAGAATAAGAGAAGACAAAACTTCAAAACAATGTTTTTGAATTTGCAGTCCGTTCATGAGGCACTCACTTATCAAGCTTTTTCACTCTTCCAATTTGCTTCAAACGCTGAATGACCTCAGAGTGGTCAATGTTGAGTTCTTTGCCAACTTCTCATGTACTTCTAAGAGGATCAGCTTCGATGATGGCTCTCAGTTGGTCGTTATCAACTTCTGATGGCCGGCCTCTGTCGGCCACTGTCCTCCTCATCTTCAAGGCTCTTTTTGTCTCCTCTGCAAAACTTCTTGAACCACTACTACACTGTACGTTCATTAGCAGTTCCTGGGCCAAATGCGTTGTTGATATTACAAATTGTCTCCACAGCTTTACGGCCCATTTTGAACTCAAATAAAAAGATTGCTTGAATTTGCTTTTTTCTAACATTATTTCCCTAGTCTAAAATAAATATAAACAGCAAGTAAGGCATTAGCAAAAAAATAAAGCACAAGAAATGTGCATTAAAATGATGTATGACATGACCACATTTAAGAATGTATTCCAATATCAAACAGCAAAATTCAACAATGCAAAACCGCAATTACTTTGCATCAACCTAATAATTAACTGGGTTTTTTATTTTGGGGTGGGGGGCGGGGTCCATGCTGCACGGCTTGTGGGATCTCAGTTTCCTGACCAGGGACTGAACCAGGCCATGGCAGTGAAAGGCTGGAATCCTAACAGCTAGATTACCATGGAATTCCCTAACTTTTTATTTTAAAAATATATTCCTTTATAAAAGAAAATGTTCTTTATAGATTTTTCTACTTCTATGTGACATGATCCTGGTTAGGCAAAAGCACTCCCCATGGCACCCATACAGGACTGCCAAGGACAGACCTAAAGGCACCGGCCATGTAATAAATGAACAAAGGAGATGGGCAAATGACAGGCCATGAGAAGCATAGCAAGTTCCATTTTGGTGAAAATAGCCTATTATGTTAATTGGCATGTAGTTGATTTCAGTAGTTTTTATTTGTTTATTTTGAGGTTAAGGACACACATTATGCCAAGGCTCAGATGGGTGGAATTTCATATTGAGACAGAAAACAAAACAGTCTCGATGGAAAATTTCAGCAGTGAGCTAAGGTGTTTCTGTTTGTTGTTGCTTTTAATGTACAAATATAGTTGTAAGGCATAGAAACATCAAATTTCTCTGAAGCCATTTAGAACTTATTTTAAACTTATTTATGGAGAATATAGCACACCCTTGATACATAAGTCATGTTTTTTCAACCTCTCTGTTCATGGAATTATCAATTCTGAAAATGCTCATGAATTATTATATCTTTCTGTGAGCAATTTTTTGAAGGTTAGTTTTGAAAATATTTTTAAGATTATATATTCCAGAGGGAATGTATGTTTTCCAGCTTTCATGAACTGAGATATTTTAAAACAATATCCATTAGTTTAGTTACAGAAAAGTTGTGATATTTTTCAATGAATTTTGACATGTCTGTTTCCTTTTTAGAAAACTTTTTTAAAAAATTGTTTGTAGGGCTTAGACCCAGACGAGACTGCTGGAGTCTTTCAATAAATACCCCTTTTCCACTCTAGCAAAGCCATTACAATTTGTTTCTGTTCTCCTAGAAGTTATCTCACACCACCTAAAGGGCACAGATGCTTTTCCAGTTACCTAAAACTACAATGAATAAAGACAAATACACACACACACACACACACACACACACACACACACACACTCCTTTTTAATTAGTCATATATAGAGACTTCTAGTATAAATGCCAGAAAAAAAGGAGTGAGTTAGGAATTGGGCAGGGGCACAGAACAGGTAATGGTCCATGCAGATGTGGCCTGGGAAGAAGTGCGACAAAATGAGGGTATAGGATAGAGGGCAGTGAACACCAATACTTGGGATACACCAATACAAGAACGTGGGAACGCTCTTGGAAGCCCAGCCAGCATTCTGCCTTGGCCAGTAGAGGACCACTTTCTTTTTTAATCCTCCTTTTCACCTACAATCCCTTCCTTGCCATCCCCCACTTCCATCTTGCCTTTCTCTTTTGCCTTGTCAGCTCTATCAGTGATCTTTCAGGCAATGCTGGAGCTAGGAATTCAGCCAGTTTTTAAAAGGTAGGACTTCTGACCCCTACCCCTTTCTGGGGGCCAAGTTCAGGGGTATGATGGGGAGTGGAGGCTGCACTGCTACTCAATGACCAGGTCTGCAGAAGTCAAGAGCCAGCAGCCCTGCAAGAAGCCTCCAGCCCAGGACCCAGCTTTGACCATGTACGGGGCTACTGTCCCTTTGGTAGACTATAGCTCTTCATATTTAATTGCTAGTGGAGCAAAACTATAAATCTGAACTTGTAAGAATTCAGTTTCAATCCTCAACTAGCTGGGCAACCGTGTGATCACCTGCCCCTCCCTGGACTTCAGTTTGCTCACTTGGAAAGCAAAGGATCTGATCCATGCCAGCGCTGGCTCTATAATTACTGCTTGTGAACTCACATGTGTTTGGCACTTGGCAGCAGGCTCTGGTTTACATAACCTGTTCTACCAACTAAAAATTGTCCTGCAGAAAAACCACTGCCCTTTAACAGGATGCAGGACCTGGTTGAACACATTCTTTACATGGGAAGATTGTGAGGACCTATCTTGAGAGTGAACTCTGAAAAGGACCACTTCACCTCTTTAAGGGATAGCCCCCCACCAGCCCCCTGGCTAGTCTACTCTGGTTATTTAGTCATCAGTCACAGCACATTCTTCGTGCCATGTAACCCAAGTTCCTTCTTTGGTAGTTTCTTCCCTAGCCTCGCTAGAGATTGGTCACTATCTGCTCCAACATTTCAGAGACCATACAATAAAACACAATGCCTGCAGTACCCACCAGAGGTTCCTCCAAGGGTCAACTCAATATTCAGACTCACAAGCCTTCTGGAGGCCACATGTGGCTTTAGTCAAGAAAATGTAGGGAACAGATAGCCAGCCTGGCAGCATCAAGGATTCATCTCATGGGAACTCAGCCCTCAGTCTAGCATAGCACTCATCTCGGGTGCAGGAGATAAGAGCGTGGTTGCACAGATGTAGGTGCCTCCCCAGCTTAGAAGACATTATATTTGGTAGTAATTCCAGGAGAATAGTTTCTAGGTTCCTCCCAAAGACAAGCACAATTCAAAAAGTCACCACATTCAGAGAGGTCCAAAGAATGGCTCCCAGTCAAGTATTTATAGTTCAGTTAGGTATTTATAGAACAAATCAGTGTTGTAAAACATACCTCATTCTCCCCCATTTGGACACTGGGGCTTTGGAGAAGTAATGATAAGTGATAGAGCCAAGATCTCTTTACTCCAAGGGCCATAGTTCCTTCTATTCTATCACAGCTGCCTCATTTGAATGGAACGCTGATCTTCACTATGACGGTGGCCTAGTCTTAATTTGAGTGTACTTAAAAGAAATATATCTTAATATTTTCTGAAGTGCAATGTAATCTCATGTGCTTAGTCACTCAGTCACGTCTGACTCTGCAACTCCATAGTCTGTAGCTTGCCAGGCTCCTCTGTCCATGCGGATTCTCCAGGCCAGAATACTGGAGTGGGTTACCATGCCCTCTTCCAGAGGATCTTCTCAACCTAGGGAGCAAACCCAGGTCTCCTGCATTGCGGGTGGATTCTTTACCATCTGAGCCACCAGGGAAGCCCAATGTTATCTCATAATTGGTCTTATTTGTGATCATTTCAGGGAGTATTTACATGCAGGTTAAATTAGCAAATACATCTGAAAACACCTGGCACACAGTGGGCTTTCAGTAAATGTTTATTGAATCTGCCTTGTACTTCCTAAATTGGGTCCCCATGTGATTTCTTAGGACCACAGTTTTGGCCCATTAGTCTCCTGAGTCATGTTATACAGGGTGGCCATCCAGGGTCACAGCAAACTTCATTGCATGGAGCTCCATACTTTATAACGACCCTAATAACATTCATCCCCAAACAACAACTAACAGCAAGTACAGGGTCTTCTACCCTTAGGTCAGTAGGCTGCAATGTAGTTAGCTGTGGAGAGTTGTGTCTCCCAGACCATGCTTTCCAAGTGCAGCTGAAGGACAAAGCCAACCAGACACAAAGCAGGAAACCCATGAGCTATAACTTGAGCTAGCTGGGCTCCCTCCTTCCAAAGGGACCAGGGAGGGCATTGTAAGTGTCTCTACACAAGAAGGACTTGAGTGAACGCCTTAGCAGGTATTGCCATTCAGCCTTCTCTTCAAGAAAAGCAGGCAGGGAACATAGTTGGTGTAACTGAAAGGTCACCACACCAGGAACAGGTGATTAAACAACACAAAGACCCATCATAACCTGGCCCTGACACTGGCCCTCATAAACACATTCTCACCTCCACACATCAGGCTTCTTCTCCTAGAAGGCTGTATCCTTCATCTTCCCAACTGATAAACCCGACTCATCTTTCCATACCCAGTTCAAGCCTTCCAGAACTGATGTTTGTAAGAATGTTTTCCTCCATGTTCTCAAAGGGCTTGGTCCTTGCTTCATCAGATGAGTTGAATTTGAAATTTTTGCGTATGGCATGACTGACTCTCTGCCTTAACTGAGAATTAAGAGTAGGCACTTAAAATGTATTTGTGGGATAAAAAACAAGATGAAGAGCATAGGGAACTATATTCAATATCCTGTACTAAACCATAATGGAAAAGAATCTGTAAAAGAAAATCACATTGCCGTATAGCAGAAACTAACACAACACTGTAAATCAACTATAATTTAATAAAATAAAATATAAAAAATTATTCTTGGAATGACTCATTAATTTAACAAATATTTACTGAGTGTATACTTTGTGCCAGATATTGTTCTAGGTTAAGGATGGAATGGCGATATTTATGAAGACTCCTGAAAGGTGAGAAAATGTAAGGCAAAGGCAGGGAGAGGAACAGAGGCAGGCTAGCTGCTCACAAAGCTCCCATTTCCTGGTCTTCTTGCCTGTGTAGCTCTGCTGTGTTCCTCTGCCTCCCTTGGTGTGTTGAGTGTAGTTATCTGACTGGGTTCTAAGCCAGTGTGATGTGGTTACAAAGAAAGGTATTAACACCAGACCCGACCCATGAAAATCTCTGTTGCATGATCCTTCACACTCTTTCCCTTTCCAGTATGTTGATGCACTTGAGTATGGCGTGACCTTGAGAAACATTCAAAATGAGCCATAGCAGGAAGGAGCCTGGATCACCACTTAGAGGAGAGTAGAGAGGGCTCACAGGAGCCCCAGGAGCAAAAATAGATGCCTCTGGGCTATCAGGCAGTCCACGGTCCAAAAGTCTATTTGTGTTGACCCTTTTAAGGGTTTTTTATGTTTTTTTTTTAAGCATGAGACTTAAAATAATAACAATAGAAAATTTTAAAGCATTAGTTTAAAATGATAGATGTTCTATTGTGGAATGAGAATTATGTACCATTTCGAGGGTATTGTAAAAGTTAATTCTCAAGAAAATGGTAAAGCTGCTTAGTTAGGGCTGTTTAAGAGAGGCTTTCTGTTATGGCCTAAGGTTTTTTAAAAAAAAAAAAAACAAATACCTCAAAATTGTCATTTCAAACAGACATTTGGACAATCAACCCTATTATAATCCAGAGACTTCTCCTGATGTTTTTCCCTAATTCTGTTCTTTGCTTCCATAGTCCAGTATATTCTTTGCTCTAGAATGTTAGTTCACTGAAATAGGGGCTCCATTCTTTCACTCAGTGAGTTTTGTTGAGGACCTTCTACACACCAGAGAAACAAGACAGAGGGGTTTTCCCCAGAAGCTCAGGAGCAAAGAAGGCCTGGCTGATAAAGGTGGTGCTAGGGCGGGTGGGGATAGCGGTGGTCAGTGTCAACCCAGTGGGGGCTTGGACCCCATCAAGAGGTTATTGTTTCCAGCATAAGGAAAGAAGCCTCAAAGACTCCTCTGTAACCACAGCTGGGCAGGATACCACAGCTGGGCAGGATACCACAGCTGGGCAGGATACCACAGCTGGGCAGAGAGAGTGCACAGAGTTTTCACTGGAGGGAAACTGGAGGCCCTGTGCCCAAACAGAGTGGGAGGCCACAGCCACACCTGGGGTCATCAGTAATCCACAGCAGGCATTTTGTACGTGGTTTTAGATGAATTACTTTAATGGAGAGAATACTTTCTGAAATCTGAACAATTGCATAAGGATAGAATTTTCATTTTTGATAATAAAGGCCCATTAGCCCATTGCTCCAGGAAGTCTGGTTTGTATCTGGCACCAGGCCTAGTAAATACAGGACACTCTCAGTTTCAAATACTATGTGTATGAATCACTGAAACAGCCTACATATGTTAATACTGCATGCATGCTGAGTTGCTTCAGTTGTGTCCAATTCTGCGACCCCCTGGAGTGTAGCCCGCCAGGCTCCTCGGTCCATGGAATTTCCCAGCAAGAATAATGGAGTGGGTTTCCATTTCCTCCTCCAGGGGATCTTGCTGACCCAGGAATTGAACCCATGTCTTGTAAGTCTCCTGCATTGGCAGACAGGTTCCTTACCACCAGCTCCACCTGGGAAGCCCCTATGTTAATATTTTGGCATTAATGACAGAAAGGTAGACTCTGGAGTCAGATTACCTGGGATTTTAAACCCAACTGGGCTTCCCTGGTAGCTCAGCTGGTAAAGAATCCACTTGCAATGCAGGAGACCCTGGTTCAATTCCTGGGTCAGGAAGATCCGCTGGAGAAGGGATAGACTACCCACTCCAGTATTCTTGAGTTTCCTTGGTGGCTCAGGTGGTAAAGAATCTACCTGCAATGAGGGAGACCTGGGTTTGATCCCTGGGTTGAGAAGATCCCCTGCAGGAGGGCATGGCAATCCACTCCAGTACTCTTGCCTGGAGAATCCTCATGGACAGAAGAGCCTGGCAGGCTACAATCCATGAGGTCACACAGACCTGGGTTTGATCCCTCGGTTTGGAGGGATCCCACTAGAAACAATGCATGATCTCTAATGATCCAGTCAAAATTACTCAAATATTGTAACAAGAGTGAACTGATAATATTCATGTTTACCTGGCACAAGAGGAAGGAATGAAGAGACCAAGAAAAAGTCAAGCGGCAATCATTTAGAATTGTTGCATTAAAAGTGAGCAATTTCAAACAAGGCTTTTTTTTAATTTATTTTTTTTAAATTTTACTTTACAATACTGTATTGGTTTTGCCATACTTCTAAGTCACTTCAGTTGTGTCTGACTCTGTGTGACCCCATAGACAGCAGCCCACCAGGCTCCCCCGTCCCTGGGATTCTCCAGGCAAGAACACTGGAGTGGGTTGCCATTTCCTTCTCCAATGCATGAAAGTGAAAAGTGAAAGAGAAGTCGCTCAACCGTGTCTCACTCTTCGAGACCCTATGGACTGCAGCCTACCAGGCTCCTCCGTCCATGGGATTTGCCAGGCAAGCGTACTGGAGTGGGGTGCCATTGACGTGAATCCAGCTTTTAAAAGAACTATCTCACCCGAAGTTGTTTTTTGCAAGCCACAGGAGACAGCACCACCTACTGGCCATGTAATTTGCCCAGGGGATAAGAAGGGGGAAAGAGGGTGGCGATTAATTCAGGGGTAAAACTGCCCCAAAGATTTAAATTTCCAGCTGTTTTGGTCTTGATGCCACCTGGATGGCTGAGTCCCTTCTCCATAAAGAGGCTCAGAGCCCACTGAAGATTTCTTGTTCATAAAAAACTCCTGATCTCTAGAATCTCTGGAGAAGGAATGGAAAATGATGTGATCTGCGTTTTGACTGCAAGGAGCCAAGCTGCTGGTCTAGAGCAAACTCCCCCACACATTTGAATCACCTGCAAAGCTTCAACAAGCAGGATGCACAGGCCTTATCTAGACCAGTGAAGCACTCTTGGGTGGGACCCAGGTGTCAGTGACTTTTAGATCTTCTCAAGTGACTGGAATGTATAGCCAAGACCTGCTCCTATCGGGGCAGCAGCCCATCCCCAGCTAGTTTTGCCTGATGCTCATCTCAGCCTTTAGGCTGAGCAGAAATCAGCAGAATGACGTGTGTGTGCTCCTGTGCTGTCCCGGGGCTGTGACCAGATGATGCCTTCCTCGGGGTCAGAGAGGCTCCCACATGAGCATCTACATCCCATTTTTAAAAACAGCTCTAGTGAGGTCTAATAAATTTCATATACACAGGTTATGATTTAAGGTTTGCTATAATCTGGTCCTATCACTCCACGGGAAATAGATGGGGAAACAGTGGAAACAGTGTCAGACTTTATTTTTGGGGGCTCCAAAATCACTGCAGATGGTGATTGCAGCCATGAAATTAAAAGACACTTACTCCTTGGAAGGAAAGTTATGACCAACCTAGATAGCACATTGAAAAGCAGAGACATTACTTTGCCAACCAAGGCTTGTCTAGTCAAGGCTATGGTTTTTCCAGTGGTCATGTATGGATGTGAGAGTTGAACTGTGAAGAAAGATGAGCACTGAAGAATTGATGATTTTGAACTGTGGTGTTGGAGAAGACACTTGAGAGTCCCTTGGGCTGCAAGGAGATCCAACCAGTCCATCCTAAAGGAGATTAGTCCTGGGTGTTCAATGGAAGGACTGATGCTGAAGCTGAAACTCTAATACTTTGGCCACCTCATGCGAAGAGTTGACTCATTGGAAAAGACTCTGATGCTGGGAGGGATTGGGGGCAGGAGAAGAGGACGACAGAGGATGAGATGGCTGGATGGCATCACCAACTTGATGGATGTGAGTTTGCGTGAACTCTGGGAGTTGGTGATGGACAGGGAGGCCTGGCGTGCTGCAATTCATGGGGTTGCAGAGAGCTGGACATGACTGAGCGACTGAACTGAACTGAACTGAACTGAACTGATACCCATGAATAGTCATGTATGGGTGGGACTGCTTTTTAATACACTGTCTAGGTTTGTCATAGCTTTGCTCCTTGGAAGAAAAGGTATGACAAACCTAGACAATGTATCCATACAGCCAAAGCTATGGTTTTTTCAGTAGCTATGTATGGGTGTGAGAGTTGGACCATAAAGAAGGCTGAGCACCAAAGAATTGATGCTTTTAAACTGTGGTGTTGGAGAAGACTCTTGAGAGTGGAAGATCAAACGAGTCAGTCCTAAAGGAAATCAACCCTGAATATTCATTGGAAGGACTGATACTGAAGCTGAAGCTCCAGTACTTTGGCCATGACTGAACAACTGGACAACAAATACTCGTGCAACCTTCACCACCATCAAGATAATGAGCATACTCTTCGAGGCTGAACTGAGAGACTCCTGCTTTATACTGTTTCATAACTATTTACTATTTACTATTCTATGCAGGGCATTGTTCTGGGTGAGAAAGAAACACAGACTTACCTAGTGCAGGACCTCTTTCCTGGAGAAGCGAGTTCCAGGTCTCACACAAGGGAGGGGATACTTCTGCTTGAGAGGGCTGTGTAGAGAAGAGGAGGATTAGAGAAAGTTGGTCAGAGGAGATGGTGGTTTAGCTGTTCTAGACAGAAGGAGGTGTATGTTAGGCAGTTGAAGGAAAGGGGTGTGTCAAGCGTAGGATACAGCATAGGCCAAAAGTGGAGGCAGAAGGAGGTGGCATGTTTAGGGAGAAGCTGGTGTGCCAGTGTCAGTGCACTGCTGGGGAGGGGAGAGGCATGGGGTGGGCAGGAGCGGCCAAGCTGGTGCTGTTGGCGCCATAGCAGGAGTGAACAAGGAGCCGCAAGGAGACTGACTGGGCCCTCTGTGCTTCAGTCTCTCAGTGCAGAGCCCCTGAGACCCCTAACCAAGGAAGTGCCATGATCAAACTCACCTCTTAGAAAGTTCGTTCTGACAGCCCTCTAGTGTTGCAGGACAGTCAGTTAGTAGACCTTTGCAGAAGTCCCAGTGAGCAGAAGCACATGAATTACAGCATATTATATAAGAATCAAAAGCAACTTCGGAGGCAAGAGCCATTTTCATAAACATTATACACACTTATATAGTCACACAATAGCAATGAAAGTCTCCCAAGAATGAATGTGCTCTGGTCCATGAAGCCCAGAGTTTTGAATGGCCCAGGACCTTTGAGAAGTGATGGAAACTGACATAGTGTAGTGAAGAGGGTCATGAGACAGGTGAGACTCTTTGAGAAGAAGTTCAAGTAGCCTACTTTTAGCACTAAATCCAGAATCATCTTCAAATGTAAAGGAGGTAACATGCACGTCAGAACTAGAGTCAGTGATGACAAGTTTCAGTTGTTCAGTCACTAAGTCATGTCTGATTTTCAGCAACTCAAGGGACGGCAGCACAGTAGGCTTCCCTGTCCTTCACTGTCTCCCAGAGCCTGCTCAAACTCATGTCCGTAGAGTCAATGATGACATCCAACCATCTCATCCTCTGTCGCCCCCTTCTCCTCTTGCCCTCAATCTTTCCCAGCATCAGGGTCATATCCAATGACTTGGTTCTTCACATCGGGTGGTCAAAGTATCGGAGCTTTAGCTTCAGCATCAGTGCTTCTAATGAATATTCAGGGTTGATTTCCTTCAGAATTGACTGGTTTGATCTCCTTGCTGTCCAAGGAACTCTCAAGAGTCTTCTCCAGCACCACAGTTCAAAAGCATCAACTCTTTGGTGCCCAGCCTTCTTTATGGTCCAACTCTCACATCTGTACATGACTACTGGAAAAACCATAGTTTTGACTATACACACCTTTGTTGGCAAAGTGATGTCTCTGCTTTCTAATATCCTGTCTAGGTCTGTCATCGTTTTCCTTCTAAGAAGAAAGCGTCTTTTAGTTTCATGGCTGCAATCACCGTCCGCGGTAATTTTGGAGCCCAAGAAAATAAAGTCTGTCACTGTTTTCATTTCTTCCCCATCTGTTTGCCATGACGTGATGGGACCGGATGCCATGATCTTCGTTTGTTGAATGTTGAGTTTTAAGCCAGCTTTTTCACTCTTCTCTTTCACCTTCATCAAGAGGTTCTTTAGTTCCTTTTCACATTCTGCCATTAGGGTGGTATCATCTGCATATCTGAGGTTGTTGGTATTTCTCCTGGCAACCTTGATTCTCCCGGCAACCTTGATTCCCTCTGTTGATTCATCCATCCTGGCATTTTGCATAATGTATTCTGCATATAAGTGAAATAAGCAGGGTGACAATCTACAGCCTTGATGTACTCCTTTCCCAATTTTGAACCAGTCTGTTGTTCCATGTCCAGTTCTAACTGTTGCTTCTTGACAAGCATACAGATTTCTCAGGAGGCAGGTAAGATGGTCTGGTATTCCCATCTCTTTAAGAATTTTCCCCAATTTGTTGTGATCCACACAGTCAAAGGTTTTAGTGTAGTCAATGAAGCAGATGTTTTTCTGGAATTCTCTTGCTCTTTCTATGATCCAGAGGATGTTGGCAATTTGATCCCTGGTTCCTCTGCCTTTTCTAAATCCAGCTTGAACATCTGGAAGTTCTCTGTTCATGTACTGTTGAAGCCTAGCTTAAAGGATTTTGAGCATTACCTTGCTAGTATGTAAAATGAGCGCAATTGTATGGTACTTTGACAAGTTACAGTGGTCAGTCAAAACTCACCGATTGATAACAGATGTTTTTACTGTGGGCATTAATAGAGCACATGAGTGTGTTGCTTATATTCTGTTTACCAGTTAGCCTTGACAACACAAGAGTAAACACAAGCTGTATAGATGAGGCTGCTTTCACCTGCAAAAAGAGAAATAATTACTCAAACTGGCCTAAAAGTAAAATCTAAAGACTTCAGGTATGGTCTGATCAGAGTACCAGCTCCATTTTCCCATGATTCTCTCAGTTTTGCCCTCTATGTGTCAGTTCAGCAAAACCAAAGCAGTTCAAGACCTCATACCTCAACCCCACTCTCCAGAACTCTCTCCTCCCACAAGTCTCCTACCAACATTTAAGCTTTATTCTAATTGTATCCACTTAGGCCATGTGCTCACTAAGTCGATCACTGTGGCAAGGGGGCATGGGATTCCACTGAAAGGCTTGGGCCAACCAAGGCCTACACTTGAAGCTGAGGGTCGGGGAGTTGGATCAATCCCATTCAAAATGCTTGGTTGCTTCATAATGGAAGAGTAGTGGGATATGCAGGGGAAGACGCCAGAAATGTCTACTCTATGATAAAAAAAATTACCTTGGGTAGGGACTTCTCTGGTGGTTAAGTGGTGAAGAATCTGCCTTCCAATGCAGGGGATGGAGGTTTGACTGGTCGGGGAATTGAAATCCCACATACCACAGTGAAACTAAGCTGGGACCCCACAGCTACTGAGCCCACGTGCTCTAGAGCCTGCGTTCCACAAGAGAAGCCCACAGACTTCTCTAAATAAGGACCCAGTGCAGCCAAATGTTTATTTTTAAATTACCTTGGGTAATCCAACTGCGCCTAATGACCAGATGTTAATCAATTCGGTTTACCACATGTCAGGTTTGCTATTAAAAGTGAAACGTAACCGCCATTTGCATCACCCCAAGTCCCAAACACAAGGAAGGACACCATCTATTAAAGACACTTTATTTGTCATATTTTATAGTTAACAGTCAAGGACAAATAATAATAATAATAATAAAATAACTTGCACGGAGACAGGACATTAGACATAAGCAAGGATACTGTTAACATTAAAGAAAGACTGTGCTCGAGGTGACTGCCCCCATTCTTGGCTGTGTGTATGTTGGTGGCCGCTGCTGAGCCTCTGAGGGAAGGCTGATGCTTTGGTGAAGTACCTCTGGAATCTGTATCACAAGGCTCGAGGGACATTTCCAGTCCAGGCCTTCTAGTTGACATTAAGAAGATCCTGCATTGCCAGTAACTGCTCCTCAAAAACTAAGAGACATGTCTCTTTTTCTGTCCCCTGGGTGTGAGGCCAGGTCACAAACTCCCAGCAGGAAAATAAAATCCCTATATTTGAGGAACAGAAGTACCATCTCTGTTTTAACTTGCCAGAGAATGAACTTGAGCACCTTGAAGGATGGTATCTCCTCCCATTGCCTGCGACCTCCATAGCTGGTGTGTAAGAGTCTTCCAAAATTAGGCCACTTATCTGCAGTGTATCAACTCCAAGCAACATTATTCTAGACTCTTGCGGGAGTAAATAATCCTGGGGAACTTCCTTCTAGATAGGAAATAGTTATTGTTGCCCCACCATGAAGAAAAACTAACCACTGTCCTGACTGGAGCAAATCAACTATCTTGCAAATGCTCACAGTATCTATATGCATTTAATTTCATAGGTACTTAGCAAACAAACTGTATTCATTGTAAATAGTCACAACTTCCATTCGGAGAGGCTAGATGTTGGATGGAAGAGAAGTACCAAAGGCTGGATCTTCAAGGCTGCTCCCTTCTCCATCAGTCTTTTGAACATTCAAAATAAAAGCTTATATGTTAGGTTGAGGGGCTGTAGATGGATCCAAATTCTTAGAAAATTCTAGACAAAATGAGAGAGGGGAGGGGAACTCTTAGAAAAGTATTCCAACAGAAATGTATAAGAAAATTTAGTTTCATAAGTGATTAACATTGTTTTAAATATTATTTGAATAATATTATTCAAATAGCTCTTTATGCACTTTGGCTTATTTGATCTTTATCCTCTGAAGTAGACTTCATTTAGTCCATTTCACAGAGGAGTAAACTAACCCAGAGAAGTCAAATAACCTGTCAGAGATCACACAGCTCACGGCAGGAAGGGCCAGACTGTGAACCAGGTCTGTCAGATTCTAAATCCCATGCGTACTCAGCCACTAAAGGCCTTTCTTCAGAGGCAATACTTGAAGTAAGTATTCCACCAGTGTGGAGGCTTGAAGTGAGTTCAACGGAAGGTTCATCTCATGTAGGACCAACAGGCATCCATGGGACATCCATTCTCGACTACTGCTGACTGGACCCTGTGTCCAGCCCCACGTGGCGCACTTTGTGCAGATCACCCCTTCACGCACACATGAAACACTTAGAGCCCATGAGTAAAGGAAAATCAATCATGAGATTTTAAAATGAAACGATTCAGATTTTCCCAGAATATTCAAAGTGCGTTAACACTCTCAAAGGATGACCTGCTCACCCGGGCCACCCGCAGAAGCTGAGCTCAAATCTGGGAAGCGGGGATGCTGTGACCCCCTTCCCGGCCCTTCCCCCAACCTCCTAGGTCCTCCTTCTCTGCAGCCTCTTTATTTTTCTTCTCTCCTGGGATGCCTCACCCCTCCTTCTTCCTCTTTCTCCCCACTCTTCCTCTTTTAAACAAGTCATTTTCCTCCTTGCCTCTTCTGTTTCCCCCTCCTCTTCTCCGGCCTCTTCTCCTTTGCCTTCTGTCTTGTCACTCCTTGCAGGAGTCTCCTCTGACAGGCTTTCTCCCTTCAGTATTTCATTCGGTCACACTGAGCAATGCCAGCTACAATTCTCTAATACAAGTCTCAGGATAACAAGCTATTCACCTTGAAAGTCCTCCCAAGGGAAAGAATATTACCAGCCTCACTTGTTACTTTAGAAATTGACCAGGTTGCCTTGTGGTCTGGGTGGGGAGGAGAGGAGAGATTTGCTTTTATGTGGGCTGGCTGGAAAGGACCCATGTAAACAGAACCATGCTTACATCCAATAGTCCTTCCCAGGCCAGACCTAGGTTGGGTCCTAGGGCCTTCAGCAGTCTAGGAATTATCACAACCACTGGAGTTATAGCCCAAGAAATGTATAATTTAAAGAGACATTAAGGGCATCTGAATTAAGCTTCCCTTTTTACAGCTGAGGAAATAGATGGTGAGAGAAATTAAGTGGTGTGTCTAAAGTCACATAGATGGTCACTGTTAGGGACCCACTGGTGGCTAATTATAATAGCTTCCTGATGAAAAATAAAAAAGGTCTACGGGGCAGCCAGGGCTGCTGCTGATATAGTAGCCAGGTCCCAAGTCTGCCCTGGGGCATTTCACTTAACAAAGGCAAATAGAAAGCACACAATACTCACCTAATAGTCTGGTAGGGTGTAGGCCCCTGTGTAGGGGTTCTGTGACTCGCTGTCTCTGGGCAGGTTCACCCTGACCTTAGGGAAGATGCTCCCCTCTGCTCCTAGATTGCTAAAGCCAGTCTCCTTGAGTCTCAGATTTTGTGAATCCTTCTCGATCAAGGTCTCTTCCTCTACATCCCTGCCTTTGTTCTTTAACCTGTTAATTGGTAACAGAAATTAGGATGTGACAGTGGTGGCAAGTTCCTTGAAGCAAATGTTAATATTCTTTTTTCAATATGTAAATTTTTTAAATAATTTCAAATTTACATGTAAGTTACAAAAAAAATTACACAAAGCTCCCATACATCTGTCACTCAGAGTCCCCAACTGTTAACATTCCTGAACCATTTAAGAATAAGCTACAGACCTGATGTAATACTTCAGTACTTCATTCAGTGTAGATTCCCTGACTCGCCTCATAAGCTCCATGTAAACATCAAAACCAGAACATTATCCTGATCCAACATTACCATCTATTAGTAATTCTGCCTGTCATATTACATTTTGCTAATAATGTTAGTATTTGTCAGTGTGCCTTTGAATTACTTATGGAAATGATAGTAAAAGTTAAAGAAAAAGGATGATTTGTAATACAGTTTTTCATTCAAGCAAAGTCAATTCTATAGAAGCACCTCAGTGAAGAAGATGAGTTCAGGCATAAAGGTCTTAAGGAGAAATAGAAGTTTCCCAGGATCTGCTGCGAGCCCTCAAGGACCTCAAATGTAAGCATTCAGTGCCAAGTGGAAGGATTTGAGGCGAGGGAGGCACTTGCCTCCCTGCCAGCTAACTCTGATCGTGACCATTCTTTCCTTCTGGCCCACAGTCACCAACAGTGCTGCTCTCTTAGAGTGGGTGGTAGGGCCAGAGGCATCCGTGAAGGCCACAGCACGGTCCAAGGGTGACTCTCAGGCCTGGGGTGTTGTAAAGGACGACCCACTCGCCTGCTGACCCTGATAGCCAGCCTAGCCCACCACAGAGTTCCTCCCTGTGACAACACTCCTGTCTAAGGTGGCTGAGAAGAGGCTCCCTTCCCTTGGGAGTGGGCAAGAAATTCTAATTCTTGGAGGGCTTCGGGAGAAATGAATCCAAGGCTGAGCTAAGAGCAAAACCGGGCTCTGCAGCAGGAAGAGGGAACTGAGAACCAAGACTGTTCCAGGACACAGCTCTATTGCAGCCCCTGAGGGCCCTGGAGACATGGCAGTGAGCCGGTTCTCCGTGGAGGAGGCAGCCTTGCTCCGGAGCTGAATGTCCTGGGCCCCCTCCCCCTGGGAAAGGGAAGGCCATGTTCCCAGTTCCCAGCTTGGCATCCTTGCAATCAAGTCTCTGGGGAAGAGTTAATAACAAAATGGAGTGAAAAGGGAAAAAAAAAAGAAGAAACAAAATACTTTAGGAATGAAAACTATTTGTCCTCTCACATTACAGTGCAAGAAAACCTATTTGCCAAAATATAAGCTATGAGCCAAATGCTACTTTTAAAAAGTAGCTTTTCATTTTTTTAAATCAGAGTGGCTCCTCACTTGGCACATCTAGAATGGAATAGATGATAGCATTCCATCCCTGTTAATGGAGGGAACTTTATCTAAATGTAGAATGAATGAATGGACCCTACTTAAGTTTTTAAAAAGGGCACTTAAGGCACCAAACTGAAAAAACACCATGCAGAGATAATGTTTCTACTTAAAACCCAGGAGGCTCAGGTGAGGTGTCCTTGTCCTTGTGTTAGTCACTCCGTCACGTTCAACTCTGTGACCCCATGGACTGTAGCCTACCAGGCTCCTCTGTCCATAGGATTCTCCAAACAAGAATACTGGAGTGGGTTGCCATGACCTTCTCCAGGGGATCTTCCCAACCCAGGGATCAAACCCAGGTCTCCTGCATTGTAGGCATATTCTTCATCATCTGACCACCAGGGATGTTAGGCTATTTGCAGAGAGATTCTGGGAAGGGGTGACTTGATGAAAATTATATTTGACAATATCAATGGAGTTAAATATTGCTAACAAAATATTTTTTGTTTTGGTTTTGGTTTTTCGGTTGTTTTTTTTTTTTTTTTTTTTTTGAGCAAATAAAGGTTTATTGTAGGGCAAACAAGGAGAATGAGTGGCTCATGCTCAAAAATACCCAAACTACCCAGAGCGTTTTTAATGACCTCAGAAAATGGTTGCTGTGTCACTTTATAGGCTTCCCTGGTGGCTCAGATGGTGAAGAATCTGCCTACAATGCAGGAGACCTGGGTTCAGTCCCAGGCTTGGGAAGATCCCCTGGAGAAGGGAATGGCCACCCACTCCCCTGGACAGAGGAGCCTGGTGGGCTAACAACCCATGGGGTCACAGAGTCAGACACTACTGAGCAACTAACACTGAGGTCACTTTATAGTATTAACCAAAAACAAACCTCAACAAAAAATTTTAAAGCACAAAAGATACAAAATTCATTTTAAACAGTAGCCAAAAACCTAGAAGGATGTATGCCAAAATGTTGGTTGTTTCAGGGTGGTGGGTTTTGTGGGTGATTTTTTCATTCTGCTCTCTTACACATGTTCTATTTTCTTCAGTGAATCATGTGTAGCTTATAGAATCAGAAGAAAGTTCTGATGATAAAAGGTCAACGGTATTAGAGAGGTCTCGCCTTATTTTCCTTCTGTTGCCTGGGAAAGGCTGGGTGTGTTTGGAAACCAGAGTGTAGTGCTGATGGTGCTGTGACCCAAGAAAGGGACACTTCGTCCCATATACCTCGTTGAGACGATGAGTGCAATCAGCATGCCAAGAATAAGGACGCCAGCAATGGTGCCCACGATCGTGAGGATCAGCTGAAATGCTGAAAGGGAAAAGAGAAGAGTAGGAACAGCTTCCCCCAAGCAGACCCGCCCCCCCCCCCAACCCCTCTACTGCACAGGTATGGGAATTCTCAGTGGTTTCTGGCCAAGAACATAATGGGGCTCTGGTCTGTGACCCCCACTTCCAGGGCCAGGATGAGTGGGTGGCTCACTTCCTTTAACCCTATGTCCACTGTTTCCCCCAACTGTGTCTTCAGAACTCAGAGAGACAAACTTGCCAGACGAAAGAAGACCATAAACACGACGGAGGCCGTGGTGGCAGGCCTTCCTGGGCTTCGTAGGGAGTGGGATCTCACCTGAGGTCCCCTCTACCTCCCTACCTCTGCTGCCTTTGCCTGCCGCCATAGCTGATTTTGCTGATAAACTTAGGGGAACTCGGTTGCAGTTAACTCTGTCACTAACAGAGAAGCCAGGTAAAGGCTGGATGGGATCGGTGAGGGAAGAGTCTGGAGGTTCATTCCCACTCAGTCTCCTCTAGATCTGCTCTGTTTAGAGTTCCTGAGCACTTAAAATGTCGTCCTGATGTGGCATGTCAGTGTAACGTACCCAGTGGATTTCAAACACATAGGATGAAAAAAAAATTGTGAAATATCTCTAATAATTCTTACATTGATTGCCTGCTAAAATGATACTATTTTCCATATAGTGAGTGAAATAACATTTCATTGAAAATCAATTTCACCTATTTCTCTTTACTTTTAAAATGTTACGTAGAATTTTTAAAATCTGAAATTAAGTCTGAAGTCCATGTTGCATTTTGATTGGTCAGTGCTGCTCTAGATCTTCCTGCTCCATGACTGCCCTTTATGCCACCTCTAACTAACCAGGATGCATGGGGCCATTGATCATTAAGTCTGGAAAAAAGCCTCAAAGGTCATCTGATCCAAACTTCTCATGTTATAGATGGAGACACTGAAAGCCCAGAAGGAAGAAATGACCTATCAAACCCAGGTTCACAATAAAATACAGCAGAAAAGAAAAGCATTTCTCACCACTAACTTTGTGGCTGGCTGGGAAACTAACAGAAATATTTCCTTCACCTTGGGTCATTGATCTTTAGTTCATTATATAAAATTTTAAATAGAATAGAGTTAGCATTGCCCCAGTCTGGTGAGGGTAGGGCATGGGAGGGAACAAAGCAACTGAATTTACAGCAATATATCCCAAACGTGGAAAAGAGGGAAAAATTGTTAAAAAACACTAGTAAAACAAAAAGACGCTTTGAGTATTTAAATGTCTGGTTTCTAGTTTTGCTCCACTATGAACGTAAACATTTTTGGAATATGCTGGTCTTTATCCTTTCTAGTAGCAGACAATGAATATTTAATCTAATGCAGGAAATGAATACAATGTTGGGACAACCTTCTTTGGCCTGGGACAAGTCCAGGGGTTCCAGCCCATCTCTTGGGCTGAGTTCTACTGTTTCCCATAGCTGAGAGGCTCTACCCATGACCTAAGGGTGGGCATGGACTGGCCTGACCCAGAAGACAAACTCCAGGCAGATTTTCTTTCTCTTTATGTCAGAGACTTTGGGGGACTGGACAGAATTTTGAATGTGGTCAATGTCTGTTTCTCAGAAGCTTAACAACAAAGCAAGACTTTTGTACTCACAGTCTTCACAGTTGACTCCACTGTAGCCAAACGCACACCTAAAATACAAGAAGGAATAGGAAAGTGTGGTAAAGAACCTTATGAAAGCAGGTCAGAGTTCCTACCCAACCTCCATGTCTCCCATGCATCCTTCTTTCATTGTCTGCTCCCCGTTCTGTCTCCTCTTTCTCTTTTCTTCCTTATGCACCCCGACCTTCCAGCTAAGTACCTTTCATGGCTCTCGGGAAGATTGAGGGGGCATACAGTCCTGTGTGGTTCCATTTGCTACCAACTGAATGCTCCATCTTCAGAGCACTGGGAGGATTCATCGGTTTGGGTGAAGATGAGTCCCAGAGGCCTAGCACTTAGTGGGACCCCTCAAGCTGTGAGACCACATGGTCACTCTGCTACTTATTTGCTGCCCTGTGAGCCGGGACCTGCCATTCATATTCTCTGAGCTTTAGTTTTATCACTTGAAAATGGGGGAATGAATACATTCCTGAAGTTGTTATTTGAGAAGCATTACCTACTGTAGTTCCCAGCACACAGATAAACGTTCGAAAATTGATGGTGGTGGCGGTGATGCTCTGAACCTTCCGCCAGTGAACCAACTTCCCAAGCTAAACTCGTACATACATTACAAGCTCTGTCCTTTTCACCTAGCCTTAGCTATGAAAAGATGAGAAAGGGGTGATTTCTCTTACGCTTGACAAGTTCTTTGATCATCTTCCTTGTAGCCTGGCAGGCACACGCAGGCAGCACTCCCGTTTTTCACTAGGCATTGCCTCTTGTGCTCTGTGTTGCACGTATCATTACACGAAGCTTCAAAAGAGAGGGATTTCTGGGTGATTTTCAGAAATAGCCTCTTCAACCCCAAAGTGACACATCGCAGAATATAATTTTTCACATTGCTTTTTCTGGGTGAAACTAGGCGCTCAGTGGCTGTGAAATGCTACGTGGACCTCCTCACCAGCTCTTACCCAAGGCTCCCTCCAGGCCTATAGAATGAAAGCCAAAATTCACATCCCTCAGACTCTGAAATGCACATGGAGGCTTGAGCAGGAAAGTGTGTACTTTGTGAGAATGCAGAAGGAAAGGGGAAAGAGGTGAGCCATTTGAAGCAGATGAACACTTACCAACACACATAGGCATCTGTGGGTTTGGTCTCGCCAGCCCCTCTTTGCACTCACATAGTAAACCACTGTCACAGTCATTTTGGCCATTCGGTTTTTTACAACCATAGTAATCACACCGATCTTGCGCTGAGAGGCACAAATAATTCAAAGACATACTTAGCAAGACAATATGGATAAGGTAACTTGTGAAAACACCTCGTTCCATTGTGGTCATCACTGCCTTTTAACACATTTTGGGATTCAACCAATGAAAATCCAAGATTCTGAAATTCAGCTCCCCAGTGGGTCTCTTCTGTAAATATTTCCTTATATTATTCAATTAAAATTAATTCAATCCCATGCAGTAGGATTATATTCAAATTCTCTTTTGCACCTAGCTCTTTGCTGGGTTCCAGAAAGGACACAGTAGCTGCATAAGTTTGAGACCCCATCTTTGGAGAGTTACATGTTTGTACCCATAGAAAGTTGCAACCAGCAACTTGTAGCACAGACTTTAAGTACAATGGGAATTCAGGGGCTCAGAGAGCTAAAGATAACATGGGGAAGGTGGAAATTGGGCTAAGTCTTGAAAGAGAGGAAAGATTTAATAGTCCGAGGCAAAGTCTAAGTGCAATAAACAAGGGATGAAAAGAAGGAAAGGATTGTTGTCTGAGAGTGATGGGACTGTACTTGGGCAGGGGAGAGGCAGTGAGGTGAGGTGGAAGAAAATAGAATTCTTGGCTCTGCAGTTGATGGTCTGGAGGCTTTTGTTCAATCATTTGATTTTTGGTGGGTTCAAGGTGTCTTCCACCTGTGAAATGGGGCTAATGCAAGTGTCTACTATAGGAGACTCAACAAATAATCATCCCTTTGTCCATTCATTGGTATAGCAGGGTTAGAAGGCTAGGTTAAGGCCACTGACTTTTATCCTACAAGTCTGAGAATCCATTGTAGATTCTGAGCAGAAGCATGGCCATGAGAAAATCATCTTTTAAGAATGTTAGTCTAGAAACAGACTGGAAGGCATTAGGGACAAAAAGATGAATCTGAGAATAGATTTGGGGGAGAGAATAGGAGCAGGTAGAAGATATGTGGTTACTCTCTTCCAAACATCCAACCCTGTAACTAACCTTCCTTTATCACCTGCTGTTTGAAAATGCCTCTAAGTAAAAACTCAGAGAAAGAGATTTTACAACTGTTGACACAGAAGACAGACTCTGTCTTTGCAGCTGAAATGAGAGAGCGGCAAAAGGTGTTTTTCTCTAAAAGTTTTGAGCACTCCCTTCCACGTGCTGGGCAGTTCATGCTCCTGTGGCCATCTCCAGCTGGCATCATTTGAGAATCTGTTAATGTATCTGTACCAGATACATAATGTACCAGAGCACATGCCTGGTCTCAGAGTGGAGAGATGCTGAGGGGAGTTGTCAAAAAGAGCAGTTCTTAGAGCTGAAGCTGAATGGTTTCAAGTTGACCAGGCTCAGAGCTAAGGCAGTTCAAGTAGAGCCAAATGAGAGAACTCCAAAGGGAACCCTAACTTTATCTTGAAGAATGCACTGGATATTTTCATTTGATGACCATTATGAGTGGTCCATCCCCAAGCTGATCGGGACTCTCAACTTCCTCACACTTGATAGAAATCTCATCTAGCCAAAAGTAGGGGGTACAGTAAGGTTTTGTCTTGCCTTGCTGACATTTTCATCTTCCAGGCGGGTATAGCTATTCTGACTACATGAATTGCTACTCTGGACCAAATTCTGACCCCCAAGGAGAAATTTATTGGCAGGTAGAAGTGACTGGTTCCTTGGAAGACAAGGACCAAGTGATAGCCGGAAACAGGAGTATGACTTGGAGAGAGTAAATATTGAAATGTTCAGAAAGGCTAAGATGTAGTTCCATGGTATGAGACTCTGGAAGATGAAAACAGTTAAGTAAAGTAAGAAGCTTTGAAAATGTAATCCTAACTGTGCAGCTGCAAATGACCCCCAATGAGCTATAAAAAAACAAAAGTGGGAGAAGGCCAGGTAATTTAAAGAAACTGGCATGGTTTGCACAGGAAATTCTCAGAGGAGAGACATAAACAAAATATAAAAAGAAAGTCCTCAAACCAAAGGTGGAAAATTAGAAGTATGACAGTCCAGAGCCCCAAATGAGTTCAGGCTTATTACAAGCAAAACCCAAAACAAGGACAACAAAAATCCAATTACAAAGAGCAAAGGGTTAAAAATAAAAAATGAGCAAATAAAGAGTGTGTGTGTTTCCCATGTCACAGGGGCTCATGGAAAGGCCAGGCCTGGTTGGTGTGTTTATAAAACAGCAAAAGTGAACTGTTACAGCTCTCCTATGGGCATGTACATCTGCCTAAAGGGGAACTATGTAACTAAAACTTTCTATAAGCATTTGGAAAGCTGTAACTTGGTATCGAGCTCTCTTGTTTCCTCCTTTCTTCATCTTTCCCAGTCCAGAGGCTATTTAGCCAAGGCTACCTTTGAAGATGCTAAAGCTGAAACTCCAGTACTTTGGCCACCTCATGCGAAGAGTTGACTCATTGGAAAAGACTCTGATGCTGGGAGGGATTGGGGACAGGAGGAGAAGGGGACGACAGAGGATGAGATGGCATCACTGACTCGATGGACGTGAGTCTGAGTGAACTCCGGAGTTGGTGATGGACAGGGAGGCCTGGCGTGCTGCGATTCATGGGGTCGCAAAGAGTCAGACACGACTGAGTGACTGAACTGAACTGAACTGAATCTTTGAAGAAGAGGAAGAAACTAGTCAGTTTGATGACTTAGGGGATGGTTATAAGTGAGCAGAAGTCAAGTGACTGGGGAAAGGGAGGGAGGAAGAAAGGACAAGTTCAAAGAAAACTCAGAGATGTCTTTGGATTCAATTATCCAGTTCTTCTGGCCCCCTTCACAAGGAAAGTAAAACATTTACTTCTATTTATTTATAACAGAAAATGTAGACAGGTCTTCAGGTAAATGTTGAATAAAATTACTTAATACTTACGGTCATATCCTGAAAAATTTCTTGAGTGTGTACTAATCGCTTTTCTAATGGTATTTGATATGGATGTCTCATTTTCCTTTGTACTTTCTGTAAACATGTTTACTACTGCTACGTCAACATCCTGGTTACCAGCACGCATTTCAGATCTTGCTGAAGCGGATGGGCTAAAAATGAAATGAATCCATCACTTGATGAATTGAACTAAAGCATCACCAAATTGGTCTTCAGACCCTCCAGACTCTCAAATCTCCCAGTTAGTCCCAACCCACTGTTTTATATCCACAGTTGAGGCTCAAAGAGGGAGGCCTGGGGTTGCTATAAGATGGCCGTTTATAGACTTAGAGATCTCTATTCAATATGCATTCAGAGGAAATCTAGGACTATAGTAAGGCCCTATTGGAAGACACTTAGAAAAATTGTGGACCATCATTTCTAGGTGCCTGGATCGAACCAGAAGTAGAATCAGTGACATGTGAAACAGTAAGCTGCCGTTTTCTGTAGAAAATCAAGAGTAGATCTCCTGATGAGCTGTAAAATCTCAGATTTGTGCCTTCAGAGCAGTAATCAACCATTTTGAGTCTGGATCATTCCCAGAAAGGGCCCAGAAAGCCAGCAGGCAGCTTCAAAGTATGTGTGTATGACTAGGCCTGGGCACACCTGACCCAGAGGAGAACTGATCCCAAGAAAGGAGGGGCCGTGGGAAGCATCAGACGTGCATGCGTGCTAAGTTGCTTCAGTTGTGTCCAACTCTTTGCAACCCTATGTACCACAGCCCACCAGGCTCCTCTGTCCATGGGATTCTCCAGGCAAGAATTATGGAGTGGGTTGCCATTCCCTTCTTCAGGGGAATCTTTCCAACCCAGGGATGGAAACAGCATCTCTTTAGACCTCCGCCATTGGCCAGGTGGGTTCTTTACCACTAGCACCACTTGGGAAGCCCAGGAAGCATCAGAATGTAATACCAAATCACATCACCTGCTGCAAGACATCATAAGGGTCTTTCCCTCTCTCTAATTAGCACTACAGTTTGGGGTCCTGAGATCGGCTGTGCCAAGTTCTAATTCTTTCATTTATCAAAAAAAAAAAAAAAAATCAAGTGATACAACCACTGAGAGAGAGAGAAAAAAAAAAGGACTTTAAAACACGTCTTCCCTCTCTGACTTGTGGCCATGTGTTTTTAAGACTCAGGATATATTTTTGCAGTCCTATTGTTTTCCTATACTCCATTCTGACTTTTGAATAAATATAGAAGTTGGAAAACACAGCCAACCCTACTTAGATAATGTTTGCAGCTATATGGGTTCTGTGGAACAATCCAGAAAATCCAAAACATGAACCAAATTCTGCTTTTAGGAATGATCACCTCAAAAAAGGAGTCCAAAAAACAAAGTGGGCTTTAGAATCTTAAAGTTTCATGATTTGTTCATGGTAGAACTCAGAGGTAACAGAGGAAGGTACCAGGCAGTGAGAAAGGGGTACCTGGTAGTTGAAAGATGACCAGAGATCTACGGTATAATTTTGCAGCAGGGCTAGGAAAGAAATGCCATCCATAATTCATTCATCATCTGAAGACCCTACTAGCATACAGTTCAGGAGGCAAGACATTACTCATGGAAGAATTCAAGGAAAGGATGGAGTGGCCATGTACTCAAGTGACAAAAAGTTCTCATATACAGAACCAGGGGAGAAGGCAATGGCAACCCACTCCAGTACTCTTGCCTGGAAACTCCCATGGATGGAGGAGCCTGATGGGCTGCAGTCCAAGGGGGCACTAAGAGTCAGATACAACTGAGCAACTTCACTTTTACTTTTCACTTTCATGCATTGGAGAAGGAAATGGCAACCCACTCCAGTGTTCTTGCCTGGAGAATCCCAGGGACAGGGGAGCCTGGTGGGCTGCCGTCTATGGGGTCACACAGAGTCGGACACGACTGAAGCGATTTAGCAGCAGCAGCAGCAGCAGCATACAGAGCCAGGGCGCTAGCCTCCAAGTTAAGAACCCAGAGATCTAGACCCAGGGGAGCCACCATCTTCTGTGGCCCAAGACCAGTCCTAACTTCCCTCAGCCCGAGTGTCCTCCTCTGTCCAAAGAGAGATTGGAGTATAGGAGGAATTCTGGGGATCCTTCCAATTCCAACATTCAGGCAGTAAATAAAGAGCTTGGGGATTCCAAGGAGAGAGCACTGGTCTGGAGCCTAAGAAATGCCCTCTGAAGTGAGACTGAGGTCCATCAGCCCGCCACTGCCCACAAGCTGGGGGAGTTGCTCCTCTTAGGACACTGAGTTCACAGGTAAGGTGTTGTCACCAAACTCCCCTGGGTCCCTTTCCGTAACTCCCTAAAAATGGAAGGAGTGCCACAGTTTCAGGAACCACTCCCCACCAAATGACTCCGTGGGACCAGCTCTCCATCACACTTGCAGGGTCCCCTATTCTGGAAGGCAAACAGACGGGAACTAATACATGTTGAAACTGACTACATGCCAGGTACTTTGCACAGGGAAGCTTTCCAACAGTGTCTCATTTGCTCTCCACAGGGTTCTGGGAAAGTTGATCAGAGTAAACCAGACATACAGATTAGGTAACAAAAGTCCAGAGAGGTTAAAACATGCACCCAGTAACACACCAATAAGGTGCCAAGGCTGGGATTCAAGAAGAGGTTTGCCTACTACCTACTACCGTCATACCTCACTGTTCCTGCTTTTATCCAGTCATCCCGATGCATGAACTCCCTGTTGTCCCCTAAACCAAGCTGAACACCCTTCAGTGATGTATAGCCTTCAGTATTGTCTGCTGTGTCTCCAGCTTCCAGCCACTGTGTTGGGGCCCAGCCTCTCTGCCTGCTGCCTGTACCGTGCCTCCCATTAGACTGCCTCCTGGCTACCAGTCACACGTGCCCCTTGCTCATCGCCAAGATCAAAACTCACTACTTTTAGGGGGGCTTCTCTTCATTCATTTTTTTCCACAAAGGATTTGACAAAGTTTATGAAGATAGATGTGATAATAAAACCACAGAAATATAAATACATTAGAGCTGCTTGTTCTGCACGATTCTGTTTACCTTAGAGCGTTCTTTCCTCAGCCTGCAGCACTTGTGTATCAGTGTGCTTCAGAGAAGGCCAACATGGAATCACTAATTTCTTAGGAATCCTCTACCTCTTTGCGTTTCCAAACAGCACACAGCCCTGGTCACTACATGCTGATACGTTCACTGCATGCCTGTTCTTACTGTAGAAAGACCTCATGACAGGCCCTTCAGTGACCAGTCGTGTAACTGGGGTCTTCCTGTCTGCCTCATTTCCCCCTTTGAAGGAAGAGATGGCCATGAACCATTCATTCTCCTCCAGGCCCCCTGGGATGCACATTCCAGGGAATAGCCAGGTGGTTTGTAGCCAAGGGATCAAACAGAACAAACAGATTCAGGTGATGTCCTGGACCATGAGAGCAAGTTGCTAAGTAGCCAATCACAGGGAACATCTTGCTATCCCCAGGCTACACTCTGCCCACCCAGGCCAGGGTCAATGTGCATCTGAGTCAGGGCCCTTTGTGGTCCTCAGACTGACCACCTCTTCTTGACTTGTGACTGGCCACCCTAGGACTTCAGCGCCATACGGGGAATGCAAGAGGAGACTAAAAGTTAGGGAACATAGTCTGCTTCCAAAGTACTCTGTGGGTCCACAGCAAACTTACCTTACTTTAACAATTATAGTCTGTCCGTAATCAGAATTGTTAAAGGCATCTTTAAACTGTGGAGAAGAAGAACAGATTTAATAACAACTACAGCAAGGGGGAAAAGTAATAGTATATCTAGATTTTTAATAGAAACCCATTTCTAAACTCACTTATGTAACACAGCAAATTTATTCTTTACATGCGCTCTAACACCTTTCAGTAATTTCTGCTCTAAAATAGGATAATTCTGGTATAAGTCTGAGCTACCCAGGAAAAAGATGGAAGCCTGAAGCACTCAGTCAAATCAATACTCTTAAATACAGCGTGACTGACTTGTTTTCTCTTTTCAAAGTCATGTGAAGTTTTGCATCTTTGTTAGACTCACCTATAGGCATACTTCATACACTCATCAGTTTACCCAAGGAAGACTTAAATGCTTCCCTTCCCAAGGCATTATGCCAGAGACATAGATTACCAAGATGGGCGGACCCAGCCTATGATCAAGTTACACCATGTAACCTCAGATTACACCGTGAAGCTGACAGAGGTAAGTGCCAGAGATAATACAATCTTCCATGGAAGTTCAAAGAAACACTCTTCCAGTCTCAGAGCCCAAGACAGGGCTTCATAAAGGAAACGGGCTGTAAAGCATTTCAGTAGGTGGCACGGGTCCAGGGAGTAGACAGAGGAAGCAATAGCTCACACCAATCCTTGGAAGCAGTGCGGCTCAGAAGGGTCAAGTTTCTCCATTTGTCAGCGTTTGCAAAATTTAACTTCTCTGAACCTCACTTTCTCACTGGGAAATTTGAGACAGCAGTAATTCCCACCGACTAGGGCTCTAATGTGTAGAAAATGCGATGGAATACATGATACATAGATTTATGAGCTGGAAGGGGCTCCAGCACTGGTAGATCTTATTAGGCCTGAGTTGTGTTCCAAGAGCAGACAACTCTAGATACTTGTAAACAAGTGGCCAGAGATGAAGCTGGGACCTCTGGGAGGGGTGAGGTGGAGGTAGGCTGGAGGTCCCAGCTAGAAGGTAAGTTAATTGATGCCAAGAATGGGTTCATTTTCTCCTTCTTATGATACCACCATACCTGCCCATCCCCAACTCCCATCCCATAGCACTCAGCATAGGGCCATCTCTAGGAAACACTCAATAAACACAAGCTGACTGATGATTGAAGAAATTAAATGTGAAATCATAACCTTGGACATGTCTTCCTCTCTTTGGATCTCAGTCTTGATATTTATTACATGAATGTTGAACTGGGTTGGTGCAACTTTTTATAATTCAAGAATTTTATTGTTTTCCCCCATACTTTAAAAGATCATAGCAACCAGTATAATTTTAAGAGATATTAAAACATTTATCTTATTCTAGTCAAATTCAAATAAATTTGATACTCTAGTTAAGGCTGAGCAGCCTTGTATCCAGAATATGTCTCTATTCCTTTCAATTCTTTTAAATATCAGAAAGAGCTAATATTTCTGTAAACCATCAGAGCACTGGGAGTCTATGTAGGATCAAGTTCACTGGATGGCCTCCAAGGTTCTATCCAGCTCCACTGTTGACCATTGGCCATTTAAATTTCTTAATTTCAAAAAAAAAAAGATTGTAAAATTAGCATCTGGCATAGGAAAAAGGTTTTCCTTTTCTTTTTTCCTTCTTCCAGGTCATCCTTCGAGGACTTGAGGATATACACTTACTGATCTGAAAGGCCAAAAGGCTGGGCATGGGGGCAGGAATTATGCAAACAGGCCTGCCAGGCCCCCACTGCACAACAGAGCCGGCAGGGGAGAAGCAGCAGCCCTGAGGGTCAGGCAGGTCTGGGTTCAAATCCTCGTCCTCAGTCATCAGCTGGGTGACCTTCGGTCAGTTTACTTAGCCTTCCTGATCCTTGACTACCTACCTCACCTGCTAAACAGTACCATAGTACCATCTTCCCCATGTGGCTACTTTGCGAATTAGAAATATACATAAAATGCCAGGTACAGTATAACAGGGAAACTTCAAATCCCTATGCAGCCTGTCCACTTGGATCTAGCTGGGGACAAAATAGACCCTGAGAGGCTTCTCAGGGCCTGAGCTGGCACTGCCCCGGCTACATGGTCTGCTAAGAGGACAATAAAGAAAGTAAACTGTCTTTCTTTTCCTATCTCCAGGAGTTGCAAAGGAGTTCTGGTGTATCCCTTTCAGATTAAAAGTTTCTTGGATATTATAAAGTGCTCTATCCCATCCCTGGCACCTCTGGGACCATCAAGATCTGACTGAACAAGTCACTAAACTAGTCTCTGAAGACCAGGGGCCTAGATCTGTAGCAGGAAAAGGCTTCTGGACACTCATATACCCAAATCATGTTGGGAAATGCAGTGGCCGCAGTGGCCAGTGCGCAGTAAAGCCACAGGAGACAACTGAAGGATTTCCTAGAAATGGAAACGCTGGTGTTGCTTATCCTCAATGTGCCAGATATCATCTGAGCAGGAAATTGGAATGTAGATCCAGGGTAAGAAGCTAAGTCACGGCCAGCAGGCCACTCATGCACAAGAGGTAAGGCAAAGGGGCTCAGGCAAGCCTGGGATACAGCAGACACAGCTTTTATCACAGCAGTGCCAGGCACGGCTGTTTGGTCACGAGCACGTGCTCTCCCTGGACTATCTGTAAGATCATTTGGATAAGATTTTTTCATGTTTTAACAATCCTAATAACAAAACTATTTTATAATTATGTAATTTCAAATGCAAACACACTGTCACAGAGTAACGTTAATTTTTTTTTAAGTTGTACAAAATGCTTTATTGGTTTCTTTAAAAGCACAAAAACCATAAAGCATGGTAGCTTCTACTTTAGAGCCTCTAATCTAATCAAGTTTCATTTGAACACTGAGAAGACAAGATTAAGGGTTAAAGTGTCATGCCAAAAGCACACACAACTAATAAACACAAAACTCTGACAAACCTCACATTCATTCTCATGCCATACTCCAAGGACCTTGGACATCTTTTGATTTTTGACTTAAAAGGGTGTTTTTATCCTCTTTGCATAATTTCTAATCTGTCACTAGATGCTGTTATTCCATACTGCGTGGTCCATTTTCACGACCACCGTGCTTCCTGGGCCCCCATTCAGACATTCGTTTTTTAAAGTCTTTCTCCACCTAGCGCTCTGAGATATATTTCCAACCTAATATTTTTCCCTTCAAAACTAAATTTTGAGAAACACGGGCTGGACACCCTCTCTCAGACCTTCCAGACCTTCCTGACATATGTGGTTCCAGAATAGAGATCTCCATCTCCTGCATGTCGACACACTCACTCCCAGTAGTCAACATGAAATGAAACTGTTGTTCATTTTGACATTTTTGACAATGGGATAAAGAGGTAATGTTTATTAATTCAGATGGAGTTCCTCTTCCAGACATTAAAGAAGCCAGACTAGTTTAGAAATGTATGCAAATATATGCAAATGGGAAAAATACAATTTTTCAACTCTTTTCTCTTCAATTCTATGGAAATAATTTATTTTAAAACAGCATTACATGTATCTGCCCACTTAATCAGCCTCTGTAAGAAAGAGTATGGCATGGCTAGAAGTGGCTTTTGAAGGCCCCCGGCCATGCCAGGTATTACCTCTGGTTGCGGGATCACAGGGAGGCCCCCGGGTCCTAGAGGAAGAGCCTAGGCAACCAGGAAGCAGTGGCACTGGGAATTTGGAACAGCTACTGTTTGCAGACCAATAAGGGTACATTTCACTGTTTGAAACACTGGGATAGCTGGACCAGCCTGTACCACCCAAATGCTGGTCTATACAAGTCAGTGTTAGAATAAAGAATATTTATAGAGGAAGGATGTTTGGAAAATACTTACAAATGTAGTAACTTGAATGTATAAATTCTGATACGCCTCAGAAGTTTTATTTTCAAATTCAGATGTGTATGACCATGTGACCTTAATTGTACCAGGGAATATCTTTCCTGAAATTTAAGCAGAATCTTTCTGTGATATTCAGTGTAAAGAAGGTCCATTTTGCTTAAAGCATAGATTATTTTTAAATTCTAAACATATGACGATACTACAGTAATTCTGGAAATATGAAAAACATTACCCCAAATCCAACCTAACCTATCACAATTATTCTCATTTTGGTATATTTCTCCCAGCTCTTTTGTGTGTGTGTATGTGTCTAGTTTGTATCATTATAATTGCAAGTTTATATCACGAGTCTTCTTTACTTATTATTAATAGTAAACATTTTTCCAAATCATTACTCAGTCGTCATAATTATCATCTTAAATGCTATATAATATTCTATGAAACACATCTTTCCTTCACTGATGCAGTCATTCTTCGTTTTCAATGCTTTTAATTATTCAAAAGGAAAAAAAGATTGCACAAACATCTCAGTGCACAAAACTTTTCTATATTTGGGGTCATTCACTTAGAGTGGATCCCCAAAATGAGATTACTCATGCTAACAACAGGAACAGCCATTTGGCCTTGGGGATATCTCTAATCCTTGTGCCAACACAATGCATTCATTTCTAGTGCAGTTGGCAAGAAGGGATATTTCTTTTTCATAAAACAGACAAAAACATATAACTCAGGAAACAGCCTTGGACTTTTATAGCACCCAGCTGATCTAACCAAAAAAGTATAGTGTCAATTTGCTCTTAAAGTCCATTTCCAGAGCTGAGAAGTTCTTAAGTCTCCAAAAATAAGATTTGGTGTTATGGTACAAGCAAATCCTATGACAAAAAAATTAAGCCAAAGTCAGAGACCAGGTTCCTGGCTTGTCTGACTCTGTCGTTTTAGGAAATCACCTCATTTTGCATCAGTGTCCCCATGTAACAGCATTGCTTTGTATTTATGCAGTCTTTGTAATTTTACACACTTACATCTATCATTTTACACACTTACCTTTCTACACCTATCATTTACGTTTTGACCCTATGGCACTGATCCTCAGCCAGAAAAAGTGAAGGGACCCATTCCCTCCCATACCTCTAGAACTAGTTCACATATCTGAATTGGTCCATTTCCTCTCCCACTAGGTTCCACTGAGATAAAGACAGAAACTTTTTTTCTGCTTGGCTGGCCTTTGTCGCCTCCAAATTTTCTTCTCCTTTTAATATTCCAGAAGCTCTTTTTGTCGTTAAGTTTTCTATTCCCTTTAGGCCTGAGATGCACATTTCCATCGTTCCTCCTTTGTAACTCACCTTTATTGCATTTGGAAGACTTATAGTAATATCCTTCTGAACACAGGCAAAAATAATCATCATGCAGATTAACACACAAAGAACCATCCTTACAGGAATCCTCTTTGCAAGGTGTGCTGGGACCTGAGATACAGTAGAAAGAGATTAAAAACCCACAAGTGACAACAAATTACACCTGGAAATATACTTTTAAATCTTCATGTCTCCCTCCTGGGCACTTTCTATTACTTGGTTGTGTTACGCCATGGTATACCCTTAGAACAGCTAGAAACAAACACATATTTTCTTATGTCTCTAGGAAGATTGTTGCTAAAATTCTAGAGCCAAGCACTTGTCAATAGTAAAGGTCAGAGGTTGGTGAGTAACAGTCTGCTCAGAAAGAGATCCCAGTGCTCTAATTCCAAGGAGTAAGGAAATACTCTGGATTTCATAGATCCTCCAGAACATTGATATCCGCTCCTCTAATACTAGGTGGGGTGCTCCAAAATCATTTTAGAGAAAGCACCATATTTTTTTCGGAAGATATGAATGACTGACTTACAGGGAGGACCAGGCAAAAAACTACCCCCCACCCCAAACTGGATTTTATACTCTGGTTAGCATACGTGGTACACAGACCTATGAGGGAGGGGAAGGGAACAACGTGGATTAACTCAGTGAAAATTCTAAGAGGAAGTGATGAAGGGCCACTCTACTTTCTGGCTTTCTGAGTGGATGACTGAATGAATGGTGAGAAGAATATGAGTATGGTTTCTACACCACTGGCGAGGATTCCTAGATCAGACAGTGTGCAGCATCTTTCCTATCTTTGGAAAACTGACAGGATCCAAGAAGAGAAGTCACCAGTTAGCCAAATGGCGATCTTGGCTAGCCATTTCCCTCTGTCAAATGAGACGATTCTGAGCTTTGATTTCAGAATAGGTTGAATGACTGACAACCTTCAGAGCTGTCTTAAAATTCTTATGGTTCCATAGGTGGAAATCATTGCTTAAAAATAAAACTACATATAAGGTACAATGTATATAACATGGTCTCTTTATTGAAATATAGTTGATCTACAATGTTAGTTTCAAGTGTACAGTATAGTGATTCAGTATTTTTGCAGATTATACTACATTAGAAGTTATTACAAGATAATAGCTATAATTCCCTGTGCTATATAGTATATCCTTGTTGCTTATCTCTTTTATACATAGTAGTTTGACTCTGTTAATCCCATATTCCTAATTTGCCCCTCTCCCCTTTGGTGGTTCAGAGAGGGCGATGGCGCCCCACTCCAGTACTCTTGCCTGGAAACTCCCATGGACAGAGGGGCCTGGTAGGCTACAGTCCATGGGGTCACGAAGAGTCGGACATGACTGAGAGACTTCACTTTCACTTTTCACTTTCATGCATTGGAGAAGGAAATGGCAACCCACTCCAGTGTTCTTGCCTAGAGAATCCCAGGGACGGGGGAGCCTGGTGGGCTGCTGTCTATGGGGTCGCACAGAGTCAGACACGACTGAAGTGACTTAGCAGCAGCAGCATATACTTTTACCCCATTTAAGCTATTTTTCCATAACTATGGGCCTAATTCACTTTTATTAAAAAATAAAATAGTGCTAGTGAGGAATTCTCATACTGGTGGGAATATAAATATAAAGTATAGCCATTTTAGAAGACAGGTTGGCAGTTTCTTACAAAACTAAACTTTACTATATGACCCAGCAAGTGCAAGCCTTAGTATTTACTCAATATAAATGCTAAGTATTCACTTAGTATTTACCAACCTTTTTCCACTCAAAATCCTGCAAATGAATACTTAGAGCAGTTTTATTCATAATTGCCAAAACTTGGAGGCAATCAAAATGTCCTTCAGTAGGTAAGTGAATAAACAAACTTGTACCGCCAGACAATGGAATTTTATTCATGTTCAAGCCTTGAAAATCAACATGGCGGAATCTTAAATGCATACTACTAAATGAAAGCAGCCTATCCGAAAAGGCTACATACTGTATGATTCCAACAACATGACATTCTGAAAAAGGCAAACTATGGCAACAAAAGATCAGCAGTTGCCAAGGGTTAGCAGGGAAAGAGGGGTGAATAGGCAGAGTACAGCAGATTGTTAGGAAGGTGAAAACAGTCTTTATGATGGATACATATCATTCTACATTTGTCCAAACCTACAGAATATACAACAGTAAACCCTCAGTAAACTGGACTCAGGGTGATTATGATGTGTCAGTGTAGATTCATCAGTTGTCACAAATGTACCCTCTGATGAGGAATGATAATAAGGGAGGCGGTGCAGGTATGGGGGCAGGGAAATATGGGAAATCGCCCTACATTTCTCCCAATTTTGCTGTGAATCTAAAACTTCTCTAAAAGATAAATTCTATCTAAAAAGAATATTTTTAAGAGTAAAAGAAAAAAAAAACCAACAGGCTACCTGGACATAGGAGGCATAGTGCATGCAATATCTCACAAACAACAATAAGGGTCAGCTCTCTAACAGGGTGTTAACCAATATTCTAAGTAAAGTAAATGGCTTCTTAACAAAGCCTTAACCACATTGCAAGGATGATTTGGAATAAGCCTAGGGAAGAAATCGAGTGCAGCACCATTTTGGATATACTGGTCAGATAACTCCCAGTGAGGCTTTCTCCTTGGCCATAAAGGACAGACTCGGTAGCATTTCTGTGTGCCAGGAATAAAGTCACAGGATGTTACAGTGGGAAAAGGATTTTGTGGCTATTTAGTTCAATCATCTCTTATTACAGGTGAGTATGTTGAAGCCAAAAGAGAATTGGTTTGGCCCATGCCACACGGTTAGTATAGGGCCAGAACACAAGAAGGCTGCCTTACTCTGACAGAGGGTCTAGGGAAGCAGAAATGGCATAGAAAAGCTCCCTTTCCTGACTACAGGAGAGCTGATTGTGTAGCTGTTCCAAACCTGAAAGAAGATGGGGAAGCAGGTTTCAGTGCACCCTCTGGCTCCATTTCCTTAATCATTTATTTCTTAGATCTACCAAAGATTACTGAGGAAGCCAAAAGAAGAATGTATAGGAAGACATCAGCTTGCTCTTTGACCCTGGGCAAGTGGCTGCCCTCACTGAGCCTCAGTCTCCCTAACTGAGAGTAACAGGGTTTATCTAGATCCTTTAAACATAGGTTTAAGGACTCTTTTAGACCAGGGGTTGGAACACTATGACTCAAGCCAATTCTTGCCAGTCCTCCTCTGTTTTTGTAAACTAAGTTTTATCAGTACACAATCAGCACGTTCATGTGTATATTGTCCGTGGCTCTGAAGTTAATATGGCTGAGTGGGGTAGTTGTTTAACAGATCTTATTATGGCCCACAAAACCGAAAATATTTATTAGTTTGCCTTCACTGGTAAAGTTTACTGACCAAACTTTTTCTATTCTATATCAAACTTTGGGAAAAGAAGCAAGTGTTTCCTGTCTCGATAACTTAGGCCGGAGGTCAACCTTCATCTCTTAGACAGTGTCCCTAAACATCTGTCCTTTGGACCATGACTCTGGTAATGTCACATGTTTTCAATAACATTTGATGAAGAATCAGGATAGAACTGGCTCCTTTTTTCAGTAGACCGAGGGTCTAGTAGTGGGGCTAGAGATCTCATCATTGCTTATTAGCACCTGACCTCAGAGAAAAGAAACTATTTCTAAAAATCTCCTAGGGAGAGGGAAGCTGCAAAAGTAGCTCTCACAAAGTCCAAGTTTAAAAAATTTTCCACATCTGGCAAGTAGCTTGAGGAAAGAATAGAATGGAACTGCAGGTAATCTTTTAGCATCTCTGCCATCAGTATTAGCCTGTGTGACCCAGACTTTTTAATTCCAGGGTTTTATATCCAAGGATACCTTGGGTTTCTTTACACACACTTCCCTTCTCTGGCAGAACACACATACTTACCATCCTTCACAATACTGTGACTCCTTAGTGAGGAGACTTGAGGGACTTGCTCCTACTTGGAGTATGTATGGTAGGAGTAGACGTATTCGAGGCGGTAGCAGGAGTTATACTTACCTGCAGAAGTAGGTGTGCTCGTAGCAGTGTTAGAAGTTGTACTCTCTGTGGGAGCAGTAGATGTGTTTGTGACAGTAGAGGTTGGAGTATCTGTGGTGGTAGACGTACTTGTGCCAGTAGGGGTTGGAGTATCTGTGGTGGTAGGTGTACTTGTGCCAGGAGGGGTTGGAGTATCTGTGGTGGTAGGTGTGCTTGTGCCAGGAGGGGTTGGAGTATTTGTGGTGGTAGGTGTACTTGTGGTGGTAGGTGTACTTGTGCCAGGAGGGGTTGGAGTATTTGTGGTGGTAGGTGTGCTTGTGCCAGGAGGGGTTGGAGTATCTGTGGTGGTAGGTGTACTTGTGCCAGGAGGGGTTGGAGTATCTGTGGTGGTAGGTGTACTTGTGCCAGGAGGGGTTGGAGTATCTGTGGTGGTAGGTGTACTTGTGCCAAGAGGGGTTGGAGTATCTGTGGTGGTAGGTGTGCTTGTGCCAGGAGGGGTTGGAGTATCTGTGGTGGTAGGTGTGCTTGTGCCAGGAGGGGTTGGAGTATCTGTGGTGGTAGGTGTACTTGTGCCAGGAGGGGTTGGAGTATCTGTGGTGGTAGGTGTGCTTGTGCCAGGAGGGGTTGGAGTATCTGTGGTGGTAGGTGTACTTGTGCCAGGAGGGGTTGGAGTATCTGTGGTGGTAGGTGTACTTGTGCCAGGAGGGGTTGGAGTATCTGTGGTGGTAGGTGTACTTGTGCCAGGAGGGGTTGGAGTACTTGTGGTGGTAGGTGTGCTTGTGCCAGGAGGGGTTGGAGTATTTGTGGTGGTAGGTGTACTTGTGCCAGGAGGGGTTGGAGTATTTGTGGTGGTAGGTGTACTTGTGCCAGGAGGGGTTGGAGTATCTGTGGTAGGTGGACTTGTGGTGGTAGGAGTTGCAGTAGATGTGGCTGAAGTAGGTGTACTTGTGACGGTAGTAGTATTAACATCTGTGGTTGAAGAGGCATTTGAGGTTGCATTGACTTGCCTCATGGCTGGAAGAATAAACATACCAAGTTTCAGAAAACAAAACACTGAACATATAATGGCAGTTGCTATTATTTAATACTAATTAGTACCTAATCCATTTTTTCCTGAAAAATAAATGCAGTGGACTGTATTAAAAATAAAAATACATGACTATTTCTTTAAAAAAAACTGACATAAATGAAATTCAAAATTGAACAGACAAAACTGGAAAACTGTTACTGGGGAGTTCTCTGGTGGGTGGCCTAATGATTACGATTCTGGGCTTTCACTGCAGTGGCCTGGGTTCCATTCTTCATCATGGAACTGAGATCCTACAAGTTGTGCATCATGGCAAAAAAAAAAAAAAGTTACTGAAAAGTACGATGATGGCAGTTGGCCTGTTAGCTCAGCTGGTTAGAAAAATATGAAAGTGAAAGTGAAGTCGCTCAGTCGTGTCCGACTCTTTGCGACCCCATGGACTGTAGCCTATCAGGCTCCTCTGTCCATGGGATTTTCTAGGCAAGAGTTTTGGAGTGGATTGCCATTTCCTTCTCCAGGGGATGGATTGCCATTTCCTTCTCCAGGGGATCTTCCCGACCCAGGAATCGAACCCGAGTCTCCCGCATTGCAGGCAGACACTTTACTGTCTGAGCCACCAGGGAAGCCACTTCTATTAAGCCACAATTATTGTATTAATTGTTATTAATTATAATTTATTAATATAATTTGAAATATAATTATATATTAATATCAACATATCATATTATTATGAGATGTAATATAATTTATGTCTGTAGTTGCAGAACTGTCAATCTGAGTTTAATATTCCTCAGAATAGTTCTCAGTGAGGACAATTGAAAATGCCACCAGGGGACGCTGTTTACCACCTGTAAGTGGCTTCCTTTTTGTCCTTACAGTTCACGGCAATTACCCCAATTTTCCATTACAGGACATATTAGTTGAGGGATGGTAGAGAAGGGGGTATGTTTAAACAATGATGAAAAAATACCCCCATTAAGGTATTTAATGTATCAAACTTCTTTCAAGATGTTTTCTAGTGATGTGTACCCAATTCTTAATTCTAGACACACAAACTTTTTAAAGAGTAAGATGAATAAAGATGATCTTTGCCCTAAGGGCTATGGTAATCATCAAAGTCACTTTTTCCACTCTTAGGAATCCCTGGACACATGAAGTAGTAAACTTTCAGTGATCCCATAATCATTTTTCTAGAACCCTCAATTGTCTCCAAGAGCTCTGAGAATGATGGTCAGTTTAAAAGAAATAATTAAAAGAAAAGTTTTAGTGAGGAAGCTATCCCTAAACTTTTGAATATAGAAAACTGCTGAAGATGCTACCAGATTTCCCCTTGGGTCTGGACACGCCTGGATGGTAGAATCTGGCTCTTCACCTTGAAGAGGGCCTGGTTTAACCAGTCAGTCATAGGCACGTGTCCTTCCAGGAACAAGAGAATGGTTGACCAGCTGGCCATTTTGACTGCTGCTACCCTGCTCCTGCTGCTACGTTCACTTATCAAGGGCTTCCCTGTGCCCAGCTGTGCCTGTGGAACAGATATGAGCATCAGCATTTGACAGGATTGCCACCAATACTCAGAGGATTAAGGGATTTGCCCAGAGGCAAATGCTAATTCCCAAGTATAAGGGGCAGAAAACTCTTGATGCCACATTCAGGGATTAAACCAGGTTCACGCTCTGTATTAGGACCGAAATGACATTTGGGGGTTAAAGAGAAGGACATTCTAGGGCAATGAGCCCTTGGAACTACTAAATTGCTCTTGTCTGGCCTCAGGACTTTCAAGGGCAAATCTCAGGCTCTCTGAACCCCAAATCCTAGTCCAGAAATTTCTTTTCACTACTGTTCTATCTGCCTTCATCACAGACTGAAATGCCTTGTGCCTTTGAGCCCCTAGGAAACTTCATCCACAACACAGTCCACCTAATGGGGTGGTGGAAACTAGTAGCTTAAGCCTGCTGATTCTATCTCAGAGACAACAAATATGATTAAAGGAATGAAAAAAATTTAAGTGTTTCTTACCTAAGGCTTGAAAAAGGAGGGCAAGAAGAGCGAAGTGAGTGAAGGCTTTCATTTTGGATGTTCTCGCTAGGTAATCCAGGAAGGAAATGATTTGCCTCCAGCTATCTTTCTTTTAAACTCTCTCTCGGGTTCAAAGTCCAGTCATCAACTGACGTCAAACCCAACAGAGGCAATTACCAGTTAGGGTTTGGTCGCATAACGTAGGTCTCTCTCGAGCTTTTGTGAACCAGACCTTATGGATTATTTTTTCTGTCTCATAGTCCAAAATAACTCAGGACAGTCCATCCAAACGACCTTGGGAGATTATGGGGTGGAGGGGGGAATGTTAATGTCTTTCTATCCCAAACATCCCCAAGTTATCATATTTTAGGGGGTCACCATTCCTCTAAACACCCAGTAATAGAGTCTGGGCCCCTCGTGCTGCGATGGAGTGCAGGAAGTCCAGTTTCCTCCAGCTGTAGTTCTGAGAATCCCTGAGATGTCCTCATGCGTTTCCCCAGACTGTTTGTTGCTGAGCTTTTATCACCTTTTGCTGTGGATCACTACTGTGGGTCTCTTTGATGATGACTTCCAACAACTGTGTTTTCATGTCTCCAAGTTTCCCTGGCTCCCCACATATCACTGTATGGACATGGTCCGCCACTAATGTTCTCAAAAGCAGTTAATATAATGTTGTAGCATTTAACTTTACTGAGAGCCTGTGGGTGACAGGTCAGGGAGGGAAAGAAAGAGAATAACTCAAAACAGATTACTTGATATCGTGACTCTTGCTTGTTCACAAGCCACGTCCCCCCTCGAAGGTCCCCTACTCGCCTCTTGTTCCTTAGCCCCTGACCTCTCACATTTCAGGAACCAGTTTCTCTCTTGGATGAGAGTCTTTTTTTTTTTTTTCTTTTTTTTAACTTTGCTAACTCTTCAAAATATATATACATATATACATACATACATACATATATATATATATATATATATTTGGCTGTCAGGTCTTAGTTGGGACACATGGGATGTGGTATGTGGGATCTTTAATTGTGGGTTTCAAACTCAGTTGTGGCATGTGGGATCTAGTTCTCTGACCAGGGATCGAACCTGGGCCCCCTGCATTGGAAGCACAGAGTCTTAGCCACTGAACCACCAGGGAAATCCTAGATGAGGGTCTTTTTAATCCAATCCTCCCTCTTTAAAAGTCCAAGACCCCAACTCCCTTTGCAATTTAGCCCCAGGCAGAGGAGTGAAGCCAGTAACACCTCATGAATATTAGCCAGAATGTTAACTCTAACCTTAGTGAAAGCAAAAATTTTTATGTTATTACACAGCAGGTGAGTTCCCTGTTGTCCCCAAAGTCTTCATTCAGCAATAGGATTTGGGATTAACTCTTACATAGCTGAGAGGCCCATTTAAGTATTTCTCCCAAGCAAAGATACCTCTCAGGCCCATATGTTTTGTGTTATTCTCAGCTTGAATGATTCCTGGAAGCAAGAGTTAAACAAAGGCATTTTAAAATTCTTTTAAAACTCACTTTATTGAGGTAGATATAATTTACTTCAATACATGAATCCATTTAAAGTATAAAACTCAATGAGCTTTGATAGATGTATGCTCATGTGAAACCACTATTACAATCAAGATACAGAATGTTTCTATCACATCCAAAAGTTTACTCTTGCCCTTCTGCAGTCCCTTCTTTTCTCCACCCTCTAGCCCAGGCAAGTACAGACCTGCTTTCTGTCACTGGAGATTAGTTTGGTTTTTCTGGAAATGTATATAAATGGAGTCATAAGGTATGTGCTGTTTTAGTGTCTGGCTTCTCTCCCTCAGCACACTGTGAAATTCATCCGTATTACTGCGTATCAGTTCTTCCTCCTTCCCTACTTCTTTCTGCTTTCTTTTACAATTTTATTGAGGTATACTTTATGTAAATGGAACATGTTTAAAGCTTTGACATGTGTGCGTGTACAGGCTAACTTGTTTCAGTCGTGTCTAACTCTTAGCGACACTATGGACTGTACCTTGCCAGGCTCCTGTAGTCATGGGCTTCTCCAGGCAAGAACACTGGGGTGGGTTGCCATGACCTCCTGCAGGGGCTCTTTCCGACCCAGGGATTAAACATGTCTCTTACATATCCTGCACTGACAGCCAGGTTCTTTACCACTAGAGCCGCCTGGGAAGCCTTTTGACATGTATACACATCCATGAAACCATCAGCATAACCAAGATATCAAATGTTCTTATAATTCCCAAAAGTTTTCTTGTGTTCAACCTTTCCCATGCCTGCAGTCTAACGTAACCACTGATCTGCTTTCTGTCCCTACAGAGTAATTTGTATTTTCTAGAATTTTATACAAATGGAGTCATACAGACTTACGGGGTTTGTTGCTGTTGTTCAGTCGCTAAGCTGTGTCCAGCTCTTTGTGACCCCCTGGACTGCAGCATGCCCCAGGCTCCCCTGTCCTTCACTATCTCCTGGAGTTTGCTCAAATTCAAGTCCATGGAGTCACTGATGCTATCTAACCATCTCATCCTCTGTTGCCCCCTTCTCCTTTTGCCATCAATCCCTCCCAGCATCAAGGTCTTTTCCAATGAGTCAGCTCTTCGCACCAGCTGGCCAAAATATTGGAGCCAAAGTATTGGGTTTGGGAGGGGTTTATTTTTTGATCTGGCTTCTTTGACTCGGCCTGATTATTTTGAGATTCATCCATATTATTGTGTATATTTAATAGTTTGGTTTTTTCCTACTTCTGAACAATATTTCACTGTGTAGATATGCTGGACGTATCACGTTTTATCTATTCACCTGTTGATGGACATTTATGTTGTTTCCAGTTTTTGACTATTACAAATAAAGATGTTATGAGTATTTATACACAAGTTTCTGTGTGGTCATATGCTTTCATTTCTCTTGGGTAAATACTTATTACCAGTTTTTATAATATTAGCCATTCTAAAGGGTATGTAGTGGTATCTCACTTCGGTTTTAATTTGCCTTTCCTGATGACAAATGATACGGAGCCTTTTATCATGTGCTTATTAGCTACTCATGTCTCTTAAAAATATTTGCTTCAAATCATTTGTCCATTTTTAGTGGACTGGTTTGTCTCCTTATTTTTGAGTTGTCAGTGTTCTTTATATATGTCTCACAAATATGGTCTTCCTTTCCGCCATTTTTACAGGGCATTTCTACATAATACATTCACTTTACAAAAGGCTAACCAGGATTTTAAGATAATTAAGAAAGTAGCCTGAAGTCACATAATTTTACTGCTGCATCTCAAATCCTGTTTCGTAAACAGGAAGAGCCCATTGCTCTACCTTTTCCTGGGTTCAAGACTTCAAGAGAGTACTATACACAGAGTCCTACTGCCAATGTCTGCTAATGAAACTCGACTACAACCGTGTCAGTATCTGCCATGGCTTTCTACTCCAATTCCCTACTGAGGACCCAAGAAAGTGTGACCAGGAAGAGATGGAGATCTGCTAGGCACCTGCCTTCCTGACTCTTCCCTGGCAAAACATGAGCAACAAGAAAGTCAGGCAGTCCTGAAAGCATGAATCCACAGTCATCCTTTCTTAGGCCCTTTTGAACCCACACCAGCCGGCAACACTCTAGGACTACAGAGACAAATCCAGAGACCTTCTCAGGAGGGGAAATGCTTCTTGCTCATTGCTGATATTTCCTTCCATGTGGAATAAGTGCTCAATAAGTGCCATGCTCCTGGCCTCTCAGAGCCTTTATTCACTCTGCCCCAAGTGAGGTGTACTGACTTATCTCAGAAGAATAAACTGGGAATACTAACCTCTGATCCTGCTGGAATACTAACCTCTGATCCTTCTGGGAGAGCACCTGAGTACTCAGGACTGTTGGAACTGGGAGGGTCAGGATTCAGTATTAGCCTTAAATCAGGGACTTACCTGGTGGTCCAGTGGTTAAGAATCTGCCTTGCAATGCAGGGGACAAGGTTTGGTCTCTGGTCAGGGAACTGAGATCCCACATGCTATGGGGTAACTAAGCCCATGGGCCAGAACTACTGAGTTCACATGCCTCAACTAGAGAGCCCACGCGCTGCAAACTACAGAGGCATGTGCTCTGGAGCCTGCAGGCCACAGCTAGAGAGAAGCCCGAGCACTGCAGGGGAGAGGCCACCCGATGCAGCCAAGGCTCAGCACAGTCACAGATAAATAAATATTTTAAACAAGGAGGCCCCCAAATCACAATCTCCAAAATAAGCTCCTACTGCAAGTGAGATTTGTCTCCATTTGCCATATTCTGTCTCATTTCTCACATGATTCAAAACCTGGGCAAGGAAAAGCGGTGATATTAGCACCACACCAGCTATATTTTTTCTATTTACCTATAAGTCGAAAACACAGACTCCACTTTCCCATAAAAACAATGTGATATGTAGGTGATGTCACAGAATCAGCTAAAAAGAGCTAAGTTTACCTGTAATTACTTGGTTACCACAGAACTATACTTCAGCAGAGGCCTTATCAATGATCTATTGTCTATAGAGATGGACAGGACACATTCATTAATTTAAAATTATATCTGAATATTCAGACATAGGGCAAACAGGAGAGTGCTGAGTCAAAGACATTTAGGATTTGAATCTGATTCGTCAAGAGCCCCTCTTCAGCTACTTTGATTCCACAGCATAACACTCCAAGGCTTTGGGGAATCATTAGAAACCAAAAATCTCTATCAAGATTAAATAACTGGCCCACAGAATTTTTTGCCTACAGGATCAAATGTTGCAAGAAATTTTAACTGCCCTTAACTACTTCTCACTAATTCTAGTCCCTTGATACACAGTCTTGTCAGATTCACTAATACTATTAATATCCTATTTGGATAATAAATCAAGTTGATCAGTTATTTTCCTAATTTAGTAAACCATCCCCAGAGTAATGCCTTGTGGAAAAGCAATATTCCCAACTCAAGTGTTTAACTGGTGACATTTTGACAAAAACCATTGCCAATCCTGGCATTCTTATCTACTGAAATTAACTTTTCACCTAATGGATACTTTACAGGAATAAAGTCAGGTGATTGATATCAGATGTCTGGGGCAGTTCTGTGTATCTATCAGACACATCACTGAAGCAGTGGACAAGACGGCAATGGTTCCTATGTGCCTGGAGTTTATAGAGGCAAAGGGCTGGGCAGCAAACAATTAATTTCAGAGAGAGATAAATGCTATGAAGAAAATAAAACATAACAGGATAGTGACTGGTGGGTTAGAAGGTACTTCTTTATATAGGACAGTAAGCAGAATCTTCTCATGGGAGTTGATATCTGAACTCAGACTTGATATTAAGAAAGAGGCTGCCATTCAAACATAGGAGAAGAACTTTGAAGGCAGAAGGAGCAATGAGAACAAGTTTGGTGTTTGAGGAGCACTGTCGTTTAGCAGGAGATTGGAAGGTGGTGATGTCAGAGAGGCAGACTGTGGCCTGATTCTGCAGGGAGTACAGATCTTATTCTAAGTGCAAAACAGGAAGCCGTAGAGATGGCTTTTTTTTTTTTTAATGGGTGAATGACAGGGGGGTTCTCTGTGGTCTCCTCTAAGACAGCCACCTGACTATCCATCTGCAGTTCATTTCCTCCACGTTCTCACCATGTATGAAATGACTTTGTCTCTGTTGGTTCCAGTGTCTGTTGCCCACAAGAGCCTCCCTGCCTCGTTCACTCCTCCATCTCCAGCAGCCAGAACACAGGCACACAGCAGGTGCTCAGCAAATATTAATGGATTAAAGGAAAGAATGGACAAATGTCATCCAGTTTGTTGAAGCTGCAGGGAGCACAGAATGCAAGTAAATAAGATTCTGTTCTGGGTCTTCCGACTCACCATAATTTATTTTCCAAAAGTTGGCTGACATAATCAAATTATTCAGAAAGGGAAAATAAAATAGTTAAGGAATGTGGGAAAAATACTCAACTTTACACTCATTTTAAAGACATGCTGCTCACCAGAACAGAAATGAAATGACATCGTGCTTCTGTTTAAAATATTTACATTGATAATAATCATTTCTGGTGAGGGTATAGGTAATTTAACACGCTGGTCAGTTCTACATCCCCCCTCCCCCAAAGGCAATTCAGCAGCCAATATTCAGTTCAGTTCAGTCACTCAGTCGTGTCCAACTCTTTGAGAACCCACGGACTGCAGCACGACAGGCTTCCCTGCCCATCACCAACTCCCAGAGTTTACTCAAACTCATGTCCATCGAGTCAGTGATGCCATTCAACCATCTCATCTTCTGTCATCCCCTTCTCTTCCCACCTTCAATCTTTCCCAGCATCAGGGTCTTTTTCAGTGAGTCAGTTCTTCGCATCAGGTAGCCAAAGTATTGGAGTTTAAGCTTTAGCATCAGTCCTTCCAATGAATATTCAGGACTGATCTCCTTAAGGATGGACTGGTTGGATCTCCTTGCAGTCCAAGGGACTCTCAAGAGTCTTCTTCAACACCACAGTTCAAAAGCATCAGTTCGTTAGCACTCAGCTTTCTTTATGGTCCAACTCTCACATCCATACATGACTGCTGGAAAAACCATAGCTTTGACTAGATGGACCTTTGTTGGCAAAGTGATGTCTCTGCTTTTTAATATGCTGTCAATATGGTTTGTCATAGCTTTCCTTCCAAGGAGCAAGCATCTTTTAATATCATGGCTGCAGTCACCATCTGCAGTGATTTTGGAGCCCAAGAAAATAAAGTCTGTCACTGTTTCCACTGTTTCCCCATCTATTTGCCATGAAGAGATGAGACTAGACGCCATGATCTTCGTTTTCTGAGTGTTGAGTTTTAAGCCGACTGTTTCATCAAGAGGCTCTTTAGTTTTTCTTCACTTTCTGCCATAAGGGTGGTGTCATCTGCATATCTCAGGTTATTGGTATTTCTTCTGGCAATCTTGATTCCAGCTTGTGCTTCATCCAGTCCAGCATTTCTCATGATGTACTCTGCATAGAAGTTAAATAAGCAGGGTGACAATATACAGCCTTGTCGTACTCCTTTCTCTGTTTGGAACCAGTCTGTTGTTTCATGACCAGTTCTAACTGTTGCTTCCTGACCTGCATACAGACTTCTCAAAAGGCAGGTCAGGTCATCTGGTATTCCTATCTCTTTAAGAATTTTCCATAGTTTATTGTGATCCACACAGTCAAAAGTTTTGGAGTAGTCAATAAAGCAGAAGTAGATATTTTTCTGGAAATCTCTTAGTTTTTTGATGATTCAACAGATGTTGGTAATTCGATCTCTGGTTCCTCTGCCTTTTCTAAATCCAGCTTGAACATCTGGGAGTTCACAGTTCATGTACTGTTGAAGCCTGGCTTGGAGAATTTTGAGCATTACTTTACTAACGTGTGAGATGAGTGCAATTGTGAGGTAGTTTGAGCATTCTTTGGCATTGCCTTTCTTTGGGATTGGAATGAAAACTGACCTTTTTTAGTCCTGTGGCCACTGCTGAGTTTTCCAAATTTGTTAGCATATTGAGTGCAGCACTTTCACAGCATCGTCTTTTAGGATTTGAAATAGCTCAACTGGAATTCCATCACCTCCACTAGCTTTGTTCATAGTGATGCTTCCTAAGGCCTACTTGACTTCACATTCCAGGATGTCTGGCTCCAGGTGAGTGATTATCTGGGTCATGATTATCTGGGTCATGAAGATCTTTTTTGTATAGTTCTTCTGTGTATTCTTGCCACCTCTTCTTAATATCTTCTGCTTCTGTTAGGTCCATACCCAAAAGCAATTCAGCAGCAAATATTAAAAGCCTTCAAAATATCCTTACCTTTTGACTGAGAAATCCACTTCTAGGCATGTATCCTAAGGAAATATTTTCAACTGAAGGGAAATGTGTGCAAATACATTTGTTGCACTATTATGTTTATTATGAAAAATTAAAAGGAACATTTTATAGTCAAGACCAGAGGAATAGGGACTTCCCCAGTGGTCCAATGGTTAAGAATCTGCTTTGCAACGCAGGGGATGCCAGTTCAATCCCTGGTCACGGAACTAAGATCCCATATGTTTTGGAGCAACTAAAGCCCACTCCCCACAACTACTGAGTTTGCCCGCTCCAGAGCCTGTGAGCTGTAACTAGACAGTCCATGTGCCCCCAGTGAAAGATCCACAGGATGCAACAAAGATCCTGAGTGCCGCAATTAAGACCTATTCCAGTCAAATAAATCAAGGAAAAGAGCAATAACTGCGGTGACTATCCTTGATGGAGTGAATGATACATGGCATTAACAGACGCCTTGATACAGCAGTAAAGGAGAGCATTTCTTCTACTGTGACAGTGTGTGGAAAAAAAGCAGGGTTCTCCTTCCTACACTGTTGGTGGGAATGTAAATTGGTCTAGTCATTATGGAGAACAATATGGAGGTTCCTTAAAAAACAAAAATAGAATTGCCATATAACCGAACTAATCCAACTGGTGGGCATATGTCTGGAGAAAACACTAACTCCAAAAGATCCATGTACTTCCAATGTTCATAGCAGCACTATTTATAGTAATTAAAACATGGAAGCAGCCTAGATGTCCATCAACAGATGAATGGATAAAGAAGATGTGGTATACACAGACAATGGAATATTACTCAGCCATAAAGTGAAATAATGTAATTTGCAGCGACATGGATGAACCTAGATATTATTGTGCTGAGTGAAATAAGTCAGACAGAGAAAGACAAATATGATATCACATACATGTGGAATCTAAATTCTAAAATGTGGAATCTAAAATGAACTTATTTACAAAATAGAAACAGACTCACAGACAGAGAGAACAAACTTATGGTTACCAAAGGAGAAAGGGGTGGAGAAGGGATACATTAGGAGCTTGGGATTAATAAACTACTGTATATACATTAGATAAACAAAAAGGTTTTGCTGTATAGCACTGGGAAATATATTCAATATCCTATAATAAACCATAATAGAAAAGAATATGGAAAATATATAAATACACATAAAACTGAATAACTTTGCAATACACCAGAAGTTAACACAACATTGTAAATCAACTATATTTCATGTACTTCAGTAAATTTTTCACATGGACCAGTTAATGTGCTTTGCATTGTTGGGAGGCAGTATTATGGTTGAGCTCTCTCGAGATTTTCTATTTTCACACACAGTTGATGTCAAGGGCTCAGAGGAAGGTTCCACTGCTGACACATGGGCATTCTATCACTGGAGCTAAGTTTCAAACACCTTGGCCTTCAAAAGAGGGAGGCGTTAACTTTAGGAGGTTGGCTTGTATAATTCCACAATCACTTACCTACTCACCTCACTGAGTTTAGTCAGTTCTCAAAAAATTTTTTTTTGCATCATGGAGAGAGTCAAGTTTTGTGAACTCTTTAATTCCATTTCATTATCAGTCTTCAGGAAATTCAGCTCTGGGAGAAGTCACAGAGAGGGGCTTTCCCAAGGAAGGCTTCTCACCTACTTCCTCCTCTGCTCCTTGATTGTGGGGAGGTTTTATGAAGGCCAGAAATCTCCCCTCTGGTCACACATTGTAATTCAGTTTTCCTTCTAGAGGAAGTGAGTGGTTCTAGAGAGACTACAGCAGTGCTCTGTGGATGCTATAGCTGGACCCGGGCTTGTTGCACTTTGAGAGGAAAATGGTCACAATGAATGGAGTGTAGGTTGGCACCTGCTGGCCTTTTCCAGCTAGTTCTTCCTAAAGTGATAGGTGATGCAGTGAGGCCTGTGCTTCTTGGAGTCTGTGATCTGGACCTGCAGCACCAGCATGGCTTGGACCTTTTTTAAAAATGCACATTTCGAGTGCTAGCCCAGACTTAATGAATCAGCGATCTGTGTTTTAACAAGACTCCAGGAAACACTGATGCGTGCTTGGGTGTGACAGCCACCGTGCCCATGGTAAACAGATGATTTTAAGTCGTCTGTGGACACAGTACTGGAGAACATTGGTTTACTTAGTGGGGGAGGTAACTGCATTTTCAAATTTATTTCAGTCATTCGGATTGTGAAATCTCATCTGTTGCTAGCATATCTCTTTCTTGCCTTGTTTCCCATTACAAGGAAGAGAATTGCTCAAAGAGCCTTTGACAATCATAGATACCCACCCAGAATCCAATCACACTTTATTTTAATTGCATTTATTTTATGGTGACTTTCTATTCATGGAAAATGAAACTAGTTTTTTATTTTTATTTTTTTTGAGGTAATGTAAAGGATATTTACTTTGCGTGTCCGCAAAGAATCGGACACGACTGAGCGACTGAACTGAACTGAACTGAAAGTATATTTTAAAACTAAAGTTATTTAGGTCTTGAAAAAAATAAGTCAATTTCAAGAAGACAGATTATGGAAGACAACAGCAGAGATGATATATGTTTTGTCAAGAACCCACACAACGCTAGGACGCATCACTGCATGCATGTTGAGGAAAATGGTCTTTAAAAGTAGGGTAGTGGCGGAAGCAAACAGGTAAATGTACTGAAAAAGAACATGAAATATCAATAACATGACAAAAGTCACATGAAAGTAGCAAAAGAGGACTGAACCAAGCCTGCATTGGAGCTGAACTCTGAGTTACTTTCTGATAACTCAGTTATTTTCAGATAAGCACCTGTTCCAGGGAAGTTGCCCCCCCAGCTGACTGTCAGTCTAGGGAGGATGTAATATCATTTAACCTGACATTCAAAGCTCAAACTCGACCTTCAACTTTCCCAGTGATCTTTCACCAGACATTCATTTTGGTTGCTGTTTTTCTTCGTCACCTATAAAATGTCCCTTTCAAGAAGGAATCTTTGATCTGGCTTTCTCGGAAACAGTTTTCTTTATGACAAATTTTAAATAAAACTTGGGAAGGCATTCACGAACAATCTCCTGAGAGGCTGCATAGCTTCAGGAATCAGTGAGATACTCTGTGGGCCTATTTTACTGAAAAGATGAAGAGAATGACAATGCTTGCCAAGGACAATATGTGTGAGAAATAGGTTTCACACACAGTCTTTGGGGGAAGGGAAATTTGGCAATACGCATTGCAGACCTTTAACAACAGACCTATCGTTCCACCCAGCAACGTTCCATTCCATTCTAAGAATTTATCCTAAGAAGCAGTGAGACTTGTGCTCAAAAATAATAATGGGACTTCCCTGGTTAAGAATCCACCTGCCAATGAGGGAGACATGGGTTCAATCCTTGGTCCAGGAAGATCCCATGTGCCGAAGAGCAACCAATCCCATGTACCACAACTGCTGAAGCCTGAATGTTCTAGAGCCCATGAGTAGCAACAACTGAGTCCATGTGCTGCAGCTGCTGAAGCCTGCTCACCTACAGCCTGTGCTTACAAATTTTCAACTATGTAAATCTCCAAAACCTAGAGCCTGATCAAGACAAATTTGGGGAGTTTGTGAGACGAATACTGCATAGTCACTAGGACAAAGGAAATTTTCAATAATACTATATTTACTAAGCATAAATAAACTACAAAACAATATGTACAGTGAGGTACTATGCTTGGGTTCAATGAGCCAGTGTCAACTTCAGCTTTTTTCCTCATTCACCAAATACTTTAGAGAATCTACAAATGTCAGATGTTATTTCTGACTCTAGAGGACAGAGCAAATGAACTGAAATTTACATTTCTGCGGTAACTGTGAAAGTGCTTTAAAGGACACACTTGGGGGGTGGTGGGAGCACATAAAGAGGAAACCTTACCCTGAACACTTTCTGCAAAGTGCACCCAGTAAGCACAACACCCAGCAGAGGCCAGTGCATGCAGGCGTGCAATAAACAGCCACCAACTGGCAGACTTCCTCTGGGGGCAAATCTCTCCACCCTGGGCAGCAGTAACCATACAAGGCAGGACCAGAAACCAGCCTCATCTGTGATGTCCTGCTGTGATGCAGGGTCTGCCTCTTCGGGGAGACTCCTCTTTCCTATATGGTAACTAATTCCCAGCAGCCCTGATCCTTCTCCCCAGAAGGCTCCTTGGTGTCTCTGGAAATTGCAGAGATGGGGAGCAGCTGGTAGAAGGTGGGGCTGGGCAGCAATGTCCATAGAACTTCTCTCTGGAAGCGAGCTTGTCCTGGCTCCTCCTGAGTCAAGATGCTTTGTGATCACCTGCCCTGTAACTTGGGCTTCTCAGGTGGCACTAGTGGTAAAGAACCTGCCTGCCAGTGTAGGAGACATAAGAGACTTGGGTTCGATCCCTGGGTCAGGAAGATCCCCTGGAGGAGGAGGGCATGGCAACCACTCCAATATTCTCACCTGGAGAATCCCATGGACAGAGGAGCCTGGCAGGCTACAGTCCATAGGGTCACAAAGAGTTGGACATGACTGAAGTAACTGAGCATATATGCCCTGTAACTCTTTTGCCATCCCTTGAAAAATATTTCCTCATTTTTCAATAATGCCCCCTCTGAGGGTGGCATGAATGTGTGAGTCTGTGAATTGAAAACTAATTACCAGTTGAGCACAATGTCTGGGAATCTTTTCTCCTCTGAGAAAAACTTAAGTTTTAGTGGGAATATCCTGATGCTCTTGCAGGGCTGGGCCCTCAGGGTGTTGTCCCCTCATGAACCCAGCGTGGAGTGGTGAGAAGGGTAGTTTTCCCCAATACGTCATCCCAGAGAATTAAAAGTGAGCCAGATATCACTTTATCATCACTAAGACGGTTATAATAAAGAAGACAGATAATTGCAAGTGTTGGTGAGGATATGGGGGTACTGGAATCCTCATATACTGCTGGCAGGGATGTAAAATGGTACAGCCACTTTGGACAAAAGTCTGGTCCCCTTTCACACAGAGTTCCCATTTCATGCAACAATTTTACTTCCAGATACATTCCTAAGATAGGTGAAAAAATGTCCACATAAAAATTTATATACGACAGTTCATCCATTATTCACAATAGCCAAAAGATAGAAACAACCTAATTCCATCATCTGATGAATGGTTTAACAGAATGTGGTATATTCATAAATGGAACATTATTCCTTCATAAAAAGGAATAAATATGCTTAAAACTTGAAAATAATATGCTAACTGAAACAAACCAGTCACAAAAGACCTCATCTCATATGAAAGTGAAAGTGTTATCATTCAGTCATGTCTGACTCTTTGCAAATCCATGGACTATTGCCTGCCAAACTCCTCTGTCCCTGGGATTTTCCCGGCAAGAATACTGGAGTGGGTAGCCATCCCTTTCTCCAGGGAATCTTCCCAATCCCGAGATCGAACCCAGGTCTCCTGCACTGCAGGCAGATTCTTTACCATCTGAGCCAACAGAGAAGCTCAGTATAATTCCATTTATATTAAATGTTCAAAATAGGCAAAAGGATTAAGGGATGATGATTAAGCATGGGTTTCTTTCTGGGATGATGGAAATGTTCTAAAATTGGTTGTGATGATGCACTGAATTTAAATCAGTGAATTATCTGGTATGTGAATTATATCTAAATAAAGCTGCTCAGTTCAGTCGCTCAGTCATGTCTGACTCTTTGCAACCCCATGAATAGCAGCACACCAGGCCTCCCTGTCCATCACCAAACTCCTGGAGTTCACTCAGACTCACGTCCATCGAGTCAGTGATGCCATCCAGCCATCTGTCGTCGCTTTCTCCTCCTGCCCCCAATCCCTCCCAGCATCAGAGTCTTTTCCAATGAGTCAACTCTTCGCATGAGGTGGCTAAAGTACTGGAGTTTCAGCTTTAGCATCATTCCTTCCAAAGAAATCCCAGGGCTGATCTCCTTCAAAATGGACTGGTTGGATCTCCTCGCAGTCCAAGGGACTCTCAAGAGTCTTCTCCAACACCACAGTTCAAAAGCATCAATTCTTCAGTGCTCAGCCTTCTTCACAGTCCAACTCTCACATCCATACATGACCACAGGGAAAACCAGAGCCTTGACTAGACGGACCTTAGTTGGCAAAGTAATGTCTCTGCTTTTGAATATGCTATCTAGGTTGGTCATAACTTTTCTTCCAAGGAGTAAGCATCTTTTAATTTCATGGCTGCAGTCACCATCTGCAGTGATTTTAAAGCTGCTACCAAAACATAAAAAAGCAAGGGATGGACAAGGTGGAAATTCCTCCAGTAGTTTTAAAGAGGACTGTTTTTTAAAGGAAATTTTTATTCACCAAAGACCTCCCTCTGCCTACAGATAATCTTTTGTAATGACCACAATTCCGTATAGTTCAGAAGAGCTATAGAAATATAGTTATTAAGAACAAGTTAAACTTTAAAAGCACTTACCATGTGCCACTATTCTACACAATTTACTTCACACTAATTTACTCAAAATCATAAAGAAGATTTACCATTATAATACGTATATTATAGCTAGGACTCTGAAGCACAGTAAGGACCATGACTTGGATCTGGGTCTGCAAACTTTTTCAGTAATGGGGCAGATAGGAAGATCTTGCTTCTCATTTTAAATTTTGGCTACATGGGTCATATAGAAACTAGTTTGACAACACTTGTAAATTACACAACACTATTAAATTGTTGTTAAGATGACTTAACTGTAGTATAAAATTTGCTGTTTTACCTTGTTATTGTAAGTTAAATTCATTAAGAAGCATTACCAAGTCTTTACCAAAGTTACCTTCAAAAATCATTCTTGTTTGATAGTTGTTGAAAGTGGTTCTTCTCACTCAGAAAGATTTTAATCTTAGCCTTGCACTTAAAAATTTGCAATAAAACTTTTTACTACTGCTATCCATGAAACTGCTTTATGGCAGAGTAAGTCAGGATATTAGCTTCTGTGTTAGACAAAAATTCACAGAACTGATGATGGTTAAGTCCATTTACAGTGAATGAAGTTCACTGTTACAGTACTGGCTTCATAGCACATGATATACTCAAATATTTTCCACAAAATATTTACTCATAAATAATATAATGAATAACCATAGCCTTTAATTTTTTAATTAATTTATTTTAATTGGAGGCTAATTACTTTACAATATTGTAGTGGTTTTTGCCATATATTCACATGAATCAGCCATAGGTGTACATGTGTTCCCCATCCTGAACCCCCTTCCCCCCTCCCTCCCCATCCCATCTCTCAGGGTCATCCCAGTGCACCAGCCCTGAGCACCTGTCTCATGAATCAAACCTGGACTTGCAGTCTATTTCACATATGATAATATACATGTTTCAATGCCATTCTCCCAAATCATCCCACCCTCGTCTTCTCCCACAGAGTCCAAAAGTCTGTTCTTTACATCTGTGTCTCTTTTGCTGTCTTGCATATAGGGTCATCGTCACCATCTTTCTTATCTATGTATTAATATACTGTATTGGTGTTTTTCTTTCTGACTTACTTCACTCTGTATAATAGGCTCCAGTTTAATCCACCTCATTAGAACTGATTCAAATGTATTCTTGTTAATAGCTGAGTAATATTCCATTGTGTATATGTACCACAGCTTTCCTATCTATTTGTCTGCTGATGGATATCTAGGTTGCTTTCATGTTCTGGCTATTGTAAACAGTGCTGTGATGAACATTGGGGTACATGTGTCTCTTTCAATTCTGGTTTCCTCAGTATGTATGCCCAGGAGTGGGATTGCTGGGTCGTATGGCAGTTCTATTTCCAGTTTTATAAGGAATCTCCACACTGTTCTCCATAGTGGCTGTACTAGTTTGCATTCCCACCAACAGTGTAGAGGGTTCCCTTTTCTCCACACCCTCTCCAGCATTTACTGCTTGTAGACTTTTGGATCGCAGCCATTCTGACCTGTGTGAGATGGTACCTCATTGTGGTTTTGATTTGCATTTCTCTGATAATGAGTGATGCTGAGCATCTTTTCATGTGTTTGTTAGCCATCTGTATGTCTTTTTTTGAGAAATGTTTGTTTAGTTCTTTGACCCATTTTTTGATTGGGTCGTTTAGTTTTCTGGTATTGAGCTGCATGAGCTGTGCTTCATCCAGCCCAGCGTTTCTCATGATGTACTCTGCATAGAAGTTAAATAAGCAGCCTTGACGTACTCCTTTCCCTATTTGGAACCAGTCTGTCGTTCTGTGCCCAGTTCTAACTGTTGCTTCCTGACCTGCATACAGATTTCTCAAAAGGCAGGTCAGGTCATCTGGTATTCCTATCTCTTTAAGAATTTTCCACAGTTTGTTCTGATCCACACAGTCAAAAGTTTTGGTGTAGTCAATAAACCAGAAGTAGATATTTTTCTGGAAATCTCTTGCTTTTCTGATGATCCAACAGATGTTGGCAATTTGATCTCTGGTTCCTCTACCTTTTCTAAATCCAGCTTGAACATCTGTAAGTTCACAGTTCATGTACTGTTGAAGCCTGGCCTGGAGAATTTTGAGCATTATTTTACTAGCATGTGAGATGAGTGCAATTGTGTGGTAGTTTGAGCATTCTTTGGCATTGCTTTTCTTTGGGATTGGAATGAAAACTGACCTTTTCCAGTTCTGTGGCCACTGCTGAGTTTTCCAAATTTGTTGGCATATTGACTGCAGCACTTTCACAGCATCATCTTTTAGGATTTGAAATAACTCAACTGGAATGCCATCACCTCCACTAGCTTTGTTCATAGTGATGCTTCCTAAGGCCCACGTGACTCACATTCCAATATGTGTAGCTCTAGATGAGTGATCACATCATCATGATTATCTGGGTTGTGAAGATCTTTTTTGTATAGCTCTTCTGTGTATTCTTGCCACCTCTTCTTAATGTCTTCTGCTTCTGTTAGATCCATACCATTTCTGTACTTTATTGAGCCCATCTTTCCATGAAATGTTCCCTTGATATCTCTAATTTTCTTGAAGAGATCTCTAGTCTTTCCCATTCTATTGTTTTCCTCTATTTCTTTGCACTGAACACTGAGGGAGGCTTTCTTATCTCTCCTTGCTATTCTTTGGAACTCTGCATTCAAATGGGTATATCCTTTCTTTTCTCCTTTGCCTTTTGCTTCTCTTCTTTTCACAGCTATTTGTAAGGCCTCCTCAGACAGCCATTTTGCCTTTTTGCATTTCTTCTTCTTGGCGATGGTCTTGATCCCTGTCTCCTGTACAATGTCACAAACCTCCATCCATAGTTCTTCAGGCACTCTGTCTATCAGATTTAATCCTTGAATCTGTTTCTCACTTTCACTGTATAATCATGTGGGATTTGATTTAGGTCATACCTGAATGGTCTAGTGGTTTTCCCTACTTTCCTCAATTTAAGTTTGAATTTGGCAATAAAGAGTTCATGATCTGAGCCACAGTCAGCTCCCAGTCTTGTTTTTGCTGACTGTAGAGAGCTTCTCCATCTTTGGCTGCAAAGAATATAATCAATCTGATTTTGGTGTTGACCATCTGGTGATGTCCATGTGTAGAGTCTTCTCTTGTGTTGTTGGAAGAGGGTGTTTGCTATGATCAGTGCATTCTCTTGGGCAAACTCTATTAGCCTTTGCCCTGCTTCATTCTGTACTCCAAGGCCGAATTTGCCTGTTATTCCAGGTGTTTCTTGACTTCCTACTTTTGCATTCCAGTCCCCTATAATGAAAAGGACAACTTTTGGGGGTATTAGTTCTAGAAGGTCTTGTAGGTCTTCATAGAACTGTTCAACTTCAGCTTCTTCAGCATTAGTGGTTGGGGCATAGACTTGGATTAATGTGATATTAAATGGTTTGCCTTGGAAGTGAACAGAGATCATTCTGTTGTTTTTGAGATTGCATCAAAGTACTGCACTTCGGACTCTTTTGTTGACTATGACGACTACTCCATTGTTTCTAAGGGATTGTTGCCCACAGTCATAGAAGTAATGGTCATCTGAGTTAAATTCACCTATTCCAGGCCCTTTTAGTTTGCTGATTTCTAGAATGTCAACGTTCACTCTTGCCATCTCCTGTTTGACCATTTCCAATTTGCCTTGATTCATGGACCTAACATTCCAGGTTCCTATGCAATATTGTTCTTTACAGCATCCATTATTGCTCCACCCATCAACAAAAAATTGGTTTAATGATTCACTGAGCTTGGCCCTGCTCATCAGAACAAGACCCTGTTTCCCCCTCAGTCAGTCTCTCCCATGAGGAGGTTTCCATAAGCCTCTTATCCTTCTCCATCAGAGGGCAGACAAAATGAAAACCACAATCACAGAAAACTAACCTATCTGATCACATGCACCACAGCCTTGTCTAACTCATTCAAACTATGAGCCATGCCTCGTAGGGCCACCCAAGATGGATGGGTCATGGTGGAGAGTTCTGACAAAACATGGTCCACCAGAGGGGGAATGGCAAACCACTTCAGTATTCTTGTCTTGAGAACCCCATGAACAGTATGAAAAGGCAAAAAGATAGGACACTGAAAGATGAACTGCCCAGGTCAGTAAGTGCCCAATATGCTACTAGAGATCACTGGAGAAATAACTCCAGAAAGACTGAAGAGACAGAGCCAAAGCAAAACACCACCCAGTTGTGGATGTGACTGGTGATGGGAGTAAAGTCCAATGTCGTAAAGATAATAACATACCTGAGGAGATCCTTATTCGGTTCATACTAAAAGTAGGTTTTTCACAATTACCTTGAAATTTTTTTAAAAAACAGCTTTATTGAGATTCAACTCATCTATCATATAATTCACCCATTTGAAGTGTATAATTTCATTTTGAAAATATTATTTCTTGCAGGTTTTGCCATAGAAGCTATTCATAGAGGCTAATTATTTGGTCATTTCAAACTCGTAACTGACTCCTTGAATAAACCACAACTGAGTAGTATTGGTAACATCCATCAATTCATCAAGATTCAAGAGAAAATACTCAAAATTATTTGCCTTGCTTATTAATTGACTATGACATTGTTCCCAATGTTCTCAACTCTCTGAACAACTGTTGTGCTAAAACAGTCTTAAATAAGCTTCTTTCATCTGAGCACATTTCTCTGGCTGCTACAATCAAACACAACTTAATTAACTCATCCCTAAATGGTTTTCCTTGCCTGGCTAACACATGAGTCACTTGAAAATTTGCTTTGATTGCAGACTCATTTTCATTATTTAATTTTATAAAGAAATTTTGCCATAATAAGATAATTCATTTAAAATTTTCTATTTTTCCTGATGGTTGCTTTCCTGTGAGTTGGGAATACTAGAATATATCCTTAGTCTGATAAATTCACACAATCTGTTATTTTAGCCCACCAATAGTGTCACTGTATAATAAATAATGCCTTGTCATTGAATTTGATAACAATTATTTTGTTATTTCCATAATCCATACTCCAAAATAATCCATACTGGGATTTTAAAGTATGGCATTTGAAGTCAACTTTTCTTCCCCCTCCTTTTTTTTTGACATAATGAATATGCTTTGGTGATTCTAAAATGAAAATGTTGAAGCGTTGGCATGTCCTTAGGGACCAGAGATGGGACACAGAACTCATTTCTCATTGCTACTACAAAGTCTGCTATTAGGTGTAGCCAATAGAGGGGAGTAGGAAAAGCCTGAGCTCACTTCCTCCCATGGACACATCAAAATTACTATTTGCAAAGCAACTATTGATTAGAATAACTTGAAGACCAGCAGAAAAGATTTTCTGTAATTAAAGATATAAAGAAGAAACCAACATGAGATAGGTAGGAGGGGCAGGGATGCAGTCTACTCAAGATTCACTCCCCTAGAGAGACAACCCACAAACAGGAGGATAGACACAATGTTCAAGATTCTTCCCAAGGAGCAAGGGGTCTGAGCCCTGCACTGGGTTCCCCAGCCTAGGCGTCTGGCACTGGGAAGATGATTTCCCAGAATGTCTGGCTCTGAAGACCAGCAGAGCTTATGTTTAGGAGAGCTGGAGGGCTCAAAGAGACAGAAATTCCACTTTTAAAGGTCTCACACAAAATCTCACACGCTCCAAGTCCCAGTACAGAGGCAATACATTGAAAGGGACCTGGGTCAGACACACTTGTTGATCTCACAGTACCTTCCAGAGAGGCAGAAAGCAAAAGGGAAATGCTCTGGGGACACAGATGCTGGCAGAAGCCATTTGGGGGAACTCCTTCTACCAGGACACTGGTGCTGGCGAGTGCCATATTGGTGTCCTCTCTCTAGCTTACTAGCATCACAGCTTTACCTGCTTACCAGTGGAGGACACAGCCCCAGGACCCAGCCCTGCCCATCAGCTGGCCAGAACCATCCTTGGAACTCCTTGGTCCCTGTAGTCAGCTGCCCCAGGAATCAGTCTCACTCACCAATGGGCCAGCAGCCTCTGCACGAGGCAAGGCCTGGCAGCCAACCAGGCTAAGGGCCAGGCTTGCCTACCATGTGCCTATAGCAGTTGGCCTCTCTACAGCAGAAGAGCCCACATATAAGGCACCCCTAGAGCACTTAACTCTAATGATCAGAGGGAAATGTCTTGCTGGGCCCCATAGGATGTCTCCTACATAAGCTCACTTCTCCAAGACTGAGAAGTGACCAGTCTAATACACACAAATAAGCACAGAGAATTAGGCAAAAGGAGGAGACAGAGGAATATGTTGCAAGTGAGAGAAAAAAAAAAAAACAAGACAAAACCTCCGTAAAAGAACTAAGTTAAGAGGAGATATGCAATCTACCTGATAAAGAATTCAATCTAATGATCATAAAGATGTTCGGTGAACTCAGGATAATAATGGATGAACAGTGAGAAGAGCTGAAGAATACAATAACTGAAATAAAAAACATACTAGAAGGAATCAACAGCAGATTAGATGCTACAGAGGAACAGATCAGTGGAAGACAGTAGTGAAAATCAAAAAAGAATTCTTTAAAAATGAGGAGTGTGGACTTCTCTGGTGGCTCAGTGGTAAAGAATCTGCCTGTCAAAGCAGGAAACATGGGTTTGACCCCTGATCTGGGAAGACCCACATACCAAGGGGCAACTAAGCCCAAGTGCCACAACTATTGAACTGACGCTCTAGAGCCCAGGAGCCTAAACTACTAAAAGCCCCTAGAGCCTCTGCTCTGCAACAAGAGAAGCCACATCGATGAGAAGCTTGTGCACCGCAACTAGACAGCAGCCCCCACTTGCTGCAACTAGAGAAAAGCCCATGCATAGCACAGCCAAAAAGAAAAACAAAAATCTTTTAAAAATGAGGAATGTTTAAGAAATCTCTGGGACAACATGCTGCTGCTGCTGCTAAGTCGCTTCAGTCATGTCCGACTCTGTGTGACCCCATAGACGGCGGCCCATCAGACACCCCTGTCCCTGGGAATCTCCAGGCAAAAACACTGGAGTGGGTTGCCATTTCCTTCTCCAATGCATGAAAGCGAAAAGTGAAAGTGAAGTTGCCCAGTCGAGTCCGACTCTTCGCGACCCCATGGCTTACCAGGCCCCTCCGTCCATGGGATTTTCCAGGCAAGAGTACTGGAGTGGGGTGCCATCGCCTTCTCCGCTGAGACAACATAAGGCATACTAAAGTTTGTATTGTAGAGGTCCCAGAAGGAGAAAAGAGACAGAAGGGGACAGAGAACTTCTCTGAAGAAATAATAACTGAAAACTTCCCTAACCTGGGAAAGGAAAAACAAAATTCAGATCTAACAAGCAGAGAGAGTCCTCAACAAGATGAATCCAAATTGGTCTACACCAACACATACTATAATTAAAATGGCAAAAATTAAAGACGTAGATAGAATATCAAAAGCAGCAAAAGGAAAGCAACTACTTATGTGTAAGGGAAGTCTCCTATGACAATAAGCTTGACTTTTCAGCAGAAACTTTGCAGGCCAGAAGGAAGTGGCGCAGTATATTTAAAGTGACAAAAAGGAAAACACCTATAACCAAGAATATTCTACCCGGCAGGGTTATTATTCAAATTTGAAGGATAGACAGAGTTTTACAGATAAGCAAAACCTAAAAGAGTTCATTGCCATTAAGCTGGCTTTGCAGGAAAAGTTAAAGGGACTTCTCTAAGTAGAAAAGACCACAACCAGAAATTTGAAAATTACGAAGGGAAAAAACCTCATTGTAAAGACAAACATAGAGTAAAGGTAGTAGACCAACCACTCATAAAGCCAGTAGGAAGATTAAGAAACAAAGTAGTAAGATCATTTATATACCAATACATAGTAAAGGGATATGCAAAATAAAAAAATGCTAAATATGACACCAAACTATTCAATGTTGTGGGGAGGAGTGAAAATGCAGGGTTGTTAGAATGTATTTGAACCTAAGAGATCATCAACTTAAAAAAATATGTTGTTATACATAACCTTATGGCAACTGCTAATTAAAAATATATAATAGATACACACAGACACAAGAGAAAGAAATCCCAACATAACACTAAAGATAGTCATCAAGTCACAAGGGAAAAGAGCAAAAGGAGAAAGGAACAAAACACTACAAAAATAAAAAGAAGAAATGAAAAAAAATAAAAAGAAAAAATGAACAAATCGGCAATAAGGACATACCCATCAATGATTACTTTGACTGTAAATAGACTAAATGCTCCATTCAGACGACACAGAGTAGTTGAAAGGATGGGAAAAAGAACCACTTATTTGTTGTCTACAAGAGATTTACTTCTGATCTAAAGACAAACAGACAAAGTGAGGGGACAGAAAAGGTATTCTATGCAAATGGAAGCTAAAATAAAGCTGGTAGCAATATTTATGTCAGTCAAAATAGGCTTTTAAACAAAGGCTGTAACAAGTGACAAAGGACAATACATAAGACGAAGGGACTGATCCAATAAGGTATAATAATTATAAACATATATGACCCAACAAAAGAGCACCTAAAATCCACACAACAAATATTAGTAAACCCAAAGGGAAAAACTGGCAGTAGCGCAGTAATAATAGTGAGCTTCTAACATCCCACTGACATCAACGGGCAGATCATCCAGAGAGAAAATCGTTAAGGAAACTGGCCTTAAATGGCACATTAGACCAGATGGATGTTATACATTTTTGTTGAGTTACCTCCATCCAAAAGAAACAGAATAGGAAAGAGTTGAGGGGGGCTGGATCAAGATGGTAGAATAGAAAGATGTAGAGCTCATCTCCTCCCACAAATACATCAAAAAGACATCTATATGTGGGAACAATTCTCACAGAATAACTGCTGAATGCTGGCAGAAGATCTCATGAAACCAAAATCACAAGAAAGATCACCATGTAACCAAAAAGGATGAAATAAAGGGAAAAAAAAGGTGGGGGGGGGGTGGGGATGAGACCAGCAACACTGGGAGGGAGCTGTGAAAGAGGAAAGGTTCCTTTGTCCTGGAAACCTCCTTCAACAACTGGGAGATCAGCTGGGACAGAATGGAACTTCAGAGGCTCAGAGAAGAGCACAGCAGTCAGCTTAACAGCAGGCGAACAGCGAGAGACCAGTATAGGGGATCCTGGTCACCTCCCTGCACCCCCCAGCCCAAGAAATAAATCTGCTACTGCGTGTAGGGGCTGGGTGCTAAAACTTGGGTTTCAAAGGACAGACCTGAGGAGAGCACTGGGGTTGGCTATACAGAGACAGCCTGAAAAGGCTGGAATGTGGTCCAAGCAGCAACTGGGATGTACACAGGAAGGAGCTTGTGTCTGCCATTGAAGCCCCATTGTTAACGTGCATACTTGAAGAGAGAGGCAGGGCCCATCATAGCAGCCTCATTCTTATGGTGGGTACAGCTCCACCTTTACAAGCTCTGAGAGCATGCAAGCATTGGCAGGTTGTCCACACATGTAGCTGGGGCTAAAATCCAAGCTGATTCTCAAGGGCTAAAATCTGAGCTGTGTCCCAGCAGCTGTGTGATCTGCAGATTTATGTGCCACTGGCAGCTTTGTAAACTTAGTGCCCGGGGGATATCCAATCAGATTACTGGAGCTCCGGTGGGTAGGTAGGTCGGGCCCAGCAATAGCAGCTGAAGGCTCTGTGGGAACATGTAGCGGTAGGGCTGAGGTCTGGGCTAACTCAATAGCTCCTGTGGTAGGTCCAGATGGATGACTACAGAAGTCCTGGTGCCTGACCTCAGCGGTTCTGTACCAGTGGGTCCACGCTAATGGCTTTATGAGCTAAGTGCCTAAGGGATACCCAGGCCAACTACCTGAATTTCCATGGTTGAAGTGGGGCTGAGGGCAGTGCCCCAAACTGTATTTTGTGAGCCTGCACAATGGGTGACAGGTGACACCATGGAGGGCACTTCCCAGAATGTAGTTTCTACAGAGGAATCCTCAGTGGCTCATCTCTCAGTGGGAGTGCTCCAGTCCTGCCTACTGCACACTGCAGTTCAGAAACAGATCTGGGGGATGTCTACTCCAACAACTGGGGAGCAGATCCTGCCCCTGATAGGGCTGTGACAACCACAGACCAAAGAGGAGGTCCATCCAACACTCAGTGCAGGCTCTGGTCACCACGACAGCAACCACACTCCCCTGTCAAGGGGATAATGGCCAACATACAGTGAAGAAAGATGTGGCGGGCAGCATCCATAATAAAAACAGCCCTCACACAAAAACATGAGACTCATGCATGCCACACAGGAAATTTCCCACATTGAAAACCCTTCAGGACCACAGTAGATGACTGTTTCTCCTAAACTCATAAAGCCAATGAAGTATAGGTAAAATGAAGAAGCAGAGGAACCACTCCCAATGAAAAGATCAGGAGAATTTCCCTGAAACAGCAACGAAACAGACCTCTCCAGTCTACTATCAGTTCAGCTCAGTCATGTCCAACTCTTTGCGACCCCATGAATCGCAGCATGCCAGGCCTCCCTGTCCATCACCAACTCCCGGAGTTCACTCAAACTCATGTCCATTGAGTCGGTGATGCCATCCAGCCATCTCATCTTCTGTTGTCCCCTTCTCCTCCTGCCCCCAATCCCTCCCAGCATCAAAGTCTTTTCCCATGTCTCAACTCTTCCTATGAGGTGGCCAAAGTATTGGAGTTTCAGCTTTAGCATCAGTCCTTCCAAAGAACAGCCAGGACTGATCTCCTTTAAGATGGACTGGTTGGATCTCCTTGCAATCCAAGGGAATCTCAAGAGTCTTCTCCAACAACACAGTTCAAAAGCATCAATTCTTCAGTGCTCAGCTTTCTTCACAGTTCAACTCTCACATCCATACATGACCACTGGAAAAACCATATCCTTGACTAGACAGATCTTTGTTGGCAAAGTAATGTCTCTGCTTTTGAATATGCTATCTAGGTTGGTCATAACTTTTCTTCCAAGGAGTAAGCGTCTTTTAATTTCATGGCTGCAGCCACCATCTGCAGTCATTTGGGAGCCCAAAAAAATAGTCTGACACTGTTCGCACTGTCTCCCCATCTATTTGCCATGAAGTGATGGGACCAGAACCCATGATCTTCGTTTTCTGAATGTTGAGCTTTAAGCCAACTTATTCACTCTCCTCTTTCACTTTCAAGAGGCTTTTTAGTTCCTCTTCACTTTCTGCCATAAGGGTAGTGTCATCTGCATATCTGAGGTTGTTGATATTTCTCCCGGCAATCTTGTCCAGCCCAGCGTTTCTCATGATGTACTCTGCATATAAGTTAAATAAGCAGGGTGACAATATACAGTCTTGATGTACTCCTGTTCCTATTTGGAACCAGTCTGTTGTTCCGTGTCCAGTTCTAACTGTTGCTTCCTGACCTGCATACAGATTTCTCAAGAGGCAGGTCAGGTGGTCTGGTATTCCCATCTCTTTCAGAATTTTCCACAGTTTGTGGTGATCCACACAGTGAAAGGCTTTGGCATAGTCAATAAAACAGAAATAGATGTTTTTCTGGAACTCTCTTGCTTTTTCCTTGATCCAGTAGATGTTGACAATTTGATCTCTGGTTCCTCTGCCTTTCCTAAAACCAGCTTGAACATCTGTAAGTTCACAGTTCATGTACTGTTGAAGCCTGGCCTGGAGAATTTTGAGCATTACTTTCCTAGCATGTGAGATGAGTGCAACTGTGCAGTAGTTTGAGCATTCTTTGGCATTGCCTTTCTTTGGGATTGGAATGAAAACTGATCTTTTCCAGTCCTGTGGCCACTGCTGAGTTTTCCAAATTTGCTGGCATATTGAGTGCAGCACTTTCACAGCATCATCTTTCAGGATTTGAAATAGCTCAACTGGAATGCCATCACCTCCACTAGCTTTGTTTGTAGTGATGCTTTCTAAGGCCCACTTGACTTCACATTCCAGGATGTCCGGCTCTAGGTGAGTGATCACACCATTGTGATTATCTGGGTCATGAAGATCTTTTTTGTACAGATCTGTGTATTCTTGCCACCTCTTCTTAATATCTTCTGCTTCTGTTAGGTCCATACCATTTCTGTCCTTTCTGGAGCCCATCTTTGCATGAAATGTTCCCTTGGTATCTCTAATTTTCTTGAAGAGATCTCTAGTCTTTCCCATTCTGTTGTTTTCCTCTATTTCTTTGCATTGATGGCTGAGGAAGGCTTTCTTATCTCTCCTTGCTATTCTTTGGAACTCTGCATTCAAAGGAATTTATCTTTCCTTTTCTCCTTTGCTTTTCGCTTCTCTTCTTTTCACAGCTATTTGTAAGGCCTCCCCAGACAGCCATTTTGCTTTTGCATTTCTTTTTCTTGGGGATGGTCTTGATCCCTGTTTCCTGTACAATGTCACAAATCTCCATCCATAGTTCATCAGGCACTCTATCTATTAGATCTAGGCCCTTAAATCTATTTCTCACTTCCACTGTATAATCATAAGGGATTTGATTTAGGTCATACCTGAATGGTCTAGTGGTTTTCCCTACTTTCTTCAATTTAAGTCCGAATTTGGCAATAAGGAGTTCATGATCTGAGCCACAGTCAGCTCCTAGTCTTGTTTTTGCTGACTGTATAGGGCTTCTCCATCTTTGGCTGCAAAGATTATAATCAATCTGATTTTGGTGTTGACCTTCTGGTGATGTCCATGTGTAGAGTCTCCTCTTGTATTGTTGGAAGAGGGTGTTTGCTAGGACCAGTGCGTTCTGTTGGTAAAACTCTATTAGCCTTTGTCCTGCTTCATTCTGTATTCCAAGGCCAAATTTGCCTGTTACCCCAGTCTACTATACCCCAAGTTAAAAAAAGAAGTAGTGAAAATACTGAAGTTATTAAGAAAGACTATCCACAGAAATGCAGATTACTGTAAAAAGGAACTAGAAATGATAAAGAGGAGACAATTCAGTTTGCTTTAGTCGCTCATTCAGTTGTGTTTGACTCGTTGTGACCCTGTGGACTGCAGCACGCCAGCCTTCCCTGTCCATCACCAATCCCCAGAGCTTGCTCAAACTCATGTCCATCGAGTCAGTGATGCCATCCAACCATCTCACCCTCTGTCATCCCCTTCTCCTCCTGCCTTCAATCTTTCCCAGCATCATGATCTTTTCCAATGAGTCAGTTCTTCACATCAGGTGGCCAAAGTATTGTTTCAGCTTCAGCATAAGTCCTTCCAATGAATATTCATGACTAATTGCCTTTAGGATTGACTGGTTGGATCTCCTTGCAGTCCAAGGGACTCTCAAGAGTCTTCTCCAACACCACAGTTCAAAAACCTCACTTCTGAAAAACAAACAAACAAACAAACACCTCACTTCTTTAGCACTCAGCTTTGTTTATGGTCCAACACTCACATCCATACATGACCACTGGAAAAACCATAGCTTTGACTAAATGGACTTTGGTTGGCAAAGTAATGTCTCTGCTTTTTAATATGCTGTCCAGGTTGGTCATAACTTTTCTTCCAAGGAGCAAGCGTCTTTTAATTTCATGGCTTTTGTCACCATCTGCAGTGATTTTGGAGCCCAAGAAAATAAAGTCTGACACTGTTTCCATTGTTTCTCCATTTATTTGCCATGAAGTGATGGAACCAGATGCCATGATCTTAGTTTTCTGAACGTTGAGCTTTAAGCCAGCTTTTTCACTGTCCTCTTTCATTTTCATCAAGAGGCTCTTTAGTTTTTCTTCACTTTCTGCCATAAGGGTGGTATCATCTGCATATCTGAAGTTATTGACATTTCTCCCAGCAATCTTGATTCCAGCTTGTGCTTCATCCAGCCCAGCATTTCCCATGATGTACTCTGCATAAAAGTTAAATGAGCAGGGTGACAATATACAGCCCTTGATGCACTCCTTTCCCGATTTGGAATCAGTCTGTTGTTCCATGTCCAGTTCTAACTGTTGCTTCCTGACCTGCATACAGATTTCTCAGGAGGCAAGTAAGGTGGTTTGGTATTCCCATCTCTTGAAGAATTTTCCACAGTTTGTTGTGATCCACACAGTCAAAGGTTTTGGCGTAGTCAATAAAGCAGAAGTTGATGTTTTTCTGGAACTCTCTTGCTTTTTCCATGATCCAGCGGATGTTGACAATTTGATCTCTGGTTCCTCTGCCTTTTCTAAATTCAGCTTGAACATCTGGAAGTTCTCGGTTCATGTACTGTTCACATACTCAGCGGAAAAATCACCCGCTGAGACAATGCCGAGCTAATGGCAGTAAATAGCAAACTGGGTAATGCAGAATAGTGAATAAGTGAGCTGGAAGGTAGAATAATGGAAATCACTCTATCAAAAGAGCGGACAAAGACACACATATGAAATGAAAGCAATATATGAGACGTATGGGAATATAAAGAATCCCAATCTATGAACAATAGGGATCCCAAAAGGAGGAGAAAGAGAAAAGGGGGTCAAAAATGTATTTTTAAAAATTATGGCTGAAAATTTCCCAAACCTAAAGAAGAAAACAGATAACCAGGTATAGGAGGAACAGAAGGTCCCCAACAAGATGAACCCAAGGAGATCTATACCAAGACATATAATAACTAAAGTGGCAAAAGTTAAGGATGAGGAGAGGATTCTAAAGGCAACAAGAGAAAAACAAAGTTAATTAGAAGGAAATCTCCATAAGCGATTGCTCTCTAAAAACGTTGCAAGCCAGAAGGGAGTAACAAGATATATTTGAAGTCCTGAAATGGAAAAGCTTGCAACTTAATCTACCCAGCAAGATTATCATTTAAAATAGAAGTAGTGATAAAGAATTTCTCAGATAACCAAAAACTAAAAGAGTACAGCAAGACTAACCTTTTAGTTTATTCTTTTAAAATAAAAAAAATATTGAAAGTTCTTTTCTAAACAGAGAAGCAAGAATCTATAGGAAAGAGAATATCATAATTGGAAAGTAGATAATTTAAATTAGCCAGTACACAGATTTTTAAAAATTTGTAAAAGCAATGATAATTACAATGAACAGCAAAAGGATAAACATGAAGATGTAAAAGAGGACATAAAAATCATAAAATGTTGGGGGGAGAGTAAGAAAATATAGTTTTAAAAAAGAATGTGTTTGAGCCTATATGATTACCAGTCTAAAGCAAATAGATATAGCAATGCCATAACATACTTGAAAAACAAGGTAACAAACAATAAAAAACACATAGTTCAGTTCAGTTCAGTCACTCAGTCGTGTCCAGCTCTTTGTGACTCCATGGACAGGAAGCACACCAGGACTCCTGTTTGAGCTTACTCAAATTCATTTGCATCAGGTTGGTGATGCCATCCAACCACCGCATCCTCTGTCATCCCCTTCGCCTCCTGCCTTCAATCTTTCCCAGCATCAAGGTCTTTTTGAAGGAGTCAGTTCTTTGCGTCAGGTGGCCAACAGATTCACAAAACCAAAAAGGAGAGACCATAGCATAATAGAAAAACATCAAACTACAAAAGGAAAAACAAAAAAGAAAAAAGAAAGTACAAAGAAGAAATATAAAAGCAACTGGAAAACAAGATTTAAAGTGGCAATAAATACATATCTATCAATACATATCAATTACTTTAAATGTCAGTAAACTAAATGCTCCAATCAAAAAAATAGAGTGGCAGATTAAATATTTTAAAAAGAGCCTACAATAAGCTTCCTACAAGAAACCCACTTTAGGGCAAAGGACACACATGGATTGAAAGTGAAGGGATGGAAAAAGATATTTCATGCAAATGGAAATGATAAGAAATAATTAGTAATACTCATGTTAGATAAAACAGACTTTAAAAGAAAAGCTATAAATAAAGGTAAAGGATACTATATAATGATGAGGATCAATACAAGAAGAGGATATTAAACTCATTGACATATGTACACCCAATATAGGAGAAAAGGCTGCACTCAATATGCCAAGAAATTTGGAAGACTCAGCAGTGGCCACAGGACTGGAAAAGGGCAGTTTTCATTCCAATCCCAAAGAAAGGCAATGCCAAAGAATGCTCAAACTACCGCACAATTGCACTCATCTCACACGCTAGGAAAGTAATGCTCAAAATTCTCCAAGCCAGGCTTCAGCAATACGTGAACCGTGAACTTCCTGATGTTCAAGCTGGTTTTAGGAAAGGCAGAGGAACCAGAGATCAAATTGCCAACATCCGCTGGATCATGGAAAAAGCAAGAGAGTTCCAGAAAAACATCTATTTCTGTTTTATTGACTATGCCAAAGCCTTTCACTGTGTGGATCACCACAAACTGTGGAAAATTCCAAAAGAGATGGGAATACCAGACCACCTGACCTGCCTCTTGAGAAATCTGTATGCAGGTCAGGAAGCAACAGTTAGAACTGGACATGGAACAACAGACTGGTTCCAAATAGGAAAAGGAGTACGTCAAGGCTGGATATTGTCACCCTGCTTATTTAACTTATATGCAGAGTACATCATGAGAAATGCTGGACTGGAAGAAACACAAGCTGGAATCAAAATTGCTGGGAGAAATATCAATAACCTCAGATATGCAGATGACACCACCCTTATGGCAGAAAGTGAAGAGGAACTAAAAAGCCTCTTGATAAAAGTAAAAGGGGAGAGTGAATAAGTTGGCTTAAAGCTCAACATTCATAAAACGAAGACCATGGCATCTGGTCCCATCACTTCATGGGAAATAGATGGGGAAACAGTGGAAACAGTGTCAGACTTTATTTTTTGGGGCTCCAAAATCACTGCAGGTGGTGAATGCAGCCATGAAATTAAAAGATGCTTACTCCTTGGAAGAAAAGTTATGACCAACCTAGAGAGCATATTCAAAAGCAGAGATATTACTTTGCCTACTAAGGTCCATCTAGTCAAGGCTATGGTTTCTCCTGTGGTTATGTATGGATGTGAGAGTTGGACTGTGAAGAAGGCTGAGCGTCGAAGAATTGATGCTTTTGAACTATGTTGTTGGAGAAGACTCTTGAGAGTCCCTTGGACTGCAAGGAGATCCAACCAGTCCATTCTGAAGGAGATCAGCCCTGGGATTTCTTTGGAAGGACTGATGCTAAAGCTGAAACTCCAATACTTTGGCCACCTCATGCGAAGAGTTGACTCATTGGAAAAGGCTTAAAGTCAGCAGAGGGAAGGAAATAATAAAGATCAGAAAGGAAATAAAATAGAGATCTTAAAAATAGAAAAAAATTCAATAAAATGAAGAGCTGTTTCTTTGAAAGGGTAAACAAAATTGACAAAATTCTGCCCAGGCTCACCAAGAAAATAAAAAGGCTGAGAGGCACATGAAAAGATGTTCAACATTGCTAATTATTAGAGAAATGCAAATGAGAACTACAATAAGGTACCACTTCACATCAGTCAAACTGGTCATCATTAAAAAATATACAAATAACAAACGTTGGGGAGGGTGTGGAGAAAAGGGAGCCTTTCTACACTTTTGATGAGAATATAAATTTGTGCAGCCACTATGGAAACAGTATGGAGGGTCCTCAAAAAACTAAAAAGAGAGTTTCATATGATCCAGGAATCCCATTCCTGGGCATATATATGGGTAAAACCTCAATTCGAAAAGATATGTGCACCCCAATGTTCATAGCAGCACTATTTACAATTGCCAAGACATGGAAGCAACCTAACTGTCCGTCCACAGATGAATGGAAAAAGAAGATGTGGTATAGCTACACAATGGAATAGTAGTCAGTCATAAAAAAGAACGACACAATGCCATTTGCAACAACAGAAGTGGATCTAGAGATTATCACATTACATGAACTAAGTCAGAAAGAGAAAGACAAATATCATATGATATCACTTATAAAATATAAAAGATAATACAGAATAACTTACTTATGAAATAGACCCACAGACATAGAAAACACACTTATAGTTACCAAAGGGGAAAGGAGTGGGGGAGTTTGGGATTAGCAAATGCAAACTACTATACATAAAATAGATAAACAACAAGTATAACACACCGTGTAACACAAGGAACTATATTCAATATCCTGTAATAAACCATAAGGGAGAAGTCTATGAAACAGAATATATATATATATATAGTAGGAAAAAAATGTAACTGAATCACTTTGCTGTGCAACAGAAACTAGCTCAATATTGTAAATCAACTATACTTCAACAAAAACAAAATGAAAGGAACAGAATAACACATTTTTCTCAAGTGCATATAGAATATTCTCTAGGATAGGTTATTTGCTAGGCTACAAAACAAGTGCCGGTAAATTTAAGAAGACTGAAATCATAAGAAACATCTTTTCCAACCACAACAGTATGAGATTAGAAATCAACTACAAGAAAAAACTCCAAAAGAACATAAACACATGGTGCTTAAAAAGAAGCTATTAAACAACGATTAAGTCATTGAAGAAATGAGGAAATCAGTAAACATCTGGAGACAAATTAAAATAAAACACAATGATTCAAAATTTGTGGAATGCAGAGAAACCAGTTCTAAGGGGGAAGTTAATAGTGATACAAGCCTACCTCAAGAAACAAGCAAAAATCTCAAGCAACCTAACCTTACATCTAAAGTAACTAGAAAAAGCAAAAACAAGACTCAAATTTTATAGAAGGAAAGGAACAATAAATATCAAACAGAAATAAAGACAATAGAAAAGGTCATTGAAATGAAGACCTGGTTCTTTGAAAATATAAACAAAAATTGATAAACATTTAGACAGACTCATGAGGCAAAAAAAGGCCCAAATCAATAAAATTTGATATGAAAAAGAAGTTACAACTGACACTGCAGAAATGCAGAAGTTTATTACGAACACTCTATGACAATAAAGTGACAACCTAGAAGAAATGGAGAAATTCCTGGAAATGTACACTCTCACAGGAAGAAATAGAAAATATGAACCGATCAATTACCAGTCATAAAATAGAATCAGTAATTTTTTTAAAAAGCCCAACAAACAAATGTCCAATATCAGGTGACTTCACAGGTAAATTCTATGAAATATTTAGAGAAGAATTGACACCCATCCCTCTCAAACTATTCTAAAATTTTTGAAGTGGAAGGAATGCTTCCAAATATTCTACGAGGCTAGCACTGCCTTGATAATAAAATAAGACAAAGGTACCACACAAAAAAAGAAAATTGCAAGCAAATATCACTGATGAACATCAATGCAAAAGTCTTCACTGGAATATTAGCAAAAACAATTCAATAATACATTAAAAGAATTACATACCATGATTAAGTGGTATTTTCCCAGGGAGGCAAGGATGGTTCAATATCTTTAAATCAATCAATGTGTTATACTATATTAACAAACTGAAGAATAATATATGATCATCTCAATAGATACAGAAAAAGTTTTTGACAAAATTCAACATCCTTTTATGATAAAAACTCTCAATCAAGTGGGTATAGAGGGAACATACCTCAACATAATAAATCCTGTATATGACACCCTAGAGCCAGCATCATACTCAGTGGTGAAAAGCTGAAAGCCTTTCCACTAAATCAGAAACAAGTCAAAGATACTCACTTTTGCCATCTTTATTCAACATAATAGTGAAAATTCTAGCCACAGCAATCAGACAAGAAAGATAAGAGGAATTCAATTTGGAAGGAAGAAGTAAAACTGTCACTGTTTGCAGATGACAATATAATACGTAGAAAATCTTAAAGATGTTATCAAAAAACTATTAGAACTAAAAAATTCACTAAGTTTCGGGATACAGAATTAATATACATATCTATTATCTTTCTTTTATTTGTTGAGTGGTATTTCAGTGTATAGTTGTTCCATAATTCATCAGGTGAAGAGCTTTCAACTTTTTGGGTCCACAAATGTCTGCTTGAGCCTTGTTTGCTACAAGAGATCTTTGCTAAGAGTTCCTGTTCAGTTACACGTCATAGCTATGTATTTTTCTATCATCAGCCAGTCATCAGCCTGCAGCTACCAGAGGGGGTAGGTCTCTAGGAATTTTAACTCCCATAAACTTCTTCCACTGGATGATTCATCCACCCACTTACCAGTTCTTTGTTTAGTGAATGCCTGCTAGGTGCCAGGCACTAATTCCTACCTTACAGAGCTTACACTTTTTAACCAATTAATCCCTTTATGATAGGGGGAGCAGGTGGGAGGAGGAGTGAAGGAGAAATGACAGCTATGCTCTGATGGCAAGTCAGCTTTGAAATGATACATTAATCCTGTAATTGCTTGTCTTTCTTTTGGTGACAGGATGGCCCTACTGAAGAGAACGTGTGTTATGTTTCTTTGTAGTTGGCAGAGTGTTTTCATATGAATTCACCCTTTTCATCCTCACAACAACTCTGGGAGGCAACATAAGTGGGGATAATAATCCCCACTTCCCTGATCATGTCAGGACACTGAGGCTCAGGGAGATGAGCAGACTCAGGCCTGACATCACAACCTGGGAAAAACTGCCGGGAAACTATGAGGGAGTGTCTCGTACCAGCTGGGTAGAGCCTGAGCCTGCTGATAATGCTGTAAGTTTTTATGAGGTCAGTCAATATCCACCTGCATTTCTTTCTCTTGGCATCTATCTCTTGTAGCTTTCTGATCTAAAGTTCATATGTGCTGCATCAGGTGACTTCGTGTCATTCAGTTTTGAGGGTTTAAAATTGTCCTGACTGAGCAATGTCCAAGACAGGAGGACTCTGGCTAATGCAATCTCTATATTGTGCCCCTTACCTTTCATTACTTCTCAAACAATTGGACAACGAGTGTATCTTGCTGGAGCTCTTTAAGTCTAAGGGTCTAAAATTATTTTTTTAGATGTTTACTAATGGCAAATCAAGTTCTGATACGGAGGTTCAAGATTCTCAGATGACCAATCTTGCACTGGTTGTTGCAATGACCAACATTCAGGTAGGAAAGGCACTCAGGCCAGCTTGTAGGTGGACAGCAGGAAGTCCTGCCACTTTTAGTCCTAAACAGTTCCCAGGGGTGAGTGGGTATGGAAATGCAATGCTGTTTGCAGCATTATTTACAATAGAGAAAATATGGAAGCAACTTAAGTGTCCAGTTGATATATGGATAAAGAAGATGTGGGGTGTATATACAGTGTATTATTATTCAGCCATAAAAAAGAAATGCTGACATTTGTGACAATGTGGCTGGATCTAGAGGAAATTATGCTAAGTGAAATTAGCAATACAAAGACAAATATCACATCATCTCACTTATATATGGAATCAAAACAGCAATCACACAAATAAAATGCAAAGAGACTCATATATACAGAGACTGAATAGGTGGCTGACAGAAAGGAATAGGGTGGAAGATGAAGGATACAAGTAAAAGGGATTAAGAGTTGCAAAACTCCAGTCACATAATGAGTAAGTCACAAAATAAGTAAGTCACAAGGATATAACATACAGCATAAGGAATATGGTTAATAACATTGCATTAATAACTTTGTATGAGGACAAAGGATTGCTAGACTTACGGTTATCATTTTACCATGACTTAGCTAAGTCATTTCAGCTGTGTCTGACTGTTTGCAACCCCATGGACTGTAGCTTGCCAGGCTCCACTGTGCATGGGATTCTCCAGCCAAGAATATTGAAGTGGGTTGCCATGCCCTCCTCCAGGGGATCTGTCCAACCCAGGGATCAAACCCACATCTTCTGTGAATCCTGCATTGCAGGCAGATTCTTTACTGCAGAGCCACTGGGGAATGCAAATATCAAATCATTATGAGGTACACCTGAAACTAACATAAGGTTGTACATCAATTATATTTCACAAAATGTCATAGTATTACTACATATGGCGTCTGAAATACTACTGGGTTATACCTGTATCACTATGGTGTTTAGTGTGCTGAGTAGCAGTGTGAAGTGATCAGTGTCGTCATGTCACCATAACCTCTTCTGAGTAATCAACCCTGCAACTGTAGAGGTAAGCAGCTACAGACAACATAGAAACAGATGTAGCTGGCTCTGTTCCAATAAGACCCTGTGACACTGAAATTTGGATTCCACATAATCTTTACATTTCACAAAATACGGTTCTTCTTTTAATTTTTTCCAGTTTAAAAAAAATGTAAAAATCACTCTTAACTTGTGGGTCCTACAAAATAGGCAGCTGACTGACTTCAGCCTAGGGCTGTAGTTGGCCAACCCGTGCTCATGAGTGCAGTCAGCCCACTGGGGACAGGTCCTCCCTCACAAGGTAGGAGCATGACATATCCAAAAGCATTCTGAAGATGGACAGAGGGACGAGAGCTCGCTTTCAACCTCCTGGAAGGACCATGAGACCTGATCTCGATGAGGAGGGCACCAACCACCATCTTCCAGAGCTCTTTCCTGGTGCTGAGCTGAAATTACCTCCACTGCCTCTCTTAATTTGATTCTGTGAAGTCAAGTCTGTGGGCAAGTTTCTACAGACCAAACACTTGGATCTTAGAGAAGTTACATAACAAAGGGATATTTGGCAGTCCAGAGATTGAATTCCAAGTTTTAAAGGTCATGCTCAACTCACCTTACCACACTGTTTTTATTTCATCCAGATATTTGTCCGGCCTCGCCCCTTCACCCACCCATGCTTTCCAACTAGGCACCTCACAGAATCCCTGCTGGCTCTGCTACCACTGTGGAGCTCGGCCTTGTCAGTCACCATGGCTGGTGACTGTCCTCCCTGTCCCCCATACACTTCTGCAGTTCACACGCTCTGCTGACACATACTTTTGAAGACAACAAGTGCCCTGGAAATCTTAATGAGCTGCCTAGACCTTGGACCCTTATCCCAAGACCTGGCTGTTCCACTTTGGGAAAGTTTTCTCCCTCTGGTCTTCAGTTTCCTGATACGTAAAATCAGAGTGGAGCATGAGTGATACCACCATTTCCCGAGCTCCTTTCCAGTTGTAACTTTCTGTGAGTCAGCTGGCTTTCCATCATGCTTTTTTTACCCACATACTACCACATCCCTCTGTTAGCAATAGTTACGGAAAGCAATTACTGTTGATAGGCCCGGAGAGGCATGGACTCTGAACCTTGCTTTAAGGTACATGACACAAGAGCCCTTTAATAAACATAGCACTCCTGAAATGCACACTGGTTGGCACATACACGAGGATATCTACGAATAAATCAACTGAATAGAGACACCAACTTCAGCCAAATGCACAGACGAGGGTAGAGAATGGGGCATTATGGAGTGGGAAGCGGCTGAAATGACAGCCAATTTTATAAATATCTATGAGGCGTCTACTGTGTGAGTGTTCGCCATACGGAGTAGAGGAGGCTGTAAATCAGAGATAAGTAAAGCTGAAGTCCCTGCCCTGGGAGGTCACAATCCAGCGGGTGATAACTGAAGTGCTAATAATAGAAACTTAGGCTAATAGAAACGGAGAAATCAATGGCAGTGAAGTCAGGGGGCCTTTGATCCGTCTGCCTCTGTAGAGAAGTGGGCTGAGAAAACTTCCTTTATTGTGATACCTATTAATCAAAGGACAGAGAGCTTCAGGGGACATTAATGGCCTCAAAGTTCCACTTTTCCTGAAGGTTAACTAGCTTAGTTCTTTGGATACAAGAACTAAGGGGTGGCAAGGGAGCAAGAAGGATGTGCCTTTCTCCTCTTTTTGTCTTCGTATTGTATTGTTTTCTTGGTATAAATTACGAGGAATAAAACGACAAATTTAAGAGTAAAAATTTTAAGGCTCCTTGAAATCATTGGCCAAATTATGTTCTTAAAGATTTATATTAATTTACTGTCCAGTAGTTTTCTTTTCACCCAAGAGCACAAAATATTTTCACTAGTAAAAAGTAGGCTTTATTCCTACCATGGTAGGTGAGAAATGCTATCCCAGTATTTAAATTCTCATTTCTTTGACCACTAATGAGATTGAACATTCTCCATATATTTGTTAGGTTATGTGTCATTCCTGTCTATGATTTTTGTCTGTTGTTTCAGGGGGAGGGTTATTCATGATGTTCTAATAAAAATGTATGAATTTTTTACATATTTTTGTGGGTTAAAGATGTTCACTGTTGTCAGCCCTTCATTTTCACCCAGTCCTTCCTTCTTCTAAGTCCAGACCCACAGACAGCATTTTTGCTAAAGTCCTCCAGCTGATATTCTCTCATCTGGAGCCACCTGCCCAAACCTCAATTCTGGGTCCACTTGTTGGCCCCTTCTCTGCTCTAATACCTATTGCTGAGTTCTGCTAGAGAAAAAATTATTGTCAGGGTTGCTACTACCACAAGCTTATTGTTCTGCCTCTCTGTCCAGTGCTACCCCATGTCCTGAATCATCTTCCTGTCATTTCCCAAACAGCCACTTCAGATGGCTTTTCAGTTCCCATCACACACTTTTGTTCTTTTACAGGAGAAGACCTGGTTTTCTTTCCAACCAAGATACAATTGACAAATAACACTGTCTTTGTTTTAGGTGTACAATATAAAGATTTGATATATGCCAAATTTAGTTAATATCCATCACCACACATAATTACAAAATAATTATTTTTCTTGCAGTGAGAACTTAAACTTACTCTCTTAGCAACTTTTGTTAGAATACCTCTCTCATTATAATGTGATTCTCAACTAGTTTCACTGTTTAGGAGGTTGTCAGGAATATAGTAATAACAAAGTGACCTGGCAGTGTATGAAATCAGCTATATAAATCATGAAATCCAAGTCATAGTTTCATAAATTTGTTCTCCAGTTTGAACTCCAAAATGTTTTATGTTTAGCAAACATATAAGACTTACTACACATAAAATACTGGTGTAAATGTTTTATAGATAAAGACCCATTTCATCCTTAAGACAACTCTAAGGGGTAGATTCCATTATGATTTTACCTGAGGAGCTGAGGCACAGAATGGTTAAAAACAGCTTGCCCAGGACCTGAAACTAACACATTATAAATCAACCATCCTTCAGTTAAAAAATAATAAGAACATAAATTGCAGCAAGATCTTTTCCCAATCACCTCCTAGAGTAATGAAAATTAAAAAAAAAAAAATAAACAAATGGGACTTAATTTAAAGCTTTTCATAGCAAAGGAAACCATAAGCAAAATGACGACAATCTCAGGGAGGGTTGTCTGGGAGGAAATATTTGCAAATGAAGCAACTGACAAGTGATTAATCTCCAAAATATACAAACAGCTCATGTAACTCAATGTAAAAAAAAACCAAACAACCCAATCAAAAAATGAGTGAAAGATCAAAATAGACATTTCTCCAAAGAAGACATCGGTGGCCAAAAAGCATATGAAAAGATGCTCAACATCACTCATTGTTCAGTTCAGTTGCTCAGTCATGTCCGACTTTTTGCGACCCCATGAATCACAGCACACCAGGCCTCCCTGTCTATCACCAACTCCCAGAGTTCACTCAGACTCATGTCCATCGAGTCAGTGATGCCATCCAGCCATCTCATCCTCTGTTGTCCCCTTCTCCTCCTGCCCACAATCCCTCCCAGAATCAGGGTCTTTTCCAATGAGTCAACTCTTCACATGAAGTGGCCAAAGTATTGGAGTTTCAGCTTTAGCATCAGTCCTTTCAAAGAACTCCCAGGACTGATCTCCTTTAGGATGGACTGGTTGGATCTCCTTGCAGTCCAAGGGACTTTCAAGAGCCTTCTCCAATACCACAGTTCAAAAGCATCAATTCTTTGGTGCTCAGCCATTATTAGATTATTAATAATAATCACTCATTATTAGAGAAATGCAAATCAAAACTACAATGAAGTTATCACAGGTCAGAATGACCATCATCAAAAAAATCTACAAACAATAGATGCTGGAGAGGGGGTGGAGAAAAGGGAATCCTCCTACACCGTTGGTGGGAATGTAAATTAGTATAGCTACTATGGCGAATAGTATGGAAGTTCTTTAAAAAACTAAAAATAGAACTACCACATGATCCAGCAACCCTACTCTTGGGCATATATCCAGAGAAAGCCATAATTTGAAAGATACAGGCACCCCAATGTTCATTGCAGCACTGTTTATAACAGCCAGGCCATGGAAGCAACTTAAATGTCCATCAACAGATGAATGGATAAAGAGCATATGGTACATATATACATGGGCTATTTCTCAATTAGAAAAAAGAATGAAATAATGCCATTTGCAGTAACATGAACTTAGAGATTGTCATAGTGAGTGAAGTAAGTCAGATGAAGATGAATATCATATATCGCTTGCATGTGGAAAAAATGGTACAAATGAACTTATCTACAAAATAGAAATAGAGTTACAGATGAAGAAAATAAACTTATGGTTACCAAGGGGAAAGAGAACTAGGGGTAAACTGGAAAACTGGGATTGACATATACACACTACTATGTATATAAAATAGACAACTAATTAAGACCTATTAAACAGTAAAGGACGGAGAAGGCAATGGCACCCCACTCCAGTACGCTTGCCTGGAAAATCCCATGGGCAGAGGAGGCTGGTAGGCTTCAGTCTATGGGGTTGCTGAGGGTCAGACACGACTGAGGGACTTCACTTTCACTTTTCACTTTCATGCATTGGAGAAGGAAATGGCAACCCACTCCAGTGTTCTTGCCTGGAGAATCCCAGGGACAGTGGAGCCTGGTGGGCTGCCATCTATGGGGTCGCACAGAGTCGGACACGACTGAAGTGACTTAGCAGCAAACAGCAAAGGAAACTTTACTCAATACTCCATAATGGTCTATATGGGAAAAGATTCTAAAAAAACTATGTATATATGTATAACAGATTCACTTTGCTATATAACAGAAACTAACATTGTAAATCAACTATACTCCAATAAAAATAAAAAAAAAAAAATAACAAGAGTATGTCCAGGGTCATAGAGCAAGTAAGTGAGGATGTGATCCCAGGAAGTGTGCATGAGTGGCCAGGGTCATCTCCCCTGTCTTACCATCTTGTCAACCTTTACCCTCCCCCTCCACATCTGCAAGGATGGCTAGAGAAAAGTTTGCAGAGACGAGCAAGAACCTCTTTCTCCTCACATTTTTTTCCAAGAACTCCTGGGAGGTTGGTTGTGTCTCACCCAGAGCAGAGGACCCTGTGTCCCCAGTCACTGGTGTCTCTCTGTACCTAAGTGCACCCTGCCGTCATGCAGACCCTCCTCCTTAGCCTCAACCCCTCATCTCTCCTGCTTAGCTCTGCTCAAATCTATTCCTATACAGCCCTAACCTAAATCCAGTTCCTCCACCCTCCAAATTCCTTGACACTCCCAAAATTATTCTTATCCAAGAAGAATGAAATAACTGGGTTGAAAATAGGGAGGAACTTTCTAGCAACTGGAGTTATTGAGATATGCAGGGGGCTTCCTCCAAGCAAATGAGCTCCGTGTTTCTGGGACATCTACTCAGATGAACAGGACTTCCCTGGTGGCTCAGATGGTAAAGTGTCTGCCTACAATGAGGGAGACCTGGGTTCAATCCCTGGGTTGGGAAGATCTCCTGGAGAGGGAAATGGCAACCCACTCCAGTATTCTTGTCTGGAAAATCCCATGGATGGAGGAACCTGGTAGGCTATAGTCCATGGGGTCACAAAGAGTTGGACATGACTGAGCAACTTCACTCAGATGAGACAAATTGAAGTTTTGTTATCTTAAGAGTAGTTGTAATAAACAATGGCTAAAATAATTTCCAAACCTGAGATTCTGGGTTTCCATATTTTATGTTTTCTAGCACTGTTTTCAGAGAAGGCAATGGCACCCCACTCCAGTACTCTTGCCTGCAAAATTCCATGGACAGAGGAGCCTGGTAGGCTGCAGTCCATGGGGTCGTGAAGAGTTGGACACGACTGAGTGACTTCACTTTCACTTTTCACTTTCATGCATTGGAGAAGGAAATGGCAACCCACTCCAGTGTTCTTGCCTGGAGAATCCCAGGGATGGGGGAGCCCGGTGGGCTGCTGTCTATGGGGTTGCACAGAGTTGGACATGACTGATACGACTTAGCAGCAGCAGCAGCAGCACTGTTTTAATTTGTCTTTAATATTTATTAAAGCAAAAGGTCTCCACTCTGATGTCCTGAACCATCTCTCTTCTCCGACTGTATTAGTTCTACCTTTAATACTGATGCTTATCCCAAAGACACATGCACTTCACTTGGAGAGGGGTCTCTATATCTACCTTCCCCCATAACCACCCTCTTCAAAAATCCTGAACCCAACTTCTTCTCAGGCTAAGGCTCACTTTGGATATCTTTTTCTTATTATGTCCAGGTTAATACCAACTGTTGATAGCTCTGCCTCAGACTGAATGCCACTGATTTCTAAGAAGCTGAATTCATAGACCTTCGTCATTCAAGGTCTTCCTTTAGGTCCAGGGCTTCAAATGACATAGTTCCTGAGGGCAGATTGAAGGCACACAAAGGCAGGAGTCACAGGTAAAGGCTTAATTTTCAGTTCAGTTGCTCAAGTCGTGTCCGACTCCTTGTGACCCCAAGGACTGCAGCATGCCAGGCCTCCCTGTCCATCACCAACTCCCGGAGCTTGCTCAAACTCATGTCCATCAAGCTGGTGATGCCATCCAGCCATCTCATCCTCTGTCGTCCCCTTCTCCTCCTGCCCCCAATCCCTCCCAGCATCACGCAGGGTCTTTTACAATAAGTTAGTGTTTTGCATCAGATGGCCAAAAATTGGAGTTTCAGCTTCAACATCAGTCCTTCCAATGAACACCCAGGACTGATCTCCTTTAGAATGGACTGGTTGGATCTCCTTGCAGTCCAAGGGACTCTCAAGAGTCTTCTCCAACACCACAGTTCAAAAGCATCAATTCTTCAGTGCTCAGCTTTCTTCACAGTTCAACTCTCACAGTCATACATGACTACTGGAAAAACCATAGCCTTGACTAGACGGACCTTTGTTGGTAATGTCCGTGCTTTTTAATATGCTATCCAGGTTGGTCATAACTTTCCTTTCAAGGAGTAAGCATCTTTTAATTTCATGGCTGCAATCACCATCTGCAGTGATTCTGGAGCCCAGGAAAATAAAGTCTGACACTGTTTCCCCATCTATTTCCCATCAAGTGATGGGACCAAATGCCATGATCTTAGTGTTCTGAATGTTGAGCTTTAAGTCAACTTTTTCACTCTCCTCTTTCACTTTCATCAAGAGGCTTTTTAGTTCCTCTTCACTTTCTGCCATAACGGTGGTGTCATCTGCATATCTGAGGTTATTGATATTTCTCCCAGAAATCTTGATTCCAGATCATGTTTCTTCCAGACCAGCGTTTCTCATGATGTACTCTGCATATAAGTTAAATAAGCAGGGTGACAATATGCAGCCTTGACATACTGCTTTTCCTATTTGGAACCAGTCTGTTGTTCCATGTCCAGTTCTAACTGTTGTTTCCTGACCAGGTTTCTCAAGAGGCAGGTTAGGTGGTCTGATATTCCCATCTCTTTCAGAATTTTCCACGGTTTATTGTAATCCACATAGTCAAAGTCTTTGGCATAGTCAATAAAGCAGAAATAGATGTTTTTCTGTTAAGAAGAGGTGGCAAGAATACACAGAAGAACTGTACAAACAAGATCTTCATGACCCGGATAATCACGATGGTGTGATCACTCATCTAAGAGCCAGACATCCTGGAATGTGAAGTCAAGTGGGCCTTAGGAAGCATTACTACGAATAAAGCTAGTGGAGGTGATGGAATTCCAGTTGAGGTATTTCAAATCCTGAAAGGTGATGCTGTGAAAGTGCTGCACTCAATATGCCAGAAAATTTGGAAAACTCAGCAGTGGTCACAGGACTGGAAAAGTCAGTTTTCATTCCAATCCCAAAGAAAGGCAATGCCAAAGAATGCTCAAACTACCGCACAATTGCACTCATCTTACACACTAGTAAAGTAATGCTCAAAATTCTCCAAGCCAGGCTTCAGGGATATGTGAACCGTGAACTTCCAGATGTTCAAGCTGGTTTTAGAAAAGGCAGAGGAACCAGAGATCAAATTTCCAACATCCGCTGGATCATTGAAAAAGAGAGTTCCAGAAAGCAACCCTCGCCCCCCACCAAAAAAAAGAAAAAACTCTATTTCTTTTTCAGCTAAGAACTGAGAGGTCTCTAATAATACCGTTTACATTGGATAAGGGGAGCCTTCTCTGAGGTTTTGGAATTTTATAGTGGTCCCTTGGTATCTGTAGGGAATTGTTTTAAAGACCCTACCCACTACAGACACCAAAATCTGAGAATGCTCAAGTTTCTTATATAATAGTATTTTCATGTAACCTATAAGTACCCTCCCATATACTTAAAAAAACTTTTTTTCTTTTGGCTGCACTGCATGGCTTGTGAGATCTTAATACTCCAACCAGGGAATGAACCAAGGTCCCTAACAGTAAATGCATCAAGTCCAAATCTCTGGAGCACCAGTGAACTTCCCCCTCTGATATACTTCAATTCATGTCTAGATTACTTATAATACCTAATACAGTGTGTTAGGATCAAACAGCTCCATGACAGGCTTCAGGGGGCCAAGGTAGGCCTAAGTCTCCTTCACAGAGGGGCTGAGTTATTGCCAAGGAGGAGCTGAGATCCTCCTCTGCCAGTGCCAGGACTCGACCAATCAGTGTACTCTCTGTAGCCTGGTTCAAGCTTATCAGGATGAGGATGAAAACCCCCTGAGAAAGCCCGCGCACGTGAAAATCTAGCCAATTAGTAGATGCTAAGGAACCCTTGCAACCAATCCACCCCTGCCAACTCCCTGTCTTTGTCTTAACCCTATAAATACTACTGTAATTCAGGGCTTGGGGCCCTTGTTCCACTCCACTGCATTGGATGAAACTTGGGCCCTGGCTCGAGCTAGCAATAAATTCCCTTTTTGCGTTTGCATTGCTGTGGATGTCTTGTTCTCTCAGTTCTGGGGGTTGGGACCTTGGGCATAACATTTGGGGGCTCGTCCGGGATCCCCTGACTGAGAAGAACAACACCTTCCAGGCATAAGGAAAGCCTCACTAGGAGGAAGTATATCTGGATGCCAGCATCAGGTCAGGGGGTGAAAGAGTCACCCGGCCAGCATAAGTCTGGGGCCCAGCATTCGAGCTGGAAGGCAGCTGGTTCTGTGAGCCATTCTGTAAAGGAACAGGGGAAAACGTTTCTCCCGATCCTGAGTCTGGTGGGCAGTGGACGCCCTTTGGTAAAGTAACTTTGGGGAACAGGACAACAGCAACCCAGGATAAACCTAGTTCAGTGTTTTCGGCCGATATTTGTTCGTCTACTGTCTGTCGCTTGTCTTTGTGTGCCGGCGGTGCGCTTGCTGTTTGTGCATTTATTGTGGGTGTTGTCACCATGGGTCAAAGTTATTCTACACCGCTATCTGTAATGACTGACCGTTTTCCCGATTTTAAGTCCAAGGCTCAGAATCTATCCGTGCTAGTAAAGAAGAGCAAGCTGAAAACCCTATGCTCATCTGAGTGGCCGACATTTCAGGTTGGCTGGCCGCCGGAGGGAACTTTCCAGGCTGTTAAAGAAAAGATAATGGCTCCTGACCCTCGGGGCCATCTGGACCAGGCTCCTTACATCCTGGTCTGGGAAAATCTAGCAGAAGACCCTCCCGTCTGGCTGAAACCCTTTGTTCACAACCCCCCAGTGCTTCTGTTCCACAGGTCCTGGTCATGGAGACCTCTAAGGAAGAAAACCGGGAGGCACGGGAGAGCCGGAAGAAACCGATACTCCAAGAATCTTCCCTATACCCTAGTCTGATTGATTTAGACACTGAAATCTCACTTCCCCCGTATATCCCACCACCCTTGCTCCCGCAGATACCTCAGGTGTCATCCAGAGAACAAAGGGGGAACTTAGAACCCTCAGCTCTGCAGCAGGAAGGGGGGCCAGCCCAGGGAACTTGCGGAAGGACCCAAGGGGGCAGAGACTCGTCTGACTACGGGAGCCGAGAGGCCCCTTTGTCTACCGTTCAAGCGCTTCCTGTCCGGGTCGGGCCGGCAAATCCTGACGGAGAATGGAATTATCAATATTGGCTGTTCTCTACCAGCGACTTATATAACTGGAAAGCTCAAAACCCCTCTTTTTCTGAAAAGCCCCAAGGCCTTATTGATCTTTTAGACACTATCCTGTTTACTCACAATCCTACTTGGGATGATTGTCAGCAGCTGTTACAGGTGCTTTTCACCACAGAGGAACGGGAGCGAATTCTGTCGGAAGTGCAGAAACACGTTCCCGGAGCGGATGGGAGACCGAGAATGCAGCCCCACCTAGTGGAGAAAGGGTTCCCTTCTATGCGGCCGAACTGGGACTTTGAGCGTGCGGAAGGTAGGGAGCACCTTCGGGTCTACTGCCAGACTCTAATGGCCGGCCTCCGGGCAGCCACCAGGAAACCGACAAATTTATCTAAGGTGAATCTGGTAAGACAGGAGCCAAACGAGAGCCCAGCAGCCTTCTTAGAGAGGTTAATGGAAGCCTTTAGGCAGTATACGCCCATGGACCCCCAGGCTGATGAGTCACGCGCAGCAGTTCTGTTAACTTTCGTGAACCAGCCAGCTCCAGATATCAGGAGAAAGTTACAGAAGATAGAAGGGCTGGGGGAACTGTCAATACAGGATCTGGTGAGGGCAGCTGAGAAAGTGTTCAATAACAGAGAGACCCCTGAGGAGAGGGAGGAACGGATTAGACGGGAAAAAATAGAATATGAGAAATGGATTAGATGGGAGGAAAGGGAATATAGGGCTGAAGAAAACTGGAAAAATCAGAAAGAGCTGGCTCAGATCCTTTTTGTGGGGATGAGAAAGGGGCCCAAAGCCCTGAGGACTAAAGACACCTGGTCGGGAGGAAAGGAAAAACCAGCTAGACCTGCCCTAAAGAGAGATCAATGCGCTTACTGCAAAGAGCAGGGACACTGGAAAAAATGAGTGCCCCAAGAGAGATCTGAAAAAAAAGACTGTAAGAAAGGAAGACTCTTCCTCGGGGACCCACGTCTTATATGCAGGGGAAGATAGTGATTAGGGGGGTCAGGGCCCGGCACCTCTCCCCAAGTCCTGGGTAGCTATTAATGTGGAGGGGAAACCGGTCGGCTTCATGGTGGATATGGGAGCCCAATACTCAGTCCTCAACCAAAAATTTGGGCCGATGTCCAAAAAGATTAGCTTGGTCCAGGGAGCCACCGGGACAAAACTAAACGAAAAGTGGACTTGGGAGCCCAACGGGTGTCCCACTCATTTCTGGTGATCCCGGAATGTCCAGCCCCTTTATTAGGAAGAGACCTATTGGCCAAAGTCAATGCACAAATTCACTTTGACTCTGGGGGAATATCAGTCACAGACGGGCTTGGACAACCAATTCATGTTTTATCCCTGGCACTGAGAAATGAATACAGACTATATTCACCAAAACCCCCTGCAGCTGTGGATCCTGCTATGCAACAGTGGATTCAGAAGTACCCTCTGGCCTGGGCAGAGATAGCAAGAATGGGACTGGCTAAACAAAGACCTCCCATTATTGTTGAATTAAAAGCAAATGCTACTCCTGTGAGGGTGAAACAGTATCCCATGAGCCAGGAGGCCCGGCAAGGATTTATGCCACACATCCAGCACCTCCTAAAGGCAGGAATTCTCAAAAAGTGCCGGTCCCCATGGAATACTCCCCTGTTGCCTGTGAAAAAGCCCAGGGGAGCAGACTTTAGACCAGTCCAAGATCTTCGTGAAGTCAACAAACGGGTGAGTGACATTCATCCCACTGTCCCTAACCCATACACCCTCCTGAGCAGCTTGCCACCAGACTATGTCTGGTATACAATTTTAGACTTGAAAGATGCCTTTTTCAGCTTGCCTTTGGCCCCCCAGAGCCAGGAAATCTTCACCTTTGAATGGGCTGACAAGGACGGCCAAACTGTGGGGCAGCTGACCTGGACTCGCCTCCCACAGGGGTTCAAAAACTCACCGACATTGTTCAGTGAGGCTCTAGGCGAAGATCTCTGTGAGTATCGAACCAGCCACCCCGAAGTCGTTCTGTTGCAGTATGTAGATGACCTAATGCTGGCCGCTACGACTAAGGAGGTATGCCTAAAGGCCACAGGCGATCTCCTCCAGACTTTGGGGACATTGGGGTACTGGGCAAGTGTGAAGAAGGCCCAAATTGCTAGACAGGAAGTCATTTATTTGGGATATAAAATAAAACAGGGGCAGAGATGGTTGACTCAGGCTATGAAAGAGACTATTCTACGGATCCCCAAGCCAACAACTCCCCAGCAGGTGAGGGAGTTTTTCGGGACGGTTGGGTACTGCAGGGTATGGATTATGGGGTTTGCTGAAAAGGCCCGACCTCTATATGAAAGAAGCAGAGAAAACAGAGACTGGACTTGGACTGAGCCAATGAGGCGGGCATTTCAGAAACTTCGACAGGCGTTACTGGAAGCCCCAGCCCTTGCTCTTCCGGACCCAGCTAAGCCATTTCAACTGTTTGTGGATGAAAAGCAGGGAGTAGGGAAGGGAGCCTGACGCAGCAATGGGGACCATGGAGACGGCCTGTGGCATATCTCTCTAAACGACTGGATCCAGTAGCTGCGGGATGGCCACCCTGTCACCGTATCATCGCGGCCACTGCTCTCCTTGTCCATGATGCTGACAAGCTGACTTATGGACAGCGTCTTCTGGTCTACACGCCACACGCCATAGAGAAAATCCTCAAACAGCCACCTAAAGAAAACCATACAGGATACAACCTGCACCTGCAAGGCCTGTCAGATGATGAGACCAGGAAAAGGACAGCACACAGGTGTAAAATATCAGGGGGAAAGGCCAGGACATCATTGGGAGATAGATTTTACAGAGGTAGACAGAATTGGACCCTGGATACATTGCAACCATGTGCGACAGGCCACTCCAGAAGAACAAGAGGAAAAAAAAAAAGGAAAAAAAAAAAAAAAAGAACAAGAGAGGGCTCAAAGAAAATGGAAGTCAACACTGCATCCCTCCAATCCCTTAAAACTGAAGCTCATCCGACAGCAGATCTCAGACGGATCACTCTGATTCTCCTGATGATGGCTGTCCTCCTCGACCCCAGAACTGCCAGCACTGACCCACATCAACCTGTCAAAATCACCTGGAGACTTCAAAATGGACTGATGTGAGAGGTACTCAATACAACCACTGAGATACATCCTCCGAACACCTGGTGGCTGGACTTATATTTCAACCTCAAGGACTCAGTGGACACCCCTTGGTCAGTGCCTTTGATCTGACTTAGAGGTTTTGGGGCGTGTCCTGGTCATAAAAGTGACAGGGAAACGTGTGGTGGTATGCAACATTATTTCTGTAGGTCATGGAGCTGTGTGACTTCAAATGATGGGGTAAGGAGATGAAAAACTAGCAACCGAGATTTAGTCAACTTCTCCTTCACTCAGCCCTGTGCCAAGAGATAAATTCTATAAATTCTATGATCAAGAAGATGAGATACCTAAAGATGAGATTGCTCAGGTAAAATTAACATTTAACCAGAAGTTGGCTATGCAGGAAAAGTCTTGGGTGTCTGGATTATCTTGGGGCTTCCAGCTACAGGCCAATTGGTTCAGTGTAAAACCTGGGGGAATCCTGATTATGAGTCAGATCATAGAACCTATCCAAACCCAAAGTGTGGGCCCCAATCAGATTGAAAATCCGGGCCCACAAAGGGTGTTTAAGGCAGATCCGACTCAGAGGGCTACAATTCTGAGCCCTACACCCTCCGTTTCCTGACCAGGAGACCAGCCTAATATAGCAGAGACACTCGACCCCTTGTCCCCCACCTCCAACCTAGAAATGTCAGACCCGTTGTGGGAACTAGCTAAAGTAGCCTTTAAAGTCCTAAACCATTCTAACCCCAGAGCAACTCAATCCTGTTGGCTCTGCTACACTCTTCACCCTCCCTTTTATGAAGCAATAGGCTTAGATGTTTCTTACAACCTGTCCATCAGCTCAGGTCCACACCAATGTCACTGGAAAAAATATAGGGTCGGTCTCACTATGAGGAAAGTTTGGGGAAGAAGACTTTGCTTAGGTAAAGTTCCACTTGAAAAGACTCCCTTGTTCGCCCGAACAGTCAATCTCACAGAACTAGACCAAGTAAAATGGATCATACCAGCGGCAGGGGGATGGTGGGTCTGCTCACATACCGGGCTGACTCCGTGTCTAGATGCATCGGTTTTTAACCTGAATAGAGAGTTTTGTGTATTAGTGACTGTAATGCCCCAAATCTTCTATCACCCTGAAAAAGTTATGTATGACTGTTGGGCCAAGGACACTATAGATCAGTTAGGGAAAAGCAGAGTTAAGAGAGAGCCTATCACAACCGTCATGCTAGCGAACATGTTCGGTCTCAGGATTGCCGGGGCAGGGACAAAAATAACATCCCTGACTATGCAAAATCAGGGATTCACTTCCCTACGAGCGGCAATAGATAAAGACATTATCGGTATAGAACAGTCAATCAGCCACCTTGAAGAATCCCTAACTTCACTGTCAGAAATGGTTTTGCAAAACAGAAGGGGCCTAGACTTGATCTCCCTATACCAAGTCGGATTATGTGCGGCCTTGGGAGAAGAATGTTGCTTTTATGCCGACCACAATGGGGTGGAGAGAGAATCCATGGCAAAAGTGAGAAAAAGATTAGCACAGCAAAAGAGAGAACCGGAAGCCCAGCAGGGGTGGTTCGAGTCCTGGTTCCATCAATCTCCTTGGCTAACAACACTAATTTCTACCCTACTTGGACGACTCATTATACTCCTACTCATTCTAACTTTTGGCCCATGTATTTTAAATAAATTAATAACCTTTGTAAAAGAACAAATCAGTACCGTTCAGGTAATGGCACTGAGGCAACAATATCAGGCAGTGTCTCAGAATGGAGAGGAAGATTCCTCTCAAGGATAAAAAGACAGGGGGGAATGTTAGGATCAAACAAGCACCATGACAGGCTTCAGGGGGCCAAGGTAGGCCTAAGTCTCCTTCACAGAGGGGCTGAGTTTTTGCCAAGGAGGAGCTGAGATCCTCCTCTGCCAGTGCCAGGACTCAACCAATCAGTGTACTCCCTGTAGCCTGGTTCAAGCTTATCAGGACGAGGATGAAACCCCCCTGAGAAAGCCTGCGCATGTGAAAATCTAGCCAATTAGTAGACGCTAAGGAACCCTTGCAACCAATCCGCCCCTGCCAACTCCCTGTCTTTGTCTTAACCCTATAAATACTGCTGTAATTCAGGGCTTGGGGCCCTTGTTCCACTCCACTGCGTTGGATGAAACTTGGGCCCTGGCTCGAGCTAGCAATAAATTCCCTTTTTGCGTTTGCATTGCTGTAGATGTCTTGTTCTCTCAGTTCTGGGGATTGGGACCTTGGGCATAACACAATGTAAATGCTATGAAAATAGCTGTGAATAGCATACTCCTCAGGCATATACACATACACACATTTGTCAGTGAACAGCAAATTCAAGTTTTGCTCTTTGGAACTTTCTGGAAATAAAAAATAAAATTTCAATCCATGGTTGGTTGAATTTCTGGATATGAAAACTGTGGATATGAAGGGGCTACTGTACATAAATATATTTTAGTAAATTAGCAGAACCTTTGAACAAGTAAGGAATATACAATAATTTTCAAGTGCTCTTGGAATCCTTTTAGTCTTTGGCTCACCAAGCTTCATAAGGGGTACTTGGGATGTATGGTTGATAGAATTTACTCCATCTAAGGCTGCTCAGCACCTTTGATCCCCACTGCCTGTATTTGCTGCTGCTGCTGCTGCTGCTAAGTTGCTTCAGTCGTGTCCGACTTTGTGAGACCCCCACAGATGGCAGCCCACCAGGCTCCCCCGTCCCTGGGATTCTCCAGGCAAGAACACTGGAGTGGGTTGCCATTTCCTTCTCCAACGCATGAGAAGTGAAAAGTGAACGTGAAGTCGCTCAGTCATGTCCAACTCTTAGCGACCCCATGGACTGCAGTCCACCAGGCTCCTCCGTCCATGGGATTTTCCAGGCAAGAGTACTGGAGCGGGGTGCCATTGCCTTCTTTGGCTTGTATTTGCAGATCTCCTCTATCAAGTCTTGCTGCTCCAAGATAGACGCCAAGATCTTGCTTTCATAGCCTTTCTTGTCTTTGGGATGCAGGCCTAAGGACTTAGCACCATAAATCAGAGGCTTCCTCACATGACTTATATTTAGAAGAGGAAATAAAAGGTACCAGCACCAGATGGAGGCAGAAACCTAAGGCACCAGCACTGTACCAGGGGGTGGTGGTGTAAGCTGTGGCTCTGGGTGGAGGAGTGGCGGCTGGGGGTTGTCTCTGCTGGAGTTCTCACTCCCGCAGGATGGTCTGCTATGGTTCTTCCAAGGCCCTCCTGGAGATTCTGAGAGACACCTAAATTTCTTTAATAAACCAAACGGAGTGAATGCTCATGCCTGCAACCGAGAACCCCAACTAACACTGAAAATTACTACAGTCAGGATTTAAGGTTTTTCTCTTCCCAAGAAAACAATAATAATTGTACCTGGCACCTACTGAGTGCCTACAAGATGCCAGGAGCTGTTAGGATATCTACATCTAGAGCCAGACACATACACACACACATATACATTCTTTTGCTGGTTCTGAAAGTTACATATTCTTGTCCTCATTTCCCTTTTTTAATCATGATTTATTTTTGGCTGCGCTGGGCCTTTGTTGCTGCATGGACTTTTCCCTGATGCGGTGAGCAGTGCCACCCTCTAGCTGCAGTACGCTGGCTTCTCACTGCTGTGGCTATGATGCACAAGCTCCCACAGTAGGGGCTCCGGGCTCCAGAGCGCAGGCTCAATAGTTGTGGCGCACAGGCTTAGCTGTTCCATGGCACGTGGGATCTTCCCAGATTAGGAATCGAACCTGTGTCTCCTGCATTGGCAGGTAGATTCTTTACCACTGAGTTCCCAGGAAAGCCGCTCACTTTCTTTTTTAAATGAATAATTCTATTGTTCTTATTAAAATGACTCATGTTTGTTAAGATAAATTCAAGCAACATGGAAAAGTATAAAGAAGAAAGGAAAGGTACCTCTGATCCATAACCAGCATTAATATTTAGAGGACAACATGTGAGACACCTCTCTCCATGCACGGAGACTGATAGTGGGGCAGAGAGAATCGCTGGAGAAAGATAGTTGAGTAGGTATAATTTTATAAGCATGATGTTATAACATAGAAACTCTTTTTTCAACTGGAACAAGACATTTAGTTTTTCATTTGAATTAACAGAAGAACCAGCTGAAGTGAAAATGAAATAATTATTCAACTTAGAAAAAAATGTGTCTTTACCATAAGCAATATTAATTCCAAGGATACTCCTCCAAGATTAAGAAAAAAAAATCATGAAAACTCATAATTAGATATGCCATTTTTATAAACTACTTTAATTTTAAATAGTATTTTTTGATCTGTCTGCTATGAAAAATAAGGAAAAGAGCATCTTATTCTCCTATGCCTCCTGTTTTTGTTACTTCCATTATTTTTACTTTCTATAACCTTTATATTCTATTTCAAAATCTTAATTCTTTCATTTTCTTAATTCCACGTCTTTATTCTCTAACCAGATCCAGTATGTATCCCTCGTAGTTGATCCATTTCCAAATTCAGTGTGTTGGTTTCTCACTTGGTGAGCAGGACTTCACTATGGAGTGCTTTTCTTGGATGATCTCTATTGCTTTCATGATTAAGAGGATAACCTTGTAGATACTGCTTCATGCCTTCAAGTTTCACATGTTACTGTGAAGAAGTGTGGGATCAGTCAGATTTAACCCTTCTGAAGACGACTTCCTTTACATACCAAACATTAATCTGGTCTTAAAAATGGAAAAAAAAAAACAAACCCAAAAACAAAAACGAAAAAACAAAAACCCACCATCCCTCCATGAACAGGATTTGTAAACCACTGCCAAGATGAACTCACTGACAAGTTTCCCAGGCCTCACAGTCTATGATACTATGCATGTGCATTCAGCTGCTCGGTTGTGTCTGGCTCTTTGCAACCCATGGACTGCAGCCCACTGGGCTCCTCTGTCCATGGAATTTTCCAGGTAAGAATACTGGACTGGGTTGCCATTTCCTCCTCCAGGGGACCTTCCCGACAACCCTGGACCAAACTCGTGTCTCCTGCATTGGCAGGTGGATTCTTTACCACTTGAGTCACCTGGAAAGCCCCTATGATATTATGAGAACCAGTGAAACCTGTCCTTATTTCCCCAGGTAGGATGACTATATCCCAGTTCCTTGGTCTTTAGAAAGGAATCAACCTCAATGTGAAATGGGGACAGCTGATAAGGAAGTGAGAGACAAGATAGATAGTCCACGGTGAGGGTGATGGGTGTGGAGAGTCAGGAAAGCTGAACCTTGTTCCTCAATTAATCTAGTTATCACTGAGCTAAATATAGATCAGGTTCTATGCAGATTTTAAAGTTATAGCACATTTCCCCAAACAAGTTTTGTCTTCTTGATGGTATTAGTATCACTATGATAAGGACCTACAATAAAATTTAACTACTGTGAAGTAAGCAGGAGGAAAGGACGGAGGAATAGATATTCTAGTTCTGTGTGAACAATAGGGTTTCCCAGGTGGCACTGGTGGTAAACAACCGGCCTGCCAATGCAGGAGACATAACCTCAGGTTCAGTCCCTGGGTGGGGAAAATTTCCTGGAGAAGGGAATGGCAATCCACTCCAGTATTCTTGCCTGGAGAACCCCATGACCAGAGGAACCTGGCAGGCTACAGCCCATAGTGTCACAAAGAGTTGAACACGACTGAAGTGACTTAGCACCGCACAGCACATCTGAACAACAAGATACCTGCTTCAAGGATGCCCACAACACACAATCAATGCCTGCTTCATCCCACGGTCAGAGCTAAATGATGTATCCCAACACGGAGATACACTTTAGAGATATCCTACCATTCAATCTCTCAACACACCTCTGAATTAGGAACGAACTCTATTGCTATTTATGGAGGAGTAAACTCTGGATCAGATTAGTTAGGAAACCCATCAAGGGCACACAGCTAATAAACAGTAGTGATGAGTTTCAAATCTAGGTTCAGTTTAGTTCAGTTGCTCAGTCGTGTCCGACTCTTTGCGACCCCATGAATTGTAGCACACCAGGACTCCCTGTCCATCACCAACTCCCGGAGTTCACTCAAACTCATGTCCATCAAGTCAGTGATGCCATCCAGACATCTCATCCTCTGGCGTCCCCTTCTCCTCCTGCCCCCAATCCCTCCCAGCATCAGAGTCTTTTCCAATGAGTCAACTCTTCACATGAGGTGGCCAAAGTATTGGAGTTTCAGCTTCAACGTCATTCCTTCCAAAGAACACCCAGGACTGATCTCCTTTAGAATGGACTGGTTGGATCTCCTTGCAGTCCAAGGGACTCTCAAGAGTCTTCTCCAACACCACAGTTCAAAAGCATCAGTTCTTTGGCACTCAGCTTTCTTCACAGTCCAACTCTCATATCCATACATGACCACTGGGAAAACCACTAGACGGACCTTTGTTGGCAAAGTAATGTCTCCGTATTTGAATATGCTATCTAGGTTGGTCATAACTTTCCTTCCAAGGAGTAAGCGTCTTTTAATTTCATGGCCGCAATCACCATCTGCAGTGATTTTGGAGCCCCAAAAAATAAAGTCTGACACTGTTTCCACTGTTTCCCCATCTATTTCCCATGAAGTGACGGGACCAGATGCCATGATCTTAGTGTTCTGAATGTTGAGCTTTAAGCCAACTTTTTGACTCTCCTCTTTCACTTTCATCAAGAGGCTTTTTAGTTTCTCTTCACTTTCTGCCATAAGGGTGGTGTCATCTGCATATCTGAGGTTATTGATATTTCTCCCAGAAATCTTGATTCCAGCTTTTTCTTCTTCCAGCCCAGCATTTCTCATGATGTACTCGGCATATAAGTTAAATAAGCATGGTGACAATGTACAGCCTTGACATACTCTTTTTTCTATTTGGAACCAGTCTGTTGTTCCATGTCCAGTTCTAACTGTTGTTTCCTGACCTGCATACAGGTTTCTCAAGAGGCAGGTCAGGTGGTCTGGTATTCCCATCTCTTTCAGAATTTTCCACAGTTTATTGTGATCCACACAGTCACCTAGAGCCAGACACCCTGGAATGTGAAGTCAAGTGGGCCTTAGGAAGCATCACTACAAACAAAGCTAGTGGAGGTGATGGAATTCCACTTGAGCTATTTTAAATCCTCAAAGATGATGCTGTGAAAGTGCTGCACTCAATATGCCAGCAAATTTGGAAAACTCAGCAGTGGCCACAGGACTGGAAAAGGTCAGTTTTCATTCCAATCCCAAAGAAAGGCAATGCCAAAGGATGTTCAAACTACCGCACAACTGCACTCATCTCACATGCTAGTAAAGTAATGCTCAAAATTCTCCAAGCCAGGCTTCAGCAATACATGAACCATGAACTTCCAGATGTTCAAGCTGGTTTTAGAAAAGGCAGAGGAACCAGAGATCAAATGGCCAACATCCACTGGATCATGGAAAAAGCAAGAGAGTTCCAGAAAAACATCTATTTCTGCTTTATTGACTATGCCAAAGCCTTTTTGTGGATCACCACAAACTGTGGAAAATTCTGAAAGAAATCTAGGTTATTCTGGTTCAAAATCTCACTCATATCACAAAGTCTCAATTGACAGTCTTGGGAAATATGAGCCACTCAGTAAGTGTTTCTGATTTGAATTTTTATAAAACAAACCTAAAAAATTTAGTTGAATAACTGTAATGATATAAATGTCCCGTGGCATTGAACAAAGAATCAAGGGATTCACATGAAGCATCGTAACCAGTGTTCCTTTCATTCTCATTAATGTCCAAGCCCAGTAAGCAAGAGGCTATGTTCCTCTGAGTCACTCAGGGTCCCAGGCCAATAGTGGCTGCATCTCAACATGTATTTCCACGACTGCTGAGGCTAGAGAAAGGAACACCACACACAGCTCTTAAAGTATTTTCCCAGAAGTGACACATTTCACTTCCCTTCACATTTCTTTGGCCAAAACCAGTCACACAGCCGTATTTCAAAGTGGGTGGGAAAGTGCAGTTACCACGTGCCTGGAAGGAAGAAAGCTGGAAGTATCTGGTGAACAGCAGAAAGCCCCTTCTGACCTCTAGGGAACCACTCACCTGTTTTCAGCCCCTTTGATCTTGTCTTTTTCCAGAATAAAACATAAATGGACACATACAGTGGGTAGCCAATTACAGATGGCTCTTTTCACTCAGCAGGATATTTGTGAGACCCATCCATGGTGCTGCCTGTTGAGGCAGTTGGTTCCTTCTATTTGGTGAGTGATATTTCATTGTCCAGTTGTTTCATAATTCATCAGGTGAAGGGCTTTCTAGCAGATCTTTAGTGTTTAGTCCACAAATGCCTGCTTGGGCCTTGTTTACTACCAGAGATTTTTGTTGAGTTCCCGTTCAGTTACATGTTATGGCTACATACTTACCTAACATTAGCTAGTCATCAACCTGCAGCTACTAGAGGGGTAGGTCTCCAGGAATTTTAACTTCCATATACTTCTGCTATTGAATGATTCATCCACCCACTCACTTGTTCTTTGTTTTACTGAATATCTGCTAGTTGCCAGGCATTGAGCATATCACGTTGAAAGGTCAGTCTGGGTTCCTACTTGTATAGAACTTATACTTTTTAGCCCACTAATCCCTTCATGATAGGTGAAGCAGGCTGGAGGAGAGAAGAGGAAATGACAAGAACTCTTTGACGGCAAGTCCAAGGTCTTTGAAATGACACATTAATTTTGTAATTGTCTTTCTTTTGGTAACAAGATGGCCCTACTGAAGAGAACCCATCTGTGTATGTTTCTTTGTAGTTTACAGTGTTTTCATATGAACTCTCCCTTTTCATCCTCACAACTCTGGGAGAGGCAATACTTATTATCCCCACTTCCTCAATCAGGTCAGGTAACAGGCTCAGAGAGATGAGCAGACTCTTAGGCCTGACATCACCATCTGGAAAAAAACATCCAGGAAACTATTAGGGAGGGTCTCGCACCAGCCTGTTGAGCCTAGGCCTTCTGGTGATGCTGTAAGTTTTTATGAGGTCTATAAATATCTACCTGCATTTCTTTTTCCTGGCATCTCTCTTGTATCTAACCTGAAGTTCATGTTTGTTTTGTCAGATGGCTTCAGGCCAACACCTTCCAGTTATGAGGGTTTAAAAGTTGTCCTGGCTGATCAATATCAAGGCAGGAGGACTCTGGCTTATATAATCTCTATATCGTGCCCCTTACCTTTCATTGCTTCCTAAACAATTGGAAAATGAGCGTGCCCTGCTGGAGTCATTCAAGTCTAAGGGTGTAAAAATATTTTCTAGATTATTACTTACTGGCAAATCAAGTCCTGAGGTGAAGGTTCAACATGGCCACGTCAGAGGTATAGGCAGGACAAGCACTCAGGCTAGCATGTGGGTGGACAGCACCTAAGGACTTCCCAGGGGAGAGCGGGTGTGGCCATGCCGTGATGTTTACAGTCTGGCTGAGCTGGCTCGGAACGTGAACAGGGTCAGTTAGCAGATTCTGCCAAGGTCTCATGGGGGATTAAATGATGGGACAGAAAGCAGTGTGCTCATTCCATTTAGGGATGTTTGGTGGGCTGCAACCCTGATCTAATCTGCCAAAAGGTCACCTTCATGTTCCAAGCTGCTATTACTGGCGTCTCCTAATGCCAAGGTTACTGTCACAAAGCATCTGAAAGGCTCATCCATCCCTGTCATGAAAGGCCCTCAATAAGTAATTAACGAACGAACAATCAGCCAAGCTGCCACGCTCATTGGCCATGTAAATATGAGGCCCACATCTCATCATCTTCAAGCTCCAGCGTCTCCCCACCATAGAGCACAGATATGCTTACTTTACCTTCTCCTCTGAACCCTGCAGAGTGGGCACCCGGCGGCGGGAGGCATTCAGGAGGAAATGTTCTGAGTCCGAAGACTGGTTACCAACTCTCCAACACATGGAAAGAACAGCAAACAAAAGCAGGTGTTATGCCTGAAGTAGGCTTCTCATCCTTTAGGTCAATCCATCTGCCCATCCATCCATCATCAAGAGCATATTTCCTCACCCACAGCACCGAGCACACAGAAATGACTCAGCCCCTGCTCTGCCACAGTAGAGTTCATGGTGTAGCTCCATCGTTTAAATGATGCCCTCATGAAAACGAACCTGTTGTACTCTGAGGTGGTGTGTTTGTTATCACCAGAAAAACACAGTGAAAATGATATTGATTTTATTGCATTATTTTACTGACTAGAACGCCAGACTTAATAGTGGGTATAAGTATAAAAATAATCAAATTCTTACAAATAATATTTTGCTGCTACAGTACTGAATAATTAGTGAAGGTTGTAATTAAAATACAACTTTAAATAACATTCTTATAATGGATTTAACACAATCAACCAGGGGCTAAGGTTTAAAGGTCTGCAAAGAGAAATTTGGAACAATGTGAAAACTCAAAAAGTTAATTTTCCAGCTACAGGCTTCATTTAACCAAAAACCCAACAACACAAACATTAACAAAACTCACAGCAACCCCTGATGAGAGGTCTTTTAAGAAACAGGCAAAATAATATAGAAACTTGGGTTAGTTTCCCAGGTAGACTGGTTCCATCCCATCCCTGTCTAGTCCCATCCTTCCTACCCAAAAACTCTGCACCTGAAATGCACTATTATGTATCCAAGAGAGAAAAAAGAAAAGATAAAGCCAGAACCTAACATACAATTTCTTTTAAATGTGCTCTTTACAACGCCTAGAATTCAGAGCCAGTATAAGATATGTCTCTTTTTAGACCTCAATTGTCCCCTTGAGTTGCACAGGGTTTTCTGTGAGCACTTTAAATCAAATAGGATGGATTATAACACGCTTAAAGATACTTTAGCACAACAAATTAACTGACATTTAATACTTTAATCTTTCTAGTAGTTTAAGCAATTCCTTTCTCTGGGGATTCAAGAAAAGAAAAAAGAGTACATACTCAACAGCTAACTCTACAAAACTGTATCTGTTTCCAAGAATGCACACGAGAACCTCTGAATGACGCTTTGTCAAGAAGGAAGGAATGGAATGTCCCTTCTAATCCCCACAAAAGTTTCACACTTTCCACAGAGAGAAAAGACTCTCTGATATTACGGGTGGTGTTCAATAAGACACAAAATACTGAGATACTGGACTTTGCATTCTTCCTCTCTAAAGAAGTGCTCTAGTTTTGAAAGCAGTGTATCTTAGAACCATGGGTCAAAACCCTAATTTGGGGTGTATTTCACTTCACTTTTTTTCCTTCAACTAAACTAAGCCAGGAACAGTTGGCCTGAACACCACTCCCGCTTCTGCCAGCAGCATTCACAGTTAGAGAACCGGACGCCCCGACAGTGGGCAGGATGGCTTAACGGAGGCTCCAAAACGTCACATGCGAGGACTGGCCCTGGTGTGTCTACTCTGGGAACTTTTATATCTGAATGAACATCACCCTTCAAAGACGTTTTCATGGGCAGCCGTCCCATCTTAACTTTGCAAAGATGCTGCCCTCTCATTTGGGCCAACATTAAGAACGACCTCTTCAAGAACTTAACAGTTACATCTTAGTTCTTGACCTCAAATGCTGATAAACCAGCTTGATGACATTCTCCACTCAGCAATTTTGGCTCTAAATGACTTAGCTACTTCTGAAAACAAACTTTTGTCAAAGGAGGAAGATTTGTCAGCATCTAAGACATTCAACTGAATACGTTCCAGACTCTGATAATATTCACAAAAACATGCTTCCAATATGTGGGAAACACAGCCTCACCACAGGAACAGGGCAAGGCAGCACTCAGAAGGATGACTAAGTCTGGCCACATCTGTCAAAAACCCAGGTCATCACCATACACTTCCTTCATCCAAAGCCACGTACCAATATGCTCCTTGCTAATAAGCATGAGCCAGCCACTATTAACAATGACCACAAGCATCCAAGCAATACATGTAAGGACCTGAAAGGACTTTTCAACATTTTGTTTTTGCACTTTATGACATTAGTTTAGCTACTGCTTAACAATATTAAACACAACTTTTAAGCCCATTCTCTCAAGCTCTCTTTGATACTGTATGGTGAGGCATCTGCCAGGGAGATGAGGCAAGAGGTACAGTGGGAAGAGGGAGCCAGGCAGAGGGTATGGGTCCTGGCTCCCTAAGCCAAGGTACTAATCCCCTCTGAAGGTTCCCATGTCCGAGAAATGGGCCCTCTTGTGCCCACCTCACAAGGGTGTGGTGAAGCCAAGTACTCTGCACAGAGCCTGGCTCTGGTGGGAACACGTGAGATGCTCATTGGGACTATTTAGGCTTTCTAAAATATCTTTAGCAAGGCTGGATCATGGCGCAAAAAATAAGACACCAGATTTCAGACCCTCTGGAGCTTCAGCAGACTCCACAGATGATGGTAGGCCCCAGAGAGCACTGCCCTGCTCTGAGAGTCACCACCCTCTGGCACGCTGCATGACACGGGGGTTCCATGCAGCCCCACACTTTCCTGAGGTCTGAGCGTCTTATGAGCAGCTTCCTCAAGTGGGGCCCCACACAGGACCATGGCATTTCTGTGAGCAGGAATCACTCCAGGTGCGTTGACTAACCTGAACCTGTGCCTGGGCTTCTGGTCACCAGGGGTGCATCCAGCCTGTCCCCTCAGTCCCAGGGCCGTTGCCCCACCAACTGTTTCTCAGCTCAGGGAGGACCTTTCTCAAAGTATTTTAACCCCAAGCAGGAATGAAGCTGGCCTCTCCCTTCCTCACGCAGGCGGGCAGCCAGCACTGGCACCCTAAGCCCCCACCCCTGCGAGCCGCCTAGGAACTGCATTTGTGATATGACCTCAGCCTTGCAGGGTGCCTCCCTTTTTCACAGTAAGAGAAAAAACAACACTCTCAATCCACTTCACATGCACAAAACCCACTCCCAGGAAACCCTCTTTGAAACTCACAGCACACTCTGTTCTGGATGTTGGGATTCTGCTTCAGAACACTCTGGGGACAGAAGGCTTCATTCGGTGAAGAGTATAGCTTCTGGACCTGGGCACAGGAGATGACCTGCCAGCTGTGATGTCAGCTGCAGGTGGTGGGCTTGTATGCCTGGGGACGGCCCCCACTGCGGCCCTGGGTCCAGGGGGCCGGCAAGGCTCTGCAGCAGGAGCCCAGAAGCAGCAGCCTCCTCGCGGCCCGGCTTGCTGGCTCAGGTGAGCTGAGGCTAGGAGCTCGAGCTCTCCAGTTAGATGAGAGCCCACGAGGCACAGAAAGGCATGTCTGGTTGCACAGATAGACGCAAGACCCAAGATCTCTAACAGGTGATGCTAAGTTAAGTTCGCACCCACTGACAAAAAGCAGGGTTCTTTCCATGTGTCTCATGAGATGAATGATCACACCTGAAGAGTAACCTGGCTGCAGTGGGGTGACGGTGACTTGAGCAAACCACGGGACTCAGGAATTTGCACTCAAAACCGTTAGGACGAGGATCACACTAGGATCAGATTCCTTCTGAAGAGATTAGAGAACCCTGAAGGAACAACCATGCCTGGGCTAGAATGGTCTCCAAAGGCTGCACCATTTCCAGAAGTGTGGGTATCACTGCACTCCAAGCTTTAGGATGGGAACAGTTATTCTACTTCTGTGTTCACTTCATCCTGAACCAGGATGTTCAAAAGAAGATGACAAAGATCATGGGTCCACAGCAGCAGGTAAAGGCGCAGCATTGGATATGCACCCCTGGCAGGACCCACGCCACAGCCTCATACAAATGCGTGGAGCCTCCTCCCCCCAGGCAGATGCTCCATTCCCTAAACAGCCAGCAGTCTTAGTTATCCAATGCTAACTTGAATTACACCCCTGTTTCAGGAGGGAACTCCGTAGTAGTTGAAAGAGTTACAAATTACTGTTTGAGAGAAAATAAGTTATTTCTTCAATGAATAAATAGCTTTGAGTGGTTGGCTGAAGCAACCAACCAACACTGAGTTTGTGGACGAGATCAGGGCTTCTAGCAAAGATGCTGCACTGGTGGGTAAGCAGACCCGTGTGTGGTTCCAGCCCAGCTCCCCTTTCTTCCTTGGGAACCGCATACCTGGCTTCCCAAAGCACTGGCATCTCAGAAAATGGACACACCTATTCAGCCCATTTCCTGAACCACATTCAGCTGCTTTTCCATTAGTGGCGAAGTACCTACCAGCTTGGACCCAACCTGCATTCAGACTTCTGCTCCACACACAGCAGCCTCGGCCTCAAGGGTAGAGGTCTGAGCCCACACCCCGTGCAGTGCCCCCAGGGCCAGCACCTTCCCCCAGGGTCCTTGCCCAGTGCCCATAGGGCTCACCGTGGGGCGGCTGGATGCCTCGAACTAGAATCAAATGAAACTTGTTTTGCTCTGATTCAGACACGAATGGTGACATGAGAAGTAACCGCAAAGGAATAATCCTAGATAAATGTGTCCCTTTGACTGAAGAAAACAAACTGGAGCTGTGTGCTCTGCCTCACAAGTTTCAGTTCCTCCATCTAGGGGTTTGTTTGGAAAACATTGCACAAGAAGACTTAGGAGCGTGTGAAAACGCTGCATGTTAACCTGCAGCAACTCCAAACACTAGTGGCATGTCCTTCAGCGTCTACTGTTCAGCACGCAGCTACCGGGCAGGGGGACAACGAAAGAGCATTCCACTGTAAATGAGTCACCGAATGGAGTCCTGTGGAAGTGTCTGAGGGGAAGAGGCCTTCTTTCTAGAGCAGTCTTGGAAAGAATCTGAAAGGAGGCCTCCCTCCCTCCTTCTGCATTTACTAAAGTGCAAACTGAGGAAAACCTGGGTTCCTGCATGGATGCCTAGTGATCAGCCCTAACTAACAGCCACTCCAGAGCTGTGGCCATGCTGCGGTCACGCGGGGACTCGACTGGATTGGCCGGTGTTCACATTCACAGTAGCAATGAAGGTGCCGGGTGAGCAGCCTGCAGTTCCACCTCCAGGGGCTCCAGCTGTCCCCTCCACTGTGCTCACGTCCCCCCCATGCCCATCCCCTTTCTGCTGGCTGCTCAGGGATGGCCCCACTAGTCCTGGGAGCAGCCCCTGGGGGGTGCTCCCCTGGTGCAGTCAGAGCAAGGGGCCCCTCTTTCTTCCGCATTTAGAAGTAGTCTCTCCTCCTGCTCTCGTCACTGATGAAAGAGGGGTTATACTGTCCGGGGAAGATGCAAGAGTGCCGTGACCCTGGGAGTCCAGTGTAGGCCGGGTAGAGTCCATTTCGTTCAAGTTCAGGATTCCTCACACTTGAGGGCTGGTAGCCAAAGAAGAAAGAAGAAAAGTCAATTTAATCTTAGGTTTAAATCTAATAGATAACAAAAAAAGAAACAACGAATGCTATATTTTGATGAATTTAAAATGGAGGCAGCTATACTTAGCATGAGAAACTCTGGGCAGGAAGCAGCAGAAGCTGGAATCAAGATTGCCGGGAGAAATATCAATAACTTCAGATATGCAGATGACACCACCCTTAGGCAGAAAGCGAAAAGGAACTAAAAAGCCTCGTGAAGAAAGTGAAAGAGATGAGTGAAAAATCTGGCTTAAAGCTCAACATTCAGAACACTAATATCACGGCATCTGGTCCCATCACTTCATGGGAAATAGATGGGGAAACAGTGGAAACAGTGTCAGACTTTATTTTTGGGGGCTCCAAAATCACTGCAGATGGTGATTGCAGCCATGAAATTAAACGATGCTTACTCCTTGGAAGGAAAGTTATGACCAACCTGGATAGCATATTCAAATAGAGACATTACTTTGCCAACAAAGGTCCGTCTAGTCAAGGCTTATGGTTTTTCCAGTGGTCATGTATGGATGTGAGAGTTGGACTGTGAAGAAAGCTGAGTGCCAAAGAATTGATGCTTTTGAACTGTGGTGTTGGAAAAGACTCTTGAGAGTCCCTTGGACTGCGAGGAGATCCAACCAGTCCATTCTAAAGGAGATCAGGCCTGGGTGTTCACTGGAAGGACTGATGCTGAAGCTGAAACTCCAGTACTTTGGCCACCTCATGCGAAGAGTTGACTCATTGGAAAAGACTCTGATGCTGGGAGGGATCGGGGGCAGGAGAAGAAGGGGACACCAGAGGATGAGATGGCTGGATGGCATCACCGATTCGACAGACATGAGTTTGAGTGAACTCTGGGAGTTGGTGATGGACAGGGAGGCCTGGCATGCTGTGATTCATGGGGTCGCAAAGAGTCAGACACGACTGAGCGACTGAACTGAACTGAACTGATACTTAGCAGAGCAAGGTCTCACCTACAAGTCAGGACCTCCCAGATCGTCTCTTTATGGAACCTGGGATCCTCTGCCCATATTTTAAGGGCAGAGTTTTAGAAACATTATACAATCAAGAGCAGCCCAGCAACCCAGACCTGGGTTAATTATTCTCTTGATTATTATCAAAAGTAATGATTATCTGATTACTATTTTGACTTTCAAAAAGGTGTTTCTCTCTGGAGCACAAAGGCTTTACTTTTTTTCTTTCTTTATTTATGGCTGTACTGGGGTCTTCGTTGCTGTGCAGGCTTCTCATTACAGCAGCTTATGTTATTGAAGAGCACAGGCTCTGGGGCACTTGGGCTTCAGGAGCTGCAGCTCCCAGGCTCTAGAGCACAATAGGCGGAACAGTTGCGGCCTGCAGGCTTAGCTGTTTCTCAGCTTGTGGGGTGCTCCCTGGTCAGGGACTGAACCCAAGTCTCCTGCACTGGCAGGTGGACTCTTTATCACTGGGCCACCAGGGAAGCCCCGGCACAATGGCTTTAGACCCTCGATGGCATTTAGTGGTGCACTGCCATCCCAGCTGAGACAGGGGCCTGGCCTTTGCAAGGTTGTCTGGCCACCCATCGGAGGGAGTTAGGACCCCAAAGCAGGAGGCAAGCTGATTCTCAGGTGTCTCTCTGATCAAATCCCAGCTTAGTGGGTCGTGACTACCTACCTAATGCCTCTGCCTCTACAGACTGCTCAGCCTACTGTCTGAAATGAAGACGGGGCTCATTTAAGTTCATGACTGCATCTCTGTAAGACAACTCTTTAGCTAATGGCCTGGGAACACGCAGCAAAGGTGGGTGTTGTGATGCTGCAGGCCCATCAGCTGCTCTGTCCTGGCACTGCTCTGAGGAGCCTCTAGAGAAGGGTGTGAGGGTCTGGGCACCCCAGGAGAGATACTTGCTTAGTTTCAGCTGCAGTTATCAGAGGAGAAGAACTTGTCTGAAAAACCAAGGGGAAAGCAAAGCCCTTACGTGGAAATAGGGCTTCCCTGGTGACTCAGATGGTAAAGAATTTGCCCACAATGCAGGAGACCCAGGGTTCAATCCCTGGGTCTGGAAGATCCCCTAGAGAAGGGAAATGGCAACCCACTCTGATATTCTTGCCTGGACAATTCCATGGACAGAGGAGCCTGCTGGGATACAGTCCATGGGGTCACAAAGAGTCGGACACAACTGAGCGACTAAACTATGTGGAGATACCAACAGGAACATTTGAACTAGATTGAGCTTCGTATCTACGGTTATCTTTCCCCTTATTTCTTCTTGTTTTTCTTCTACACCAGGTTCAAATTTTTCAGTCTGTTGAAACTACAGCTTCCATAGCATGAATCGCCTCTCCCATCCAAAGTCTAAACCCACAGGTTAATCTCTAATAGCAGCCAGAGCGGTTGTGCTTTTAACAGGATTGCCTAAAGCGATTAAGTCCTCACAAGCAAGGTTTCATTGCTTTACCTCTAACGGCTTTGCACGGCTTTGTATCACCTGATGGCTGTTTATTTTCCAGTTCAGGTATCCCTGCCTGCGTTTGCTTTATGGCTGATGCAGTGTAACACAAAAGAACTGAGCAGGCATGGGAACATGATATGGGTTATTCAATGTGGGACACAAGAAACAAGGGTTCAAGGTGGTCTCTCATCTTTCCAAACGACCCAGTGCAGGGCCAGACATAGCAAATTATTAAAAAACTATTGAATCTTCTAAATCTTTTGACAAGTGCTGGTTGAGGATGACAGTGAATTATTCTCTTTACACTTTTTCCTAGTCCCTCAGTTTACTGAACCGCATGACATAAAGCATGGCAGACAAGAGACAAAAATGAAAGGGTCAAAGACTAAATACCATTAAGTTCTTTCTCTATCTTTTAACTTCCAGTCCTGTAACTTAAAATCAAGTTCAGTGACAAGAAGTTTATTGGTACAACCTCATAAAGTACATACTGTGCTCTGTAGAAGTACTCGTCATATCTCAATGTCGAAACTAATAAATACTGTGCAGAGAGATAGTAAGTAAATTGAATATTAAATTGTATGAGTCAAAGGTATAGGCCACCATTCTCTCTTACCCTTAATAAGCTGGAGTCTTTTTACTACAAGAAAACAGAATCCCTTGGAAGTTCCCTGGTGGCCTGCTGGTTAGGACTCAGTGCTTTCACTACCAAGGCTCACATTTAATCCCTGGCCAAGAAACTAAGATTCTGCAAGTTGGAAACTAAGATCCTGCAAGTTGTGCATAGTGACCAAAAAACCAAACCAAAACAAACAGAAAAATCCCCAAACAGAAAAACAGAATCCCTTTAATTCTCCAAGGAAGTTGCAGCTGGGAGGTCACTTGGGCATGGGAATACACACCGAGTAATACACGTCCGTCATCTGGAGGAGGTTTTTGGTACTTCCATTCTCATGCATTTCAATAGCTTCTCGGCCCCATTCTTGTGAGCGAGGGTTCTTGGGGTACTCAGCATATGGGGACATCTGGAAATCCCCACTTTTGAAGATAAGTTTGCTTATGTCATTTTTATTCTTTCTGCATGGTTAAAAAAAAAATTGAAAAAAGTTCTGTGAGGAAATGATATTTGTGAAAATACCATCTAGCTTTTCAACAAGGAAGAATAGACCTAAAGATAACACTATATTCTTTTTGTAATTGCCCACTGAGAAATGTTGTTATTGTTGTTATTATTTTTAGTATTTACCTAAAAAATGCAACTGGATGTAAACAAAATATGCAAAAAGCTTCCAACCCAAATGGTCAGGTTACTGGGGGGAGAGAGGACAAAGACAGCTGCAGTGGAACAGATTTAGACTACTGGGGCACAGAGATCACTGCACTGTGGGGGTGGCCAGGGAAACAGGCATAAACTCACAAGGTGTTGGAGCTGGAAGGGCTTGATGGTTCTTTAGTCCAGGGGTTCCCAACCTGCTCCAGGAGCTCTGGGGGTGGGGCTTTGTGAAGGATATGACTTATCTTGGGGTAACAGTTTGCCTCTAGCAAAGCTGGGACTAGAATTCAGGCCTCCCAACTCCTCGGCCAGTGCTCTTCCACTTCATGAAGCTGTCAGGGGAAACAATGACAGAAACCGCCGCCTGGCCAGGCAAAATAGTAGCCATTTGAGTGAGCTACCTTACAGCAGGAGGTCCTGGTAAGGAACTCAGAACTAATGAGCTACCCAACCGGAAGAACTTGGGAGAGGCCAAAAGGAGAGAGGAGACCCCAGTCCATATGCCCTACCGACCTCCCAGAATCCTCCTTGCTGGAGTCCATCTTGGTTGAGTCATGCGTGCACCACCAGGAAGGACACTGAGTCAGAATGATTGGCCAGAGACAACCTGGAAACTAACCCCCTCCCCATAAAACCTGAGACTGCGAGCCACATGGTAAAGCAGTTCTCCTGGGCTCCCTTACCCTGCCCTTCCCTGCCCGAGCACCCCTTGCTTTATCAGCACGTGTGTCTCCTCAGACAGTTCATTTGCACATGTTAGCAAGAGCCCACTCTCAGGCCCTGGAAGGGGTCTCCCTTCCTACAATACAGCTACTTCACAAACCATGAAAACAGTATGTTGTGTTGGCAGAAATGCCCACCCATGTATATATCCATATAAATCCTCATGTCAGCAGGGCAGGGAAACCCTAGCACAAGTTCCTTACCATTGAGAGTCCTCTGACTGCAAACTGTTGGAGGATGTATTATTCACCTTCTGTAATGGGCCTCAGATCAGACAGTAAGATAACCTGGTAAGTTTCCTCCCTGCACCTCACTTTGCTGTAAATGAACTTTCTAGGGAAGACACCACATCATTCAGAATCTTAAAATGTCCAGCATGGGCCTTAGGTGCTGTCTCTTTTTACAAGCTGAGAACAGATCTGCCTTTGTGCTGCTCCCTGTGGGGTGGAGCATCCGGTCTCAAACAATGCCTCAGTGCTTCACAACGACCTTCTCCCAGGGACCAACCGTCACAAACTCTCTTTCCCCAGATGGCTGTATTACCTGACAGGGCACTTAGCAGACAGGCGGCTTCTGTGGCCTGCAGAACTCAAGGTCTGTCTCTCTAGCTCCTAGTCTCATACCCAGAACTTTATTTCTACTCGTGCGGTTTCTCTTGGATGCTCTGACGGCAACTTTGTAAACGCCAGGTCAAGACTGAAGCCTGCGTCCCTGGATGGGAGCAGTGGGCCCTCTGCAGCCTTCCTAGAGACAAAGATTATCTTAAAATGCCCTTCGGGTCAATGGTCAAAAAGATGATTTGCTACTTTTGTAGGTCCCCTCCATCAGACATGTCAGGGTAATTCCTGCCATTTATTACCATCTAAACCAAAGATCTGAGTTTTCCTTTAACTGAATAATCACAGAGAAAGGAACTGACTCCTTTTTCTTCCTTTTCTATTCAAAGCCCAGTCCCACTGCTATCCAGGAAGCCTAGAGCCAAGCTCACTACTGTCTGCTTATCTACATGCCTGCCACTTCTCCACTGCCAAATATTCAGGCAACCCCTTTCATCTTCGTTTGCTTCTTAATTTTCCCACTTAAAGTGTAAAAGTCAATGGCTGTTGGTATACTCAGGGTTATGCAGCCATCAGCTGTGCAATTTTAGAACAATTTCATCACCCCAGAAATAAACCCTACACTCTTAACCCATTCCTCCCCAATTCTTCCCTTCCCCATCCAGCCCTGGGCAACTGCCAGTCTACTTTGTCTCCCTTTGATTTGCCTATTCTGGACATTCAAATGAATGGAATCATACAGGTGTGGTCTTTCGTGACTGGCTTAATGCACATAGCATACTGTTTTCAAGGTTTATCCATGTTATAGTGTGACGCAGTGTTTCATTCCTTTTTATGGCAAATAACACCCCAATGTATGGATATATCATGTTTTGTTTATCTATCCATCAGCTGATAGATACTGGGTTACTTTCACCTTTTGGCTATCATGAACAACTCTACTATGAAAACTTATGTACGTGTTTCTGTGTGAATACCTGTTTTTATTTCTTTTGATACAGGAGTGGAAATGCTGGGTCAAACGACAACTCTGCTTGACATTCTGAGGAACTGCGACTTTTTCAAAGTGGCTACACCACTCTACGTTTTCACCAGCAGTGTATGAGTGTTCTACTTTCCCCACATTCTCACCAACACTTATTATTTTCTGGTTTCTGTTTGTTTTAGTAACCATCTTAATGTTTGTGAAGTGGTATCTGATGCCGTCGGCTTTGATTGCATTTCCCTGCTAAAGACATTGAGCATGCTTCCATAGGTTTATTGGGTATTTGCATATCTTCTTTACAGAAATGACAATTCAAGTTCTCTGCCCAATTTCAACTGAGTTACCTTTGATAGGGACAGAGCAAAGGAACAAAATAGGTGATTAAATAGTTAATCCCACTGAGGGATCATAAGTAAAGAAAAAAGTATGGGAGACCCCCTATAAGTTAATGGTCACTCTAGAAAGCAGGTTTGCTTAACCACAAAACCAAGCTGCCTTGCTTTGAAACAAAACCACGCCACACAAGCCCAAGACAAGCCCCCAAACAATAAAACAATGGTAAGACAAGACCCACATCCTGCCCAGTAAGGTCAGTAAGTTAATGATTCCCAAGACGTGTTCCCCTGTGCACACTAAAAACAAAACTACAGGGAAAAGAAAACATTATGCTCAAACCTGAGACGGTTTACCGTCTTTAGCAGAGGTCACCACCCTTCTGCTAATTTAAACAGTGCCGTGATAGTCCTGGCTTGATCAAGCAGGACTCCCGCATGACAGGGAGAAGGAGCTGATGACGGAACCCTGACATCTGCTCAACAATGGCTGTCTCCCCTGCCCCATTCTTCCTTTGATTATAGAACTATGGCCCACTAAGTTCTTAGTGCAGCACCCTCCTGCCCACCTGCTTGTAAACCTCAAAAGCATCCTATTCTCATAAAGGACTTTTCATCCGTCACTTTGCTGAATTCTTTCTGCACCAAGACAGAAGAACCTACACGCTACCAAGTCCCAAAATGTGTTCTGTGGCTTCACCTTTTTATTACCCACTTGTAAGGATTCCTTATATATTCTAGATACAAGTCTTTTATTAGGCATATGATTTGCAAATACTTTCTCCCCTTCTGTATGTTGTCTTTTTTCACTTTCTTAATAGTGTTCTTTGAAGCGAAGAAGTTTTAATTTTAATGAAGTCCAATCCCTTTTCTTCTGTTGCTTGTGCTTTTGAATATTCTTTTTTTTTTTTTTTTTTAGTGAAAATCCCATTTGCTGTCCTTTTCTTTCCCCAGTGGCAATATCTATCATGAGTTTCCCTTTTCCCTTTTTTTAATGGTTCAGTCACACAATAGGATTTAATACTGTAAGCCACCCCACACATTCTTTTAAAAGGGTAAAAAATCGACCCTGGCTTAGCACAGGCAAACAGAATTAGACTGTGGACCCTTGGCACTCACCTGCAACAGGTAACAATCAGTGCGATGCCCAGGATGAGTAGAAGCCCACCTCCTGCAGCCGCGATCACCACAGTGATAAGCTGATAGGCTAAACAGGTTTAAAAAGGAAAAAAGTGGATTGGGAGCAGACAAAGAACGAACAAAGAAATGCCCCAAATGGTCCCGTTCCCCAGCCCACAGCTACCCCATGCCTCAGCTGGTGACCACTTTTCATTTTCTGGGCCCCCAGCAAAAGCTACTTGGGCCAGTTCTGCATTTTCTCCATCAAAGAGGGAGGGGAATGAGCCAACCCAAAATATGTCTCTTTGGTATATTTATTATTTTGAGCTGATATTTTTGAGAAACTGCAGCATTGGAGAAGGTCTAAAAACTGAGTATTAATAGTTACCCTTTTGTAAGGGAAATGTACATTAGAAAGAGACTTGTACCAGGAAGAAAGCTAGTATCAGAGAGAACTTTTTCACCTGACTTATCTGCTTGGCACACAACCTTTGTTTCCCAAACATTTCCTCTTCTCACTTTCCTACAAACTGCACTTTCCCCTTTGAAACCCTAGACACCTGGCCTTTTCTTCAGCTCAGGAGGGTATGTGAGCCTCAATCATCTGGCTGCCTTTTGAGTCTCACATCTTTGCGGGGTCCCCGTGTGTATTCACAGAATTAAAATAGTTTTTTCTCCTGTTACTCTGGCTTTTAATGGGGGTAGGGATGTCTTAGCCAAGAATCTGGAAGGGTAGAGGGAAAATGACTTTTCCTCCCCCATACTATTTGGAGAAGAGTTCCCCATTCTTAGCCCCTCCTAGAACAGGGGCTCCCAGATTCTACCTGAAGACCAGCCTAATGGCACTGTTACCAATTCATGGTCAGATGAGAAAAATAAGAGATGCATGCATGTATTTTTCAAAACCTAAACTTGTTTTTTTTCTTAGTTTTAATACTTTCTAAAATTTGGTCCTTCTTACTTTTTTCCCTCACTTAATATAGATGCATTTTTAAATGTGTAAATTATGCCTCCAGTAAAGCTGGTTTTTAAAAAGTAATTGGGAGAAAAAGATAATATTTTCTTGGTTACTTCCCATTCTTTGGAGTTTTTTGAAATTTTTGAATTTACGGTGATATAAAAATTTTTAAATACAGTTTTAGGTTCTTACTTGGTAAAATTAAAAGAAGGCAACCACAATTTTATAAGCATCACTGCATAACCTTGGATAGGAATTGGATAGTCTCAACACACACATACACATTGAATTTAATTATCAGAAATTAGCAGTCATATAAACAAGCACTTATCATGTATAATAAACAATATAAATTTTAATTAATTGATTTCATACCTGTGTATTTCTGGGAAAATCATATTTTCAATATAATCTATTAAATATTCAGGTTATTTTTTGCTTTGGAAATAATGATTATAATTGTGCTTTCAGGCTGTAAGGTCCAGTATGAAAAAAAAAGAGCCAATAACTGGATTTTCTATAGAAAATTAGGATGAAACCATGCTCTCTAGGTATTTAGGTAAAGTCAAAGGATAATGCATAGAGGCGACAATGGGCAGATAGTGAGAGAGGAGCAAATACAAGAGCAATACAAAGACCCCCAACCATTCACCTGTCTTTTCTTGAAATAACTAGCACAGAAACCTTGATTACTATGAAAAATCATCAGTATTAAGATACCCAGGAAACAAAGTCAAACCAAGAAATGAGTTAATTCTCTCCCTCACCTCCTGACACATGTGGTCAAGCTTCATTTTTTAAAAGTGAGGACAAAAGACAAACCTCATGCATGTGTCGGCTTCTCTTTATCTCCACCAACACAACCTAGGCCCCCGCTTACCCTTGACCAGACAAATGTAATGTAAGCACCTCCCAACTCATCTTTCTGTGCCCAGGGTTGCCCACTCAATTGAAAAACCAAACCTAAGCACACTACTTCCCTGCTTCGAGACACCTTGAGTGGCACCCTCTGCTCCCAAGCAGAGACCCAAGTCTAGTTCCTGCTCTGCTTATCCCTCCACACCAAGTCCATGCTTTCTCACTTCCAGCAAAACAAGCACGCATTTGTCTTGGAAGTGACCCCTGCAAGTGGCTGCGATTGTGGCAGGCTCCCCTTTGAAACAAGCACCCTAAAAGCCCCCTTGGTGTCTGAAAAGAGACAAAGACAGTGGAGACCAGTGCTTCCCAAACCATCCATGGTCAAGGGCCAGTTTTTTTGGCTTGTGCTTTTGGACATTATTTTTAAATGAAGAAAATAAAGTCTCATTTGTTCTTTTGTCTTTTCCCCTGGGCACCGGCTCTCATGAATTTCTCTCTCTCCTTTTTATTTTTAAAGAGTCTACTGCAGACCAATACTAAAATACAACGAGGCTATTCACTTTACTCATGTAAAGGATTCTAAGTGCTTACTTATTGTTTCTGTACCATCTTGTAACTGTCTTGTCTCCATTCACAGCCCCCTCCGCCACTTTGAGGGGCGCTGTGTTATGAGGTGGTTCTATATGACTTCAGGTCCCCTTGATTGTGACAAAAATGAAGTTGTTTTTAAGAATGAAGCTATTGGGGGAGCTCCCTGGAGGTCCAGTGGTTAGCACTCTGTGCTCTGATTGCCAGGGCCCAAGTTCAATCCCTGGTCGGGGAACTAAGACCCTGCGAGGCATGTGCATGCCAAAACAAAACAACAAAAGAAATTACTGTTTTGCTATAAAAGTGAAAACATGTTTCAGGATGTCATCACCCACATCTACGGCTGCCCACAGCTATCAATAGGAGCCTATGAAGAAGCACCATGAGTGAGGGAACACACAGATTCTATACACTCAGGAGTTTGTGAGGCCTCTCTAAGAGCATCCAGTCTGGAGAAGGCTATCCTTTGCTGATCTAAACAGCTTTCTGAAGACCTTGGGACACCAGTTCCTCCCACCTCCCAAGGTAAAGGAGACTCTTCTACCAGCAGTGCTGGAAGTCGTGCAGCAGTTTAGTCCCATGAAGATCATCTTGCTTGCCAACCCAAGTGTTTTGGTTCCCTAGAAACCTGCTCTGGAAACAAGACCTCTGGCTTTTGTGCTGACAACTGGAGATCAGCTGAACCGTCTCTCCTGAGAACCAACTTGTTGAAAGGAAACCTCAGTTAAGTTTAGACTTTATTCCTTTCATCTGTCCTTTCCTGGAACAACAGTGTAATTAATAAATATGTCATTAGTTTGGACTGTTATCTCCTTATCGACTTACTAAGAAACATTATCCCGTATGCTATAGGCCAGTGCTTCTCCAACTTTTCCTGTCCATCTGAATCACCCAGTTCAGTTCAGTTCAGTCGCTCAGTTGTGTCCGACTCTGCAACCCCATGAATCGCAGCACGCCAGGCCTCCCTGTCCATCACCAACTCCCGGAGTTCACTCAAACTCACGTCCATTGAGTCAGTGATGCCATCCAGCCATCTCATCCTCTGTCGTCCCCTTCTCCTACTGCCCCCAATCCCTCCCAGCATCAGTCTTTTCCAATGAGGATATGTTAAATCTCAGATGCCTGGTCCCCACCCCCAAGAGATTTGATTCAGCAGGTCTGGGCAAGGTCCAAGAAGTTGTATCTCTGGTAAGCTTCTGGGGGATGGAAATGCTATCAACCTGCAGGCCAGACCTTGGGTGGCACTGGCTTAAATTATGCAGGAGAGGAAAGAACACAGGACTGAAAGCCAGAAGACCTCTGTGCATGTGAGCTCAGAGAAAGCGTCTGGGAGGGAACTCACAAAAATGTTCAGACATCAGTGCCACCTCGGGTACTGATGGACTGGTACTTTCTTCATGTTTTTCTGCCTCCCAAACTTTATTCATGTCTTTCTATATACATAGAGACACACACAACCTTCTCTAAATCCAGAAATTAAATGTGTGTATGTGTACCTATATAATTTACTTCATACACATACATTTTTTAAAAGTCATTTGATGTTCTCTGGCAGCTATTTCACTGGAAGCTTGTAATAAGCTTGTAGATAATGTAGTCACAGATCTTTCTTCTCACGTTGCTGTTGTTCGGTCGCTAAGTCATGTCCAATGCTTTGTGACCCCGAGGACTGCGGCACGCCAGGCTTCCCTGTCCTCCACCCACTATCTCCCAGAGCTTGCTCAAGTTCATGTCTATTGAGTTGGTGACGTTATCCAGCCATCTCATCCTTTGCTGCCCTCTTCTCTTTTTGCCTTCAATTCTTCCCAGCATCAGGGTCTTTTCTACTGAGTCAGCTTTTCACATCAGGTAGCCAAAATATTGGTGCTTCAGCTCCAGCAACAGTCCTTCCAATTAATATTTAGGGTTGGTTTCCTTTAGGATTGACTAGTTTCATCTCCTTGCTGTCCAAGGAACTCTCAAGAATCTTCTCTAGTACTTTTTTCTCATACCTGCAGTCAAGTCAGCTCAGGAACTGCAACTGATCTTTCACGTTTAAGGACTGATTTAGATTTACGATGAGATCACACAATGATTACAGTGCATGGGATTTATATCAACGCCTACTATAATGTTCACTAATCCTGTAGGTTTCCTGAATGTTCAGGTGAGAGTGAAGGTCATGGGTGTTGTCTTAGGGTGGTCTGTTCTATCCTTCCTCCTTTGAAGAGATCCTGCAGAATGATGATCCTGGAATTCTTTGTTTTCCTTTGTCTTCCACATTTGTTGACATTTCTTTATTCTTCTTGTGGTTTGATCATCAGTTCAGTCCAGTTCAGTCGCTCAGTTGTGTCCGACTCTTTGTGACCCCATGAATCACAGCACACCAGGCCTCCCTGTCCATCACCAACTCCCGGAGTTCACTCAGACTCACGTTCACCAAGTCAGTGATGCCATCCAGCCATCTCATACTCTGTCGTCCCCTTCTCCTCCTGCCCCCAATCCCTCCCAGCATCAGAGTCTTTTCCAATGGGTCAACTCTTCGCATGAGGTGGCCAAAGTACTGGAGGTTCAGCTTTAGCATCATTCCTTCCAAAGAAATCCCAGGGTTGATCTCCTTCAGAATGGACTGGTTGGATCTCCTTGCAGTCCAAGGGACTCTCAAGAGTCTTCTCCAACACCACAGTTCAAAAGCATCAATTCTTTGGCGCTCAGCCTTCTTCACAGTTCAACTCTCACATCCATACATGACTACTGGAAAAACCATAGCCTTGACTAGATGGACCTTAGTCAGCAAAGTAATGTCTCTGCTTTTGAATATGCTGTCTAGGTTGGTCATAACTTTTCTTTCAAGGAGTAAGCGTCTTTTAATTTCATGGCATAGGTTGCTGTTTTTGTCATTGCTGTTGCCATTTTTCATTAAGCCAACCCACTCTGGGCCTTAGTCTTTCCTATAAGCCGTATTTGTCCTTGCTTATATGGTTCTTTGGAATCTATAGGACTGTCTGCTTAGCCAACCCCCTGCTGGGAACTATCCACTCCCTTCCACATGCAGGGTTCAGTGGGGCAGTCATGCTTGTACTTTAACACCATCCCAAGCCACAAAAGTTTGGTCTGGGAGTAAACACAAGATCCCAACTGGATCAATTAGTTCTTCCCAGGAATCTCATTTTGGGAGACAGAACCTTTTATTTAAAAATGACCAAGGTACTGACACACACTCGAAGCTGTCTGCTGACTATTCTCCATTGTGAGGTGGCGAGTTTGTGCACAGACCCACAGTAAGAGCCAGGACAGAGATGAAGATGGCTCCATGTTAACATGTGCCCTGAAAAGAAGGTACCGACCTCCTCTGCTGAGACTCCCCACAACTCCCTGATTCTTGCCACTCCTGAAGCTGGAATTTCATGATTTCCAATAATCCGTCTTCATTGTTCAAGCTAGCTACATTTATTTACCTCAGAAGAAGCTTAGCCAATTGTGATACTGATTTATAAGAAATAATTTTTATCTGTTCCCCATCCTTGTTCCAGGCATAGCTCCTCAAATTCTAGGAATTTCCTAAGCTTGCAGAGCAATGGCGTCTTTTCGTACATTAGTGACAGCTGGATAGCCCTTAGGTAACTCTTGGATGGATGTTTGCTGCCAGGGAAACCAGTTTGTGATTAGCCCATTAGAACTTTTGACCCTACCGCCAACCTCCTGGGAAGGAAGAGGGGCTAGAGACTGAATTCAATCACCAATGGCCAGTGATTTAATCAACTGTGCCTGGGTAATGAAGCCTCCCATAAAACCCCAAAAGGACAGGGTTCAGAGAACTCCAGATTGGTGAAGGTTGGGAAATGAGGGGAGGATGGGATGGCTGGGAGAGGGCACGACATTCCCGGCCCTTCCCCTAACTTGGACCTGTGCATCTCTTCCATCCAGCTGTTCAGGAATTCTCTCCTTTTATAATAAGCTGAAAAGAAAAGTGAAAGTCGCTCAGTCATGTCTGACTCTTTGCGACCCCATGGACTGGCCATGGAATTCTCCAGTATTTGCCAGAATACTGGAGTGGGTAGCCTTTCCTTTTTCCAGGGGAATCTTCCCAATCCAGGGATTAAACCCAGGTCTCCTACACTGCAGGCAGATTCTTTACCAGCTGAGCCACAAGGGAAGCCCATGAATACTCGAGTGGGGAGCCTATCGCTTCTCCAGCAGATCTGCCCAACCCAGGAATCGAACTGGCGTCTCCTGCATTGCAGGCAGCTTTTTTACCAACTGAGCTATCAGGGAAGCCAATAGCTCAGAACTCAAACTAGTGGAAATGCTATGTGTGGCAGGAGTCACTCATAACACACTGCTCAGGAGAAGGACGAGATCATTAGTCATCCAACAGTAAGCTTGAAGTCTCGTGCATCTCTTAATAAGCTGGCATCTAGTAAAATCTTTCCTGAGTTCTGTGAGCCAGTACAGCAAATCAATGGGCCCTAGGGAGGAGGCCACTGGAACCTCTGATCTACAGCCAGTTGGCCAGAAGCACAGGTGACAGCCTGGATGCGGGACTGGGGTCTGCTGGGGAGGGGCGTGGGGTGGGAAAGTCAGCGGACCCAGCCCTTAAGCTGTGGGATGCACGTGGAGACAGTGTCAGAACTGAGATAACTGGCTTAGTGATGTGGAAAAAAATACATCGGAATTGATGTCAGAACCGTACCAACCCATATGCCTTCCTTTAAACTCAGGCCTCGTTACAGACCTTTCTAGGTGGCCACATTCGCTTCATTTTAAAATTCATTCAGTTCTCCCACTTGCCTCTCACTGTGTTCATTAGTGACGTGTGGTTAGGGTTCTGCCGTTTAAATCTTTCCACTCCTCTTACATCATCTCTCCTTTAGAACTCTGTTCACAGCGTTCTTTTTTTTTCCTTTTGAAATTTCCCTTTCTCGCATCTACAGACTGTAAGCGTGGCCGTAACACACAAGAGTAGGGAGAGTTGCAATCCCCTCTTCTAGGGCTGCTTCCTTTCAGTTCTGACACCAAGTGAGAGGTTTGCTGTTAGCTGCATGAGACTTCCAGCTGACTGCTGGATAACTAATGATCTCTTCCTCCTTCTGAGCAATGTGTTACAAGTGACTCCTGCTGACACATAGCGTTTCCACTGGTTTGAGTTCTGCTGCTATTGCTGCTGCTGCTAAGTCGCTTCGGTCGTGTCCGACTCTGTGCGACCCCATAGACGGTAGCCCACCAGGCTCCCCCGTCCCTGGGATTCTCCAGGCAAGAACACTGGAGTGGGTTGCCATTTCCTTCTCCAATGCATGAAAGTGAAAAGTGAAAAGGAAGTCGCTCAGTCGTGTCCGACTCTTCGCGACCCCATGGACTGCAGCCCACCAGGCTCCTCCACCGCCCAATGTAACTACAAGGTGAAGACTTCATACACCTGCCACCAGGCTGTGGGTTGAGGTGGGAAGACAAGGCAGAAAGATCTGTCAGCTGAATGTTTGGTTTCAGTGGAAGAGGAAGACACCACCAAGACATGCGGGAAACAGACTCCACATCCTCCTGGCTGCTCAGGGAGCCTGGCAGGGAAGGAGTCTCCACTGGAGAGATGCAGGGCACTGGAATGGAAAGGGTGCCTTACAAAAGGATGTGTCATGGATAAGGAGGGATGGATTAAAATGTCTGCAGCCAGAAAAAAAGTAATCTAGGAAAATTATCTGACGATGTTCTATCCTCACCAAGTGACAGTGACCCCAAACAGAAGAATGGCAATACAAAGAAGAAAAAAGATTTTAAATTGATAATAAGAGGGGATGGTTAAGTAAATTATGATATATACAGAGCAGAATTCAACAGAACTGTCTAAAGTCACCTTATAAATTTATGCCAATGAAAACACTGCACAGTTTACTAAGTTCAAAGGCAGGTTACAAAACAGTATCTTCTGTGAGATCCAATTTCTGTTAAAAAGACACACATACAAACCTCTGGTATACTGCTTCTTAAACTGTGAGATGTATGCAAATCTGCCTATTAACTGAATCCAGGAGTCTGGTTAAAATTCTGATTCTAATTCAGTAGGTCCAAAGTGAAGAGGTTTGAAATCCTGCATTTCTAACAAGGTCCTGGGTGCTGTTGGTGGGCCTGTCCACCACATGTCATAACAGGGATATACAGCAGGGTATTAGCAGTGAGGTTTAATGGGTGATGAGACTTCAGTTTTCTTCTTCCCTTGTATCTCTGCTAATTAATTTGGATTACAGAAGGAAAATTAATGTACAAGTTTTTTTTTATGTTATGAAAAGACAAAATTCACCTACTTTAAAAAGAGAAAAACAGGTGCAGCAAACTATGTGGTCATGAGAGATATAATAAAATTGCAAGAAGGAGCCTCTATAAAATTCACGCAAAGAAGGAAATGTGCCTGCCTGAGAAAGGCTGCGAGGGGGACAAGGGGAAGTGAGGACACTCTGCCAACCACTCTGTAAGAATTCTAGAGCCACAGGACAGGGGCACAAGAAAACAGAACTGCTGGGATCTGTGGTATAAACACATCCTTCACGTGGAAAGGAGACTAAAAGGGCAGCAGTGATGAGACAGGCGCAGCCCTGCCCTGCCCGGCGCGGGTGCACATGGGGACCAAGCGATGTGAGAGGAGAGCTTGTTCTGCCCTCTCCAGTCTGAAGGACGCTCTCTATGAGGGGCGACACGTGAAATCTGGGCGCAACTAGAAAGCTAATAGGCTGCAGAAACGCAGGTCAGAGGCTGTGCCTAAAGCCTGAATACAGTAGAGCTGGCTGATTCCCAGGAACGCAGGTGCGAGGGAGCCACAGGGCCACGTGCGCGGTTGGACAGAGCAGGGTGCCCTATCTCACAGGGCTTGGGCAGCAGAGCACGTGTCCCCAGAAGGCTGCAGAGAGCAGTGGTTCTTTTCTACAAAAGGTCCAGCCTGAGTCCGACCCCCGACAAGGCATTTAAACTGTCTTTGGTGGCGACAGCAGAAGTGACAGGGGTGGGTGGTTATCTCTGTTATTTGGCACAAAACACCAGGTGACAAGTCACAGACCTCACAAGGCATTAGCCATCAGCATAGGTGGGGGTGCTGATCGGAGATGGCATGTGCTGGTTATTATCAGTGACTATTAATTGCTTTGTGACACTGACATGCAAACAGATGTCAAAGTCATAAAGTGGTATTCACGCCATCAGAGTTAACCAGAGTCCCCAACAAAGCGTGGCCCAACAAAAGGGGGCAGAGAGCTAGCCATCCAGGCCAGAGTCTGCCCTCTGCTGGAAATGACTGTGATGACTCCGATAAAAGGGAGGAAAAGGAAATCTCAGGAACAGAGAGAGATCCTGCTGCTTCCAAGACCCCACCCACATCATGCAGAGACACAGAACTCACAGAACGGTCAGTGGATGTGGCGTACATCATCTCCACATACGTGGTATTTAATGATCTCTGAAAAGCAAATCACTAACTGCCATCAAGAGCAACGCGCTACTCCCTTCTCTTTCAACCCTTTTGAGGGTTTTTCACTGATCCATTTTTGCTCTTCCACTCACAGAGGAATAGGAAGCATTTTCTAGTGAAACCTAGTCAGGGAGCTGTTTGACTACAAGCAAGTGAGAAGTACTGGCTCATCCTACGAGGGGCTGAGGAGCCCCAGGAGGACAGGCAAGTGGGTCCTGCTCCCGGCTCAGCCCCAGCTGGCTACATCTCTCCACGCATCGTCGAGTCTCACTCACACTCTTACTAAACCAAGTACCCCAGTGATATCGTGCTATAAGGAAGATCTACCTAGTCTTTACCCTCCTCCCCTGTTTCTTCCATGAGAGCTTTAAAAACACTTGGAATGTATGACTGATGGGGTTAGGGGAGCATCTCTTGTTAAATAAAGTCATGTCTACTTGTGGGAGAGTAAACTTAAGACTATGGACTGCTGGCAGATTCTACAGAATGAGGGACAAAGCTATCCTAAAATGCTGCCTGTTATTATTCCTTCTTCATCCTATATCCTAGAATTTCTTTCAGTAGTTTTGCAGGTCACTTAAACTTCTTAGGTCTCAGGATAAGAAAATGTCAGTGAAAGTGATCTGAAATGAATCCCAACTGCTTTTCTCAGAGAAGTAAATTGAGTGTGAAAATGCCACATGGACAGTCAGTGCCCCTCGACCACTGTACTCCAGGGGCGCAGACGGCAGCTAAGATCAGGGGCCTCTGCAGTCTGCGTCCAGCCATGACCCCCGCCCTGACGACACTGGTCTAAATGGCCCCATGCCCTCTGTCCTCCTTACTGCCTCCTGACTTGATTTTCTTGATCAAAAATGCCTTCCTGCTCTAAGACTTGCTAGTTCTACAGAGGCTACTGACTAGAGTCTAAATTCTCAGGCTCTATCAAAAACCCCAAGAATTTGATCCTCACATACTCTGCCAACCTAATCCTTCACTCTCTACCTTCCTCTCTGTCCTCAGCCACACCTGCTTACACGTTGTCCCCCAAAATCACAGGCCCAGGCTGGCCCAAGACCTTTGTTCAGGTTGTTCCCTCTGCCTGGATTCCTTCTCCCTCCATACCAGTCACCGCCAGTCTTCCTCCAGTTCCAGCCCCTCTAAGAAGTACCCAGGAGGCTCTTCTGTTCTCCTGGGGGTGGTCCCTCCCTCCCAGCCTCATTTATTGACTGATACTCCTCTGTCCAGCCATCTAGGAAATTTACCTAGGTAAATAAATAAATGTTTACCTCCCCTACAAACTTTCAGCCCTGGTGAGCACTCTGCTCTCCAGGCAGCTGGGAAGACAGCAGATGTGACCTGAGGGTGAGGGGAGGGGACGGACATATGTCAACAGCCCTGCCCACATGGAACTCGGGACGCCTGCACACTTACGGTTTCCACAGTTGAGACCTCCAAGGCCGAATGGGCAACTGCAAGTTGACAGGATAAAAAAGAACAAGAATTAGTTTCAAATATCAGAAGAAATTACTGAGGCAATTTACCTACATAACTTCTAAAGAAGGTTTGGAACAAATTCGTCAGAATAAATGAACATGCTGCCTACCTCATACAGGTTTCATTTTCAAGCCTATATCCATCTTCACAGGCTGAAAGAGAAAACGAAAACCCATGATCGTGCCTATTAACTTATCTTGGCCCAGCTGATGGTTAATAAAACCAGCCACCCTAAAGTTCACAAGAATATTCTAGAACCAAAAGGCTACAAAATAGCTTTGTTGTAGGTTATTTAGTTGCTGAGTCATGTCTGACTGCAACCCTATGGACTGTATGCCAGGCTCCTCTGTCCATGAGATTTTCCAGGCAATAATACTGGAGTGGGTTGCCATTTCCTTATCCAGAGGATCTTCCTGAGCCAGGGATCGAACCTGTGTCTCCTGCATTGGCAGGTGGATTCTTCACCACAGAGCCACCTGGGAAGCCCACAAATAACTTTAGAATTATCTAAAACCTGGCCTAAATATTGCTGCCAGCTCAATCTTTCATTTCATCAAAAAGACCCCCAAAACTTAACCTCTTAGTGATTCTGGCTTCTCAGCTATAAAAAAAAGGGATAATAATAATTTCTTATAGTTTCTTGGAGGGGATTAAGGGAAATGAGGCACGCAAGTGCCTTCCCACAGCACCCAGCATACAGTAACCACTACCTGTAACTGTGATCATTATCTAACACTTGCAGTTATTTCTGGAAGTTCCCTGTGGTCCCTGAGTAACTTCCTTTCATAAACACAAAGGTAAATGCCTCACCGTCTTTAATGGAAGTCAAGCCTTCTCTAACCTGCCACTGGCTCCGTTAGCAACCGTCCCTCAGGAAGTGAGAAAGCCATGGTCCATGGCCAGCGTCCTGAGAGAACGCTCACCCTGCAGTCTGTGTAGTGGATTCTGGGCATACCTAGCTGAGCCCTAATCAGCACACCACACGAGACTACAGCTTTGAGCCCTCTGGTGCTGCGGCTTATAGACCACTGCTTCACTGCAGGCTGTGGGCCAGCCATTCCCCTGCGTCAGCAGTTCCTGCCCTGATCTGATCACCGAACAGTTTCAGCGCTACAATAAGCTGATAGAACATCACGAGCTGTAATGTGTGCTTGGATGAAAGTAGATAATAAAAAATAGCCTCTCAGATAAATTCACTGGTGCAAGGAATGACAGAAATTTGACTCATGGTTAATGTATGATATACGCTGCACACAAGAATCACAGTTAAGTAAAGGTACATAGCACAGAGCAGTAATCTCTAGACAGACAGCACACACTGATGGCAACGTTTGAGTGCCAGCAGCACATGGCTCAAAGGCTGCAGGCCCCACAGATTGGGAGATCGCTCACAGACTTCCCTTCAAGAATCAGTGCATAATAACATTTAACTACGTGGGCTTCCCAGGCGCTGCTAGTGGTAAAGAATCCGCCTGCCAGTGCAGCAGACATCGATTTCTGGATCGGGAAGATCCCCTGGAGAAGCCCAAGGCAACCCACTCCAGTATTCTTGCCTGGAGAATCCCACGGACAGAGGAGCCTGGTGGGGCTACAGTCCACAGGGTCGCAAAGAGTCGGACACGACTGAAGCGACTTGGCACGCACACGTGTAGACGTGCTTGATGTTGTTCTATTTTTCACTGTTGGACACTAAATAATTCTAGCATCTATTTTTTTGTCATAGACTACTGACATGTCACTAGAGTCTTGCAGAATGGTGTGGCAAATACTGTTCTAAATAACCTAAATTCTCTCACAGCAGATCATGAGCGCTGTGAGCCTGCACTGCACTGTTTCAGCTCCCCTGGATTCACTTCTCCTGAGCTACACTTGCTTTATTAAAGGCAATCTATTAGTAGCAGCAGCCCCAGGCATGGCCTAGGGTATTTATCACAGGCTATCATGGAACACATTGCCAGAATACCACTCAGTAACCTCGTCATGCGGACTTTCCAGAGAAACTTCTCTTGGGTCCCAAGATCTAGAAGAATGGGGATGGTCCTAAAGAACTATTCTTTATTTTATGGTTACTATTTTTTTCCCCAAAATCACATTTCTCTCTTTGCCTTAGCGTCCCAGATGCTTAGAACTTGAGTGAGTGCCTATCTTTACCAAACAAGTGAGAACTTAGGGTATATCTTTTTGTATGTTCATGTTCCTTCTAGCCTCAACAAAGTAGTCATTGTATTTCTCCTTCAACCTTATTTACCTTTTAAATTAATCTCATTTTGTTACAGTGAATTTTCATCAGGTGCTTCAAATCATATTTGCAACAAGGTAGAGTATGATCATCGCAGAAGGCAATGGCACCCCACTCCAGTACTCTTGCCTGGAAAATCCCATGGTTGGAGGAGCCTGGAAGGCTGCAGTCCATGGGGTCACTGAGGGTCGGACACGACTGAGCGACTTCACTTTCACGCACTGGAGAAGGAAATGGCAACCCACTCCAGTGTTCTTGCCTGGAGAATCCCAGGGACGGGGAGCCTGGTGGGCTGCCGTCTATGGGGTCACATAGAGACGGACACGACTGAAGTGACTTAGCAGCAGCAGCAGCAGAGTATGATCATACCCCATTTCCGGAAGGAGGAACCAGGCCCCGCTCCCAAATCTTTGATGACTCTGAGTAGGCCTCACGTAGGGGTGGGTAGGTGTGGGTGTGGGTGCGGGTGTGTTGCTCAGTTGTGTCTGACTCTTTGCAACCCCATGGACTATAGCCCACCAGGCTCCTCAGTCCAAGAAATTCTTCAGGAAGGAATACTGGAGTGGGCAGCCATTCTCTTTTCTAGAACATCTTCCCCACCCAGGGATCAAACCCGAGTCTCTTATGCCTTCTGCATTTCAGGTAGATTCTTTACCATCTGAGCCACCAGGGAAGCCCTTACTCAGGTGGGACCTTCTCTAAGGAACATGCAGAGCACTCCGGTCTCCCTGGAGTGGAAGTGCCATGCCTGGCGGTCCCCACACTACAGCTGGGTCATGGGAGCAGGGAAAGCTGCCCTTGGGTGACCCTCGGCTCTGACTGCAGGGCAGCCACACAGGGACTGCAGGTGCCCCAGTGACCCATCCCCACCCATCTCAGCCCCAGGGCAGGTTGATGTCACACTAGTCTTTCTATTCTGAACATTTCTTCCTGGAAATGTTTTTATATCAGCTCTACCCACCCAACCCTCATTTGCTGGGTAGGAGCTTTCCACGCCACGGCTGTCATCCACCCAGATGTAAGGTCCATGTGTTGTCCTGCCTGTGAGCTGATGGGCTGGGCTGTTTTCACATAGCTTCAGAAGTGGCCTGGCTTCCTGGTATAATGATATTTCCTTAGTTCAGATGGGCCCATTCAGTCATTCATCAAAGACCGACTGCTACCATGGGCTGCTCTCGGGCTCTGGGAGGGAAGCCTTGTCACAGGGCACTCCAGTGGGCCTGAGGACCCAGCTCCTCATCTCCATACCCTAGAGGGACCCTGACCCACACAGCACTGAAGATGAAATCAATGTGGCAGTATTCGTATATGCCCAAAGTGGACTCCCCCTATTGATATGAACATAAACAAACTCAGGCCTTCTGGCCTTTTAAAATAAAATCAGTACATGGTAGAATCTTTAGGCTTTTTTGCTCCCTTGCAGGAAACCAAATCAAGACCTGCCAACCTTGTCCTATCATATTTGCTGCCTATCATCCATCTGTTCCTTCAACAGACATTTGTGGAACCCCACAATGTACAAACATATTCTACAGACAGGCACCCACTTCCCTGGTGGCTCAGACGGGAATGAATCTGTCTGCAATGCAAGAGATCTGGGTTTGATCCCTGGGTTGGGAAGAACTCCTGGAGAAGGGAAAGGCTACTCACTCCAGTACTCTTGCCTGGAGAATGCCATGGAAGCGTGCTGAGCAGCGCTGTGGGCTTCAGATATCAGCCTAGACGTGAAGTATTAGTCACTTAGTAGTGTTCGACTCTTTGGGACCCCATGGACTGTAGCCTGCCAGGCTCCTCTGTCCAAGTATCTGCAGTCTAGTCAGAGGAATAGACTTGCTAACAGGTGGTTGGGATTCATCAGGACGTCTGCACGATGGAAGGAAGCTACAAGACCTCTATCAGAAGGACACCTGCTTTAATTTTACATGATGCTTTGAAAGTCTGGTAAAGACATTTTATGTGAGATAGTAGGAAGCGTGTGTGTGTGTGTGTACAACAAAAAGCAATATGCAGTTACTAATATGCAACTGTTAATTGTAGAGATTTAGAAAACACACACCCACATGCCTTTATCCTGTTTACACCAGGGATTTACCCACATTTGAGGTGTCTTAAAGAGTACTCCTTTTAACCATCCCTGTGCTCCAGCACCAATGGCCAGAAGATGTCACTGTAACCCCTCAGAACCCAGCCACGGGTCTGTGGCCCAAGGAGCTCCAGGATCCGTTCATGGAGCCCTGATGGTCACGGATGAAAATTTAACCAACAGGATGCCGCAGAAACCAGGCTAAGCAGGGCCTCAGCCGTAAGCCCAAAAGCTAACCACGGCTTCCTTATTCCGATTCTTGGGTCACTACTTAATGCACATAACGTTGCTTGTGCCTGTGTCCCTGTGTCTGGTAAATCTTCAGCAGCTCTGCTATTGCTAACGCTAGTCTGTAAGCGACACAATTAGGAAACGGTGGACTTGCAGAGAGAGGTAAATGACTTAGGCTAGTCAGAAGCAGAGGTGGCAAGGCTACACTTGAGACCACCTGAAACTGCACAGGCCCTGCGTACAGAAGCCACCACTCCCCAGCCCCCCAGGGGCCACACAGCCCCCAGCACACGTGGATGTCAGCAGAGGTCCCCTGCCCGCCCAAGGTGGGCTCAGTGCCCCAGTTAAGACAGGCCAGGAGCACTTTGCATGAAACCAGGTAAGAAGGAACTAGGAAGCCCCATCTCTACATCAGAGTGGTAGGCTGACGGGGTGCTGAGCAGTGCCATGAGTTTCAGCATCAGGCCCGCTGCCCCAGCGTGGGCCCCTCTCTCCAAACCCCGCCCAGGGCTGCATGCAGAGCCGAGAAGGTGCACTTTTAAAGCACCTAAGTCAGAGGGTCCAAGCTCAGGATACAGCACTGCCCTGAGATGTATTTTTACCCTCTCCTCTAACAGGAAGTCTTGATAGAAATAAGCGGCATGTCACCTTTCCCTAGGACACCATTTTCACTCAGATTCCAGGACATCTGTCGCTGGCAGGTGTTGACTGAGCAGGGAAACTGGGCCACACACGTTCTCATGTGATGCGAGGCCTAAGGCTACACAACACCTTTATGTTGCCAGTGTTCCTGCGACTGTGCATGGCAGCAGGCTTTTATAAGTCAGGGCATCCAGTGCTCTGAATTTTAATTCATTTTACTTTAAAGCAGTATTCATGCACTGTATTCACTGAACAGCTGATATCTGAAACTAGATGAATTTAATCTTCACCCAAGAGGTTAGCAGAATCAGATTTCTGACATAAAATCTTTAAAACCAGAACCCACTGGTTCAACAATAAGCTGGGTAAAACACAAGAGCAAATGCGATGGCTTACAAAGTACCTCCATAACCACTGCCTCTTTAATTCCTAGAATATCTGATGAAGTCTCACTGCACCCATTGCACAGAAGAGGGAACTCGGGCTCAGCAAAGCTAAGTGCCTTGCCCGAGATGACAGAGGATGGGCAGGCAGAAGAGGGTTCTGACTCAGGTCTCCTGAGCTGCCAGCTACTGCTAAAGGGCACACCCTTGCCTTCATGCTGGTATTTCCATTTTAAAAGATTAGCAGACAATAGAATAAAGCTTTAGGAATTAAAACAGTAATTTTTCTAACTTCCTCTAAGTAGGAAAAAAAAGAAAAGGCCTGGCCACCCCAGGCATTCCATTCTCTTTTCTTTTCCTTTGAATCTGATTGGCCAGACTAGTGCGCACCAGTCAGAGATAATGCTATTATTCCAAGGAGATAACAGATTCAACCCCGCTGGGAGCCAAACAACCAGGACCAGTCACCCCCGGATTAGAACGGTCACCCCCAGAGCAGAGAGAAGCCCCTCCCCCACCCCTAGGGCCCCGGGGCCCCAGGCCTGCCGCTACCTCGGCAGGAGTGGTCCATCTTGTTGAACTGGAAGTAACCAGACTTGCACTGGCACAGCGCGACCCCGTCCAGATCGGTGCAGATGGAGGTCTCCTTGTCACATTCTGGAGTCTTCCGCTTGCACAAGCTGCCCGCTGAAATGGAAAAACAAGACAGTGAAACAAAACAAAACCTCCTCCATGTCAAACATTTAGATGCGTGAACTTGCTATTTCAAGAGGCTCAGAGAACAGTTTCCAAAAGAGCCTGCGTGAAGCGCACTCCTCTCAGGGGGCCCTTCTGCGCTGCCTTCTTCCACTCCTTCCCCGGGGCTGGCCCAGCCTGTTACTAAAAATTTACCCAGCGTGCCACAGGGAAAAAGCAAACCCTGAAGAAATGGGGTGGCATCCCCAACTCCAGTGTCCCCTGCAAACACAGCCCCCAGTAGGTGGGGTCCTCTGCACCTTCTCACTCAAGGGCTGCAGTGGAGAACCGGCCCAAACCCAGAAAGCATCCCCCTGCCCTCTCAGGAAAGAAGACCTGTCTCAGCCCGCTGCTGCCGAGCAGACTCGAGGAGTGGAATGTAACCTGGGTGTCTGGCTCCATCACTGTCCGCCTCCCCACCGCCTGGGGCCGGCTCGGCTCTGGGTGGCCAGTGCCTGGCAGGGCTGGTCCACACTCAGGCTTGACACACACATGCTGAGGGCGGCACTCGACAACCGGTTACCGGGCCGAGAGGGCGCTCACCCTTCCCTGCTCTGCCCCCTCACTTTAGAGCCTCACTTCTACCACGTGTGCATATCCACCTGGCTTTGTCCAGCCCTGGGCGTGTGGGCCATGCTCATTTCAAGGATGACAAAGAACTCTTTCATGATCATCACAAAGCGTTCACTGTGGCGCATGTGGCCCTCTCTGAGGTTGCACACAGTGAATCCTCGCTTGGGCTGTATATAGCAGGCCCTCTGTGAGGTTGTAAACAGCAGGCCCTCTCAGAGGTTGTATACAGCAGGCCCTCTCTGAGGCTGTAAACAGTGACCCCTCTTTCGGGTTGAATGGGTTGTATATAGCAGGCCTTCACGAGGCATGAAACAGCAGGACCTTTCTGAGGTTGTACACAGCGGACACAATGAGGGTGCTTTTACCACCTAAGATAGGTCTGAAGAAAAAAACACACATAATTGGGATCTGCAGACAACAGAACAGAAACATGAATGGAGGGATAGTGGAGAGTATCTTATTTACACCATTTACAGACTGAGGTACATCATTGTTTTTGGTGGGTGTGAACAAGTCCAGGGTGGGGACAGAGCTGAGGAAGGGCCACGGGTGCACACCGGGCAGTGAGGTTTGGGCTCCCTTCACCCACCTTAAGGACACCACCGCCTGATGCAAAAACCCAAACCAGGTGCCTGCTCTTCACATGGCAAAACTGCGCCCCCCTCCCAACCTCAGGCAGGCTCATGTGACCGCAGCAGACACTCCCCAGGGGCCCCGGCATCCGCCCCCTTGTCTGAGTCCTGAGAGCTGGGGGTCTATGGGTGGCTTGCTCACAGGGAGGTTAATTTAGGACACAGCTTCAGCTCTCAGTGCTGAATTTCCTGTCTTTATCAGTGGAAGCTGGCGTGCTAAATCAGAACCCTATTTGTGTGTGTGATAGAATTTCCTTTGTTTATTGTGAAAGGTTTGTATTTAAGGGAGAAAAATGAAAAATGGAAAATCTCACCAAGTAAACTGTGAAGCTGGCACAGAGGGCGTACTAAAAGGCCACAATCTCTCATCTAAACTTTTTGAAGTCTTAATATAAAGAAATACCTCCAGCACAAAAGGCCGTCCAGGCCAGTACTAGTTTGTGCAGCAGCCAGTCTGAGCTGCCTGGCCTGATTAGATATTTTCTGGAAGCCAATATCACGTTTTTCCTCTGCCCTGCCCACAAAGCCCGCCTGTGGGCAAATACCACTCGCCTTGCTGAAGCAACTCTGCCGTCAATCGAAGCAGATTCCCTCGAAGACAGGGGAAGCTGGCCTTGCCTTTGTGACAGAGGGGTTGCTGTCCTCCAGATTCTTAATATTTTGTCATCAATCCATCAAACGGAACCACATATAATGCAGTTTTCATTTTAAGCCTGGCGATGTGATTATTCTGCACCCACAATTCCCATGGTCCTTCCTGGGCATAACATCCGCCAAACAGACAATGAGCACTGATGTAAATCTATGGCTGGGGCACTCCTCTGGGGGATTTCCAAGGACTCGAAGCCTCTGGAGAGATGAGAGCTACAGTTCTTTGAAAGGCAAGGAAGTGGATGTTTTGTGAATTGAAAGGGAAAATCCCGCCCGTCCAAAGGCAGCATCCAGAGTAGCCGGCGGCCTCTCATATGCTGGGAACAACCAGATGTCAAAACCTGACCACTTCTGCTCATCCAGCCCAACTCTCTAGCACTCAGAGAGGTGAGTGAGACACCAAACACACGCTGGCAAAACCTGGAGAAGCCCTGGGAGGGAAAACAGAGAAGGGAGGCCGGGTTCAGCCAGGAGGCACGACTGTCTTTGATCTCAGGGGCTAGCAAAGCAGAGTCAAAGAATGGGCACCAGCCCCTGTGTGGGCAGGAATATATGGGAAATCTCTATATCTTCCTCTCAATTTTTCTATGAAACTAACACTGCTCTAAAATTTTCTTTAAGTCTTTAAAAAATAAAAAGCATGGGACTTTGGCAAGGAAGCAAGGGAAGACAGAGGAGCTTTCCCATAAGGAGGCCCACAGCATGAGCAGGGCAGCCATCGGCAGGGCCTTACAAACCCAAATATATGGCCACTTGATTGGCAAGACATGAAACGTGTTTACTAAGGACAAAGTAGTAACCTGATATAATGTTGACCATGCAGAACACACAGCATATGTGTTTTATGAACTGAAAGGTGCCCTTTGCCCTTTCTGGGAAGGAAAAAGCGGGACCTCTGCATCACTGGCAAGAAAAAGAAAGCCAAATCAATGAGTTCCTGCCTCAAAAGGTAGAGTACAGTATGAAGGGGCAGGGACTTTTTAGCTAATTCCCCAGTGAAGCTGAATGATAGCAACTTCAACTCCAGAATGTTGGCCTCTTTTCTTTTTCCTTCAAGTGAATAACTAGCCCTGAAATGGGCCAAAGCTCTAGCATTTATCCCAGAACAAAAGGTGAGCTCCCGGCTCTGCAGAGCACAGTCCAGAAGGAGGGCTTTCAGGACCAGCTCTTACAGAGCTCTGGCCCACCGGGAAGGTCCAGGATCTGCTCGCAGACAGAGACCAAACCTGCTACCTACAGTTGAGCATCTGGGCACCAGATGGGGAGGCCGACTCTGACTCTACATCTCTCACCAGTCCTGTGTGAGTAAAATGAGCCAACCAGACCCAGCTCAGACCACTTACGAGACGCAGCGGGGGCAGGCCCCCCTGCATGAGGAAGCACTTTTGATTCCAGCAGAATTTTCCCATCCCAGAGGCAAAACCTCCCTTCCAAGACCCAAATATGCCTTCCAAACTTGTTTCTAATCCCTTTATTCATCTGTTTCACACCAGATGCTCTGTAGAAGCTTTTGACAAAAACAGATAAAGAACAAGAAAAGAGAAATCACGGACGGCACCATGAGCTATCTGGCCTCCAATCTTCATCTTGTTTCTGCGCATTTAGAATCTGCAAACAAATACACAGGAGGATGGGAGACACTGCACGTGCTTTATTTACCTAATGGCATGTCATGATGAAGGTTTCGGGCCATTGACAAGTGTTGTACATTCTGTGTGTGAATTCTACCTCCCCAGAGGGAGGGAGCCTTTCAAGGGAAAGAAGAGTGATTTCTGCTTCATTACATCTGCTCCTATATCCCTTCCAATACCAAGGCTGTAGAGGAGAAACAGAAAAAGCATGCCAAGGACTGGGAGACTTCAATGCTGTGTGTACAGGATCGTGTGTGTGTGTGCGTGCATGTGTGGGTCGGTGCACATACACACAAAGATATACACACACAAACCCCTTGTGGTTAATGCCCATTTCAAAGACAGGCCAGCTCTATGACAAGTTTCTTGGACCTGCGCCCAGAAGGCCTTTACACTTCTACCCTAGGTCTGTGCGTAACTGGATGGGGGGTCTTCCCAGAGGGCCCCTCTCTTACCTCTAAAGATCCGCCTCTGAGACCCCAAGAGCTGGCAGACCTCAGCAGAGGCCCAGCAGGAGTTGACACATTTCTGCATCCTGTCGGCCAGGTCAAACAGTGTCACGTTGGAGGCCAGGGAAAAGGTGGCTTGCAGTGACATCACCACAACATTGGACTCCCTACAGGCAAAGTATACATATTTTAATCGTCCTAAACTGATATGTGGGTCCCAGAATTTTTGGAAAATGAGTGTCCTCTCCATTGTCCAGTGAGGGCCTGGGAGAGCATGAAGGTTCCGTGACCTTGGCCTGGGATCACCCCTCGTACCCTACAATGAAGTGACCTAACTCACAGATAGGTCCTCTTCCAAAAGGTTCTCCATGAGAAACTACATTACAGGCAAAACAGGGGCCAGTGTTGTTGCCATCACACTTGTTAGAATACCCTCCCCTTTCTATAGGACTGGTCCACAAACAAGTACATATAATCCTGCTACTTACCTAGAAACATGAGCTGTGGATCGGGTATAACCAGGTAATGTTGAGAAACACACATTTAACTGAAAGGAAGAAGTTTATCATTAACTGTGAGTCAGACAAAAAAGCCTTGAACCTAGAACCAATTTCCTATTTTCAAGATCAAACAGGCATTTTCCAGTCATCGAGTTATCAGCAGGCAGCCTCACACAGAGTGGTGTCCTTTTTTTTTTGTTCCTTTCTTAAATGCCTTTCTGCTCTTATTCTGTTGTTCCATGAGCACAAAGGGAGAGAGGCAGATAGTAAATCAGTGGGGGGAAATCTTGGCAGGAAATGATGCTCAGAATAGCACCCTTGGATGCAAAACCTCTTCAAAGGAGCAGATCTCGTCTAAGATCTGCTCCAGGGTTTCAAACAACCTCAGAGGCAACTGTTTATTTGGACTTTGCACAGTGAACAAGGCTTCCTGAAAAGGCTGGGTTCCTTTCAGCTCCCTCAGGTCTGGCAGGCCTTACACAGACCCTTCATAATCTACAATGAGTTGACCTAACTCACAGATAGATCCTCTTCAAAAAGGCTCTCCGTGGGAAATTACATTACATGGGTCAAGAGCCCTTTTGTTGAGAGCAAATTAAGAGTGACTCCCTGTGTTTGCCTTGTGCCCTTGGAAAGAGCAGAAAACCCCTGTGGGGCATGATGTACCATGCCTGCTTCCCCACTCCGCCCATAGCACGAACTGGGGCTTGGGGCTTCCTCTCATGCAGCTGAGGGTCTCAATATCCTGACCAATGCAATCTACCTGTCTTCAAAGCCTGTGTGTCAGACATATCTCATCCTTCACAGGATGCTATCAAACCTTTTTTGTCTTTGTATTAACATTGCTTTATATTCATAAGGCAATGACTTATTATGATTAAACTTTCTTTTTCCCCAGGAAAAAACAGAAATAGCACATTTCAGAACAGAAGAGCATCTTGGGAAAGGCCATTTGAGTCACAGCCTAAGTCCTCTCTAGTCATAGCCTACATCTTCACTACTTCTTGGGGGTGGGGATGTCACATCACTAATAAATTATATGTTGACACTGGGTGTGTGTGCGTGTGTGCTGTTGCTTCAGTCATGTCCCACTCTTTGCGACCCTATGGACTGCAGCCCACCAGGTTCCTCTGTCCGTGGGATTTTCCAGGAAAGAATACTGGAGTGGGTTGCCATGCCTGGGTTGCACAGCAATCAAATCTGTGTCTCTTGCATCTCCTGCATTGACAGGTGGATTCTTCACCACTGAGCCACCAGGGAAGCCAGCTGATATTGGGTAAAACTGAGCAAAGCAGATGGGTCACTGAAGACCATCTAATGGGAAGGACTATATCTCTGCAGGAGGTTCTCAGCCCCTGTACTATCTTAGAAGGAAATATTGACCTACAGCCCAGCAAAGAGGCAGCTGCAGTGGGGTGCCAAGAACACTCACTATAGGGTTAGTAGACATAAAACCCTGCCATTTAGTAAAGAATTTGACCTTAACCAAAGAGAGGTCCAGCCCTTGACTCCTGGAAGGTAATCTCTAACCCTTTGGAATGTCCTGCTTTTATAGACCTCGAAGCCCTGGCCACTCCAGATAGTCTAACAGTATGATTTATGCTGGAGGTTTTGAGTTACAAGGTACCAGCTGGACCTCCAGAGGGGCTAGAGACTCAGGTCAGGATTACAGGCAACTATCTGTGTTTTGGCTCCAGACACCAAGGCTCGGTGAGTCTGCCTGGCTGGCGATGCTCCATGAATACTGTATACATCATTGCTGAGAGGAGTTAACCCTGTCTGTGACCTCACAAAGAGAGGATGACTGGAATGAATTTGAAACCCTTCTGGACTCTGCCTCATGCATCTCTTCCCTTGGCTGTTACCTGGCTCTTTCCACTGTAATAAACCCTAATGTTGAATTTAACAGCTTTCAGTGAGATTTCTGAGTACTTCTAGTGCATTATCAAAACTGTCTCTTGGAGATTCCTGAACTCACAATTGGTATACGAAGTGACAGTGGCCTAGTGGATTGATTCCTAACTTTGCACCTGCTCTGTGTAATCTCAGGCAATGTCGTTAACTTCCAGAGCCCTCCAGGCTTTCATCTGTAAAGGTGTTGGCAATACCTCTTACAGGAGGTAAACTGCCTGTTACAGAGTAGATGCTCATACAGAAAGGGAAATGGAATCCAATTTTTACACAAATCAAACTCATGGTCTTATAAAATCTTACAGGTTTTGGCTAACACACTCTTACCCATAAAGAACAAGTAAAATTAAAATCAGAAATCAATCTCTAAAACTTATTTTAATGGCAAATTTCAAGTTTCTGAGCATTAACTCTTAGACTCTGGTAGCAGCTAAGAAGCAAAATACTGTCTGAGCTTCATTTCTGACTCTTCTCCCTTCCTCTCCACTTTTACTTTTTTCCTGACAAAAAGGGGGCGAGGAGGGAAAGAAGAAGAATCAAAGGCCCCCAGATAATCCATTCAGTGAATTCTCAACCCTGGATAATGGGATTAACTTCCACCTTTGTCATTCCCTTGAGAAAAAAGCATCATTCTCCCCAAGTTCTGAGACACACACAAAAAAGTCACATAGCCGGTCAACAGCAGATGGGACGGCAGGGCTCCCTGGGTCTTTCCTCTTTACCAATAGCTCTTCCTGGTGCATGTCACCTAAGTGTGTGACATGGAAAAGAAAAAAATGCCAAGGCATTGATCAAAGCAGTTCAGGAAGACACATTAGAAGAAAAGCTCCTACCAGCATCACTAGTTCTCAACACCTCCCTACTATTTCTGAGAGGCCTTTAATTTTACCCTGACATTCGCCTTCCCAGTATGATAGAAATGAACAGTCTGGGAGATGCAGGTGATCCTCAGGAGGTTCCCACTCTGAAGAAAGTCTGTTCTAGAAAACAAAGGACTAACAGGGAGATGCCTCTTGGGACACTTACCATTTTGGTGATCTCATTTTCAACTTCACGGAGGTCTGAACGTTCTTCCACGGTGGTATTAAAAAATGTTTTCTTTAGTTTAAACTCTGTCACGAAGGTTCTAACTGAAAATGAAAACATAACCTGTTAGACCTCACAAGGTCAACCTGCACAAGTGTGAGCATCTGTAAATCTCAGGGCACCCAGCTTTCCTCCACCTCCCAGGATGCTCTCCAAACATTTCTTTCTCCGGGAGGGCAGAGACCACCTCTCTCTCCTCAAGGTTCGTCTAGCAAAGTGAGCACCTACTCAGTTGAGCTGAAGGCTCAGACTGAGCAGACCTTTGGGTGAGAGGCTCCAAGGAGCCTTTAGCCTACGTGAGCATGAGCCCTTCCTCACCTCTCCAATGGGCTCTCACATCTTGGACGCTCAGTGAAGCTGGGACAGAGAAGAGAGGTGAGCTAAGGACACAGTCCAAGGAGGAGGAGAGGGAGACCTGGGGCTGGAAAGACTTGTCAACCCCTGTAAAGGTTTGGATGAAGGAAAGTTCTTGCTTTCTAGGTCTTTTATGAAGTTAGTTAGCAAGCCCTAACTTCAAGGGTGTGCTCTGATTTCCTCTTCTCATTAGTCACCTCTATCCAATCCCTATTCCTCTTGCTCAGAGGAAATGTCTGTTCTATCATTGATAAAAGAGGCTTCCAGAAGCTGGGTTACTTCCCAGGATCACCCAGCTCCCAAGGGCCAAAATTAACATTTAACATCACGTGAGTCCATCTTTCAAGGCCTTCTACCCACTAAACCCGCAGACCCCTGAGGAATCTGACAGTCTAAGGGCAACTAAGTGGCTGCAGAGAAAGGTGTCAAACATCCGCAGCAGGGCCCCACTCCAGGGAGCTGTCAGACTCCATGACAATAAGCTGTTTATGAAAACAACCCATATTCAAGATACCGCTGGGTTCAGACACAAAAGGATGTAGCCCCATTTTCCAAGGTCCATTTCACTCCTAAAATAAAATTCTAGTTAACATCAATTTGTGCTGATTGGGCCTGAGGGGAATGGAACTTACAAATGGGTAGGCAATCAAAAATTAGGGTGGCCTGCCGTATATCTGGCTCTTATCTTCCTTTAGATTAAATTCTTATCTCTCCCTCTGGACAAGAAAAAAAAAAAATCTCAACACAGAAACCCATGAAGCTGCTCTTTCACAGAAAGCTTGCCTGCTGAATTAAGAAAAAGGTCCACAAATGAGCCAGGGAAAACATTTAACATCTTATACTTACTGTCTAAAGCCCTTAATCCTTATTTAACATCTTTTTGCTTGTTCTACAGTTCAGTGAAGCCAGCTGCTTAGGACTCTTTCTGAGCAGCAGGGAGCTCTTTGAAAACATTCTTGGCCAAATGAAAGCGTTTCAGCACACTCTAATTTGCATGTTCCTCTGATGTTTATGAACAATGAAGCTAAATGACTTGAAAAGGGAAAGATGATTGTTAACACAGTAAGCGGCTCTCCTCCTCATCCATGGTGCCTGTGGGACACTCCACACACAGGCTTCCAGAACAGTCTCCCCACTCCTTTATCCTCAGGTCTAGGTCTGCACCCAGACCCTCTGTGCAGAAACACACATATGGTGACCGGCAAGTACAGATCTCTTCTGCATCCGTGCAGTACGCATGGCCTCCGCATCCGTGTGAATATGAATAAGGCTCCACAGGGTCCCCCAGGCACAGTCACGTCTTCCCATTGCAGTTACATCATCTGGCTTTAGGACAACTTTTTCGCTGGTGATTTACATATTATCTAAATGATTCTTAAAAGATCCATAATTATTGCTCTGTATTCAGCGTAGTTTATCACTTTTATTGCTTTCAGTCCTGGTCCAAGAGATTAGAAACCTAATGTCACAGGATACCTCCCACCTGAAGAATCCTACCACTTTCCAAGCTTGCTCAAATACATTATTTTATTTGATCTTCATAATATCCTCGAGTGGGAAGAAGAGCAGGTGGTAATCTGATTTTACAGATGAGGAAATTGAGGCTCAGGGAGTCAGTGTGCTGTACATGCTGACCCTGGAACTGGAAACCTGGCATTTGAGTCTCTGGGCAAGTATACTTTTCCATACTGTTTCAAAATCATTTCCGTCTCCATTCTTAAATGGAAAACTCCTCACTTATTTTTTACAGGGTGCAGCTAAATGGAATAGGTTACGAGGATGTCTTAACTTTGACTGATGTTTATATTCTCAGATTTTTTTTCCTTAAAAAATAACACTTTGACTTGATCCCTGTATTTTAAACAATTTTCAAATTCGACCCTTATTTTAGTAGGGTACAAGTTGTTGAAATACATTTCTAGCCCCAAGATGGAGCTATACCTGCCTGGCGTACATCAGCAAGTTCAACTTCCAAGTTCCTAAAAATGCTCCCCTTGATTAGTAACTCAGTGCATCAGTCAGCCCATCCTCAACAGTGAAGCCAACTCTGGGCTCTATACTTCTTTCTAAATAAGGTCAGATAATTGGAGAAGGAAATGGCAATCCACTCCAGTACTACTGCCTGGAAAATCCCATGGACAGAGGAGCCTAGTAGGCTACAGTCCATAGGGTCGCAAAGAGTCAGACACGACTGAGTGACTTTACATGCAACCCCAGACAATCACGCCCTGTTTCCCCATTGCTGCTTCTATGTTCTATAAAACTCAGTTCAGTTCAGTTGCTCAGTCATGTCCAACTCTTTGCAACCCCATGGACTGCAGCATGCCAGGCTTCCCTGTCCATCACCAACTCCCAGAGCTTGCTCAAACTCATGTCCGTTGAGTAGGTAATGCTATCCAGCCATTTCATCCTTTGTCATCGTCTTCTCCTCCTGTCTTCAATCTTTCTCAGCATCAGGGTCTTTTCAAATGAGTCAGCTCTTCGCATCAGGTGGCGAAAGTATTGGAGCTTCAGCTTCAGCATCAGTCCTTCCAATGAATATCCATGACTGATTTCTTTAGGACTGACTGGTTGGATCTCCTTGCAGTCCAAGGGACTCTCAAGAGTCTTCTCCAGCAGCACAGTTCAAAAACATCAATTCTTTGGCACTCAGCTTTCTTTTGGTCCAACTCTCACATCCATACATGACTACTGGAAAAACCATAGCCTTGACTAGACGGACCTTGGTCAGCAAAGTAATGTCTCTGCTTTTTAATGTTGTCTAGGTTGGTCATAGCTTTTCTTCCAAGGAGTAAGCCATCTTTTAATTTCATGGCTGCAATCACCATCTGCAGTGATTTTAGAGCCCAAGAAAATAAAGTCTGTCACTGTTTCCATTTTTTTCCCCATCTATTTCCCATGAAGTGATGGGACCAGATGCCATGATCTTCGTTTTCTGAATGTTGAGCTTTAAGCCAGCTTTTTCACTCTCCTCTTTCACCTTCATCAAGAGGCTCTTTAGTTCTTCTTCACTTTCTGCCATAAGGGTGGTGCCATCTGCATATCTGAGGTTATTGATATTTTTCCCGGCAATCTTGATTCCAGCTTGTGCTTAATCCAGCCCAGCGTTTCCCATGATGTACTCTGCATATAAGTTAAATAAGCAGGGTGACAATATACAGCCTTGATGTACTCCTTTCTCGATTTGAAACTGTTCCATGTCCAGTTCTAACTGTTACTTCTTGACCTGCATACAGATTTCTCAGGAGGCAGGTAAGGTGGTCTGGTATTCCTATCTCTTTCAGAATTTTCCACAGTTTGTTGTGATCCAGACAGTCAAAGGCTTTGGCATAGTCAATAAAGCAGAAGATGCTTTTCTGGAACTCTCTTGCTTTTTCAATGATCCAATGGATGTTGGCAGTTTGATCTCTGGTTCCTCTGCCTTTTCTAAATCCAGCTTGAACATCTGGAAGTTCATGGTTCATGTCATGTTGAAGCCTGGCTTGGAGAATTTTGAGCATTACTTTGCTAGCATGTGAGATGAGTACAGTTGTGCAGTAGTTTGAACATTCTTTGGCACTGCCTTTCTTTGGGATTCGAATGAAAACTGACCTTTTCCAGTCCTGTGGCCACTGCTGAGTTTTCCAAATTTGCTGGCATATTGAGTGCAGCTCTTTAACACTCAGTAAAACTCACTCTTGCCCAAAATGGCTCCGAAAGAGTGTTCCTCCCATGGTTTGCAAGGCCCTGTACTTCCCCAGTCCATGAATTACTTTCCCTTTAATAAAGGACACCAAACTCATTACCAAATTGTCTTGGTTTTGTCATTTGACACCACCTTCTTAAAAAGTCTTGATGATCCTCCTCAGCTCATGGGCAGTAGAAAGCATGCAAATAACAATTTCAAAGGATACAGACATTTGTTCTCTCAAAAAAACATTTACTAAGAACTTTTTCTGTGTTAAACACCACAGTAAGAGATTTAAGATGATTCCAAGCTGTGTCACTGTACCTGACAGTTCCCTGATCCATCTTAGATAACCCCATTCCTCACTTCTAATTTCTTCTTCACTGAACTTGGCATTCTAACACAGGTTACACGCCCTGGGTGCAAGAGAGTTCTTAGGACAAACACAGCCTTGTGTGATGGAAGAACAGTGGGCTGCAACCCTGGCCTCTCACAAAGCAGTTACGGAATCTGCACCACCAGCTACTGTGTCAGGGCCTTAGTTTTCATTTGGGTTGTTGGCTTTTTAACCTGTAAAATGGAGATTATATCTAAAACCAACCAGCTTCATGGACTCTATTAAATTCAAGGTCAAAATGTGACAAATTGTATGATACAATTTTGGCAGTAGCTTTGTAAAAATGTATCTACCTGTGGACAAGAACATGAAGATAGTTTTTAAAAATGAAAAGTATGTGCGAATATGGTAGGACATCAGGGTTTTATTCTCTTTTTTCTCTCCCTAATCTTTTTTTTTTTTTACTCTTTGGTTGAACTATCCTTTTGATCTTTTTTTTCTCCCCTAACTGTAGGGTAGAACGTTAAGCAAATAGTGTTTGCATAAATGATGGCATACTTATGCAGTCACTACAAAGTTTGTATAATATTTTTAATAACATGAAAAATGTTTAAGATATAAAGTTTGTACAAATACCATATGACTTCCAACTGTATAAAAATATAATGTACACTAAAAAAAGACTGCAAATAGAGTGCTATGTCTCTGAGTGGTGGAATAATAGTATCTTCTACTCCTTCTATATTCCTTCAATTTATACCTCGGGCAAATATTGATTTTGATTAGGGAGGAAAAACAATAAATGTTATTTTGCAAAACACATTGTAGTGCAGAGAAAATTCCAAGACAGACGAACTCTCTTACCCAAATTGCATATCCCTTTTTCCAGCTGGTAGCCCACTGGGCATCTGCAGGTGAAGGATCCCTGAGTATTGTTGCACGTGGCTAGGGGTGGGCAGGGGTTCGAGAGGCATTCGTTCACATCTGTGGAAGAGGGAACACAGGACCACAGTGAATCTGCAGCGGGCAGCATACTCACAGTCTGGTATAAGGAGCACTTCTAAGAGCCAAATGGCACCGGGTGTGGAGAAGACCAGAACGAGTGGGCACCGCACTTGCTCTCAAGGGGCTACCAGTCTACTGAGGGTGGGGACAGCCAGGGGTACAAACAAACATGAATGTAAGGCAGGATTTGAAAGTACAGAGGAAGTAAAGAAGGTAGTTATTTTGATGGGAGAGAGAATTAAGGACTGTTTCAAATAACATCTGAACAGACTGGAAGGACTTTAATAAGCAGATGTGGGTAGGGGGATTCTAGGCTGAAGTACCAGCACAGCGAAGGTCAGAGCAGTAAACTGTGGGAGCTTTCAGGAAGCCGTGGGTGGTCCAGGAATGCAGAGTCCACAGAAGGCAGCCGGATCATGGGGGCCTGCCAATGTCACTGATATTACTCTGCAGACAATGCATAAGCATGTTAACCCTCAAGTAAGCAGGGCATGAATTTAAAAATCTTGCTGCCCTATGTTTTGGAGGAAAAGGAGTCTACTGCCTGCCTCAGTGTGGCACTACATTATGGACCGTCGCAGATGACTTTTCTTCTTACCCACACTGCAGTTGTCCCCTTGCCAGGAAGGTGAGCACACACATCGGTACCCAGGATGTGTGGTGGGATCCACAATGCACTTCCCATCATGAAGACAAGGGTGAGTGGTGCAGCTGTTAACTGAAAACACATTTCCAGAATAGAGCAGTTAATCACACAGCAAAGGTAAAAAGGCAGCTCTAGGTAAATATTTAATTCTCCCAGCTAATATTTGATTCTTGCTTATTTCTGTGTACTTGCCCTGAAAAGGCCATACTACGAAATAGAATGGGTTCCCGGATAAGAGAAGCAGAAGAGAAGCATGGGGACTGGATGTCGGCACTGGCTGTGTACACACAGGCATATCAAACAGCTGGATCCCTGAATACAGGAGCTGGTTCAAATCCGAATGCTGCTTACAGATTCCTGAGCCTGGAAATGATGACTGCCTTGAGATACTTAACAAATTCTACTTGAAGCAACGCCTATTTAAAACATACGTTAAGGGGGAAATGACACCTGATCAATTATCCTCCCTGCTCCAAGTTTTCTCTTTTCCAAAGATCTCACACTGTAAATGGGTCTCCAAATAACCATGCAGTCATTCAGAAAAAAGCCCGCAAGTGAGCACTCTCTTCACATGGTGTGACCATGAGCCCATCTGACTCCGCCAGGCCCTGGCGAGGCCCAGGCCCCACTGTCCTCTTGGACTGCCAGCTCCTGGGGCAATGACCACACTCTCTGTTTTGGTCTCTATAACTGGTCTTGTCACACTCCATTTATACCATAGCTGCCTAATAAAGGTTTCCGACACACATTGAGAAAAATCCAAACTCGTAACAGAAGGAGAAAAGTCATCTCCAAGGAGAAAAGTCAGTGGTAGAATGAGAAAAAGAAGACAAAAATAGAGAGTTCTAGCTCCAGAATTACCCTGAAGACAAATAGGCTAAACCTGAAGATGGTGTCCTTGCTCCTCACGGCTACTTGGGATATATCTAAACGTGTGCACGGCACCTATATATCCAACACTGCACCCACGGGCTCTGTCACAAGACATAGCAACAGCCAATAGCAATCCTCCTCCTACTGGTCTACAGTTATCACTGCAGGGGCTGAAATCGGCTTTAGGGGACACTTGTGAATTATGTTCTATCTAATATTGGAATATACTTGGCATCTGGAAACGAAGCCTGTGAGTCCTGAAGCAGGACTGCAAACTCGCCAGAAGCAGCAGCCAGCTTCCATCTCCGAGCGGCACGCAGGCCACTGGCACGAAGTGGGCACTGATGCATCGGGGCTCTCGGGCTGCATGGGCTCTATGGCTGGACCACAAGCTGGATGATGGCTGCCTAGTCGGACCTGCCTCCAATGCCCTCCCCTTCTTCCCTCTTTCCTTCAGTCTCCATTACACTTTTTTTTATCAATAGAGTTTTCCTTGCCTGAGTCTAGACAAACTAAATATCCAGCAAATCTTGGCCCTGATATCAAAGGAGGTAGCATCCTACTCCCTACTACCTGTCCTTAAGTGACAAAGAATCATGTGGATGATTTTATTTCTCTTGTCCCAGCAACTTTTACATGGATAGAGAGATACATAACCTCAAGTGCAATGTCACACAGTCACTATGGGAAAGGTCAGTTCATCGTCCTCTCATTGAACATGTCCCTTCACCCGCATTTATCAGCCAGCGCCATAGTCTTAGGGAAATCTCAGGGGATCAAGAGATGCTTCCCTGGTGACTGGGGCACCAGCTGACTAACCCAGAAGCTTGGGATTCTGATCTGGACGCAGGCACTTGCTCACTCTGTGTCTCAGACAGGTCACATAAAGCTTCTTGACTTGTTTCCCACCCTTCAGTCTCACTTCACTACCCCACTCTGGCCTCGTTAAAGGCATGCTTGAAAAGGTCGTGCAATCACAGGGCACTACAAGCTACTCATTACTAGTGTCAACACGGCCAATGGCATCTTCTCCTGTCTGCCCTCTGTAACTCAGGGGTGAGAAAAGGGTGAGAAAATGGCCACTGGGGCATTCTCTCCTGCTTTAAGTGCTTCGAGAAAGCACTGAGATCACACCAGAGCCCCGCGCAATCCTCGGCACGTCCACAGCTGCGTCCTACCTGCAGCGGGAGACGACGGTGCTGTGGGTGACCGGGTGCTGCTCTGCGCAGGGGAGGTGGTCGGCAGAGTTAACACCTTAGCTGTAGAGACAGGCGTGGTTCCGGGGGGAGGAGATGTTTTGAGGAAAGATGAAGCCAGGCTGTCGTCTTCTGTAGGGCCAGGTCCTGTTGTCGACTCTTTGGTCAGGGGGAACAATCTGGTGGCAGCATCTCTATCCACAGGGCTCTCTTCTGTGGTGACAGCACCTGCCGTTGTGACTTGGACCACAAGAATTTCAGGACTGGTTGGCGAGAGCTGAACCACTGTCTGTACTGTTTCTCCGGCCACCATCTGTCCTGTTGTGGGGCCACCCGTCAGAGCTGCTGTGCTTGACGGGAGGCTAGGGCTGGCCATGGGAGAATGAGAGGTCTCGAGGGTGGTGGCTACCGAAGCTGGAGACGTGTGGGATAAGTCGGTGCTCGTGCCTGGAAGGGCTTGCTCAGTGTCTGTAGAGGTGGAGTAGTCTGTAAAGGCCAGGGGTGAAGGGGTCCCCAGAGTAGACATCACTGTTATAGCTTCCGTGGCCTCCGCGGGCAGAGTCTGCAGGCTTGGTGGCTTCGATTCTGTAACGATGTTCTCGAGGTATGGGCTACTCTGGTTCTTAGGGCCTGCTGTCTGACTGCTAGGAACAGACGATGCAACTGCTGGCGTCCAAACTGAAGTTGCGGGAGCATCCCTTGCCCTGGGCAGGACTGGGGTAGAAGGTGCAGGTGGGAGGGCTCTCTGTGAGTCAGACAGCGAGGCGGGGGCAGACGCCGTCGGGGGCAGTGACGAGGGGGGAGGCGAGGAGGACAAAGGAGGGGGTGCATCAGGGCTGGACGGCAGGGGATGAGCGGAGGCCCCAGCAGGTGGCAAGGCTGACGAGAATGACTGGTAGGACTGCGACACTGAGGGCAGGGGCAAGGGCGGCTCCGAGGAAGAAGATGATAATGCGTCACCAACAGATCTGGCGTCGGCGTCCGGAGGAACCAGAGTGGTTGGCGTATTAAGGGTGGGTGTGTGAGGCGGAGAGTTGGCCGTGGGCAGAGCCAGCGCCTCAGGGGAAGGCTGAGCATGTTCTTGGTGGGATGAGACGTTACTCCTCTCGGTCTGAGCCTGAGAAGAGGGAGAAGAGTCTGAACTCAAAGAGCTTGAGATCTTAACGGAAGAGGTCGAAGTCTCCCTTCCATCCAGGGATGAACTGTGGTCTGTAATGGAGAGCAGTGCGCGCTCCCCTTTGGTGAAAGGAGACGAAGCACAGGTGTAGTTGGTGTGTTCACTGGAGGTCCCGCAATCAGGATCCGTGCTGCTCGCTCCATCGTAGCTAATCCCAGGGACTGCTGAGGGAAAAAACAGTTAGGCCCATCAGACAGGCATCTGCGAACCTGCACTCTGAGACAGACTTTCAGTGTCCGGCCCGTGAACTGCCCCCCGGGGGAGAGACACTTTCTCTGGAGAGACTGTACAGGGAGGCAGGCAGGGTTTGAATGACCTGCCCTCCTGTGAGGAGCATAGCAGCAGCACTGGAAACGGTAATAAAAGAGAAGTGGGGCCCCAAACAATAGGGAACAGGTCCAGATTCCTTCCACAGACCTTTTTTTTGATAAAAGCAAATGAGTATCTGAAAAGCTCTTAAGACCCCAAATAGAACAATTGTTGTGCCTAAATGGAAAAAGGAAAACCCTCCCAACTTTCCATTCTGTATAATGAGATATTTCTTTCCCAGGAGATCGGCCTCAGCCACAACCCGGCTGGGCTCCTTGATTGCAAGCATCCTGGCTCACAACAGTGCCAATGTCTCGGGTAAGCACGGGGGAGGATGGGGGTGGGGGAGGTGGGAGAACCCAGACAGTGCTCTCCACAGGGAGCTGGTAAGATACCTGGGCTGACAGCAAACTCATTCTAGAAAGTGAAAGTGAAAATGTCATGTCAGACATGTCACTCAGTCATATCTGACACTTTATGACCCCATGGATTACAGCCCACTGGGCTCCTCTGTCCATGGAATTCCCCAGGCAAGAATACTGGAGTGGGTTGCCATTTCCTTCTCCCAGGGATCTTCCCGACCCAGGTCTCCTGCACTGCAGGCAGATTCTTTACCATCTGAGCCACCTGGGAAGCCAAAACCAGCCTAGCACCACAAGCAAATTGACAGATACGCTGAGGAAACATGCAGAGAGACCCTGCCCATCACCTCCACGCCCTCCGAAGGTCCTTGTGGCCGCCAGTGAACCCGAGACCAGGCGGGCGTCCCCAGTCACCGTCGTGTTTCCCAGCTGTGTGGCACTCTCCGTTTCTCCAGCTGTTGCCGATCGCCCCGCATCCCCGGGAGTTGTGCTGCCATTGGTGAGAGACCGCAGTGTGCGCTCCCCAACTCCAGCGAACGTAGCCAAAGTGTGCGGGCTGTGAGTGCGGACCCCTGGCGCTCCCCAGGAAGCCCCCTCTTCAGCTTTGGTACCAATACCCAGCTCAGGACTGTCTTCGGTGGCTACAAGAGGACAGGAAAGGGGAGGGCTGGTCAGTGCGGTGTACAGCGGGGCTGTGTGAGCCACAGCACTGTCCTCTGCCTTCTCAGGGTCTTTGTCTGAAACTGACGAGGTGAAAACCCAACATGTGCGTCTTTCCTGCTAACATAGCAGTGACTGAATCCTCCAGAGGCAGTGCGAGATCAGCGCTGCTGTTCAGGTGACTTGGATTTATGATAAGTTCCATTACTCCAGTGAACAGGATCAATACAATATTTCTTCTTGGTGATACATAATAAATAGTGTTTATGTCAGGGAAATTGGTGGCGGTGGTGTGGGGAAGTGAAAGTGAAAGTCTCTTAGCCATGTCCGACCCTTTGCAACCCCATGGACAGTACAGTCCGTGGATTTCTCCAGGCCAAAATACTGGAGTGGGTAGCCTTTCCCTTCTCCAGGGGATCTTCCCAACCGAGGGATAGAACCCAAGTCTCCCATATTGCAGGCAGATTCTTTACCAGCCGTGTCACCAGTGAAGACCTAAGTGGGCAAAAAACTAACAACCCTGCTGGAGCTTTCCACCTGACAAGACCGGGGAGGGAGGCTGGTATTACCCTAAAGGCTTTTACCTCCAGGTGGGACCAGCGATAGCTGATGGACACAGGGCCCGCCATTCTATAGTGTCTGTTATTCTACAGCGTAGCTCTCCACGCTAGCCTCTCAGTGAGAAATGGCATCATGGTTAGAGGTTACAGGTGAGCTTGTTTTTTTTTTTTCTTGGTGGGACTGAATAGGAGTAGGTGACACATGAATAAATATCCTTTTCCTTTTTTCTTCGGTATATATTTTATGCTATAAATTTAAAGAATCTTAGATTATTATCAAATAAATCCTTCTTTTCAGAAATGAGGGAAATGAGGACCAATTCTTCTTGGCCTAACTGCTTCATAATCTGGATCTAATGCGAAAAACAGGCTCTTTTCTGATTCTTATCCCAATTCCTAAGTCAGTTTAGTCCTTGAGAGACCTACCTTGGTGGAAAATGGATGTAAAGCTGAGTATGAGGTCAGCTCACTTCCTATGCGAGTGCTAAGTGGCTTTAGTCATACCCAACTCTTTGCAACCCCATGGACTGTGGCCCCCCAGGCTCCTCTGTCCAAGGGATTCTCCAGGCAAGAATACTGGCGTGGGCTGCAGTGCCCTCCTCCAGGGGCTCTTTCCAACCCAGGGACGGAATCCACATCTCTTACACCTCCCACAAAGGTAGGTGGGTTCGTTACCGCTCGTGTCACCCGGGAAGCCCTCGCTCCATGACAGGTGTGTGTTAGCTGACCAGCAGGGATGAGCAGGGGCACAGGCACACACAGGGAGCTGGGACGGCGCCAGGAAAGCCAGGACCTGGTCGCAGATGCGATCTGACCCTCGCGGGGGGACTTAAGAGAGGCCCACGCAAAGTCCACCAGGAGAAGCTGGAGAGCGGAGCTACCTGACCACAATTTCCCTGACAAAGAGGACAGGCCTGTGATGATGCAGGCAGACCACCCCTCTCAGGCTGGTAGACAACACAGGGGGCAGCCATCCCCTGAAACAGAGGGGCTGCATCTGAACCCAGAGGAAGGGATGACCCAAGAAACCTGCAAGCTGTACGGCAGGAGCTGTGAGCTGTGGGTGATTCCAGGGAAAAGAGAGCAAGCGTCATGCAATCCCAGAGCAGGTGGTTTCAGGAACATGGCTCTTCCTCATCTGGTGCCTCAGAACCCCACGTGCCACTCACACTGAAGCCACATTGTCCCCGCACACCAACTGCACCCTGACTGCAGAGTGTAGGTACTGAAGAGATGGAAGAGGGAAACGCTATGGGATGTAAACTCCAGGCCTGCGAAGGCGAAACTTCTGAGACTACAGGGGCAGGGCAGAAAAGGATGCCTTGTGTTTAAGTGACAGAAAGAGTGTGTTTTCCATGCCTGGATGTAAAACAGCACAAATAGTCTCCACCCACACATGTGGTATTCTTTACAACAAAGCATATGCTTTTCCATATCACATCAGTAGTAAATAATAAATGCTAATTTTACTCATTAATTAGAGAACTCATAGCAGGGAAAAGAGCTTCCACTGTTAGTGGTAGAGAGGTAAGAACTCAAACCTATTATAAGCTTAAATGATAAGTTCCTGTATTTTTGGTTTATCAACATGCAATTTACTTTGATAAGGCTGATGAGAATTGTTCTCAAAATATTTTCCAAAAACATTCTTAAAAAGGAACATCAAAGGAAAAGTTTTCTTAAAGCAACAGACTAGAATTCATCAAAATTAAAAGATTCGTGCTGTTCATGGGATAACAGCAAGCAAGTTAAAAGACAACCCATAGAATAAGAGAAAATGACGGCAAATCATCTTTCTGTTGAAGGACAAGTATCCAGAATATATAAAGAACTCTCACAACTCAATTAAAGAAAGATAAACAACCCGATTTTAAAAGGGTCAAAAGATCTAAACAGACGTTTCCGAAGAATATATACAAATGGTCAATGAGCACATGAAAAGATGCTCACCATCATTAGTCAGCTGGGAAAACTGCAATCCAATACCACTTAAGACGCCAGTTAACCTCCACTACAATTGCTGTTATTGTTGCTCAACTGCTAAGTCATGTTCAACTCTTTGCGACCCCATGAACTGCAGCATACCAGGCGCCCTCATGCTTCACTATCTCCTGGAGTTTCCTCAAATTCACATCCATCGAGTCGGTGATGTTATCTAACCACCTCATCGTCTGCTGCCCCCTTCTTCTGCCCTCAATCTTTCCCAGTATCAGGGTCTTTTCCAATGAGTCAGCTCACTAGAATTAAAAGAGCTCGACAACGACAAATGGTGTTCAAGGTGCTAAGAAACTAAAACCCTCCTGCTTTGCTGGTGGGAATACAAAATGGTGCAGCCCCTCTGGAAAACAGTTTGGTAGTTCCTCAAAGGTCAGAAACAGAGCTGCCATCTAACCTGGCAATTCCAAGGCAATTCCAAGAAAACATATGTGCACACAAAAACATGTACTTGAATGTTCACAAGAGTACTAGTCATAATAACCAAGAGGTGGGAACAACCCACATATCCAGTAACTGATAAAAGTACAAATTAAAACGTAGCACATCCATACAACAGAACAGCATTTGGCAACACTAAGGGATGAAGCCTGGACACACGCCACAGCATGGATGAACCTTGGAAATCTGATGCTAAATGAAAAACACAAAAGGCCACACATGCTATGGTTCCATTTATAAGCAACGTCTCCAGTAGGCAAGTCTATAGAGGCAGAAAGTAAACTCATGGCTGCTGTCAGAGGCCCAGAAGAGCAGAGAATGGGGAGAGACAACAGTGAGCAGTTTCTCTTTGGGGTGATGAAAACATTCTGGAATCAGACGGTAGTGATGGTGGCCCAACTCTGTGACTATACCAAAACCACCACTGAATTGTACATTTTAAATGGGTGAACTGTACAGAATGTGAAATAAAGCACAATAAGGCTGTTTAAACGGGGGAAAGGAGAATGTCTCTTGATGGAAGCCCAGACCTGGCATGAACAACCACTCACGAGGAGGTGATACTCTCACCTTCCAGAAGCTGTGTGACGGCGGCAGCGTGGGGGTGTGGGGTGAGCTCTAAGGGCTGGAAGGACACTGCAGAGAAGTCCCCAAGCTGTGTGCGGCAAGCAGCATCTTGGAGACATTACAGAAAAACTGGGGGATATGCAGGTTTATGGGTATCAACCAGCTAGAAGGATGGCCTGGAGATACTGAGAGGCCTGCAGAACCATTTCATTATCGCTGAAGATCAAGCTCAGGCAGCCCCCCACCCTCCTCGGGGGGTGCGGTTCCGCGGATGGAGACTCACTCGAGCGCTCCCCGCGAGGTGCCGAGAAGCCCAGACTTTCTGAGGAGGATGAAGACAAGGACTCGGTGGCCAGCTCAGAGTAGCTCATTTCATACAGCGCTGAGTGGCTTCCTCGAGACTGCGGGGCGGAGGCTGAGAAGCGGGTCAGGACTGAAGCCTTCCCAACCTCAGGATGGGAAGTGGAGCTTCCTGCCGCACCTGCGAAGGGCTCGCTGCCGGCGGAAAACCAGACAGCGGTGCTCTCTCCACCTCCGACTGGCGGGAGGGACCGAGAGGAGGCTTCTGTCTGAGACACAGGGCTGCCATTCCCTGCACCAGAGCCACTGGCCGGCTGGGGTCCTCCGGAGGCTGCAAGGTGTCAGACACAAAAGGCCATTACGTGGATGTAAGAGAGATCCCTCCACAGCTAAGACACGAGTCTTCCCTAAGAGAAGGTGCCCTTTGCAAGGACCTTGTACAGTGTTTACTATACACGTGACCTGACGTACGCTTTCATGTTCTAAACAATTATTTCAAAACTATTCAGTGTCAATAAGAGAGCAATACCAAAAACTGGTGAAGAGCAGAGCTTTTAAACAGTACGTGCAAAGTCTCAGAGTCACAGGCCTGAGTGTTTTATTCTTTCCCCTAAAACACGGGGTAGTGTGAGCCAGTGGGTATGCTGCTACACCATCAAATACAATGTGCCCAAATATGATGCTTAGTCAGTATTTTCCTAAGGCAGTTCTATTATTAATAAAGATTATTCTAATTCTGAAATACAGCAAAAAAAAAAAAAATCAACTATGGGGCTCACTAAAACCATGAGCTTGAGGAGTATATTTATATACTCCGCACATTTTATTTGTGAAGATGATCTGTACATAAGATAACTGAAGCTGGCTTTAAAGAGCGGCCAGCTCTGAGTCTGAAGTTAAAGCTACAGAGCCACAGATACATCAGCACCAGGAGCTCGGAGGTGGGAGTCTCAGCTCTGCGGTGAGTGAGATAAAGATCAGGCACTCACTACTTAAACCAGCTGAGCCTCAGTTTCCTCATCTACAAGAAAGCAGGAGGAATGATGCCTGTTTGACTAATTTCACAACACTGTCATGCTGAAAATCAAAATGTGATAATGTGGTCTACCAGATAAAAGAGATAGTGTTATCCAAGAACACAGTTGTCGTCTTTTTTTTTTTAAAGATTATAAATGGTCTTGAAGTGACCCCTTGAGAAAATTCAACAATTTTTACATGTCCATAATACATCAAATAGAGATTGAAGACTTACTTGGAGAATCATTTTGCCAAAATTCCCTTGAGACGTTGGAAGGTGTAAGACCAAATGCACCTTCTGTGGACAGCCCTGTGAATGCCCCGTCCCCTGGGCTCCCGAATACTCCACTGCTTCTTCTCAAGTCTGCCTCCGAGGGGGAAGGATGGACTGATGATGAAGTTATGGCAATATCAGAGTCCTCGGGGAAATGTTCTGTCTCATTCAGAGGTCGCAGACTGATGACTGAAGCCTGGGGCGTCCTTCGGACACTGTTGGGGAACATGGTGGCAACATGGACACTCTTTGTCCCACTCACCGAGGAGCTGTGGACAGCAGTAGAGCTGTTTAAATCTTCTATGCTTCCAGAAGCTAGAACGGAAGAAAATATGCTTTAAGACTAGCCAGGGTGTATCTGGATACAAATGATGTTAATTACATTGTGATAGATGAATATATGTAATGTGGATCTAAAAGATAAACACAGCTAACACACTCATTCTCCCTCTTTTCACAGCGCTAAGTGGAGAAGCATGAGGTCCTTTGCTGAGCACAACTAAAGCCTCAGATCAAGCTAAGAGGAAGACAGCAGAAAGCCTCTAGACCCGACTTGCGTCAGTCTATATAGAAGAAGCTAAAAACTTCTGTTCTTGAGTTCCACCTTATAATTATATAGGACAGACCACTGTGACACGGTCTGTGTTTTATTTTCTTTTAGCCACATAAGCCTTTTGTTCAAATGCTATTATAGATTAAAGCCTATACCTAAAAATGCATAAAAGTGGGTGCATTACAGGGGACCCAGTCACCAGCGAGGGGGCCTTGGGCTTTGCATCCATAGTCAGAACAATGGTGGCCTAGAACAGTCATTCCCAGCCTTGCCACCATCGACAGTTCTTTATCACTTGCCACCTCAGGGCCACTGTAAAACTGACGTTTCGAAAGACCATTAACCAAGCTGCATTTATTAAGTAACAGAGCTTCTAATCAGCAGGAGATACTCATCATTACCCCACTGATTTGATTTAATTCCACCCAAAAGCAACAGGCTCCATCCCTGGAGTTAACCTCATGAAGCTCTGGAGACTGGCTCACACAGTACTCCAGTGGGTCCCAAGGACTCCAGGTTGGGAACAATGTTTCTGATGAAATGGATGGCAGACACTGGATCAGTTGTCAAGAGCCTCCAGAACTGAATAACACACCATTGGTCCAAGTGGACAGTCTGCTCTACAGAAGTACAGTGGCTTGCTGGTGGTTCCCTTCCACAAAGAACTTTCCAAAGGACACCCTGAGAAATGACCTCCAGAAGGGTACACTGAAAGCCTCATGCCAAACAGGAATAAACTGCAGGGAAGCATGGTGAGTGGGCAAGAAGACCCAGAGGCAAGAAGGAAGAGTGCTTTTTTTCTCTTTTTAAGCCAAATTTTTAAAAAAGGTACTCTGTATACCTATAAAATGAAAGGCTTTAAATTGTTAATTATGACCCAGGAAAGGAAAAAATAAAGTCCTCATTATAAACGTTTCTTTGAAGACCAGTCCAATACGCAGTCGTAACAAAAGCACAAATAAAAGTTAAATATATACATAGAGAGTGAGCACAGGAAACAAAAAGGCTCCTTTTACTTTTGTACAAAACCACAGAACCAGGTATACCTAGAACACAGGCTGTGGCTGGGGTTGCTGGACCTTCAGGGAGACAAGGAAGATGCAGGCAATCCGTAAAACTAGTAATTAAATCAAATAGAGAGACCTGGAAACAAAAATAGTTGCAGTCTATAGCCATTCCTTCAGTTCAGTTCAGTCGCTCAGTCGTGTCCGACTCTTTGCGACCCCATGAATCGCAGCACGCCAGGCCTCCCTGTCCATCACCAACTCCCGGAGTTCACTCAGACTCACGTCCATCGAGTCCATGATGCCATCCAGCCATCTCATCCTCAGTCGTCCCCTTCTCCTCCTGCCCCCAATCCCTCCCAGCATCAGAGTCTTTTCCAATGAGTCAACTCTTTGCATGAGGTGGCCAAAGTACTGGAGTTACTTAAGAACAAAAACAAATGGACCTGGGGTTTTTGAGCACAAGCATCCATTCTCCTTGCTTAACCCTGAAATAAACCTTTCTCTGCTACAAACTAACAAAAAAGGTTCAGTATTAAAAAAAAAAAAAAAAAAAGCACAACACAGACATGTCCCAAATCCTCACTCACCTACTTAGCTTCTTGGGCCTAACTTCATTAGCGTCACCATCTATATCCACCAATTACAGCCCCATCGGATTGCTGAGTGCTCTTTCAAAACACTTTTCTTCCCAGTAAATTGCATTATTTCATTGACTCAGCGCACAGTGACGGTTTTATTGGACTCAGCCTGAATACCTGTCCAGCAAAGCAAATGGCCTCAGAAATACACCCGTAAACATCACAATCACTGAAAGTCACAAAAGGAAAATGGCTAGGTTTTCCCTGACCCTAAGGCTCCATGGAACACTGTTTCACCGTTTCATTATCATCAGTATTACAAGCTGTCTTTTCAACTAATAACAATATGCCACTACTTTACGTACACCTCCACAGATTGTGCTACCTAAGACTTTATTTGTATAATCTCATTCAATGCTCACAGTAAAGCTACTAAGCAGTGTGGATACTTCTGTAGAGTTGGTGCTTCTTAATAAAAGGAGAAAAGCTTGGTCAAACTAACCTACAATCACCACTTATGTTACCAAATGAGCACCTGCTGAATACATCTAGGGGGAAATGTACCATGTTTCTAATCAGCAGACCAGCACTACTGATTATTTAATAATTGCCCTTCCTTGCTCATTTTCTACCCTTGAAGCAGCCATTCAAAAATGAGAAGACCATCCATTTGGGAGCAGAAACAAGCTAAATTCCCTAATATTTATAATAAGAGGTGAAAAGAACGCCTGCTCTTCTGGGGAAAGAATATGGGTCCCTCTCCCATTACAACACGATGTACTGGAGCCTCAGGCACATATTACGATGCTTGCCCTTGACTTGGCTGTGATCCAGAACTTGCCAAAAATCTTGCTGAAGCAGCTGATATTTGGGAAAGGTATTGCTAAACCTACAACCTTCTGAGTTATTTATATTCTCTTCCTCTACAAAGTGAAATCACCACAAAGCAATTTACCTGGACCATATCAACTCAGCTGCCCACAGAAACACTTTCATGAGTTGAGATCCATTACTACACCCTCCGTTCCTATTGAGTATATATAGAAAACATCACCTTTTAAAGAACATTAGCACAATTTCCACAAAACAGCAGTTGAAGGTATTTTCTAGTATGATCCTCAATATTCGTTATATAAAATTCCTCTTAGAAGGTACTGCCCCCAAAACACTGAAGCCTATGGATGAAATTGTATTACTCACTTTATCTGACAATATATCACACCCCACCCAGTTTCACTTTGTGCCCTGGTTTCCAGGAAGCTCGGCACTAAATTTAGTGCTCAACTGTAGCCACTCTCACATAATTCAACATACACATATCTCTTTTCACCTTTAAAAGAGATCTTTTTTCCCTATTAGTTGCTTTGCTTACTTTTCCCCCTAATTATCAAATAGTACATGGTCATTCGAGAAAATATAAAAAGTAGAGAAGGAAAAAAAAAGCAGGAAGCAAAATAATTTCAAATGGCTTCCGATCTCTTTTTTTGAAATCTGAGTTAGCTGTCTAGGCCTATACTTGATTTAACGCATATATTTATTAGCGTGTAATTTATTTTTGGAAGCAGGCAACTCCTGGCTACCCAAGCCTCAGAAAGGCTATGTTGTGTGTACATCTGTGTGCAGCAGAATGAAAAGTGAAGAGTCACAGAATACAAAGGCTGATGTGTCTGGAATAACAGACGCTGGAACTAGAAGGATCTTCAGGATCAGCTGCTCTAATCCCTTCATGTTTCAAATAAGGACCCCCATCCTCCCCAAGCCATGTTACTGGCTGGCCATCCTAGCGCTCACCTAGTGAGCAGCATCAGTCCTCTGACTGATCCAAGTGCCAGGACTTTCACAGGGTCACATTCACTAGTGACAAAGCAGCCAAGTGTCACCAAGTACGCTCCCCCGCCACACTCCCTCTTGGCTTCGATTCCCCACGGAGAGGCCAGCTGGGTTGGGTGACTCCCAGTCTGGGTCTGCCAAGTCCTGCTGGCTTTCTCAGCACTCTTGCCTGCATGCCTAGAACTCCTAGATCCCACAGTCAGGAAATCTACATCTCAAAATTCAGGTTTCAGGGGAGGTGGAAGATACACTAGAGCTCTGGTTAGCAGGCCAGCAGGGACCAGCCCAGCACTCAAAATAAAGCAGAGCTTTGGGACTTCCCTGGTAGCCCAGTGGTTAGGAGTCTGCCTTGCAACACGGGGGATGCAGGTTCAATCCCTGGTCAGGGTACAGAGATCCCACACGCTGAGGGGCAACTAAGCCCATGGGCCACAACTAGAGAAGCTCACACGCTACAACGAGGACCCAGCACAAAACACAAAATAAACAAAATAATAAAGCAGAGCTTCGTCTCCACATGGGCTCAGGCCCTTGTTCATGGCCCCTGTACATCCCTGCAGCAGGATGGGGCTAGCAGGCTAGATCCAGACGGCTGGCAGTCACATCCTGAATGCCTGGGTCTCCCTGAACTGAACAGCACCCAAAGTCCCCTCCAGTATCTAAGAGGGAGGTGGGACTCTACCTGGCACAGAACAACTGGTTCACTAAGAAGGAAGAGCAATGCTCAGCGAAGCATTTAAGGAAGAGGAACGATATGGTAGACCACTACAAAAATTAAAAGTATGAGGTTCTAAAAGGATGAAGGAATTGGAGGGCTAAACACTTTTCTGAAAGTACAGATGACTACAGTCAAGGCCAGTAGTTGGAAACACAGACTGATTTTCAAATATACCACAATAAATATACCATAGCAGTGAGCTGAATTTAAAGTATAAATATTAAATGACCCTGACCAGAGTCAAGTTTAGCTTCCTAGAAAATGCTTCCTTTCCACCATTTCGTAAAGTGGTTCTTAAACCACCGAACCACAGGACTTTGAAGCCGGAAAGGATCGCAGCTTTTATCCAATCTAACCAATGTTTAAGAATAATTTTAAAAGCAATCCCCTAAAAATATGAATCATAAATTATATACATACCCAGTTGGCAGGAAACTATATAGAGTATATGAAAGGGGAATGGGTTGCTTCAAAAGGTATTCCAGAGGGGGTCTCCGTTTTCACTTTGATGACATAAACCCGAACCCCTAGTCCTGTAAAGTATTTCTAACATCCTCTGAAATGGCAACGTCTGAAGCCATCTAAGCTCCATTTCCCAAGGATTCTTCCAACCCTCTGGGCCCTGCTCCCTACGGCATCCAGATGAAAACACAAGCAGCACGCACAGGCTCAGAATGAAACCTCATAGAAGAGAAATGGTGGGCGAAGTTTCCAGCACTGGCCTGTGGCCAGATGAACCCTGTAATATCTGGCACATGCTCATTCCCTTCCTTATCAACTGCACCTCGCTGTGGGGCAGAGGGACCTAAGAGAAGTAACAGACACAGTCTGTGTCCTCACAGGGTTACAGTGCAGCTGGGTAGAAGGCTAAGATGGATAAGGATAAGCTAGTGTGACCTGGTGCATGGCTCAGAGGGTTGATGAAAGGCTCAGTGGAGGTGGGACACCTACATGGAGACTTAACTGATGACCAGGGGTTGGAACACAAAGGGCCCAGTGATCCACCGCTACAACCTTGCAAACACCTGCCTGTATGGGTTTTCTTGAAATGATAACTATGTATTATCTTTGCCATTGAAAGAAACATTTTTGCAATAATAAGGAAATACAAATATAACTCTCTATCGAATGGCACAATGTTCACCATTTTATTCACCCTGGAACTGGTCTCTAATGCAAGAACACATACTGCCACGCTCAGCCGTGGTTGTGTGTGTATGTGTATATGTAGGGGAAAGGGGAAAGGGGAAAAAGCAGGGCCTGGTGGAGAGAAAGGTCTGGAGCAGCTACCAGACCAACTATTATTTTCTTCCTTATACAAGTAAAGAAAACACATTTTAAATATGAACTTCAGCACTGAGATAAATTGTGCAGGTTGTACTTTTAACCCCCAATACGTTGCACTGGTGCTTAAAGTCTTTCCCCGTAGCCCCTGTGGTGAGTACGTAACTGGCTGGACATTCAGGGCTATTTATTTCTATTCTGCATGACTTCAGAGGGTGAAGCTGGGACAGAAGCACTCACATGAGGGATGGTCAGAGGGAGGGGAGTAAGCCGATGTCCTGGAGAGAGGCGGCCAGGAGGGCTCTGGTCCTGAGGAATTTCTCTGCCTGGGGTGTGCGGTCTCTTCTCCCCCCTCCACAGCAGGGAGAGAAGACTGGCTCAAAACTGAAGCGGCAGCCATTTGGGTGTGCACAGTCACTTCTTCGGGGAGCCCCTGTCCCCCCGCCGGGGAACCCCAGGATGTTCCACTCTCCATGGAAAGAGGGGCAGTTCTTGCTTCTGACCCTGAACTGCTGGATGGCGGTTGACGCTTTCCCCAGGCTGAAAGTAGACAGACACAATTAAAATTCCACCAGCAGACTTCCAAACGTCTGAACTATCTTTGAGTGAGCTCACCTCTGACCTCTATAAAACAGACACGAGAAGAAATTAGGAGCAACTGTTCATTCTTGGAAAAATTTCCTCCTGAAGCAGAGACCACAGACCCACACAAAGGCTGTTTTCAGATCTTGCAAACAAAGGCTCTGCATTTTACGGTAAAATTATCAACAAAGGAGCACAAAGAAGCTAAATATCAGACGACATGGAACCAGAGGTCGGTTTTGGATCACGACACATCACCCACATTCCACAAAGCTGGTCCCAGAATTTACTTAAATTTAACACAGAATTTCCATGATCTGAATGACCAACAAAACCAGGCAGCATCACACACAGTTTCTAAGCTCTATATCCATCACTCACAAATGGAATGTAAAATACTGCCCAATATACCCTTTACAGAACTGAGTCCCCCAACCAGACCTCCCATCACTCGGGTGGGATGGTGTCGTCTTTGCTGGTTTCAGCCTCTTCCTTTAGGTCATCACCAAAGTGTATCAGTTTTCCTTTGTGAAGAGTCTTCACTGATTCCTTCCACGCCATCCCCAAAGCCACCAGACCGAACGTTAACACCAGGCCATACATTAGCACCTGGTATCCGGCTTTCTGTGTCTACCTGGGTGCTCCCTGGGACTCCAGCTTACCTCTGCTCCATCTCCCACCCCAGACATCGTCTACCCATCTGCCAGATGTACCTGCCCAAATTCACTTCAATCATGTGACTGCCTTGTTCAAAAATCTTCCGTGCATTCCCCATCCCACCAAATCAAAACTGCCTGGTTTTCAAAGTGTTGGATAACTGTGCCTAACCCCACCCACATGACTGTTCTATCCAGTGCTCCTCTTCTCTGTGTGTGACTTACGTCCTCCCCAAGGGAAGCTGCTGGCCTCCCCACCCACAAAGAGGCCACATTCTCTTCCTTCCTCTGTATCTTTGCTCACATGATCCAGGCATTGCACTCCTCAGCCACCCCTCCCACCTTGCTCAGATACACAGGCTTAGGCTCAAATCTCAGCTCTGAAATCTGTTAACTGTCTGACCTGCACACACTGGACTGATGGATTTCTCTAGCTTCAGTTTCCAAATTCCTAGAATGAGAGTAAGGTGACCTCATCACTTGCTGTTAGAACAGAGAGATGAAATATGTTAGTACTGAGTGGGTATCTAGTCGGTGCTAGCCTTCTTTGTCTTCGCTTCTTCAATCAAATCTTGCTCATCCAGCCTGAGCTCCTTATTGAAATCCTTTGCTAAATATGGCAAAACTTTTTGTGCTGTGCCGACTGGAACAAGAACAACCATCTGAGCTACATCAACACAAACAACACAGCCCAGCAGTCTACCAGACCTGGTACCTAGGAGACGGCTGAGTGTGTCAGGACAGCCAATATGGTGTGGATTTGGTATGGCCATGGAATGTAGATTCCACAGGATTGGTCAGGCCACTCAGCAAATCTGCACCTTCCCCTGGTCTATACTTACAACTCAACTAACCACAGTGAGCCACAGGTGGAGCCTAAGGAACAGCGTGGTCCTCTCTGTCCCAGGACCCTTGGCTGAGCATCGTGACTCAGGATGCGGGAAGGCAGAGACCATCAGATATTTGGTTTCCCAGGACTGGACATGCATGCACGAAATAGTGTCATTAGCATAAACTCACCTAAGGTGCTGCTCTGAGAAGTCAGAGTCGTTGTTCTTCCAGGCCCATAGCGGGGAATGGTGAAATCTGTTCTCCTTAGAGAGTCATTTATTCCTCTAGCAGCTGCTGTTTCAGTTTGTAAGGTGATGTTTTCTGGAGCATCCAAAGAAGGATGGCTCTTCCTGGGGGTCTGCACCATGACGCCCTCTTTGGAGACCACTGTTGAAAAGTCCACTTGATTCTGATCAAAGGTAACGTTTTCTATTTGGGGTTCAGTGTTGCTTTCTAGCCAGTGGTTTTTTACAACAGCTGAAACAAGAGGAAAACGGATCAGTGAGAAGTTATTGCTTTCTGAAAAGAGCACTAAACCTTCAGAAACGTACATAAGCACATACATCAATGGAGAAGCGGGCTCAAGGAGAATAATTTCACCTTTCTTTTTCTCCAACAGTAATTATTCTTGCAATCCAGGGGAAGAAATTAGAAAGCAACAATATTATATAGGAATTAAATTTTATAATAAACGGAATAAGTGATGAAAATTGATAGAAAGAGACCAATTTGAAGTTATTGCTGACCACATGGCTCCTTGAAAAAACCATTTTTATGTTCCCATTTGGGAATGATATTTTTCTTTCTGCTTAGGATTGAGGGTGGTGTTGAGAAAGCTTTGCAGGGATGAATGAAGTCACTTCTACCTATATGAGTCAGACAAAAATGGCCAACCATTGGATCAGGAAATGTTGCAGGCAGAACCTACAGTTCAACTCAAAATATCACACACACACCCCAAAGGAGCAAGTTATCTTTTAGATCAGCCCTGTCTAAGAGGTATATAAAGTAAGCCACAAATGCAAGCCACATAAGTATCTTTAAAACTTATAGTAGCCACATTTTTAAAAGAAATGGGTGAAAACAATTTTAACAAATATTTTATTTACTCCAACATATTCAAAATAATACTTCAATATGTAATTGACATAAAACTGTTGAGATATTTTACATTCTTTTTTTGGAATTAAACCTTTAAAGTCCAGAGAGTAATTTGCCAGCCACACTTCAAGGGCACAATAGCCACATGAGGCCATATAGACAGTGCAATTCTAGAGCAGAGGTTTTCGATATTGCCCCACTCTGACCCACTCCCACCTGAAGCAATGATGCACAGACTGGAGTTGGAGGGGTGCTGATTATAAATTCTTCCATAAAGACATTCTGATGACCTTTCCTAAGGGAATCATTTCCTCCCCAACCCCCTTGAGAATTGCTTTTTCCATGCTTCCTATTCTGTTTCCTGTAACTGATAACTAACAGAAGCTTCCTAAGGAGGAGGGCGTTTCCTAGGCATCTGAGCTCCCCTGGGGCCTAGCCCCAGACAGGCAAGGTCCACACTCAGCTAGAAATGGGATATGGAGTGGTGTTTCCAGGGCAGCCGCCAAGTACATAAGTTCAACGTGGAACTCTAGGGTTATGGACAGCAGTGAGTGACCCACACAGCGTGTAACCTTTGTTCTTCCTCTCTGAGCTGCAAAGGCCAGCTGACCTCCCAAGAGGACAGAAAGGATCTGAAAATGCCTTCCCTACCCTCTTGGTCAACTTGGCACAATGAGATAAGTTATTCTCAAAAGAAGCCAGAAAAAAGTGATTGACAGGAGGCAGAAGGGACTTAAAAACCCCTGCTCCAAAACTGGTAAGCCATGAGCAAAGAGAAGGAAATGAAGTTAGCTCTATTTACAGCCTGCAGATGAGTCTGAGGCTTGACCAATGGTCAGCATGGCTGAGCTTCTGGAAGCAGCAACGTCTTCTTCAGGGAGCAAGAGATGGGTGCCCCAAGATCCAATCAGCTCAAGGAATTCCAGTCTTCAAACGGAAAAGAATGGCCACATGAATACAGGACGTGGCTATCACTGAACCATGCTGTCTCCCTGGAGCGCTGACTAAAAACAGAAGGCAGGAAAAATGCACACTATAAACAAAACTAAAAGGTAGACTATTGTCCTGCAGTATCCTGAATAACCCTGCCACGAACAACAACTAAAAACGCTGAATAAAATGCTTTTTAAAAAATACTTCTAAACGCATTGCTGAGTTAGCAAGCAAATCTGGTGAGGTCAAAAATGAACCGAGAGCTGGAATTCAGAGAGGTGAGCTAACTCCAAAGCTGGCAGCTGCTCTGGGGCACCTGCTCATCATTTGTGACCTTCAACTTCTGTCCTGATGGCCACAGGGATGCAGGAGATAGGAGGGAGCCTGAGAGGAAACTCCTATATGAAGTCGGGACCAGGGCTATACCTTGGATATAGGGCAAGTAGAAACAAACCTGCCCTGCCGAAGAGGAGGGCAAGAAATCTGGCCCCTCAATCTTGGTTTCAGGTGAAAGAAAAATAATAACTCATCCAAGAATTGATAACCATAAAGCTAGCCCTTATGTGGGTGTGCAGCGCATACAACACCTGTGTGGTCTAAACCTCAAGCCAAGGGTATATTTAAAAGTGATCCTACAGAGATTATGATGCCAAGTGAAGGAAGGCAGTCAGAGAAAGACAAATATCATATGATATCACTCATAGCTAGAATCTAATTTTTAAAAATGATACAAATGAACTTATTCATGAAACAGTCTTACAGATATCAGAAGCAAACTTACAGTTACCAAAGGGGAAACACAGTGGGAAGGGATAAATCACTAGTACAAATAAGATAGGCAACCAACAAGAACATATTGCATAGCACAGGGGACTCTACCCAATATTCTGTGATAACCTATAGGAGAAAATAATCCAATAAAGAATGAATATTTGTGTAACTGAATCTCTTTGCTCTACACCTGAAACTAACGACATTGTAAATCAACGATACACCAAGAAAATTATTACAGATATGTTTTAAAAAGTGGTCCTGAACCTTGTGGATATACTAGAAACCACTGAATTATATTTAGGCATACCTCATTTTATCGTAACTCACAAATATTGCACTTTTTTACAAATTCAAAGTCTGTGGTAATCCTGTGTCAATCAAGTCTATTGGTACCGAAAGCATTATTTTTAACTAAAATATGTACATTGTGCTTTTTAGACATAATGCTATTGTACACTTAACAGACTACAGTATATTTTAGACATAACTTTTAAATGCACTGCAAAACCAAAAATTTCATGTGACTTGCTTTACTGTGATATTCACTTTATTGCAGTGGTCTGGAATTAAACCCACAATATCTCAGAGGTATGCCTGTACTTTAAAATGCTGAATTTTATAATATGTAAATTATATCACAAACCACACACACACACTGTTAATGGGGAGGAAAAAGTGGTGCTGATATACAGTGTCTCTGAGTACTTGGGAGGAACAAATGCGAATGATCTTTAGCTGAACATACCTTCACCTTATTTTTATTTTATTATTTAAAATTGGAAAAAATCCTATTTTATAAAATTGGATAAAATCCTAAGGAATAAGAAATCACAGTAAAAAAAATCACAAAATAAACAAGAAAAAGGCATTTGTGGGCAAAAGTCAGCAAACTAGACAAGCAAAGACTTCAACTACTGGAATTATCAGACAAAGAATGTAAGTATATAAAACTCCATGAAGATAAATAAGAAAAAATTGAAAATGAGAGAAAAAGACTATAAATAATGGCTAAAAATTGAAAGACATCTGCATGGAAACTCCAGAAATGAAAAAATAATAATTAAAATTAGGAAACTCAACAGCAGATTAGATACAGCTGAAAAGAGAATTAAGAATAACAAGACAGATGACAAGAGAATGCTGAGACATGAAGAGACAGAAAATATGAAAAAGAGGTGAAGAGACAAGAAGATACAGTGAGAAAGTACAACAGATATCTGACTGGAGTTCTAGAAGGGGAAACGGGAGAAGGCAATGGCACCCCACTCCAGTACTCTTGCCTGGCAAACCCCATGGACGGAGGAGCCTGGTGGGCTGCGGTCCATGGGGTCGCTAGGAGTCGGACACGACTGAGCGACCTCACTTTCACTTTTCCCTTTCATGCACTGGAGAAGGAAATGGCAACCCACTCTAGTGTTCTTGCCTGGATAATCCCAGGGACGGGGGAGCCTGGTGGGCTGCCGTCTGTGGGGTCGCACAGAGTCGGACACGACTGAAGTGACTTAGCAGCAGCAGGAGGGGAGATGAGAAAAAAGAAGAATAGTAATATTCAAAAAGGTAATGGCTAAGAATTTTTCAGAACTGATAAAAAGTATATGTCTTCAGACTAAGGGAGTCCAACAAATCCTTAGGAAGCTAAATAAAAAAAAAATAAGCCCATATCACAGAGAAAGGGCAGAAAAATCACAAACACTAGGTCTTAAAAACAACCAGGAGGAAAAAATGACAAAGCAGCTAGGGAAGATGATAATTCAAATTAACAGTTGACTTCTCAATAGCAACAATGGAGGCCACTGTGGACAGATATTTGTAATGTGCTGAGAGAGAAAAAACTGGAATTGTATACTCGACAGAATTATATTTGAAAACTGTCTTGAAACTATCTTTCAAAACAGAAACATTTTCAGTCAGATTTGGGTTAGTCAACTACGTCCACTAAAGGAAATGACAGAGAATTTATTTCAAGTAGCAAAAAAAGCAATTTTAGGTGAAAGCTATAAGGTGCAAGAAAAAAATAATGAGCAAAGCAAATGGTAAATATGTGCGTAAAACCAAAGAAGCACTGAATTTATAAAACAGCAATTTCTCATTTGTCGGATTAAGAAGACAAGACAGAGTAAACATAACACATAAGTCAGGTGGGATGATCAGAATCATGTTGTGAATCATGTCGTGTAGGAGAAAGGTGACTTCAAGCTGTGTCGAAATGCATTTTAAAGCTGACCCTAAAGAGTAAAACTGGTAGAGCTTGGAATGATATAAAATTTCCACCAAGAGAAATCAATGACTATAGCCTAAAACCAAAACCAAAAAAAAATATCAATAAACAGGGACATAAGCATGCTACTTAGAGGTATGGACATAATTCCTAAAAAAAATCAGTTAAAAGGGCTGAAAGTAGGAAGCAGAAAATAATAACGGTAGGAGTGGTCAGTGTTTTTTATAATAGCCATATAAAACGTACTCAATCTTTAAACCACGCATAATTTTGATAAAAATAAAAATAAAATTTTATAAAACAAGCCCCTGATGGCCCTGGCCTGGAATTCCCAAAGAACAGTATCCCACTGCCCCCCCACCCCTTAACTCTGGAGGTATCTCTACTCCTTTTATTGCAGATGAACTATTTCTCAGAAAAGGGACTCACTAAGCACGTGGTGGGGGCAGGCAGAGCCCAGCCCACCCTCTCTGCTATTCAAGGTCTTGATTGTGACCGTTAAGTGCTTTGCACCATTCCAGGCTCTATCTCAGGAAAAGGAATCAGTCAAGTGCTGAAATATTTACTGATGTCCAAGGACGACTCCTTACAGAAGCCCTGGGTTGTTTAGGGTTCCTGTGGCTAAATTTTGCCTGAGGTGTGCTCCTTTTTTCAGCGCAGGTGTAAAAACCTCAGTGGGAGAACGATTCAGGGTAACATGAACAGGACCCTACAGGAAACCACCACATGCAGGGGCAGGTATCCGGAAAGCTGCCCTTCTTGGTGCAGAAGAGGCATCGGCTCTCGAGAAACAGAGAAGGTATGCCTCAGGCCGCGGAGCCTGGGCCAGCCAGCCAGTGAGCAGAAGAGGCTTGCCCCACCAGAGGCACGGGCGCAGCCTCTGGGTGGGAAGGGGTGTCCCGAGGCGCAGGGGGGCTGGCACTCCTCACCTCATCCATCCCTCTTCCTGGGGGGGCCAGAGGCGATTACTCAAACCCCACTCACATCCTGTGGCAACTAAGCCACACGACCAGCCTCGTAACAGAGTTTAGACGGCCATTTCCCAGGTGTCTCTAGAACTGGAAATTACCATCCTTCCCTCTGTGCTCAGCTCCTGGTGTCGGGCCACCACTTTCCTTTGTACCATGAATGGAGATTACATTAACAAGGGAGCTTTACTGCTTTGCCTGTGTTATTTTTTTCCAAGTTGACAACTTCCACTTCTGTAATGTCTTAATGTTCTGAAACATCTGTTTGTGAACCAGCATCGTCAGGGGTGCTAGCACTGCCTGGGAGTAGCATTTCCTAATTAGCAGCTGCTACAGAGTCGACTCCTCGCCCCCCAACCCCTTGATCTGAGGGTTTTTGGCTCGCACTGCTCCTGAGCAGCAGAGTGGGGGTGTGTGGAGAGCCTGCCGTGTCATCCACAGAGGCAATTTCCTCCAGGCAGCCCGGCCACCCCTGCCCCCAAGTCAAGTGCTGCGGCTGCCCCAAGTCAAGTGTTGCCAGCTACACCCTCTGCTTCTGGGGCACAGAGATGAAGCACAAGTGCTTTATGTTCATTTCCCTCCACTTAGATTCAGATCTCATGCCACAGCGCTAAGTGTTTTCACCTGTGTTAGCTCACTCAACACACGTGACAGCTGGTCAAGCGGGTGTCAGGGCACATGAGGGGGACTAAGGGGTAAAGATGGATTGTTCAAGGTCACAGCTCAACAGCAGAGAGAAAACAATCAACGCAGGTCTCCTTCCATCACACCTCAGCCTATTCGGTGACACTGGGCCTTCGAGGCACTAATCAACGAGCAGGGCCAGAGGAAGTCTCACCAGCCTCCAAACTGTAGCCTTCAGCCCAGCTGCACTCCCAGCTTCTAAACGCAGGGAGACAGTGCCTATCACGTGGGCTCTGGAATCGGACAGACTTGGCCTGGCAGCAGCTGCGTGTTATTAGCTGGAAGACTGAACAAGAGGACATCTAAATTAGCTTCTAACTCAAGAGATGAATTTCACGAGTAATGAAAAGGATGATAATAAAGAAAGGGTAGTGGTGAGACGGAGGATGAATTTATCCCAGGAGGAAGGGCAAAGGGGCGGCAGGTGAAGGGGAGAGCAGGGCAAGGACTGAATTGAGCGGGGAGCTAGAATTGCGTGGGAGAAGAGCCAGTGAAAGAGACACAGATGACAAGGGAAGGACAGGATGACATTGAAAGCAGGAGTCAGGAAGGCAGTGTGTGCAGAGATACAGCAGAGAGAGGCTACAGACAGCAGGGCTGCAAAAAGGCCAGAGTCAACTGAAGTTCCCAGGACTTTGGTGAGTGTTGCTTGGAAGATGGAAGGTGAAGGTCAGAGGGCTAGGGGTTAAAGCTCCCGAGGGAGAGGCTCTGCGAGGTCAATAAGACACTGAGCCCTGACCGCAGTCAGCTGTGGGATTCCCCGTTCCTGCCACCTTTTCTGGGATTCTCAACCTGGGAACGCTCTTCAGAGCACTGCGGAGCTGGGTGCCTGTTATCTGCATGGTTGCATGTGCCAACGTGGCTTCTTAAAACTATGATAGCAGTTTCTTTGTAATTTTCAAAGACTTTCCTAAAATTCAATTGCTCACACAGGGAGGGAAGAAACGAGACTTTATCAGAGAGAGACTGTGAGTCCCTTCTCTTTTTAATTCCTCTGGCTGGAAACCACAGGAGGAGGAGGATATTGTTCACAAGAACTTTAAGGGAGAAGGAAACTAGGCTTTCTCAGAGGTGTTATCAAGAAATCTCATACATTTACAATCTGCAAAGTACTTTTTATGGGATAACTTTGGGGGAGGGGGCTAAATTATCCTATTAGAGCCTGACACTGAGTGCAGCAGGATAGGAATTGTCACCCCATTTTACAGAAGAAAAGGCTGAGGCTCAGTATCAGGGTCACTTGCCCAGAATCAGCCAGACAACAAGTGTCAGAGACGAGAGGCCAGCTCTTTCATTCCAGTCTTTCCTAATTAACGCACCTACGTGAACACCAGTCAGGACAGAGAGCAGCTCAGCCAGCTCTTCCCAAACTATGTAATGTCTGGTGTGTGACTTGTTTCACTAGCTAGCACCCAAGGGCTTTTATTTGCTCTGGGCAGTTGGGAATTCGGCTGCGTGGTCTTTGGTGCCCTCATCCCTCTTCAGAGGTGATCTCTGTCCTCAGGGACCCCAGCAACCAACTACTCTGGCCCTCACATGACAGGACTGAGGCCCAAGAGGGGCAGTAAGAGTTCTAAGTCCACAATTCAGTCAGTGCCATTTATGAGGTTTTAAAAATATGTTGTCTTTCACACTCAATAAGATAGAGATTATCCAAACAAAATGAAAAACAAGAAGTGTTAGCAAGGATATGGAGACATTGGGATCCTTGGTTGCTTTGCTGGAGGGAATATAAAAGGGTGTAGCTACTGTGGAAAATGGTTTGGTGATTCCTCAAAAACGGAGACATATAATTATTATACGACCCAGCAATTCCACTGCTAGGCATCCATACAAAAGAGCTGAAAGCAGGGAATCAAGATGCCAGATACGTGTACACCCATGTTCCCAGCAGTGTTATTCACAGTAGCCAGAATGTGGAAGCAGACCAAGGGCCCGTCATCAGGGAGACGGATAAACGAACGTGGTGCACACATGCGACGGTATATTACTCAGCCTTACAAGGGATGGGAACTGACACACGTCACACCATGGTGAAACCTGAAAACATTCTCGTAAGTGAAATGAGCCAAATTCAAAACGACAAATGCTACATAATTCTGCTTCTTTGTGGTACCTAGAATAGATAAAGTCATACAGAGAGAAAGTAGAATAGAGGTTAGTAGGGGCTGGAGGGAGGGAGGAATAGGAAGTTAATACTTGAGTTTCTGTTTAGAAAATGAAAAAGTTCTGGGAATGAGTGGTGGTGATGGTTGTACACCACTGTGAATGTGATGAATGGCACACTTAAAATGGTAAATTTTATACTACGAATGGTGTGCGTGCTCAGTCACTCAGTCGTGTCCGACTCTGCAACCCCAGGGCCTGTAGCCCACCAGGCTCCTCTGTCCATGGGATTCTCCAGGCAAGAATGCTGGCGTGAGGAGCCATTTCTTCTTCCAGGGGATCTTCCCGGCCTAGGGATCGAACCCACGTCTCCTGCATCTCCTGCACTGGCAGGTGAATTCTTTACCACTGAGCCACTGGGAAGTCACATGACATATTTTTTCACAATAAAAAAAATACGTTATGTTTACTGAGCATCAACCACACACAAGACACTGGAATCTTGCGTCAAGGAGCTTCAAGAAAGCTGAACTATGGAAATAAATCCCTCTGGTGCTGCTGAGATGATGGCCCAGTGAGGCAGAGCGGGTACTGGGGGAGTTTGGAAGGTGCTGAGCTAAGACCAGAACCCCACCCTCCCTCCCCAGCTGCTGCCCCCTCCTCCAATCCCAGGCCTTCCACAGCAGGGCCCTGGTGGCCTCACGGCCTGCACCCCAGGAATCCTCCAGATGAGGGGGATTTCAGGCCGGATGGCCAGTGGCGGGATGCTCTGGGACAGGCAGGAACCTTGGGGGTGTGGGGGGAGGGTGGCTGCAATCTCACCAGCAAGGCAGCCGCCTGCTCAGCTGGGACACTCTGGGCAGTGTTTTGAAATGCTGCTGCGGATGTAATGATTCTGGGTGGAGGACGTTTAGGAGCCAAATGAGTTTGTGTGAACAAAAGACTCAGCTCTCAATCTGGACTGTCCAGGGCTCTCGGGGAGTTTCGTTTCCTTCCTTGTTCTTACCCTGAAAGGAGCAGCCCCAAGAAAAACCATACACATTGAGAAGTGTTTGGACTCAAGATCCGATGATGTGATTTTTTTAAAAGATTCCCCTGGAAAGGCCTCCTGTCATGAGAAGCATGAACTTTACAAGGCACATTATCCTCCCCTCCCAGTGAAAGAGTCAGCTTTTGTCCAGCTGACCATCCTCCGGGGACAAAGGCAGGCCTGCGGGACTGACCGGGAGTCCGCCTGACCTGGAGCCCACCCGGGACTGGGATCAGGCTTCCAGAGAGGGAATCGCCCCTGAGGTGGCCTCGGGGGGTGCTAAGGAAAGAGGCTGCCTATCTATGCAGGAATGAAAGATGAAGGACCTTGGTGTGACCTCATGCTCCTTGCTTTAAAAATAATTCTATAGGTTTAAGGGGGGACCAAGACCTTTAGAAGGACAAAGGTCAGAAGATTCCCATTGATTATATAAGTAAACAAAAGGCTTTCTGCAGGGAGCCTGTATACCTTGTGCCTTGGTGTTCTTTGTCCCGCTTTACCCTCTGAAAAATAAACATGCACAGAGGAGCTGAAATGGAGGCTCCTTAGCAAAGATGCCATTTCGAGAAAGAGGCAGAAGCAAGCGGTGCCTGGAGGCGAAGGTTCGGGGTGGGGAGCCGGCCTCCTTGCCTCCCGCGTGGTCACTCTGCCATTCGCTCACACCCAGAGAGGAAGCCTGGTGGCAGGGCTCCACCAAAGGAGGCCTGCCAGGTTAGCGAAACAATAAAGAGGCAAGGAAAACATCCTGGTTCCGAGGAGGAAGGGGGAGAGGCACGGGGAGGGGGCAGGAAGCCTGGGCGCTACCGGGGCGGCGGGCGGACTGAGCCAGACGCCGGTGCCTTTACACAGTCTGCAGTCCTGTCACTCCACCGGCCTACGAGAGGTGGTCAGGCCTCCGAGGAAACCAGAGAAGCATCATTTGTCCGGAAAGTTTACAGGGTTAGAAAATGTACACATCAGACCCACGTTGGGGCCTGGACTGCAGAAGAGAAGAGGTGGTCGCCGTGGTCACTGCCTCTCATGGGACCAGGGTGGGGGGCTCAGCGTGGGCCCACTGGGAGCCGGCAGGGGCAAAGGAAAACCAATTTTGGGAGATAAATTAAAAGTTTACTAACAGCCTTTTAAAATTAAGGTTGAGAAACCTGACACTCGATTCAAATGAAACCAATACTTGAAAAATCACCTGCCATAGCCAGTGAAAAACAAAGTAAAATGGAGAAGAAAGGAATGGGGCTGAAAAGAGAAATAAGACAAAGGGGAGAAACTTACAGAGGGAGGGAGAGATAAACCCAGGGGGAATTTTTTTAAAAGACGCCCACCGGAGTAGGGTAATTATTGGTTATTATTACGGCAGCCCAGATGAGGGGAACACTGGCTTCCAGCAGGCACGTGCCAGCACTTCACAGGGACCATCCCAGCTAATCCTCTTGGCAGCCCTGGGAGGTAGGCACCGTTAATATCCCTCTTTTCTGATAAAGACACTGAGGCGCAGTGAGATAAGTAAACTGGCCAAGGTTACATGGCAAATAGAATCCCTAGACATCAACCCAGGTCTGTCCAACTCCAAAGAAAGACTGATTAAAACGATGGAAATAAAGATTGAAGGTTAGAAAAGGAAGAAGCGAAACAAAGACACCTGTGAATGGGAAAGCGGGAAAGGGCTGAGGCAGACCTCCTGCTTCCAGGACGTCCGCCAAGGGACCCGGGCTCCACACTGCAGCTTCACTGCCCAAATGTGGGATGACACACCACGACAGCTTGGGTCGCCCACCATCAGAATGGAATTATGTGAACTTAATTCCATCTGATTAACAAGTGATGGAATTCAGGAGGAGGAAGGAAGAAAGGGAGGAAGGGAGGATGGGAGGAAAGAAGGGAGGGAAGAGTCCACAATGATTACCCGTGAGTGAGGAAAGGCAGCGAAACAAAGATGACGGGGGTTTTCAACGTGCACTGGGGAGATTAACAGGACCATTATCAGGCAAAGGGAGGCCAGGTCTAGGGGAGCAAAAGGGCGACATGTCTGCGTTTATGACTGCTATCTGAGGTGTTAGAAGTGAAGCAGGATAAATGTGTGAATGTTTGACTGCTGGCTGAAGGCATGGAACTGGGTTTCTGCAGAGAAGACGGGTTGTATGGGAACCACCTCCTCAGTGAAAACAGGTGAAGCCCTGCTGTCTCCTCTCCAAGCCTTCCTTCCTGCCATCCTCCTACCTAGAATACCCCGCTCTCTTGCCCTTGGCTTTCTGGCAAAAGCTGACTCATTTCTCATGCCCAGCCCAGAGACTGCCACCTCCAGGAAGCCTTCCCAAAGACAACTCTCTCCCTCAACACTACTGTTTTACTTTTTTATACAATTAGTAACTTACATGATCCCCTTTCTGTGTCCCCTGTGAGAGACTGTGGCTAACAAGAGATGCTCGATAAATGTTCACTGCACTGAGTTGGAGGGAAAAAGCCCAAGGGCGGCGCTGTGAGGGATACCCCATTTGGTGGGAGAGGCAAAGACGAGGAGAAGCTATTCAGCCAGTTCTAGCTTAGAGGATAGACAGAGGCTTGAAAAAGGCCACCGAGATTTTCTAGAATGTTCTTCCTCCCTCTACCTCCTCTCCACCTTCTCCTTCTCCTTTCACATCTACCTTCTCCATGGAGCCCCACCTCACTTAAGAGTAATAACAATGTCCGATGTGTTCCCCTGAAGCATCAATGACTGACTCACACGCAGCACACACATCTACAAAGCTCATCCACAAGGATGGATCCACTTCACCCCCTACAACCACACTGTGCGGCAGACACAACTGGTGTTATCACCTCCGTTTTACAGATACGGACACAGGCTCAGAGACAAAAAGTCCTGCCCAAGGTCCCCGTCAGTTCATTATATTATGACTCATTACTTGATATGTCTACATTTAAATATGCTTTCACAGTCATAATTATATTTGCTTCTCCTCAAAAGCCTTGTTAGGGAAGCATTAATAGACATTATTATCTTCATTTTTAATCTAAGGACAGTAAGACCCAGAGACATCAGGTGTCTGCCCAGTGCCCCATACCTAGAAAGACCTAGAAAGTGAGGGGTTAAGAGCAGAAGTTCTCTGACCCTGTCAGAGCACTTGAGCGACCACTGGTATCTGTCTTTCCAGCCCTCCCAGCAGCTAGAGACAGCGGCACTCTATCACCGCAAGGCGTGACGATACTATAAATAATTCCTAGCAAACCACAAGAATTCACCTCCCCAGAGGCGGGTCCCCTTCAAGGAGGTCCCATCGAGACCACACTTATTCCAACAGTGCTGCCACTGCTCATGCACTTCTCTAAAATTCCCTCATTTTCAACAGAGCCTGCAGAATGTTCTCTGGAGTTTCCTAGATAACAGCAATTTTTCATCCCTTGATAAAGGGGTTAGATTATTTTAGAAACAGACACAAATTCAAGGCCCATTCTAATATAAGAGATGGAGATAAGTTGAACCCATTTTGGATCTGGGAGAAGGTATAACTGCAAAAATAAAACAAACCAGCAGCCAGTTGCTTATGCCCTGCAAACCAGCTCTGAAGTGGCCCCCAACTCCTTCAAACACTTTGGAGGCGTGTGTCAGTAACGTCCAAAGGTTCTGACCTGAAGAAGAGCACTCACGGGCCACAGAGGCCCAACTATGACTGACTTTCAAAGGCTTAATGTTTTGGAGTCATGTACACCTTACATACTGTTTTTGTTGAATCCTAATTGCTTCATGTGTGTTAACCTGGTCTCCTCAGATGACTATGAGCAAGGACTGCCGCACTGAGTTTTTCCAACTTCAAATCTTGCTCTTTCCTCTCTGCATCTGAAGCTAAGGATGGAGAGAGAGAGTTCTAGAAGACCACAGGTGAGAGTGGCAGGGGTTCAGGGTGAGAGAGAATCAGGTAACAGAGGTCCTTGGAAGGAGCCTTGAATCTGGAGGTGAAGGTGGCCTTGCCACCAGTACAACAGTCGGTGTGAACAGGCCTGGGTTTAGGGAGTGTCATCATGGCCAATACTTACAGAGCTCTCCTGCCCAGGCACCCACATCTGCTCTCTAGGGTATTATGACACTCTGTTCCCCGAGCAGGGGCCTATTAATGGCCCATTCGACAAATGAGAAACTGAAGGCACAGAGAGGCTGAGTAACACAGCAAGGCCCCACAGCTGGCCAGTGGCCCTGTTAGGGTTTGGACTGAGTCTGTCTGACCTCCAAGCCAGGACCTCCCCAGGTCCATGACTGCAAAGCCAGCAAGGCTCTCATCCACACCCTGGCAAACGATGATCCCAGAAAAAGTCTCACCCGGAAGGAGTGGTGGCCCCAGAGAAGAGAAGTAAAACTCATTCCCACATTGAAGCTGGAGACGGGAAACAGTGGTTGTCAATACTGGCCTGACACTCGGTAATCACCAGTCAGGACCTCACCCAAAGAACAACATCCCACCAGATTACAATCGGGTGTCTCTCCTCCAGATTCTTGCTGCTCCTTCCTCCTGTGTGAGCCTCTGTTCAGACGCCCGGGATGGCGCAGGGCCAGCTGGAGAGCTTGACCTCGGCCTCTGCCCTCCTCTCGTCACCCGTCTTCCTCCCTGGTCTTCATCTCCCAACTTATCAAAGACATTAAGCAGAAACTTGTCAAATTTAACAAATCCACCTCCTTGCCTCCAGCAGCCCAGCTCCTTCCCTGCCCAGAGATTGGGGGTGGCTCTTATTCAGAGTCTCCAGTGAACTCAGAGCCCCCTCTCCAGCGCCCCCGCCCCAACAACCCCAGGAGCTGAGAACAGAGAGCCTTACCTGCTGCCTACACCATCTGACCTTAAGCCTTCCTCAGATATGCTTACATGGCAGAATGACAACATGACGCTCAAGTGCCCCTAACCGAAATCCAGCTCAAAGGCATGTGTCCCTCTTGAGCAGCCTCTGGGGGCCTGCCGGCTCCTTAAGAGATCTTACAAGAGGGGCCCTAGAGCGTGCGGCGGTGCGGGTGCTGCCACCATAGCACTGGGGCAGAGGGTGGCCTAAGGCCAGGCAGACGCTCCCTGTGCCAGGGCCCACGCTGGGCACTAGGGAACAAATGCAAGCAAAATCTACACTTCCTCCCACGGAGCAGCAGCTCATGTGGGCTCACAAGTGTACACTCAGAGCCACTGGCTCCCCACAGTCTATTCTCTACATCACTCCTCTGCTTAACACCCCTCCTGGCGCCTTGAAGACAGTCTGCCCTCCTCACCGCCCTCCCATGGCCCCATGTGCCCCGGGCCACTGTGGCCTCCCGTCTCTCCATCCTGAAACAGGCAGCAGCTCCTTCTGGCCTTGGGGCCTCTGCACAGGCTGCTCCCTCTGCCTGCAAGGCAGGCACCATTATAGCTGGAGACACCTGCGCCTCGTCTCCAGAACAGGAAGGGGCTGGCTGTGTACAGTGATCTGAGGGTTAGGACAGGAGTGGTGTGAGAAGAAGCCGGAGAGCTGGTGGGGTCAGACCTGCGGATCTTGGGTTCTACCAGGAGGTGTAAATTCATTCTCAGCACAACAGAAAGCCCATGGAGGGTTGAGAGTGAGGGGTTCAGCCCAAAAGTGAGGTTACCAGAAGTACATTTTAAGGAAATCACTGGCTCCTGGGAGCGCAGAGCAGAGGGAGAGCCTGAGCAGACGCAGGGAGGACAGAAGAACAGCAGAGACGAAGAAGGCGGATCGGGGATATAGTCCTGAGACAGAAGAACAGCAGAGATGAAGAAGGCAGATCGGGGACATAGTCCTGAAACAGAAGAACAGCAGAGATGAAGAAGGCAGATTGGGGACATAGTCCTGAAACAAAAGAACAGCAGAGATGAAGAAGGCGGATGGGGGATATAGTTCTGAAACAAAAGCAGCTGGAGTTGCCCCCCATCACTGCACACACACACCAAAACGTAGAGGGTCAGGACAAAGAGGATGGAGGGTGGCTTCTCAGCTTCTCTTTTATGTAACTAGGTGGACGGTATCACCAGCTCCTGCCTCGGGAGGATGGGGCAGTCAACGATGATTTGGGGTGGGAAGCAAGGGCCCCAGGTCTCTGACCTTCCTCTTTGCCCAGGGAGGCCAACATCTGCCTTCTTCCCTCAGGCCTCATTCTCCCCATCACCCTTTTCCTTCCAACTGAAACAGTGTACAGACAAGACAAGACTCAGCAACTAAAGTCAGCTTACGTGTTCCTTCACAGCTTTGTATGCCCACAGGGGGCACTGACTCAAATCACCTGCCCTTCCACAGCCAGCCCCAAGCTGCCCAGCCCTCACGCTGCCCTCAGGCCTGCCTGGCCCCTTGCCAGGTGCTGCTTCTTTCTCGCCACCTACGCTGGACGCTCTCCATCAGGTCAGAGCTGGCTTTCTCTTCTTCCAGGGTGTTCACTGCTACTCAGGCTCACCCGCCAGGCTCAATCAGCCCTAAACTCACCTGAGCTCAGTTCTGCATTCTCAGGCCGCGGAAGACACCCACTGGGGCAGGCTACAGTCTTGACAGCAAAGGCGCTTCAACTGATGGAAACCAGCTCCTCTCTTCCCTGTGCTTCCACCATCCCCGCAGCCAGGTGGTCACCAGGCTCTCCTGCATGGGTTCTTGCTTCGCTCCCTTTCAATTTCCACTCACTCCATTCTAGCCCTGCTCAGCCTTTCCCTCCCAGCCTCTCGATATACTGCCCATCAACATTCCAGTATCTCTGACATGGCTGCTGGGCTGTAGTATGGGCAGACGCGTATGTGATACACCCATGGGCCCCAGCACCAAGCGTGTGTGAACACTCAACAAGAAAACAATACTGCTCCTTCCTCGCAAGCCCTCAGGGGGCTCCTCACTGTGGATGAGACAAACACAGACGCCTTCAAGAGGCCTTGAAAGCCTTCCCAACATGACCCAGTCCTCCTTTCTAGTCCTGTCTTCAATGACTCCAGTTTTACTAGAGTCTAACTAGTCTCCCCAGGTCCTCTCTCCCATCTTCTTGGCTGTTAAGAAGCTGCATTAAAAAAAAAAAAAAACTTCAATGTTTCAATATTTGGGATTTTGCTGATGTCAATAGCCTCCCCATCTGTCTATCCATATTCAGGCAACTCCTTCCTTCTCTCTATCGTGTCCCCCCGGACGGCCCGCATCAGCTGTCTCTCCGCCTCTGCATGTTGCAGGCTGTCTTCATCCACAGCATACCTAAGGGTCAGTATGACTGTCCTGTGACGATGCGTGAGCCATGAGTCACTCCTGCACCATCATTTCGCCTTTTAGACATCGGTATTTGCACTTCAACAAGCCTGCATGTACCCCAGGTGCACGCACCCTCCCTATGGCCTGCCGGAGCTCCTCACACAGAGAGAGGGCTCTGTACATATTTTCTGATCTACAGATCCATCAAATGTGACGCACACAGTCACATACCACACTCCAACAAAAGCAGAGGGAGAAGATAGGACAGAAATATCTTTGTTTTGGTCTAAGCAAGATGTATGGTAAGTGGGTAGAAGAGGGCATAGATGTGAAAAAAGAAACAATTCTACAGCCTCTGAATGGGGTAACATTTGATGTCTCCTCCTACTGAATGGGTATTCATAACACGGCCTCAGAGTATCAGCCTTGTTCCTGGAGAGCCCGTTAAGAACATCACCAATTCATTTCAGTTTGGTTGCTATCGAATGTAGCTACCTCTAGCACCAATACCCTATGGACTGGCATATAAGCAGGGTGTAATGCACAATCTGTATATAAAATACCATCTCATACGTGTAGAAAGGCTCATGGTCCCACTCTCTTTCATTAGAATCTCTACTCTGCAGGCTGTCCCCATTACCCCTGCCATCTCCTCATCCCAATCCTAGTCCCTATTCTCTAAAAAAGGGTGAGAGCAAGCGACCAAGAAAGAAGGATGATATGCTGGAGAGGATCTTGGTGATCAAGACAACTCTCACCCCATTTTACTGATGAGAAAACAGGCTACATGATAATTGTGGAAAGAGCAAATGGATCTGGTCAAATCGATTTAAATTCTTCCTCCTCCCTTTATATGTCTTATCTAACATCACCAGGCTTCAGTTTCCACAACTGTAAAAGGGCAATAATATCCCTCGTGGGGGTTATTTTGAGAATTAAATGGGATGAGGAATGCAAAAGTTCCCACCACACAGATGCTCAAAGACTAGAAGTCAAAGAGGGAGTGAAACTGTCTTTCCTGTTGCTTCCTTCCCCAGGATTCTTGAAAGGAGGGACATTTACTTCAGCTGAAACCTCTGTTCACACAAAAGCGGGTGGGGCAGAGGGCAGCTGCTGAAGGACACACTGAGGACTCAGAAACTGCAGCTGCCATAGGGGCTTTGCTTTCCTTCTGAGTGGCTGAGACAACACACCAGTTCCGAGAAGGCTGTTTTCAGCCAGCTGGGCAGGGCTGCCAGAAGGCAGAGGGGAATCACTGGGAGGGCACAGGCTCCTCCCGGCCCCCGCTCCAGGACCAGGGGTGCAGTAACTGCCCAGCTGGGCAGCAAACACCTTTCATTCTCACTCTGCCCACACCATTGGGGCAGGAAACAGCAGTTTAACATTTGCACGCATGAGGTTAAAAGGATGTGGTTTTTAAACACACACAGGCCAGGGTGAGCCCCTTTCCCCACACCTCTCCTTCTATTTGGGGTACCCCGCATCAAAGCAATAGGGGTGCTCAGGAATCCCCACCACCACCACCAGTCCCAGCCAGGACGGTTCTGAAGGGAAGCCCCTCTCTCTTCCCTGGGGGCTGCCTCCTGCCCAGCTCGGGTCTTCACTGCACTATGTAAGGGTTCCCCCCAGCTAAAGCGGAATGACCAGCTGGCCCGCAAAGTTCCAGCCACTCAGGGGACAGCTATGTAACAGCCCAGAAGGGGCTGGGCTCACTGTGCTTCCTTTACTCTAGGGAACTGCATTTTTCTACGATTATTATTCCTTGGGTTGGCTGCTCAGCTCCTCAGCGTCATTTCCCCTTTGGGTGGGAAAGTTCTTTCCTTCTGCATTGATTTTCATTATGACTTAAGCCTCCTCCCCCAACCCCCACTCTCATTTGCGGATCTCACAGTTAAAGCCTGGCATACGGACTGCAAAAGTCAGTGTATGAACTTAAGCACTCCGCTTAAAACTGTGGCTTGGAAACCCCAAGTTGTTAAAAAAAAAACAAAAAAAAAGAAAAGAAAAGCAAGGGAAAGGAAACCTCGAGGACTTGGCATCCTATCTCCGCTGGCTGAAACACCAGCAACAAATTGAGCTGAACAGCCTGCGGGTGACAGGTGGGTGCAAAAGTTTAACAAAGGCCACACAAACGGGAAGCAGGGCAGAGCTGCTGGGCAGGGACTTGTGGTCTAAGGCAGGCTAACAACCCACAGAATGCAAGCCCAATCACTCAACAGTGAGAACCTTGAACTCTGCCAAGAGGACAGGGCTAGAAATGGCCCTGGGGAAGAAAAGGGCATCTCTGGTCCCTCTGTTGACACCGTATTTGGAAGTCCAGGCCATGAGGACCAGGCACTGACCACCAACATCCCCACAACACAAGGAGCTGTAGGCAGTTTCCCCAACAATCCAACGAAGCACCTTATTTGTAAGACTCAGGGCTCATAACCAGCAGCAGCAAGCATCTCCCCAAAGACAAGAGCACTGGTGCAGATACTGGCTGTCCACCTGTCAGGGGTGCAGAGAGGGCAGACGTCCAAATGGGATCCTGTGTGGACCACAGGGCCTCCAGAGGCCCTTCCAGCATTGAGACGTGGCTGCCTTGGAAATAACTGATTGTACCTTGTGTTACACAGTGGCCGATCAAAAAACGTCCAAAGAAAATCTCAGAGGTTACTAGGAAACTCAAACTCACTGAACATCACTTGATGCAAATTTCTTGTTCATTGTTTCTTTTTTCCCTCTAAGTGACATTGTCTGAGCCACCACCAGAGAAGAGGCACAAGTCCTGCCTGAATCCTCAGCTGCATCAGTAGCTTCTATTAGTTTTCAACACGTAATCAATTTCCTCTCTTCTACTCTCACCTTCCTTACATTCCACCTGAGAGCCAGCCTGAGCTCAACTGAAGCCAAGACACTCCTCGGGTGGTCTCTGTGGAGGGGTGGGAGGAACAGGGGAGATCCTCTCAGGTCAGAGAAGTTTGAGATGCCCCCAGCTCCTGCCTAGCTGCTCTCTGTGGCTCTCATGTGCGTGCCTCTAGAGCCACCACGCACCTGAAACCTCCTTTGCTCTCACCTCCCCAAAGGAATCTTTGCAACTGGAGAGGTTGCAAAGTCAAGACTAGCAGAGTTACCCGCCATGCCTGTGAGGAAGCATGGATCATCTATGGTGGCAGGGGTCCCTGACCAGCAAGGGAGATCAGCTCCAGCTCTCACCTGCTGAGTCCCCTAAGCCAGCTGCCTCCACTGTCCCTCTCTTACAACATCGAGCTCTGTGTGATATGTGAGGATTCTCAGCCACAAGAGAAGGAAGGAGACTTCTGTACCAGTCTCATCCATTCAGATCCCTCACAAGTCAGCATCCCTCCCACCCATCCATGAACAAGACCAGACCCTACAGCTAAGAAAGCCTGACTTCCAGCCATAGAAAGCTGCTTTCAGTTCCCGTACTCCACTTTCATTTAGAGGACTGATACATTTCTGCATAGTATTCTTGGTTACTTTCCTTGTGTGCGAAAACCAGGAAATGTTCTCTTTTATGTTCTTGATTCCTTTCTGTGGAACTTAAAACAATGTGCACTGTAAGTCACCTAGAGTTGGAGTCACGGTGAGTATCTCTCTCAGGTCTCTGGAAGCTTCTTTCCCCTCTCTCTTCCCTTTACAGTTTCTCAGTCTTGTGCCCGTCATGGAGAAGTTCACAAGGGCAAGGCATTTGCAATGATAAGAGTACTAATGAATGTGAAATTGAGTTTTTACTTGAGGGTTTGATTTTTTTAAAAGCTTTTTGCTTATTTAATTAGAGGAAGCATTCCTAGGTACAATGAAGTAAGCTAATTCCTATCCCAGGAAGTTTGGGTGATATGAGAGACTTAAATGAAGTATCCACTAGGAAGATGAAACCTGTCTTCAGCCTTCACCTAAACTCTAAGACAATATCTAGTGCTCCAAGTGACCTGGCTTCTCTGGGTAACCCAGGAGAACAGATGCCTTGTGTCACTCATGGGAAAGCAGTGGTTTAATACCACTGCATTGCTGGCTTTGTTCAAAGCACTTTCCACTTATTTTTACTTTCATTTTGTCCCATCATCACCAAGAGGCTGGGAAGAGCGAGAGTCATTACTTCCATTTCACAGATGGAGAGACCGAGATCAAAAGAGGTGACATTCCCGGGGTCACAATGGTACTATGGTTGGAATTCCACTTGGCCCTTAGCATGTCTTCCAGACCCAAAGAAGGAACTGGATACAAAGGTCTGGAGGAGAGCAGGCAGATCCCTCTCTGAGTGGACCGGCCGTGGCTGTGTATGGAGCCGCAGCTCATCAGGAAAAGAAAAGGGAGGAAAGGCTGGGGGACAGTCCTGCGTTGGGGTCTGCCGTACAGGGCTTCACCCTGGAACCCCTACCTCCACACAGTCCCTGGATCTCTCTGCTTTACAGAGAGCCAGTGGAGTGTTTGGTTTCCAACTACATCCTTTGTCTTTTACAAATATCCTTAGGGCTAGAACCCTTTTTTAAAAACTCAGTTATTTAAATTCGAAAGTCAGACTCTGTACCGAAAGAGGCCTATTTCTGCATCCATAGGAAAAAAAAAAAAATGGAATTGGGGAATGGGCTGGCCGGATGTTATCACCTCCGAAGTGGGAGAAGTGCTTTTTGTGAGGTTTGGGTTTTTCCTTTTATTTTTAAGGTGGGTGTATACAGGATCCCGGGTCCACCATGGGAGATAAGTTTTCTTCCAAGGGGGTGGGGGGACAACAGGATGGTCACACCCCCCAGGCCAGCCTCCCGCGAAAGCGTCTAGGAAACCACTCTTCCTGGCTCGCTGCCCTCCCTCCGGGTCCACCCGCAGAGTCCCGGCGCGCCCGGCCAAGCGGAGCCCCCACGGGGGTGAGCGTCGCCCGGGCCTAGGGCGAGGGGATGCGGCCCCGGGCGCGCCCACGCCCCCAGCCCGAGGCTCGCGCGGCGCTCGTCCCCCGCTCTCACTCACCCGCGCTCCCGCCTTGGGGGGCCCGGCTCGAGGGTCCCGGCCGCCTCGCGGCGCCCGGCGCAGGGGCGGTCTGGCGGTGGCCGGGGGATGCGGGCCCGCGGCGCTCCGGGGGCGGCGTGGGCGACGGCGGCAGCTTGCGCCCCGGGCTGGACTCGGTCGGCCACGCCGGCCCCGCGCCTGCCGGGGAGGGCGGCTGGCCCCGCGTCCCGGGGGCGGCCGGCGGCGGCAGCAGCAGCGGCAGAAGCAGCAGCAGCAGCAGGAGCGGCGGCGAGGCCATGGTGGCGGCGCCCGCCCGCGCTCACATGCCCGGCGCGCGGGGCGGGCGCGGGGCGGCCGCGGGTGCGAGGGACGCGGGCGGCGGGTGCCGCGCGGGGCCGGGGAAGTGAGCGAAGTGAGGCTGCGAGCGCGGTCCCCGCCTCAAAAGTTGTGGGGAGCCGGGGGAGGGAGGCCGGGGGCCGGGCGGGCGCGGCGGAGGCGGCCTCGGCGCCGCTCCATGCTGATTAGCCCGGGCGGGTCGCGGGGCGGGCGGCTCCTCCTCGGGTTGACATCACCGACCGAGCGCGGCCGGGCCGGCCGGGGCGGGGAGAGGGCAGGAAGGGGGCGGGGGCCGGGCCGCGAGCGCCGGCCTGGGACCGCGGGGGGAGGTCCTCGGAAAGGGCAACCTTCGGCGCGCGCACACACACGGACACGCACACACAGACACACACATGCACACACGCCCTCCCTTCCCCAATTAGAATTGCCTTGCCAAGTGCAGAAAATTTAGAAAACCCGAGTCTTCCAAATCCGGAACCAGAATTTCCCAACTCCTTAAATGCACCATCAATCGGTGAGAAGCAGGTATGGGTAATGTGATTAGCGCTAACTAGATCCTACAAAGTGCTTTGATATGCAGAGCAGTGGAACCTGTGGCCCTGCTCCCACCCTCATTAATCTGAAGTGTCCCCACCACCCACCACCACGTCTCCTCCAGGCCCCCAGGGCTGGGGCTGAGTTGGCGGTGGCCAAGCCTTAACACCTCACCCTTCAGCCAACTGGAGAGTCATCCTACCCAGCTCCCCGCGCCCTCTCAAGCCTGGATTCCATCTCCACCCCACCACTGCCTTTGGCTCACATCAAAGTTCTGCAGAAATGTCATGGCCAGGACACCCAAACAGGCTGCAGGGAAAAGAAAACTGTGAATTCAGACAGGCCTAGGGCAAACTCTATCCTGAAAAGGGCTGTAGATCTCGCATTAAACAGAATAAAGCACAGGGATCCCTAAATTTTAAACGGATACCTTCTGGGGAAAGAGTCAAAGGTTTCATGCAAACAGACTTTCTTGGTAAATAAAGGATAAAATGTCCGTAAAATTTTAAGACTAAGCCTCTGTATTTCTAGGTGAAGAAAGAAAGGCTCAAAATAAGAGAATACTTTGCTCAAGATTCTGAAGCTAGACCCAGAGATGAAGTGATTTATCTGTGAATGACCATGTGGCGTCATTAATTCTGGTCCCACAATTTTGAATTTGCAATAATCCAGACAATGTCTCAACTGAAATGAATGCTGGAGCTCCTTGGGAGTCTCGTCAGTTCTACTGGGGACCCTGTCTGACCACCAGATGCTTGGGAAGCTATGAGTGTGGACTTCCCTCTCAGGCCTGTCTCCACCCTGATTCTCTGCTCCTCTCAGTGGCCGTCCCTGAGCCCCATGACCCACCTTGAGGGTAATGAGCAGATCATGGTATCCAGGACAGCTACAGATGGACCCAGACCCACTCTCTGGTGATTCAGTCAAAGTGAGTCACTTAGTAGAAAACATAAAGGATGCTCTGTATATACAAGCTCACCTTAAACTGTGGAGTGAGAAGTTAACAACTTGGTTTTATTTTGTTTTTAAAGAACCACAAAACAAACCCAGCTTTCCAGGGCTCTCGCGTGGAATTACCAGGCCTTTCCAAGAAAGTGTCATTCCATCACACTCCTATAGGAAACTTGGTTTGCCCTCCTGGCCCCAGTTCAACTTCCTGGATCCTGCTCTCATAGTAACAGGCTGCCCAGAGTTCTGATATAACCAGTTGCCCAGAGGCAGCCAGACAAACCCCAACAAGCCAAGACACTATGAGTTTCAGAGGTTCTGGTCACTGCCATTCCCTTCCTTCCTCGGGGAACATTCCACATAGCCCAGTTGAGTTTCAGAGGTTCTGGTCACTGCCATTCCCTTCCTTCCTCGGGGAACATTCCACATAGCCCAGTTGAGTTTCAGAGGTTCTGGTCACTGCCATTCCCTTCCTTCCTCGGGGAACATCCCACATAGCCCAGTTGCCCTGCTGGGGAACCAGTGACATGCAAGGACTTAATGACTCTCGGGCTTCAGAGAGGATTCAGAGAGGTCTTCACCATCAAAGCCTGGGGCCCAAACATGCACCTGTCACACATGCCTCCCCTTTAGGCACAGATTCACCATCTCTGATCTTCTCTCCACTTTCTAGGAGAAGGACCTATTTCAGGTCAGCTGGGTAAGGCTTAAACTGTGGGTGAGGGGCAGGGTGGGAAACACAGGAGAACCTAGAAAGACTGATCACAGTGAAGATGGATCCCGGCATAATTTCATCTCCTCCCAGGACAGAACAAGAGAAAAGAGCAAGAGCGAGCTGGAGGCAGAGAACCCTGGAGAGAGCAGTCATATTGGTTTTAGGGGCCTAGCTTTCTGTCCTGACTTCACCACTATTTGTATGATCTGGGCCTGTTTCCTCATCTGTGAAACAAAGATTGTCCTGATGATTGCTAAGACTACTCCAGCTCTGCTATTTTAGTGTTCAGTAAAAAAAAAACAAAAACAAAAAAACTTCTGACACAGTAGCAAGGAAGTATAAAACAGGTGTCTAAGGAATTTGGAGTGTTTCCTTCCTAGGGATATAAAAATCCAGACAAGATTTTTGGTCATCTCAGATGGCTTAGAAGAGGCCTGTCCAGAGCCAAGGAGATAAATCAGATGACATTCCTAGGTCCATTCCAGATCTAGAATTAAACAGGTTGGAAACCCATTCAGACCAAACTCCTGAACTGAGTAGGTTAAGAGTCAGACATTCCTAACCTCTCTAAGGGTGGGAGTGGGACCACTCCAGAGTGGTTGACTGTGAAATCAGCAGTGAGCCTGGCATCTCCAGTACTGTACATAGTCAGAGCTTTTGCAGGGGCTTTCCTGCTCTACCTATAGGAGTTGGATTAGCTTTTGGCTAGGCAGCAGCTTTACGTGGTAGATATTCTATTCTCCCCGTTCACTTAACAGACTGAGGCACTGATGTTCAGGTCATGGGGGTGGCTCTCCCCAGCTTGTGTTTCGGGCTCCACACTGTGGCATCTCTGCCGTTCTCTAATGCATAGCTTCCAAAGTTGCCCTTGGAATTGACATCCCAATCAGCCAGAGGTGAAAAAGAACATGAAGATGTGAGGATGGGAGGTTTGGATAGGCCAGGCTTCACTTCCTCTTATATCCCACTAGAGAGAACATAATCACATGGCTCACCAAACTGCAAAGGAGTCTGGAAAATATAGTCTAGCCATACAGGCTAGAAGGGGAGAAGGAATTTGGGTAAACAGCTGGCAGTCTCTACCCCACCACTTGCTATCAGTAGGGCAGGGAAAGGAAAGGGAGGAGAAAGGAGATTCATATCTCTGGCCTCAGTTTCCTCCTTCATAAAACAAGGGTGTTGAATCAGATGATCTGTCAGGGCCCATCTGTTTTAACATTCTGTGGTTCCAAGAGGTGATGAAATGTCCTTCTGCACCAAAGTAAACAAGCCTGCAGGCTCCTGCGGCAGGCTGTGCACGGCCTGTGGACTCCTCTGCCAATCGTCTGGAGGGTGGACCCTGCAGAGAGGGCCTTGGGTTCTCTCCAAGTTCTGTTCCTGAGCTGTTCTCACTCCTTGGCCAAGAAAAGTGATCTCCACTGACCTCAGTCTCCCCAACTGTAGAGTGGGGAGAAAAAAATCATTACCCTTTGCTGCCTCTTGGGGTTGATCTGAGGACATGATGAGATCACTGTCCAGAAGCCATCAGGAGCCCACTGGACTTAAAGTGCTGCACATGATTCTCTGATTTTAACCAGAGCCTTTAATAACACTGCCTTCAGAACCGGCCCAGAGTGTGCCTGTTCCTGAGGATAGTGTCGCAGTAGGGTGACTGCATATCAGTAACATCAGGGGACTAGAGACCCTGAGGGCTGAGAAGCCGGTCAACAGACTCCTGGATTGAGCGTCACCTGGGGGTGGGATGCTGGGCCTGCTCCTCTGCTGTGGGTTCATCACATTTTTACACCCTGGGAGTATTTACTCATCCTCTCATCTGCTTGTCCCTTCCACCCCTCATCTGTGAATTGCTTTCTGGGAAGTCCTGAACTCAGCATAGTGCCTTCTTTCTCTCATTTAGTCATTCAACAGATATTTACTAAGTGACTCCTCTGTGCCTGGCACTGTGCTGGGTGCTATGTTGTGCTGGCACTGTGTCTGACACTATCTGTTGGGTGAGTCTCTCAGACCTCACAGAGCTTAAAGATTTGGAGGAGACAGATAGCAATCAAAAGAAAGCAATGTAAACTTGTCACTGTGGAAAGTGCCCTGGAGGAAGAGACATGGTGTGAGGTTTCCCTGTAAACATGATACTGAGCTACTATCTGGAAGCTCTGGAAGCAATTAACATGCAGGCTACTAATCAGGCAAATGGGCGTGGGGAGCAAAAACCCTGAGGCAGGAAGGGCTGAGATAAATGGAAAGGACCAAAGCAAGCCAACCTGGTTAGAACACAGAGAGTGAGGAAGAACATGGAGGGAAGTGAGGCTGGAGACTCTCAGAGCAGATCCTGACAGCCCCTTTTTAAGATTTTCTGCTCTATCTTAATAATTCAGAGAAGTCATTTTAAGGTATCATTCCGGCTGTGACCAGGGGAATGATTTAGAAAGAGACAAGCGCTGATGCCTGACCTTTTGGAGCTCATGTGAGAAATGAAAATTCTTGGACAAGGATGATAGAAACGGGTTCAGAGAAGAAAACAGACTTGAGACTGCAGGAGGTAAAATCCATGAGATACACAGATAGATACAGAGGGCAAGGAAAAGAGGTCAAAGATTTCCCGAGTTTCTGCTTTCATGACTGGATGGCTAGTGGAGTCACACAAGGAAGGGGAACAGAGGATGAGAACTAGATCACTGCGGTCAAGGCCATTACGTTTGTCTTGGACTTGGGAGCTTTTGAGATGCCCACGTGGCCATGCCAAGTGTGCCTCTGCAGACCTGGACCTGAGAGGAGAGGTCCAAGTCTGAGGTCTAGATCTGTGTAACAGGGAGTGAGGTCACCTAGAGAGGGCTGTAGTAAGTGAAGGAAGCCGAGAAATGAGCCCGGAGGACACACCATGAAATGGCTGGGGAGAGGGACTGTGCCAGAAAGGAGACTGGGAAGGAGCCATGGAGACGTGGGAGGAAATCCAGGAAAAGCTGTGTCACTGGAGCAAGGGAAGGAGATCATGGTTAACCGCATGTAACTCAGCTGAAAGGTCAAGTAAGGTAAAGACCTGGAAATCCACTGGTTTTACCAACATGGAAGTAACCAGCGACCATAGTAAGAAAGGTGTCATGGGAGCTGGAGGGACAGTGGGGTGAGTCAGGAAGGATGGGAAGTGGTGAGACCAAGCTGGTCGATGTAACTTCAAGAGTTTGGCTTTGGGCTTTCCTGGTGGTCGAGTAGTTAAGAATTCGCCTGCCAATGCAGGGGACATGGGTTCGATTTCTGGTCCGGGAAGATGCCACATGCCTGGGAATAACTGAGCCTGTGGGCCACAACTGCTGAGCCAGCGCTCTAGAGTCCATATGCCACAACTTCTGAAGGCCACTCTTCAAGAACTCCTACTCCGCAACAAGAGAAGGCACCGCAATAGGAAGCCCACGCACCACAACAAAGAGTAGCCCTGCTCGCCGCAACTAGAAAAAGTCCATATGCAGCAACGAAGACCCAGCACAGCCAAAAGAAAGAAAGAAAGAAATCTTTTTTTTTTTTTTAAAAAAAAAAGGAGCTTGGCTTTGAAGGGGAAAGTGTATTAGGAGAGTGACTACAGGGCAGTGGAGGGGCCCGGGAGTTTTTGTTGATTTTAGTGGGAGAATGTGGTCATAGAAAGGGTCTGCTTGGGAGAGAGAAAAATCGAAGGTTAAAAAAGAGAAAAGATGAGTGACAAAATAGGGCTTCTGAGAAGCAGGAAAAGAGAATCCATAGCACAGGCGGAAGGACCAGCCTTGGGAGAAGGGAGAGAGGAGAAAGTTGATGGGGTTTGGGTTTCTCTCTGAGGACTTGAAATTTTTTGTAAAATAGCGAATACAAGGCTATTTGTTAAGAGTTGGGGGACTGAAGGGGTGGGGCCTCTGAATTTGAAATTTTGGGGAACATCAACACATTCATTTCCTAGGCTTGCTGTAAAACAAAGTACCTACAAACTTGGTGGCTTAAAACAACAGTTTATCCTCTCACAGACCCGAAGGCTGGAAGTCCAGAGTCAAGATGCCAGCAGGGCCGTGCTCCCTGTGAGAGTTCCAGGAGAGAATTCTCCCTTGCCACTTCCTAATTCCTGGTGGCTGCCAGCCGTCAGTGGTGTTCCTTGGCTTGCAGACGTATCGCTCCAGTCTCTGCCTCTGTCACCACATGGCCTTCTTCCTTCTGTATCTTCACCTGGCCTTCTTATAAGGACACCAGTCATTGGATTTACAGCCCAACCTAATTCAGTCTGATCTCATTTTAACGTGATTGCATCTGCAAAGATCTTTTCAAATAATGTCACATTCACAAGTACCAGTGGTTAGGGTTTGAACATTTCTTTCTGGAGACACAGTTCTACCCACCAGAATGAAGAAGTTTAGAAAGCTGTAGAGTATGAGACCAATGTACCAGTAGACCCACCCTGTTCAGGGCTCCCAGAGCTTAGTGGACAGTGTCCAGCATTCCCAGCTCTTTCCAGGGTGCTCCTCTCTGCTGAACTGCACCCAGCATCCTTAGCCTGAGCTGGGGCGTGTCAGCTCTCTCCCATTTCAGGGTAGATTCCTTCCCACCAGGAACAAAGACTTCCGCCCTCCCTTGAGCCCTCCTCCTCTCCTGTCTCTGTCTCATCTCTGCATTCCACCCCATCCTTTCCTCTGCCAGTGGTGCATCAAGAACCCCCGCAGACAGAAGCTGCTGAGCCAGGCCTGACAGCACTAGGGCTGTAACAGAAGGGAGAGGATGCGGGCCCCCAGGGAACACTTGCTACCCCTGCACGGCTTTGTTCAGAGTTCCAGGAAGTGGAATGCCTTGGGATTTTGACAAGAAGGCTGAAGGAATAAACACATCTCCTTATATTTGACCCCCCAGAAGATGCCTAACTGTCCTTTTCTGGTATGTCAGGAATGGTTTCGTTTTGTCCAGGCCAAGCTGGGCTGCTCTCCGCCTGCTGGTGCTCCAGAGGCATTTGCCTTGGATGGCCAAGGTGAGAACATAAACACGGCAAGGCAAACGCACTGCAAATGGGCTGGGACCTCCTCCAGGGAGGAAGGCTTGTTCACGGCTTGGCCAAGCTCCCAAGCATCATGTACAGCAACCCTGAGTTCCAACTTCGACAGCTCGGGGTGGGTCCTCGAATGACCTTCCATTTCTTGTCTGCCCATCTGAGAGGACCGTTCCTTTCCAAACAACATTCCTCCGATAAAATCGGTTACACACTGGAAACGTCAAGGAGCCAGGAACATTCTCCAGTGCAACGGGACTCTGATAAAGTGGTCTGATTTTGCCAGGCCTTCTAGCATGAAAAATCCTCCCCAGAGCAGGCGGAGAAATTCCTGGGATGCCAGGACACAGGGCAGAGTGGCCTGGGCCCTAAGGAAAGAGCAGAAAACCCAGAATGACATTCCTGCCATGGGCAGAGAGGCCTGCGTTTGCAGGCATCATCTCATTCACCAGTCAACACATAGTTGACAAGGACTCTCCCAAGTGTCAGGCCCTGATCCAGAGTCACTGGGAAGGTGGTATCTTCGTGTGACAGCTCAGCATCCCTGTCTTTCAAAGAGCAGCAATAACTTGGTCCCCACACACAGCCCAGGTTAGCAATCAGGAGCAAGTCTGTGGCTTCACCTCCATGGGTCTCCTCCGTGCGTGCACTTCTTCAAGTATCACTTTGCATCACTGAGTACCTCCCAGTTCGCCAATTTCTCTGTGTCTCCATCAGACTCTCTTTTCCTGCCTTTCCTCTAATCAAATTCTTCTTTTCTTCTCCTTTTTTCTGTTTCTTTTCTCTAACAAACTGTTACACAGAACTAAATACATTTTTAAAAGTATTTATGGAATAAGCCTTTACATTCTCTGGGTTTTATTCTTAAAATTGGTTGAAGAACATGTGTCTTCCTCTGTGTCATCTGCATTTCTTACAGGACCATGAGTCACTATTTACAACTTCTTATTAAAATGCGACGTACATAGAATATATGTAGGGTTCTGCAAGTGCGCATGTAGTGGCTGTGAGTGTACCACTCCGAGCTCACTACCAGAGCGTAAGCACGGGAGCACTCGCCTGGAGAGATGCCACGTTCTCCTCTGCCCATCCTCCCACACCGTCACCACCATCCGGAATTCTTCCAGCACTGATTAGTAGTTTTTGATAAAATGCAAAATACCTGTTTTTTAAATTTGCTAGCAGTGGAGTGCTGTAGGATGCACCCTTTGTGCCTGGCTTTTATTGCTCAGCATATGACGGCAGATCCACTCCCATGCAGCTATCAACCCTTCATTCTCCTTGCTTCACAGCACCCAAGCTGGGGGCTAACCCACAGTTTATTTTCCCTTCTATGGTTAATGGGCATTTGAGTGGCTTCCATGAGCAGCTATTACAAATAATGTTGCTATTAACATTTGCATATGTGTTTTTTGATGGCACCTATTACTTTTATAATCAGGGGGGAAAAAAGAAAACTATTTCCATTTTAAAAGATGGAGGTAGACCAGTGCAATGCTTTTAGAAAAGGGCTCTGGAGTAGGAAGTAGAATGCATGAGAACACATGAGCCTTCGTTCTGGCCTCTCTATTCTCTATTTCTACAACTTTGAGCCAATCAATTAATCTCAGTTTTCTCAACTGCAAAAGATGGACAGTAGTATCTGCCATTGGTAGGCATGCCTACCTCACAATCAAGACAGATGAGGGATATGAGGGGTTAAGTGTCATACAAAAATGAAACACATTAAGGAGAAAATAAATAATAGTTACATCTTGATTTACCTGTTTTTAAAATTTGAGAAAACAAAATTGAACCTGGGGCCTTAGACAAAAGATCTCCCCAATTGTGACCCACTGTAGGCAATACAAGATACATACATATCTCAAAGATAAGAAATAACAAATAAAAGACAATAAATGTCTCAAAATATCCTGTCTCCAAAAGTCTGCTTCACATGAGTGACTGAGAACAGGTGGCCTGTGACATCTCTTATCCCTTTCAAGTGGCCTTGTCTCTGAGTAGATGGGGCCCAAGTCTAGACAAGCTCCCCACTGACGAGCTGTAGGAACCTGGGGGATGGACCCAGGACTCGAAAGACAAGGGGTGTGCCCACAGAGGACACACAGAAGGCCAGGACTGGATGTATCTTCAGATCCAGACCAGCGCGCTGTCCCATCCCCTGTATTGTTCGCTCATAAGGAGAGACTCAGACAACAGTACAGGACTGGAAACAAGGCTGCATGGCTGCTGACCAGCAGAGCGTGCATATCTGAGGCTCCAAGCTCTCGGCCAGCATGGGGTCATTTGTCAGTGGAGGGCACTGGGGCTGTCCACACGCTAGTGTGGATGCAGGCTAGGCATGGCCATCCCAGCCTGTTCTTCCTCCCCGCCCAACCCAAACAAATCCTGTGCTGAGCCCCCACCCTGCAGGGAGCGCCCACAACACTGGCTGCCCTGTGCTTGCTGTCCAGGAATGCGGACCTTCATGGTCCCTGCGCCTGTCTCGGCGGGGAAGGAAACTGTGGCCTGTATGAAAGAGAGGGGTCTGGGAAGGAGGCCACTGTGCAAGAGGGGTTCTGAGCAGAACTCCTGAGGAGATGGGGAAGTGAATGAGAGCCTTAAAAACCAGGCATTGCCCTAGAGTTTCTCAGCCCAGGTTGAATATGAGAATTGCTAAGGGAATTTTTACAAAATGCTGGTGCCTGGAACCCACCTACGTAATCAGAACCATTGGCCATAAGGTGGGGCATCAATATATTTTTTAAAGTTTTCTAGGTGGTTTTTGGGACTTCCCTAGTGTTCCAACGGCTAAGACTCCAAGCTTCCAAAGCAGAGGGCCTGGGTTCAACCACTGGTCAGGGAACTAGACCCCACATGCTGCAACTAAGACCTAGCTCAACCAAATAAATAAAAATAATAATTTTTTTAAATTTTAGAACAACTAATGTGGCTTTAATTTATAGCCACAGTTGATAACCACTTCCTTATCCTTAGCGCAGTAGGAATACTCAAGAGAAGAGGTGATGGTAAAACATTCCTGGCAGGAGAAGGGGATGACCGAGGATGAGATGGCTGGATGGCATCACCGATTCGATGGAAGTGAGTTTGGGTGAACCCCGGGAGTTGGTGATGGACAGGGAGCCCTGGCGTGCTGCGATTCATGGGGTCACAAAGGGTCGGACACGACTGAGTGAATGAACTGAACTGAACTGAAAGAAGAGGTGATGCTGTGTCCTCAGTCCATAAGAAAATATGATGAATGATTATGAGTCTCAGAACATTTTGGTTGAACAATCCAAGAGCAGTCTATTCCAAATCCCGTTTCCTCTCCTCCTGGCCAGCTCAGAAGTCTGCACCCTTTTCCTGCTTCTTCATCCTAGAGCACTCCTGCAAACCAAGCTGCAGGCTACTGAGGGAGCAAGTACTGTCATCTGGCTTCACAGTTTCTGAATCAAAAAGAGTGGCTTGTACACATTCATTAAATACTTGCTAAGTGAGTGACTGAATGAATCCATGATGAGATGGATGGGTTGACAGGGCACATAATAAATACTTAAAGCCATGAATTGGGATGATTTATAACTAAAGACACACCTCTACTACTGAAGGTCTTTCAATCTGGTTGAGCAAAAAAAAGAGCTACACAGATTATGAATAAAAGATGCACAGAACCAAAACTACAGTCACTCACTACACACACACACACACATAATTTTCCTAAATAAACTGTGCTGTTCCTTCAAATCAGCATCTTGAAAGGCCTTATAAAATTATTCCAGTGATGCTGTCAATCCTCAAAGTGTGTTGTAGTGGGATCTCACCTTTAGACTTGAGGGCTGTTTCTTGCAGCAGCAAGCCCATCCTGACCCATACAGACACAGAGTTACACAGAGTTGCCCACTTGCCAAGCAGTTCAGTCAAAAAAATTGACACTGCCATTGTGTCTGTCCTTGTGACTTTCAGCTTGGGATTCATATTTGAACCTTAGCCTCTTAACACATATGGTGTATGTCACATTGCACAGATCAGCATTCATCGAGCCCTCTTGCTGGCTGCTGGGGGATGATTGCTAATCCTTTGAAATGCCACTCACCCTCAGGGCTGCCCAGAGTGAATCTGATAGAGACCACATGGCCCATATTTCAACCCCGTCTTCATATGTGGTGAGTCCAGCTTCTTTTTACAGAGAGGCATCTCTAACTGACACAAACAATCAGAAAAGTGCACAGGCATACACATACACATACACACACGTGTGTGTGTTTTCAAAGAAACACAATTTACCCGCTTTTTTCCCCCTTTTTTCTTTCTTGGAATAAAACTTGGAGAAAAAAAGAAACAATTTTAAAAAAGAGAAAACCCCAGGCTCTCCATTGTCTTAAGAGACTCCCATTAGAGAAGTGCTCTGCCACTTTTAGAAGGAAGCTGTGGCCACCTCACATCAACAAACGGTGATGAGCAGTCAACTATTCTTCTGCCCTCCATTCACCCCGGCCCAGCAGCCCAGGGAACAGGTAAGGGTGCCAGCCCTGATGCTGTGAGATGGGCTGCATGCCCAGGAGCAGAGCCAACTGGGGACCCCATGATGCTGGTGGGCCTTTCCTGCCATCTGCTTCACCCTTTACTTGAATGTGACCTTCCTCTCACCACCTAAGAAGAATGCCTTGTCAAGAGTCAAGGACTCACACCTCTACTTGCGTCAAACTGACAAACTGACATCTATCTCTGCTTGTGAGCCCCCTCATAGCAGCCCAGGCACACCTCCCAGATGCAGAGATGCTGAACAGTGCGTGGTAAATACAGACTTCTGCATTTTTGCCTGCAGAGAAGTGCAAACAGTATGGGCTAACCGAGCCCATGCAACCACTGCTTCCTGGGCATCCACGTGGATATGTACGGGATAAGATATAGCAAGAAAAGGATGATTTGCTCTAGAAGGCTTTCCTGGTAGTTCAGATGGTAAAGAATCTGCCTGCAATGTGGGAGAACTGAGTTTGATCTTTGGGTTGGGGAGATCCCCTGGAGAAGGGAATGGCTACCCACTCCAGTATTCTTGCCTGGAGAATTCCATGGCAAGGCTGCAGTCCATGAGGTTGCAAAGAGTTGGACATAAATGAGCGAATTTCACTTTACCTCAACCCTTGGTTAACTTGAGAGTGGGATAGATATTTTTATGTTTAAGAAAATTTCCCAAGAAAGGGAAGGAAGGCTGAGAGCAGTGGAATACGGTCATGGCCAGATGAGTCTGATTAGCTGAGGGGGGTGAGGGGGAGGCAGAACTGAAATCAGCAAGTGGTGACTTCCAGCTCCCCACACCCTGACTGCACCTGCCACAGAGCCCCTGCTGGTGTCTGGAGAAGGGGCCCCACCTTGTCTCCCGCTGACAAGATACAGCGGGGCCTCCTGAAGCAAGCGGACTGCACCCCGCTCTGAGACTCTGAGCTAGCAGATGCCAAGAACCAGTGCAGCTCCCGTGGACTTGCTTTCTTTCAACCGTGCCCACAGTGAGTGACACAGAATCAGCAGTGCTGGTGGGAGGACACTTCTATGACACCTCCTCCACCATGATTTCCTCCCCAAAGATGCACAAAGTCACCCGGAGGAAGGCAGGAATTGTAATTCCCACTTTACAGAGAAGAAAATCAAGGCACAGAGAGGTTAAGAAGCCTACTCAAGGTCACAGAACTAGTAAATGGTGGAGCCAGGATAAACAGAGATCTTCGCCCCAAATCCCATGAATTGACAACTATACCAAACTCCCTTTCAAAGGAATCCACTTAAAGGTCAAAGGATGGAAGAAGGGATGATCCACACTCTCTTGTTTTGGCCCTTCTGTGTTATTTGTCTTTGCTCACCTCATTCCCTTGGTTCATGAGCCTTTCCCTATACCCTGACCAACCACTTCCTTCAAGAAGTCGCCTGGGTTTCTTCCTCACTTGGTGTCTCCACAGCATTCGTGAATTCAACTTGCAGCCATCATTTGACTGGATGCCAGACACTTTGAGATTATACTCCAGCCCTTTCCCTGTGCCCCTCCAGCCCATCAGCTCTCCAGACTCCCAAAGAGGGTCAGGTCTTAATCCGCAGATCCTATGTAATAGTTACTTACACAGCCAAAGGCAAAAGCTTGAAAGCAAAAGGAGAAAGGCGTGGCAGATGGTTAGATAGCATTAGAAAGAAAAGAAAGTGAAGTTGCTTAGTTGTGTCCGACTCTTTACAACCCCATGGACTGTAGCCTGCCAGGCTCCTCTGTCCATGGGATTTTCCAGGCAAGAATACTGGAGTGGGTTACCGTTTCCTTCTCCAGGGGATCTTCCCAACCCAGGGATTGAACCTGGGTCTTTGCACTGAAGGCAGACTCTTTACCATCTAAACCACTAGGGAAGCCCTAGATAGCATTACTAACTCAATGTGCATGAGTATAAGCAAACTCCAGGAGGTAGTCAAGGACCGGGGAGCCTGACATGCTGCAGTCCATAGGGTCCCAAGGAGTCAGACATGGCTTAACAACTGAATCACAACAACAAATGGCCAAAGGAACTGTAATCAGTTCAGTTCAGTTCAGTTGCTCAGTCGTGTCCGACTCTTTGCGACCCCATGAATCGCAGCACGCCAGGCCTCCCTGTCCATCACCAACTCCCGGAGTTCACTCAGATTCACATCCATCGAGTCAGTGATGCCATCCAGCCATTTCATCCTCGGTCGTCCCCTTCTCCTCCTGCACCCAATCCCTCCCACCATCAGAGTCTTTTCCAATGAGTCAACTCTTCGCATGAAGTGGCCAAAGTACTGGAGTTTCAGCTTTAGCATCATTCCTTCCAAAGAAATCCCAGAGCTGATCTCCTTCAGGATGGACTGGTTGGATCTCCTTGCAGTCCAAGGGACTCTCAAGAGTCTTCTCCAACATCACAGTTCAAAAGCATCAATTCTTCAGCACTCAGCCTTCTTCACAGTCCAACTCTCACATCCATACATGACCATTGGAAAAACCATAGCCTTGACTAGATGGACCTTAGTCGGCAAAGTAATATCTCTGCTTTTCAATATGCTATCTAGGTTGGTCATAACTTTTCTTCCAAGGAGTAAGCGTCTTTTAATTTCATGGCTGCAATCACCATCTGCAGTGATTTTGGAGCCCAGAAAAATAAAGTCTGACACTGTTTCCACTGTTTCCCCATCTATTTCCCATGAAGTGATGGGACCAGATGCCATGATCTTCATTTTATGAATGTTAAGCTTTAAGCCAACTTTTTCACTCTCCTCTTTCACTTTTATCAAGAGGCTTTTTAGTTCCTCTTCACTTTCTGCCATAAGGGTGGTGTCATCTGCATATCTGAGGTTATTGATATTTCTCCAGCAATCTTGATTCCAGCTTGTGTTTCTTCCAGCCCAGCATTTCTCATGATGTACTCTGCATAGAAGTTAAAAAAGCAGGGTGACAGTGTACAGCCTTGACGTACTCCTTTTCCTATTTGGAACCAGTCTGTTGTTCCATGTCCAGTTCTAACTGCTGCTTCCTGACCTGCATATAGATTTCTCAAGAGGCAGGTCAGGTAGTCTAGTATTCCCATCTCTCTCAGAATTTTCCACAGTTTATTGTGATCCACACAGTCAAAGGCTTTGGCATAGAAAATAAAGCAGAAATATATGTTTTTCTGGAACTCTCTTGCTTTTTCCATGATCCAGCGGATGTTGGCAATTTGATCTCTGGTTCCTCTGCCTTTTCTAAAATCAGCTTGAACATCAGGAAGTTCATGGTTCACGTATTGCTGAAGCCTGGCTTGGAGAATTTTGAGCATTACTTTACTAGCATGTGAGATGAGTGCAACTGTGCGGTAGTTTGAGCATTCTTTGGCATTGCCTTTCTTTGGGATTGGAATGAAAACTGATCTTTTCCAGTCCTGTGGCCACTGCTGAGTTTTCCAAATTTGCTGGCATATTGAGTGCAGCACTTTCACAGCATCATCTTTCAGGATTTGAAACAGCTCAACTGGAATTCCATCACCTCCACTAGCTTTGCTCGTAGCAATGCTTTCTAAGGCCCACTTGACTTCACGTTCCAGGATGTCTGGCTCTTAGATGAGTGATCACACCATGGTGATTATCCGGGTCGTGAAGATCTTTTTTGTACAGTTCTTCTGTGTATTCTTGCCACCTCTTCTTCATATCTTCTGCTTCTGTTAGGTCCATACCATTTCTGTCCCTTATCGAGCCCATCTTTGCATGAAATGTTCCCCTGGTATCTCTAATTTTCTTGAAGAGATCTCTAGTCTTTCCCATTCTGTCCTTTTCCTCTATTTCTTTGGTATAGACACAATTAAATTAATGATCTCGAGATGGGGAAGTAATGCTAGATTATCCAGGTGGGCCTATCTAATTAAACGGGTCCTTAAAAGCAGAAGAGGCAAGCAGGAGAGTTAGGAGATGTGATGGCAAAAGCAGAGGAGGAGGTAAATGGGCTCGCCGATTGCTGGCTTTGAAGCCTCCAGAAGCTGGAAGAAGTGAGGAAAGAAATTCTCCCCTACATCCTGCAGAAGGAACCTAGCCCAGCTGATGTCTTGATTTTAGGCCCGTGGGACCCATTTCACACTTTTGACCTCTAGAACTGTAGGAGAGCACTTCTGTGCTGCAGTAAGCCACTGTTCATGGCGATTTGTTACAGTGGCAACAGGAAAGTAATACATCAAGACTGAGTGCTCTAATTATTTTGCTCCTATCTCCACTGGGCCCCCTCCACCCCTGCTACCCACACCCACGAGGCACTGGGACAACTGGTCCTCGGCATGAAGGGAGGGGTGAGGGGCTCTGTGAACCTCCAGTGACCGGTCCTGCCCCTGCAAAGTTCAGGACTGGTTCCTCAGCCCCTCCTCCCACACGCTCTGATCTCAGGGGGGGTGCCCCCCACTGGCCCTCTCTTCCCTCCTCCACAGGAGAGCAGAAACAGAAACCATGTCTGAAGCCAGGTGGCTCCAGAGCCTGGAGCACGCTCACTGGATTCTCACAAGGATCTGCAAAAGCCCGAGCAATGCTGAGGGTGGATTTTTGTCATCACTCTCAGACTTCCCTCCTCATTCCTCAGCAAAGAGTGGTGCAAACCCCTTCTGGCCTCGGCCCTTGCCTGCCTTTTCAGGACTCCCCCTGCCGTGCACTGCCTCACCCCAACATTCTGGAAGCCCTCAATTACCCTTCAGTCCCATACACCTTTGATCACGCTGACCTCTCTATTGAAAATGTCCTGCCCCTCCTCTCTGCCCATGAAGTGCTTGAATGGGGTCAGATATCTCCTCCTCCAGGGAGACCTCCCTGACTACTGTCAGAGTGGTTAAGCGCTCCTCGGTCTACTCACAGATCCTGTGTCTGCCTCTATCACTGCTCTCACTACTACTGGGATTCCTTTCGCTTTCCTCACTTTTCCTCTCCATGGGGAAGATGAAGCTACCCGTCAAGCTCCCACCAGCAGAAGCAGCACTCTGCCCCTCGCCCCTCACCAGCCCATCAGTCAGTCTTAGCTCCTCCCCATGGGAGGGGGAACACCAGTCAGATTGCTCCAAGCTGGGGCCACAGTTCATGAGCAGGCAGGCCCTGGAGTTGAAAGGTAATAGGTGATTACTTTATGACTTTTGTGCATATGTTATTGGGAATGGGGCCAGCTGGTCATTCTCTGCCTTGATTCCAGCCCCTCATCCAAGGGTCTGGGAGAAGCAGATTCTTAGATTCAAGAGGAAGAAAGTTAGACATTACAGGTCTTGCTTCAGCCTTCTGGTATCAGCTACACCATATCAGCATGGTGTTTTCCATCCTTAATATACTCCCTTAATCAGAAACCTGGAGGGAAGGCAGGATGATGAAATCCTGAACTTCAGACCTCCGCACTGACTTAGAATCATTTGTCCATGGTGCTCTCTATTGATTACGTAGGTCAGAGAACTTATTAGCATGATTCCCAGAGACATCTGAGAAAATGACCCCTGTCCTGGTTCCCAGTCCTGAGTTCAAGAATCCTCTAGAACTGAGCAGTATTCACCTCGAAAGTTTGACAGTGGTGACTGAGGAGTTAGTTCGTTTCTGCCTAAATGGCCTGTGATCATATTTTTACGTTATAAAGCTCCGAGATTGGTTACTCAACTCAGGTGAGATAGTCTCAGGCACGTGTACAATTACTTCAGTCATGCATGGGTGGGTAGATGGGTAGACCAATGGGTGGGTCACTGGGTGGGAGGATGGTTGAGTGAATGGAGAGATCAGTGGATGAATGAGTAGACGGTTAAATGGATGGGTGGAAGGATGGATCATTAGAGGGACAAACTGAAAGAAAGTGTGGCCTGAAGGGAGGCATTTATGGTCCCAAAAGATCTAATATGATCCTCATTCATCAGATGTTTTCCCCTACAACTTGGCACTCCTTGGTTAAGACCTTGAGTCTAGGGATCTGACCGTTTGCCTTTTTAAGAAAATGTTGCTAGTCTCACTGCCATATATTCTGACTGTGCTGGCATTTTTAGCATTCTTTATAAAAGCAAACTCTCTCTAAATGCTCCAGTGTCATCTGCCTCACCTCTCTGACAACTTGAACTTGCTGCTGACCTCTGTCATACCCAGATAGTACATGGTACCTTTTATATGCCGCCTCAGATTCTCTCTGCCCCACCTGATTCTGGGGCTGCAGCTGGTCCATCTTAGCCACCACCACACCAAGAAGTTAAGCTGGGCTCCAGTCAAGTTCATGTGCACAAACCCAACAGTGCTTCGTGCCCATGGAATAGCCACTTGCTGCAGAAACTCACTAGGTACTCACACAAGTTGAAATCACAAGTGCAGGGGGCAGGGTTAATGCCCCTCCCAGCTACCCTTTGACTGTGGGGAATAGGAGCCAGTGGATGAATTCTCATCCTTTCCTCCCTCTGCAAGGTGGTCACGAGATAGGAGTTCCTTCCGCCTCTCAGAAGAGTCCTCAGAGACTAAATGCTCCACTGCACACAATGCTGAAGGGCCACTAACCCAACGTCATGCCTTCTCACCTGGCCCACCCTCTTCTTTCCTCTCATTCCTTCCCTGGATGTACCCCCCACCCCCACCCCCGCCAATCAAGCAATAACACACAGACTTCTGCTTTCTGGGGAGTTCAGCCTAAGAATCCATCACTCCATTACTGCTTTACTGATTACTATTTAAATAATATAGTTTTGTTTAAATACAAGATATCTGGATCTAATTAGAGGTTCCAGTGTTGAGTGTCTGCCTCCCACACTAGACTGTGTGAGCGACTCCTTTCAGTATCCCCAACACCGAGCAGAATGCTGGAATTCTCTAGCACACCCATCTCCTTTCACCCTTTTCCATTAAATCAATCATCTGGGAAAGTTCTCATCTTGGACACCTGAATCTTCTGCTGTGTATGGTTTCCAAACCCAGGGCCATCTCTATCAGAGGGGATACTCTTCTAGCTTCTTATGCAGAATTCAAAAAAGCCAAGGGCAGTATCACGAAAGCCTTCTGTGACTGGCTGAAAAACAGTGTCCCCAAAGTGGGCGCCCCCATCCCCACCCCTATTACTGTGACTGTGTCCTCATTTGCCAAGGCCTTTGCAGGCGTGATGAAGTTAAGGCTCTTGAGATGAGGAGATCAACCCACTAAATGCAATCGCATGTCTGCTTATAAGAGGGAGGCAGAAGCCCGAGTTGTGTGCACACAGGGGAAGGCAAAGTGGTCACATAGAAAGAGATTAGAAGATACTGGTCTTAAACATGGGAATGATATGACCATGAGTCAAAGAATGCCAGTGGCCTCCAGAAGCTGGATGGGCCCGGACCAGACTCTCCCTGAGAGCCTCTGGGGGGAGCACAGTCCTGCTGCCGCCCTGATTTCAGCTCAGCAAAGCTGATTTGGGACATCTGGTCTCCAGAACTGGGAGAGAATACATTTCTGTTGATTTAAGAAACTCAGTTTGTGTAATTTGTTACAGCAGCCACAGGAATCTAGTGTGGCTTCATCTTTAAAAGGGCTCTGCTGCTGCTGCTAAGTTGCTTCAGTCGTGTCTGACTCTGTGCGACCCCATAGACGGCAGCCCACCAGGCTCCCCCATCCCTGGGATTCTCCAGGCAAGAACACTGGAGTGGGTTGCCATTTCCTTCTCCAAAAGGGCCCTCAGAGACACCAATTTAGCCCTTTATGAATACATTGTCTTTCGTGCTTTCCCATATACCTATAGTTAACTCAGCATTTATTTTCTTTCCATTGTTTCTAATGATGTTTGGAAGTCTGGTATTTAACCCCAAAGGTGCAAAAACGGTTAATTATAAACTAGATGTCACTGTGAAGTTACCATAAACTAGACCTCACTTTCTAGGGGAGAATGTTGAGACCTAACGGCCCCTCATCATGACATCCCTGCCCCCACTTGCTTTAAGCCTATTTCATCCAACTGGTCAGTGTTTCTCAAAATGAGGTCCAAGGGTCACCTGTGTTGAATCACCTGAGGCACTCATTAAAAATATAAAGTCCAGTACTCACCCCAAAGCTCACCTCTAGGACTGAGCTGCAGAAATCTGCACTTATAACCAAACCTCCCTGGTTTCTTAGTGCCCTGACGTCGAGAAACTCTACTACAGGAGAAGGGCTTCCCAGGTGGTGCTAATGATAAAGAACCTGCCAGCCAATGCAGGAGACGTAAGAGATACAGGTTCGATCCCTGGGTCAGGAAGATCCTCTGGAGGATTGTATGGCAACCCACTCCAGTAATCTTGCCTGGAGAATCCCATGGACAGAGGAGCCTGGTGGGCTACAGTCCATGGGGTCACAAAGAGTCGGACACGACTGAAGTGACTTAGCACGCATGCACACACTGCAGAAGAAAGAAGTCAGAATGACCAACAGTACGTCCCTTCGTCGCTCAGTGGTGACACCACCAATTCTGGGCCAGGACTGATTTCATGCAGGAACAGCCCCCACCAGGGCCCCTAGACTGGATGCCTGTGATGAATGACACACCAGAAAAAGTGAGTTGTGAAAGCGTTAGTCACTCAGTCATGTCTGACTCTTTGTGACCTCATGGACTGTAGCCCACCAAGCTCCTCTGGCCATAGGATTCTCCAGGCAAGAATACTAGAATGGGTAGCCATTTCCTTCTCCAGGGGATCTTCCCAACCCAGGGATCAAACCCAGGTCTCCTGCATTGCAGGCAGATTCTTTATCATCTGAGCCACCAGGAATGCCACACTAAGGAACCAAAATAGTCCTGTCCCCTCATGTGTTCACACTGCAAAACAGCTGCAGAGGTGTCTGGAGTGTGGGGCACCACACATGCTTTTGAGAATGTGAGTCACCATTAAGTAATTCTTGGTAATTTAACTTTTCAATTAAAAAGATCTTCACTAAACAATAATAGCTTACAAATGCATGTCCCCTTTGATCTTGCAATTCCACTTTTGGGAATTTATCCTACAGATATTCATTATGCTTGTACATATGAACACGATTATTCCCTGCAGAACTGACTGTAATAGCAAAAAATTGGAAACAATCCAAATGCCATCACTGTAGAACTGATGAAATAAACTATAGCACATTCATACAATGAAAAATAATGAGGAAACTGCATGTGTATTGATATGGGAATGTCTCCAAGATAGATTGTTAAGGGGAAAGGCAAGGTGCAGAGCAGATGTATAATATGCTAGCTTTTGTGGATGAAAAGGGAGCAATAAAACTCCACACTCCTATTTGCTTCTCTATTCATAACAAAACGCAGGTAGTGTACCTGAGAACAGTGGTTATCTCTGATGCAGGAGATGGGAACTGAGCAGATGAGAAACAAGAATGGGAGGGAGACTTTTCACTGTATATATGATTTCACTTTGGGGTTTGGAACCATGTAAACATATTATTCATTCAAGGAATAAACAATAAGGCTTAAAATAATAATTTATTGTGGCCCTTAGAACAAGCAGCCTGGCCTGGTTCTGCACACCTGCAAGCCTTGGTGTCCATGTGGTGCTCTTCAGCCTGGACGCATGTTGCAGGGGCCACGGCCACTGCAGTGGGTGCCTGGTCAGACGTGGCACTCCAGACCAGAATGCTCATTTCCATTGTCCAAAACGGCAGCGGGAGGACGGGTCTTTGAGTTTCTTACCGAGGAGAACCAGCTCCACAGAGGTTCTGGGATTTGGGTCCCCTGCACCCTGGACAGCTCCAAAAGGGGAGGGTTCTGGGCTGCCTAGTACTGAGGACTCGGTACCTAGTACTGAGGCATCAGCTCTTCCCGGCTCACTAGCGAGGAGTGGTGGTAGCGATCCCGAGTGGCGAAGTCTGCGTTCTCCTGGGTGAGCTGAGTCATCTCCGTGTCAACCCTAGCCAGGGACGGTGCCAAAATGATCTGCTCTTGGGGGGATCGCAAGCTCCTTTGGTGAGAGAAACATGGAGGGCAGTCAGAAGGAAAGACCACAGTACTAACCACTGGCAGTCAGTCTTCGCTAGGAGGGAGAAATGCCTTGCAAAAACACCACTGTGCCTATTACTTAATATGTATTAAACAACAGAACTGTTGAAAGCTCTATGTACAATGCTTCATGAATCCAAAGTATTAGAAATAAGTATCAAATAAAGAATGATATTTATCTTCCTTAACAGAAATGTATAAAACTATAAAAATAATCTTCCAAATGCTGTGGTGTCGGGGCTCTATAGCTCTACTTTGCCTTTTTGTCAAATGAAAGAATGGAATGGAGAGGCTGGAGAGTGGAAGCGAATAAAAAGAAAAACCTTCTCTTTAGTTCTCCGGGAAGAAAGATGAATGAGGAGCAGCCCCGGTTTACAGAGTAAGCAGTTATGCAGTAAAGCGTGAAAGCTCTGGCACCAAGCTGGCCTGCAGGCAAAGAGTGAGCTCCAGTGCCACAGAAAGGTCCACGTAGAGTTGGAGTTGGAAGAAACTGGTAGGGAAAAATGTTAGGGATACGTGAGGGAAGTGCTGACAGCAGAGAGACGAGCCTGGCAGACAGGATATCCAAAGAAGCCAGGCACAGCTCTGTCACCAGTTAGCCTGGCTGCTGCTGCTAAGTCACTTCAGTCGTGTCTGACTCTGTGCGACCCCATAGACGGCAGCCCACCAGGCTCCTCCATCCCTGGGATTCTCCAGGCAAGAACACTGGAGTGGGTTGCCAGTTCCTTCTCCAATGCATGAAAGTGAAAAGTTAGCCTGGCAGCCTCATGCAAAGCTCTTCACCTCCTTCTGCTTCTGTTTCCTTACCTCCTCAATCCCCTTCTAGTTGCTGCAGTATGTTAGGTCCTGAAATCACCTTAGGCATAGATTTCCTCTTAAATCTTTACTTTGTGGGTAGTTATGTTGAATTGTTTAAATAAGGAATATATTCGATAGTTGTTTTAAAAAAAAAGTGGTAGAAACCTTGTTATAAATCTGCGGGACTTAAGCAGAAAGCTTCAGTGACTAGAAAAACATGCTGTTATAGGAGTTCAGATCACACAACTAAGGCTTTGTAGCCACTTGATGAGAACATATCTAAATTAGAGGGGTTGGGCTTTCTGAGAAATGAACTAGCTTCTATAAAGGTTGAATGTGCAAGAAGTAAGGTTAGGAAGTGACAGAAATGCCATACTAGTCAACATGTGTTTAAGGTCAAACCATAATCCTTTTCTGAGTTCAGGGAAATAATACACTTCACTTTCTAGTCTAGGACAGCCTAAGAGTTCTCACCTGGGCAGTTGCTGAGACTTCAGGAAAGAAAGCTTCTCTAAGGTCAGGCTTAATTTTACATAATTCTGGGAATTGTAGGTGTAACAGAGGAAGTAATACACCCAAACTTCTTTGCCCAAAACACCCTACAGTATTGTTCTTCTTTGGTTTTGAAGAGCATCTGGGGTGACAGTTGTGAAAAAAATTCAAAATTACAAAAAAGAAAACACAGCAACCAGTTCCTACTTTTAAATGGTCGCAATTTCTAGGTCCTTTCCCCTGAACAGTCACCACAAGATATCGCTCAGTAGCCATGATGAGGCCAGTAAGCTTGATGCTGACTCTTAGCTGAGGCCTCTACCACCCACTCAACAAGTCCACGGAGACATGAATGGTGTGAACTAGGTTCTCTTCCAAACCAAGCACTGTCATTTTCTAAGAACAATCTCCTCCTAACACATTCTTCACGGAGGAGCCTGGTAGGCTGCAGTCCATGGGGTCGCTAAGGGTCAACACGACTGAGCGACTTCATTTCGCTTTTCACTTTCATGCATTGGAGAAGGCAATGGCACCCCACTCCAGTATTCCTGCCTGGAGAATCCCAGAGACAGAGGAGCCTAGTAGGCTGTCGTCTATGGGGTCGCACAGAGTAGGACATGACTGAAGCGACTTAGCAGCAGCAGCAGCAGCAACACATTCTTCTTTCTACATAGCACAGCAGTGACCTCTGAGGTGAAATCCCAGAAGTCAAAAAAGAATGCTGACCTCCCAGAGTCATTTGTAGGCTTTCAAACCTACAATACCTAAAAATATTCATGTAAATTGGATAAGGCCAAATACACTCAGCCACACACCAGTTGCAGCTCCAAAATCTGAAGGCAGCTTCCACACAGAATCTATTTCCACTTAACCTCTACTTGCCCTCAGGACTAGGAGCAGTGCAGGTGTGCTGTGACCTGGGTCACCAAGCTGGTGCCTCAGACTGAAAAGAGGCAGAGAGCGGCCCCACCCCTCCTACAGCTTCACGCAGGACCTTCAGTTCAGCTTCCAAGCAGATGGCAGGGAACTGCCCCTCTCCACACCACTCTCCCTGCCAGCCCCCTCCCTGTTGGTTCCCATGACCCCTGTTCCTGTCATCAACATTTCTCTAGCATCCAGGGTTTAGCATCCTGGTTTAGCATCCAGGTCATTCTCAGGCTGACTGGAACAGACTGGCAGTGCTTATATTGTCCTAAAACAGATTCTTGGGCACTTCCCTGGTAGTCCAGTGGTTGAGAATCTGCCTGCTGATGCAGGGAGCACAGGCTTAATTTCCAGTCCAGGGAGGTTCCACACGCTGTGTGCGCCACAACTACTACGCCTGTAGTCTAGAGCCCAGGAACCGTAACCACTGAATGCCCGTGCTGCAACCACTGAAGCTGGCGCATCTGGAGGCCATGCTCAGCGACAAGAGAAGCTGCCGCAACGAGAAGTCTGCATGCCGCACCTAGAGAGCAACCTCCGCTTGCCAGAAGCAGAGAAAGCCACATGCAGCAACAAAGACCCAGTACTGCCAAAAACAATACAAATAAATAAAAATTCCCAGAGTCGTGAGGCCTCCAAAGGTAAGCAAGCATCAGCACTGGAAGCGTAGAGGAGGAGGAAAGAAACTGGGGCACTCATGAAATCTTCCCTTCCCTGAAAGGCTTTCTGCTGTTTCTCAGGAATGTTTGCTCTTCCCTCTCCTTGGGTATTGAACACTGAAGTCCCACAGAAACCCTCTGTTTCTATACTTGGTCTCTGCACTTTCACCAGTACAGTCATGTCAACTACCTCTGACTTGAGATGGCAGAATGGAAGTTCTGGGCCTTGAGTTTGTGTGTGAGTCAGTACTGATGCTAATGTGCCTTAGATTGTGAACTCACTAAAAGTAACTCTCTTGACTTAGATCTGTCAGCAACCAGATTCTAAAGAGAGCCTCTGTTCTTGATTTCTGAGGATAAGAGAAGAGGGGGCCGGAGGAAGCTTCTGATGAGCTGAGGCAGAGGGGCTGGGTGGTGGAGGGCAGTGAGGAGTGGTCTGAGTTTCCTTGAGGTTCTCAAATGTCAGGTATTCACACCACAATTCACCCAAGCCCATGAAGCACCTTTAGCACCTGCCAAGCCATGCATCTGCCCTTATCCTGGCCCCAGGTTGGCACAGACCTGTAGGAGGGGATCAGGAGGGATCTCATCCATCTTAAAAGGCTGAAGTTGGAGGCTAAACCTGCAAGGAAGACATAGACATAAAACTTTATGAAGACTCTATGTAAGCATCTACAATCCCAGGTTTTAATGGGGCAAATACATCCCCTGATACACACAAAGATGAGCACAATTTCCCCCTCTTTTTCAGTCTAATCAAACTACTTTCATTATAATACTCTCTGACAGTAACCAGCTAAGGACTTCATACTTATAAGTAGTTTTCAAAAGCTTATCTCTAAACTCCAAAATCCCAAGAAAGAAAATGAATGTGTTAGAGAGAAAGAAGCAGATGGCTTGCTAATTTCAGTCTTAGGAATTATTAATTTTTTTAAATTTTGATAATTTTATTTTTAGATTCAAACTGATATGTGTTAAATATATGCTATAAAATCTGCCACTAGACCATACCCTCCATGAGGACAAGAAGCACATCTTTTTCACCCATAAGACTCACAGTACAACAGTCACAGCATCTGACCCTTAGGAAGTTTCCTACAGGTGCTGCTGCTGCTGCTGCTAAGTCACTTCAGTTGTGTCTGACTCTGTGCGACCCCACAGATGGCCTCCTACCAAGCTCCACTGTCCCTGGGATTCTCCAGGCAAGAACACTGGAGTGGGTTGCCATTTCCTTCTTCAATGCATAAAAGTGAAAAGTGAAAGTGAAGTCACTCATTCATGTCCAACTCTTAGCGACCTCATGGACTGCAGCCTACCAGGCTCCTCCAACCATGGAATTTTCCAGGCATGCTAAGTGACTCAAATAGCTCCACATGTAGAAATGTTAGAGCTCAGGTTTGAGATGAGATTGTTGTTGATACTGACCAAATATCCTGCCATTAGATACAGTTTAGAATAGGGTTTATCAAATTTTTTTTAAGTTTTTTTTAATCCATTTCTCCTTTTGTGTGATCACACAAAATGAATTATATACAACTTTAGGAAATCGAATGAAATGTAATTTTATAAAACACTTTTCCAAATTACACATTTACACATATTCACTCCACCAGATATATTATTCAGCTATAAAAAAGAACAAAATAATGCCATTTGCAGCAACATGGATAGACCTAGAGAGTGTCCTACTCAATGAAGTAAGTCAGACAGAGAAGGAAAAATATCATATGACATCCCTTAAGTGTGGACTCTAAAAAGAAATTATACAAACGAACTTACTTACAAAACAGAAACAGACTCACTGACTTCGAGAATGAGCTTATGGTTGCCGGTGGGAAGGATGGGAGGAGGGATAGTTTGAGAGTCTGGGATGGGCACGTACATACTACTATATTTAAAACAGACACCCAACAAGGACCTACTGTATAGCATAGGGAACTCCGTTCTGCAGCAGCCTGGAAAGGAGGGGTTTTGTTGGGGGGGTGGATACATGTATATATTTGGCTGAGTGCCTCCACTGTTCACCTGAAACTATCACAACATTGTTTGTTAAATGGCTATACCCCAATACAAAACAAAAAGTTTTTTTAAAAAAAGGAGTCTTAGGCAAAGCTTATAAATGCTAAAAAAATGTGCCTATAACAGTAAAATGAAAATATTACATGAGTAAATGAGATAAATGACAGAGGATGGGATGGTTGGATGGCATCACTGACTCAATGGACATGAGTTTGGGTAAACTCTGGGAGTTGGTGATGGACAGGGAGACCTGGCATGCTGTGGTCCACTGGGTTGCAAAGAGTCGAACACGACTGAGCGACTGAACTGAAATGAGATAACGTAAAATTCTTAGCACAATAACTGGTAGTACATATTTTTAAAATCTCACAAAATGAATTATATATAACTTTAGGAAACCAAATGAAATATAATTTTATAAAATGCTTTTCCAAATTACACATATTCACTCCACCAGATATATATATATATGGTTGAAAATTTATTAGATCATGTTCAATATATGATCAGGAAGTAAGCATTATTTTAAGGTTATGTTAGAGTCTCGGCTAACATCAACAATATGCAGCTGATAAGACATATTTATTGAATCTCGTTTAGGGTTGTTATGGTTAGAGGGAGGACAAGTTTTAAATTTGTATTAATAATCTGCAATTGCAGAGAGAAAGTCCCTAATATATTTTCACATTGTCAGAAGGAAGAAAATAAACATTATATTAATTGGTCTTACTTATTTATGACCATTTTAATTCTAAATTATCTACATTTTAGATGTAGATTTGCCTGAAATTTGATTTCATACTTTCCTGTTAACAAATTTCTGCAAAATATTTAAATTTCTTGGATTTAACTAACTTCTAAGAAATCCAGGAGCAATCACTGATGTAATCACGATGTTAATTAAAATATATCTATCCATTAAATTGGGCTTCCTGACTGGCACTAGTGGTAAAGAACCCGCCTGCCACTGCAGGAGATTTAAGGGGCCACGGTTCAATCCCTGAGTTAGGAAGACCCCCCTGGAGAAGGAAATGTCAACCCACTCCAGTATTCTTGCCTGGAGGATCCCATGGACAGGGAAGCCTGGTGCACTACAGTCCATGGGGTCACAAACAACTGGACATGACTGAAGCAACTTAGCATGCAACGCATGCATCTGTTAAATCAGCTGATACAAGGACACTTAGCATGACTTTTTCTAAAACATTATTTTTAATGTATACATGATTCAAGTGTTTGAAGTGCATTTCTTTCAAAAGTATATGTCAAACTACCCTAATTTGAAAGAATTTCTTTTTCAGTTGGCCTGGATTGTTACAGTCCATCCGATTTAGTTAGGACTTAAAACTACATTATTTATTTTAAAAATTGAGACACTAGAATCTTGATGAAAAGGTCTCTAGAATGTATCTTCCAAACAGGTTTACTATTGAGGAATAAATAACACACAATAAACAAAGTATTGAGAATATTTTCTTCCTTTCTTTATTCTTCTGGCTCTGGCACTTGGGGGTCTTGACTCCTAGAAAGAACAAACAACTCCCCAATGAGCACACTTTTGATATATGGTGGTGGTTTAGTTGCTAAGTCATATCTGACTCTTGCAACTCCAGGGACTGTACCCCGCCCAGCCTCCTCTGTCCATGCGATTTCCCAGGCAAGAGAACTAGAGTGGGTTGCCATTTCCTTCTCCAGGGGATCTTCCCCACCCAGGGATTGAACCTACATCTCCTGCCTTGGCAGGAGGTTTCTTTACCACTGAGCCACCATTACTTTGCCAACAAAGGTCCGTCTAGTCAAGGCTATGGTTTTTCCAGTGGTCATGTATGGATGTGAGAGTTGGTCTGTGAAGAAAGCTGAGCACCAAAGAATTGATGCTTTTGAACTGTGGTGTTGGAGAAGACTCTTGAGAGTCCCTTGGACTGCAAGGAGATCCAACCAGTCCATCCTAAAGGAGATCAGTCCTGGGTGTTCATTGGAAGGACTGATATTGAAGCTGAAACTCCAATAGTTTGGCCACCTGATTTGAAGAGCTGACTCATTTGAAGACCCTGATGCCGGGAAAGATTGAGGGCAGGAGGAGAAGGGGACGACAGAGGATGAGATGGTTGGATGGCATTACTGACTCAATGGATGTGAGTTTGGGTGGACTCCGGGAGTTGGTGATGGACAGGGAGGTCTGGTGTGCTGTAGTCCATGGGGTCACAAAGAGTTGGACATGACTGACTGAACTGAACTGAACTGAGCCACCAGGGAAGCCCCACCTTTGATACCCAAACCAATTAATCCAAAACCCATGCTCCCAACCACTTCTTTTATCAAGCTCTTATACATCAAGCCAATATCCCCCTGCCTTAACTTGCCCCAGGGCCAAATACTAGACAACTGGAGATGACCCCTACAGCCCAGAGCCCCTGCAATTATTCAAACTATCCAATCCTAAACTTACTCAACTATGTACCTGCCTTGCCCATTCTTTCCAGCTAAAACTCCCCTAGGAGCACACTTCTGATATCTGGTGGTCATAAGGGGCCATGCTCTCCCCTTGACCTCTTTTGCCTCATGACCAACTCTGGTCCTCCCCCTGTGGCCCTACATGGCCCTTCTGTTCCTAGGGGTCTGCGAGTATAAACTTGTTTCCTCATTTCTGTGTCTGTGTCTTATCCTACCTGATTAAAACAAGTCCCAGGTACATTTTTAGAACAAACTATGTGTGTTTAAGAATAAGATTGATTCTTTGCAACCAGAGATGGAGAAGCTCTATACAGTCAGCAAAAACATGACCAGGAACTGACTGTGGCTGAGATATGAACTCCTTATTGCAAAATTCAGACTTAAATTGAAGGAAGTATGGAAAACCACTAGGCCATTCAGGTATGACCTAAATAAAATCTCTTACGATTCTACTGTGGAAGTGACAAATAGATTCAGGGGATTAGATCTGATAGAAAGGGTGCCTGAAAAACTATGGATGGAAGTGCATAACACTGTGCAGGAGACAGTGACCAAAACCATCCCCAAGGAAAGGAAATCCAAAAAGGCAAAATGGCTGTCTGAGAAGGCCTTACAAATATCCGAGAAAAGAAGAGAGGCAAAAGGCAAAGGAGGAAAGGAAAGATATACCCGTCTGAACGCAGAGCTCTAAAGAATATCAAGGAGAGATAAAAAAGCCTTCCTAAGTGAACAATGCAAAGAAACAGAGGAAAACAATAGAACGGAAAGACTAGAGATCTCTTCAAGAAAGTTAGAGATACCAAGGGAACATTTCATGAAAAGATGGGCTCGATAAGGAACAGAAACAGTATGGACCTAACAGAGGTAAAAGATAATAAGAAGCAGTGATAAGAATACATAGAAGAACTACACAAAAAAAGGTCTTACTGACCCAGATAACCATGATAGTGTGATCACTCACCTAGAGCCAGACATCTTGGAGTGTGAAGTCAAGTAGGCCTCAGGAAGCACTACGAACAAAGCTAATGGAGGTGATATAACTCCAGCTGAGCTATTTCAAATCCTAAAAGATGATGCTGTTAAAGTATTGCACTTAATATGCCAGCAAATTTGGAAAACTCAGCAGTGGCCATAGGACTGGAAAAGATTAGTTTTCATTCCAGTCCCAAAGAAGGGCAACACTAAAGAATGTTCAAACTACCACACAATTGTACTCCTTTTACATGCTAGTAAGATTATGCTCAAAGCCCTTCAAGCTAGGCTTCAAAAGTACACAAGCCAAGAACTTTCATGTGTACAAGCTGGATTTAGAAAAGGCAGAGGAACCAGAGATCAAATTGCCAACATCCGTTGGATCATAGAAAAAGCAAGAGAATTCCAGAAAAATATCTACTTCTGCTTCATTGACTACACTAAAGCCTTTGATTGTGTGGATCACAGCAAACTGTGGAAAATTCTGAAAGAGATGGGAATACAGACCACCTTATCTGCCTCCTGAGAAACCTGAATGCAGGTCAAGAAGCAACAGTTAGAACCCCGCATGGAACAACGGACTGGTTCAAAACTGAAAAAGGAGTACGTCAACGCTGTATAATGTCACCTTGCTTATTTAACTTATGATGCAGAGTACATCATGCAAAATGCCAGGCTGGATAAAGCACAAGCTGGAATCAAGATTGCCAGGAGAAACATCAATAAACTCAGATATGTAGATGATACCACCCTAATAGCAGAAAGCCAAGAGGAGCTAAAGAGCCTCTTGATGAAGGTGGAAAAGAGTGAAAAAGTGAGAGTGGAAAAGTTGGCTTAAAACTCAACATTCAAACAACAAAGATCATGGCATCTGGTCCCATCACTTCATGGCAAACAGATGGGGAAACAATGGAAACAGTGACAGACTTTATTTTCTTGGGCTCCAAAATCACTATGGAGTGACTGCAGCCATGAAATTAAAAGATGCTTGCTCCTTGGAAGAAGAGCTATGACAAACCTAGACAGTGTATTAAAAAGCAGAGACATTATTCTGTCGACAAAGGTCCATATGGTCAAAACTATGGTTTTTCCAGTAGTCATGTACAGATGTGAGAGCCAGACAGTAAGTGCCTAAGAATTGATGCCTTAGAACTGTGGTGCTGGAGAAGACTCTTGAGACTCCCTTGGACAGCAAGGAGATCAAATTAGTCAATTGGACTGTGAAGAAGGCTGAGTGCCAAAGAATTGATGCTTTTGAACTGTGGTGCTGGAGAAGACTCTTGAGAGTCCCTTGGACAGCAAGGAGATCAAATCAGTCAATCCTAAAGGAAATCAACCCTGAATATTCATTGGAAGGATTGATACTGAAACAGAAGCTCCAACACTTTGGCCACCTAAGGCAAAGAGCTGACTCACTGGAAAAGACTCTGATGCTGGGAAAGACTGAAGGCAGGAGGATAAGGGGACAAAAGAGGATGAGATGGTTGGATGGCATCACCAACTCAGTGGACATGAGTTTGTGCGAACTTCAGGAAATAATGAAGGACAGGGAAGCCAGGCGTGCTGTCGTCGATGGGAACGCAGAGTCGGACACAACTGAGCGACTGAACAGCAACAATATGCATTTATAGTGCACCATTTGGTGTTAATACATGTATATATTGTGAAATCACCACTAAAAGCAGGATCCTGAACATATCTATCACCTCCAAGTCCCCTCAAGCCACTTCATAAGACCTCCCTCCCACATATCCACACCTCTACCCCATCCAAAGGCAACCTCTGATGATGCTGTCATTATAGATTAGTTTGCATTTTTTAAAAATTATTCTTAAGTGGGAAACAGTGGTTACTGATTTGAGACATTTTTCTTTTCTAATATAAGCATTTGATGTAGTAAACTTCCCTCTAAGCACTGAATTAGCTGCAGCCCACAATTTTGATGTTATCTTTTCATTTTCATTCAGTTAAAAATACTTTAAAAATTTACTTACTTCTTCTTTGAACCATGAGTTAATTAGTTTCTTTAGTATATTTAGTGCTCTTTAGTATTCTTAGTCATTTAGTGTTATTCAGTGTTCTTTAGTTTCTAAATATCTGGGGATTTTCCAGACGTCTTTCTGGTATTTATTTCTAATTCACTTCCTCTTTGTTCTTGAATTGACTTAAAAACCTTTAAATTTACTGAGACTTTAAAAAATGTCCTAAAATACAGTTTATTCTGGTAAATGTTTCATTCTTTTCACCTGATGTTCTGCTGTTGTTATATAGAGTATTCTACACTATCAATTTGGCCACATTTGTTGATAATGTTAGTCAAGTCTTCTAAAGCCCTACTGTTTTTTTCTACTTGTTTTATCAATTATTGAGATAGAGGTGTTGAAATCTGAATATAAGTGAGAACTTTTCTACTTATCATTGCAGATCTATCAGGATTTGTTTCCTGTATTTCAAAGCTCTGCTTTTAGGTGCATCAATAATAAGATTTATTATGTCCTCTTGGTTTATTATGTCCTCTTGGTTAATTTTCCCTTTGTCCTTATGAAATGACCCTCTTTATCCCTGGTAATATTCTTTTCTCTGAAATCTACTTTGTCTTATATTAATATAGTCACTCCAGCTTTGTCTGATTTATCACGATATAGCTTGTCCCATTCTTTTACTTGTAACTTATTTGTTTCTGTACGTTGAAAGTAGGTTTTTTGTAGACAGCAACAACTGGATCGTGCTTTTTATTCAATCTGATAATCTCAATTCAAACTGAGAACTGACAAATTCAATCTGACAATGGTTTAGACCATTTAATCGGGAGTGTTTAGACCATTTAAAATTAGTGTGGCTATTGATATGGCTGCTGCTGCTGCTGCTAAGTCGCTTCAGTCGTGTCCGACCCTGTGCGACCCCATAGATGGCAGCCCACCAGGCTCTGCTGTCCCTGGGATTCTCCAGGCAAGAATGCTGGAGTGGGTTGCCATTTCGTTCTCCAGTGCATGAAAGTGAAAAGGGAAAGTGAAGTCGCTCAGTCGTGTCCGACTCTTCGCAACCCCATGGACTGCAGCCTACCAGGCTCCTCCGTCCATGGGATTTTCCAGGCAAGAGTACTCGATATGGCTAGGTTTATATAGACCACCTTGCTATTTGGTTTTGGTCTATTATCTTTATCTCTTCTTTCTGATTTGAGTGTTTTAAATTCAATTTTATCTTCTTTATTGGCTGACTAGCTGTAACTCTTTGTCGTGTTATAGGCATAACTCATTTCATTGCACTACATTTTACTGTGCTGCTGAGTCCTGCCTCTTCTGCATGTTGAAGGTTTGTGGCAACCATGCATCGAGCAAGTCCACCAGGGCCATTTCCCCCACAGCACTGGCTCACTTTCTGAGTCACATTATGGGAATTGTTATAATATTTCAAACCTTTTCACTATGATTAATATTATATTTCTTACGGTGATTTGTGATCAGTGATCTTTGATGTTACTACTATGACTTGAAGGCTTAGACGATGGTTAGCATTTTTTAGCAAGAAAGTATTTTAATATTAAGATATGTACAATGCTTTTTAGACATAATGCTATTATACACCTAACAGACTGCTGTATAGTATAAATATGACTTTTATATGCACTAGGGAACAAAAAAAAGTGTGTGACTTGCATTATTGTGATATTCATTTTAGTGCAGTGATCTAGAAGTGAACTCACAATATTGTCAAGGTATATTTGTCTTTAGTAGTTGCTTAGCATTTATAATACTCCTTTTTAACTTACCACAGTCTATCTTTAAGTGATATTTTAGTACTTCACATATAGTACAAGAAACTTTCAATAGTATATTCCTATTTCTTCCCTCCTGGCCCTTAAGCTATTGTTGTCATCCACTTTACTTCTACATGTCTTATAAACCTCACAATTTATTATTACTTTTCATTTGTTATCATTTATGCACATGCCATATTTTTTTCTCCTAGACTGTCAGCTTGAAAGTGGGATTTGTATCTGAGTCAGTGTTGGCATTTAATAGGTGTTCAAAACCTATGCTTTTCGATAAATGCTGAAAGAGAAGAAAGGAGGTGGTGGCAAAATGGCTATATTGCTCACCAAGGTGAAGTCCGGGGCTTGTCCGACCAATGTAGAAATATACAATGGCAGCAACACCTATGTTAACCAGGGTATAGACCCACTGGATAACAAACATGATGAGAAGGGACCCAACAGCCTGTGGAAAGAGAAGGAAGAAGTCAGCTCATGGTTGAAACACACACTAAGCAAGCCACAAGACAAGGGCCTTAAGTGAAGGAATTCCCTGGTGGCCCAGTGGTTAGGACTCCACACTTCTGCTGCAGGGGACCAGGGTTTGCTTCCTGGTCTGGGAACTAAGATCCTGCAAGCCACGTGGTGTGGTCCCCTCAAAAAAACAAACGAAAACCCTTGATAAGACTAGGGCCTTTAGAAACAATGGTCCTCTCATCAACCTCTGAATCCTATAGCAGTTTGAATAATTGAAGTTTACTTGTAGTGCAAAAAAAACCCTCTTTACAGAAGATATTTGAGAAGATGTCCTTATGAAAGTACCTTCTAATCAAAACAATCAATAAATAGATATTCTATTCTAGCTCCTTGTCCTACTCCTCTCTAAGAGAAGCAACTTAAATTATGCTAATAAGGTATACCTGGAAATTCAGTGATCCAGAATTTATCAGAGATGATTATTTAAAAAGTAAACCACTGATTAAAATAAATGGTTCATTAAATGCAATCTTGCCATGTGTAGCCTCATCTAAATTCTAATATAAGAGGGAATTAAAACACATTTCTCCTAATAAAGACTTTCCTCTGTCCTCCCCTCAACCCTCACCCCAAGATCACACATGTATCCACCTGAATTAAGTCTCAAGAACAGTTGAGATCAAAATGAAGTTACTCACCCCCAACAGGGAGACCCAGGGATTGCATATGTGAGTGTAGAAAGAAGTTGGTCTCCTCTGGATATCTTGTTCCTGTAGCCTGGACTTTAGGAAGAAATCTGAAAAATAAATGAGTCAAAATCCTCGGTTACTATTTTGTTATCAAACCTTCTAGTGTTTTTATTAGCAAACACCTATGTGCTCCTCTTCTCCAATTTTGTAATTCAGTCTAAAAGACAATGTCCACTCACCTCAACCATTAGCTTCCTTGGCCACACCTGAGGCTTGTCTTTACCAGAAAGTTCACCTCCTAAATCACGATTTCAATAAATCTGCCCTCAGTCCATCACCTCTGTTTTTTTCCTCATTCACTCTGCTGTCTCCCACCCCAACTATTCATAGCCTGCAGGGGGACCTTCAGTCAACTTGCCCTAATATGTTTTTGCTTCCTACCACCTACTTTCTCTTTTCATTACCCTCTCATCTAGCTTAGAGTCCGTGCCCAAGACTGTTAGCAAGCACTCCCTTGGACAGATCATCTACTTCCTCACTTTAGCATCACTCACAAGTCTTATACCTTAAGGTAACTCATTCTCCTACGCTCTGATGCAATAAATTTACAACCTGTCTTCTCAAAAGAGAGCTTTCATATCCTCTCATCAGCAGATCTGCCAACCTGCTTTCATCCGTGCCCTCTCTTCTGCCTTTCCATTGAGGAAGCAGATGGGCCTCCTACCTAAGGCCCATCCCTATATTTGTGCCCTGTTCATCTCACCTTTGCATCATCAAGTTTTCCATCCTCTACCAAATCATCCCCATCAAATACAGATACACTGTAATTTCTTCCAACTAAAGAAAGTTTCTGGTCACCCCCTAGCTACTGTCCCATTTTTTGGGTCTCCTTTATAGCAAAAGTTCTCAGAAGAATCGCCTATATGGTTTCTACCTCCTATTGTTTCCTCAACCTACTTTTAGGATAGTACACACCACTCAACTAAAACTACTCTTACTCAAGCTGTCAGTGACTTGAACCTTTTCAAATTCAATGGGCAACTCCTCATCTCATTTGACCTTTCTGGTAGCATCTGACCCAAGTGATCACCTTCTCCTGATTGAAATGTATTTGTCTCCTGGTTTCTAAGATGCCTTGGTCCCTTGCTTTTCCTCCTATCTCACTGTCCCCTACTCAGTCTCCTTCACCGGCTCGTCTTTTCCTTCTAACCTCCAAATACTTCATTCAGTCCTCAGCACTCTTCTTTACTGCAGTTAGGTGTGGTCATGTGACTAAGCTCTCACCAACAGAATGTGAACACAAGTGGTGAGTGCCAGTTCTGCATGAAAGCCTTTGAGAGGGTAGGTATACCTCTTCTCTGTGCCTGAAATCTGAATATGGGAACTCAGTCTTGATTTTGTTCATGACAAGGTCCTAGGGGATCAGTTCAGTTCAGTCGCTTAGTCGTGTCCGACTCTTTGCAACACCATGAACTGCAGTACACCAGCCCTCCCTGTCCATCACCAACTCCCAAAGTTCACCCAAACCCATGTCCATTGAGTCGGTGATGCCATCCAACCATCTCATCTTCTGTCATCCCCTTCTCCTCCCGCCCTCAATCTTTCCCAGCATCAGGGTCTTTTCAAATGAGTCAGCTCTTCGCATCAGGTGGCCAAAGTATTGGAGTTTCCACTTCAGCATCAGCCCTTTCAATGAATATTCAGGAATGATTTCCTTTAGGATGGACTGGTTGGATAGTGGAATCATAAAAATGGAAGGAGGCTGGGTCCCTGAATAATGCATGGAGGAGAGCCTCCCACTGATTTGGAACACCCTTCCTGGACTATTAGTGCAACTGAGAAATAAATTTCCATTGTGTTTGAGCCACTAAGTTTTTACTTATTTGTTATAGCAGTTTAACCTCCCTTAATTAATATACCTTCAAGCAGGCTTTAGGTCCTTCTGCTCCTTCTATCCAATCTATTCCTCACAAAGCCAGTGATCTTTAAGGCTGGATCTTATCATATCACACCCCCAGCTAGAACTTTCAGCGACCTTCTGTTGTGGTCACCATGGCATGTGTGACTACACGGGACTGACCTCTGCCTTCCTTACTGTGCTCATCTCCTATCCATCTTCCGTGACCCATTCCTCTCCAGCCACCCCTGGGATTCTGCCGTTCTTGCAATTTGCCAATCCGATTCCCATCTGCACCTTTACACATGCCATTTCCTCTACCTGGAACTCTTCCCTCACATCTCTGCCTGGCTCACTACTTTATATACTTCAGTCTTCCAAAAGAATATCCTCTTCTTAAAAAGATCTTTTCTGACAAACCTATCTGAAACAGAGTCACTATTCCCACCCTAGTTTCTATCCTGTTACCCCACGTTATGATTCATCATATGACTTATCACTTACTGACATCCCAGTATGTGTGTCTGCTTGTTTATTATGTGTCTTTTCTGATAGGAGGCAACTTCAATGACAGCAGAGACCTTCTACATCTATTCAGCATGTTCTCCATCCCTAGTCTAGAACAGTGCTTGGAAAGTAGTAAATATCCCATCAGTTCAATTCATTGCAGTCGCTCAGTCGTGTCCGACTCTTTGCGACCCCATGAATCGCAGCACGCCAGGCCTCCCTGTCCATCACCAACTCCCAGAGTTCACTTAGATTCACGTCCATGGAGTCAGTGATGCCATCCAGCCATCTCATCCTCTGTCGTCCCCTTCTCCTCCTGCACCCAATCCCTCCCAGCATCAAAGTCTTTTCCAATGAGTCAACTCTTTGCATGAGGTGGCCAAAGTACTAGAGTTTCAGCTTTAGCATCATTCCTTCCAAAGAAATCCCAGGGCTGATCTCCCTCAGAATGGACTGGTTGGATCTCCTTGCAGTCCAAGGGACTCTCAAGAGTCTTCTCCAACACCACAGTTCAGAAGCATCAATTCTTTGGCGCTCAGCCTTCTTCACAGTCCAACTCTCACATCCATACATGACCACTGGAAAAACCATAGCCTTGACTAGATGGACCTTTGTTGGCAAAGTAATATCTCTGCTTTTGAATATGCTATCTAGGTTGGTCATAACTTTCCTTCCAAGGAGTAAGCGCCTTTTAATTTCATGGCTGCAGTCACCATTTGCAGTGATTTTGGAGCCCCAAAAAATAAAGTCGGACACTGTTTCCACTGTTTCCCCTGTTTCCCCATCTATTTCCCATGAAGTGATGGGACCAGATGCCATGATCTTCATTTTCTGAATGTTGAGCTTTAAGCCAACTTTTTCACTCTCCTCTTTCACTTTCATCAAGAGGCTTTTTAGCTCCTCTTCACTTTCTGCCATAAGGGTGGTGTCATCTGCATATCTGAGGTGATTGATATTTCTCCCGGCAATCTTGATTCCAGCTTGTGCTTCTTCCAGCCCAGCGTTTCTCATGATGTACTCTGCATATAAGTTAAATAAGCAGGGAGACAATATACAGCCTTGACGTACTCCTTTTCCTCTTTGGAACCAGTCTGTTGTTCCATGTCCAGTTCTAACTGTTGCTTCCTGACCTGTATACAGATTTCTCAAGAGGCAGGTCACATGAGGGTAAATGAATGACAAACCACCCCAGGCCCCAGAGAAGTCTGCATCCTCTCAACATGTCAGCCTTTATCATATACTTCCAACCCATTCTACTTATTTTTCACACCTCCCTATCTTGAAGGCAAAGATTGTCTTTTGTAGCTCTAAATGTCAAATCTAGGCATAGCAGGTGCTCAACAAATGTCTCCTTTTTAATTGCGGATTAAAAGAAACTCTTCCAGAAGACCTAGATAGACATTTATCCAAAGAAGACATACAGATGGCCAAGAAGCACATGAAAAAATGCTCATCATCACTAATTATTAGGGAAATAGAAATCAAAACAACAATGATGTATCACCTCATATGAGACAATGGCCATCATTAAAAAGTCTACAAATAACAAATGCTGGAGAGGGTGTAGAGAAAAGGAAACCCTCCTACACTGTTCTGGGAATGTAAATTGGTGCAGTCACAATGGAGAAAGGTGTGGAGGTTCCTTAAGAATCTAAAAATAGAGCTGCATATGATCCAGCAATCCCACTCCTGGGCATGTATCCAGACAAAACTATAATTTGAAAAGATACGTGCACTCCAATGTTCATCGCAGCACTATGTACAATAGCCAGGACATGGGAACAACCTAAATGCCCACTGACAGATGAATGGATAAAGAATATGTGGTACATATATACAGTGGAATACTACTCAGCCATTAAAAAAGAATGAAATAATGCCATTTGCAGCAACATGTATGGACCTAGCGATTATCACACTAAGTGAAGTAAGTCAGACAGAGAAAGACAAGTGCAAGTACCAAACGATGTCACGTATGTGCGGACTCTAAATGCGGCACAGATGAACTTCACACGCATGCACCCGTGGCGGATTCATGCTGATGTGTGGCAAAACCAGTACAACACTGTAAAGTAATTAGCCTCCAATGAAAATAAACAAGTTTAAATTAAAACAGAAATAGACTCCCAGACATGGTTGCCAAGGAGGAGGTGATAAGGATGGACTGATAGTTTGGGATTAGCAGATACAAACTGTTACATATAGAATGGATAAACAACAAGGTCCTATTGTCTAGCACAGGGACTGTAATATCCTGGGATAAACCATAATGGAAAAGAATATGAAAAAGAAGATATATATATATATATATATATATGTATAAGTGAATCACTTTGCTATACAGAAGTTAATACAACATTATAAATCAACTACAATAAAATAAATTTTGGAAAACTCTGCCAATGTTTATCACTGATTTGAATTGATGGTTCTATTAATTTTTTTTTGAAAGACAAAGCACTGTTAAGATTGTCTTCGATTACATTGTATACTTTCAACATGCCCAAGGCATGATTCATTTTCTCAACCACAAGCTTAGTGAAATATAGTTGTTCCATTGGTTATTAAGAAGAAACCTAGATTTTTGCCTAACTGAAACAAAATGTTTGCCAAGTAAGTGTTAAACTTACTTTTTCACACTTGATCTTACACCAACTCAATTACACTGTACCCAAGGGAGCTATGAGTGTATGTGTGTGTTTTCTTGAGGAACTTCAGGGACAGTGATAGGAAGAGGTGTGTCTTCTACGCAAGCACAGTGCAGTTTTACACATCAGCAACGTAAGGGAGAATTCAGTCAAGGATGCTCAATGACTCTGAATAGGTCTGACAATATAAGCAGACAATTATTAGAATTCTGAACAGCTATGGTTTCAAAACCCTTCCAAAATGAGTGAAGGATTCCCCCAGCCTTCCCTGCTTTTCAAGGATTATGCTGAAAGAAAGAAGTCTTACAGAGTAGTGGCAGAAGGAGACAGTTTTTCAGGTTAGAAATACTAGAATAACAGCTGGGAAGGCAATTTTATCAAGCTTTACCCACAAAACAAACAGGTAAGCACTGTGTGCTTAGTCGCTCAGTCGTGTCCAACTGTTTGCAACCCCACGGACTGTAACCCTCCAGGCTCCTCTGTCCATGGGGATTCTCCAGGCAAGCACACTGGAGTGGGTTGCCATGCCCTCCTCCAGGGGATCTTCCCAACCCAGGGATCGAACCCAGGTCTCCTGCAACTGCAGAGGGATTCTTTGCCACCTGAGCCACCAGGGAAACCCTAGAACACTGGAGTGGGTAGCCGATCCCTTCTCCAGGGAAACTTCCTGATCCAGGAATTGAACCAGGGTCTCCTGAATTGCAGGCAGATTCTTTACCAGCTGAGCTACCAGGGAAGCATGTATTAGGCATGTTAAAAATATGAAATATAATAAACATAATGTATAACATTAAATTGTCTTTTAAAATGTAGCAGTATGTCTAACAAGTTCTGTATTCACAAAACCCATGCAGATATGAAGACTTTAGGCCTGAAGGGGAAAACAATTATGTCGATTTTTTAAACCACAAATTTAAATAATTTTATAGAAATTATTTAAAGTCAATATGAAGCCATCTCTGGAAATACACTCCATATTTCATCAGGATAAATAAACACATAGTTCTAACTAGCAAGTACAAAATAAGAATGGGCACTGATATGGTCCACAAGTGATCATGTTTCAAGCATGTTTCAAGATCATGTGGTATCTTATCATGTTGATTCTGCAATCTTTTAACCACTTATCAAATACTGCACATTTATTTCTAGGTTGTCATCAGCACCAACAATGCAGTTATGAGAATCCTGTATATACTTATGGTTTGCTGTTCAGCTTACGGTTGTTTTCTTGAGATACAATTCCCCCAACTAAGTCAGAGCGATTAGACAGTTTTATATTTCTTGTTACAGCCTAAAAGTTCATTCTCCAGAGAGGATGAACCAGAGGGACTTCCAGCTACTGCAATGTGAAGAGGGCAGAAAATCCTCTCTGTAAGAGATAGGTATACAACTAGATGAAATTATCAGAAACGATCCCTTGGGGCTCTAGAAATTTACCAAATGGAGACAAACTAAGAAGTGTTTCTTTTTCTAAAACTGCTGGAGCTGAGGGTGAGAACAGTGAGAGCTTACAGTCTTCCTCCTGGGCTACTCGTATCCCCACTCCAGTTTTTAGTAGCATGGAGCTTGCCCCTGTGTCTATGTGGCCTAAGAGGCTTCCCCCTCTGCCAGCAGATGTGTGTGTGGGTTGGGAACCACAGTTGAAGCTGACTGATTATCCCAGTCTCTCTCAGGCTGCCCAGATCAGCAGTGTGGGGAGCTACAGTCTTTCTATGGCTCTCTCATTTCTAGAATCTCCCCATTAAATATCTGGCTTGTACACTGCTCACCCTCACTGGTTCCAATTCCTCAGGCTAGCAAAGCTAAAAATTTCCCCATTCCATTTCTACTTGACTCACCACATTAAGCTTATAAAGGCAGAGGCCACAAATTTGCTCCCTCTGGCAACAAAACTACTCCTTTCTGAAGAAATCATGACCCCAAACCTCCTAAGTTTGATGAAAAAAACAAATCAATTGATCCAAAAGGAATGACTCCATTGACCTTGCTTCCAACAGTGCTTACATATAATACCTGATTTCCACTGACCTAAATAGTTTTTATTGAAATTTTTGATAGCTTAATAGATATGTAGTGATATCTTAATGGTGGTTTAAATTGGATTCACTTAACCCAGGTTCGATCCCCAGATTGGGAAGATTCCCTGGAGAAAGGAATGGCTACCCACTCCAGTATTCTTGCCTGAAAAGTCCCATGGACAGAGAAGCCTGGCAGGCTACAGTCCTTAGGGTTGCAAAGAGTTGAACACAACTGAGCAACTAACATTTTCAGTACCACGGCCTAGTTCATAATAGACACTGACCCAAGCAGCATATACATACTATCCCAAAGAGAGGCAATGCCAAAGCATGCTCAAACCACTGCACAATTGCACTCATCTCACACGCTAGTGAAGTAATGCTCAAAATTCTCCAAGCCAGGCTTCAGCAATACGTGAACTGTGAACTTCCTGATATTCAAACTGGTTTTAGAAAAGGCAGAGGAACCAGAGATCAAATGGCCAACATCTGCTGGATCATGGAAAAGCAAGAGAGTTCCAGAAAAACATCTATTTCTGCTTTATTGACTATGCCAAAGCCTTTGACTGTGTGGATCACAATAAACTGTGGAAAATTCTGAAAGAGATGGGAATACCAGACCACCTGACCGGCCTCTTGAAAACCTGTATGCAGGTCAGGAAGCAACAGTTAGAACTGGACATGGAACAACAAACTGGTTCCAAATAGGAAAAGGAGTACTTCAAGGCTGTACATTGTCACCATGCTTATTTAACTTATATGCAGAGTACATCATGAGAAACACTGGGCTGGAAGAAGCACAAGCTGGAATCAAGATTGCTGGAGAAATATCAATCACCTCAGATATGCACATGATTCCACCCTTATGGCAGAAAGTGAAGAGGAACTAAAAAGCCTCTTGATGAACGTGAAAGAGGAGAGTGAAAAAGTTGGCTTAAAGCTCAACATTCAGAAAATGAAGATCATGGCATCTGGTCCCATCACTTCATGGGAAATAGATGGGGAAACAGTGGAATCAGTGTCAGACTTTATTTTTCTGGGCTCCAAAATCACTGCAGGTGGTGACTGCAGCCATGAAATTAAAAGACGCTTACTCCTTGGAAGGAAAGTTATGACCAACCTAGATAGCATATTCAAAAGCAGAGACATTACTTTGTCAACAAAGGTCCATCTAGTCAAGGCTATGGTTTTTCCAGTAGTCATGTATGGATGTGAGAATTGGACTGTGAAGAAAGTTGAGCACCGAAGAATTGATGCTTTTGAACTGTGGTGTTGGAGAAGACTCTTGAGAGTCCCTTGGACTGCAAGGAGATCCAACCAACCTATTCTAAAAGAGATCAGTCCTGGGTGTTCTTTGGAAGGAATGATGCTAAAGCTGAAACTCCAGTGTTTTGGCCACCTCATGTAAAGAGTTGACTCATTGGAAAAGATTCTGATGCCGAGAGGGATTGGGAGCAGGAGGAAAAGGGGACGACCGAGGATGAGATGGCTGGATGGCATCACTGACTCAATGGACGTGAGTTTGAGTGAACTCCGGGAGTTGGTAACGGACAGGGAGGCCTGGCATGCTGCAGTTCATGGGGTCACAAAGACTCGGACACGACTGAGTAACTGAACTGAACTGATAGTGGTTTAGAACACAGATTCTACAATGAGATAGAACTGGGTTCAAATTCTAGCTGCCGCATATTCTGAGTAAGTGTATAACTTCCCTAAGCCTCACCTTTGCCATCTGGAAAAAGCTAGTAACAATTCCTAGATCTGAGCTGAGATCATCCGTATTTAAGAGAGTATCCCCACACCAGGCATGTGGGACAGACTCAGTAAATGCTGCCTATTTTTAGCTACTAACAACATTCAACACTTAATCATAAAAGTTAGTTTGTTGAATGGACAGTGAATCTGGGCACTGTTTTTTCAAATGTAAACTGCGTTTCATTTCTTCTGACCTCTCTTTAGTGGAATCTGGATTTTGACCTTCCTGTTTTTAAAAATAATATGCTTTGGGAGGTTTGCTTTTATCAGTTGTGTTTGTCAGAATAATTGTTTCCTTCTGTGACATTGCGTTGTGGAAATGTTTTTTATTTCTGTTTCATCAGATCCTTTTTGTCTTTGATGATATCTTCAATAGTCACAAATCTCTTTCCTGGGCAGCTGTTATAAATAAGGAATTTGTGGCTAAATAAAGTATCAAATACAGCCCCAGGTTAATTTTTTGATCCACTTACTCTCAACAATATATATTCACTAGCGATTTGACTCATTATTTTATGGCATCTAGTGCTTGCATAGGAGAGGAGATCAGGGAATCCTTCTCAGAGTGCATCTGAAAAGTCAAATGGATTTTAAACTGCAAGTCAGCATTTTTCAGATGGACGAGGAGGAGTGATGCAATTGCAGCAGGCAGAATGGCATTGCAAAGGTAGGAAGGAATAAAGAACATGATGTGTTTGGGGCACACATCTGGGTGTAGCTGAACATACGTATATGGGTTGTCATGAGAAAAGTGCCCAGGAAGGTAGGGTAGGGCAATATTGCCAAGAACCTTGCAAATCACACCAAGATGAAAGGTATTATATTCCAACAAAGGTTTTTAAGTAAAAGAGACAGGATGAGAATTTTACCCTAGAAAGATCATTCAGAGGACAGTGAAAACGAGAAAGAGGATATAGGAGGAGCTGGAGTCTGGAGAAGAGCATGGAGATAAACAAGAGTCTGGGTGCTGGATACGAGGGCCTGCACCAAGGTACAGGCAGCAAGAATGGAGGAGAGGGAGGGGTCAGCAAGAGCTTGGGACATTTCTAAGATCTGGCAACTTCACTGACTAAATGTTGCAAAATGACCACACTTCTTTCCTGATAACCCACTAAGAAAACAGAAGAGGAATTAAATAGCCATAAACCCACAAACACAAGAAGAATCAGAGAAACAAGATAAAAACAAGTCTTGGAAGGTGGAGAGGTGACAGAGGAGTAGTAACAAACTGAGCAGAGCTGAGGATGAACTCTAGGGCCTACAGAGAGGGTGCTGGCAAGGACCGGCCCAGTGGACCCTGCTGCTGCTGCTGCTAAGTCGCTTCAGTCGTGTCCGACTCTGTGCGACCCCATAGATGGCAGCCCACCAGGCTCCCCCGTCCCTGGGATTCTCCAGGCAAGAACACTGGAGTGGGCCGCCATGTCCTTCTCCAATGCGTGAAAGTGGAAAGTGAAAGTGAAGTCGCTCAGTCATGTCCGACTAGTAGCGACCCCATGGACTGCAACCTACCAGGCTCCTCCGTCCATGAGATTTTCTAGGCAAGAGTACTGGAGCGGCTTGCCATTGCCTTCTCCGTCCAGTGTACCCTAGTGGACCACAAAAAGTTCAGGACCAGGAAGCGGGACGGTGCAGGCGACTGTTCACAAGACGGTATGTGAAATAGCTGGGCATCAAGTTCCTTTCCTCTGTTCATGCAGCTGGGGAATAATCCTCTTTGCCTGACCCCTCCCCAAGGTGTGTGTGTGTTGGCGGGGGGCAGGGGGGTTCCTCTGAAGGAATCAAACCAGAGAGGGCCTGAACTTGGGACACCAGGCATAACAAAGAGAGAGGGGATGGAGCTAGAAACTGCGGGATTCAATGACGTCTGTATCCTAAGCAGTGGGATACCTCAACTCCCTTACATCACCTGGCTCTCTGGGGGACTCCCAGGCAAGAGATTAAAGGACTCTTCTCTGGAGGAACTGAAGAGCCACAGAGGAAATCTCTAGCTAATCACACTTGGGGGTCCTCTCATGAAAAAGCCAGCTTCTTGATCACTCTACAATGAGGTGCCCTAACCAATAAGCACTGCCCAGGACACAGGTCTTCTCAACAGCTTTTCAGGACTCACTTCTAAGTAGAAAAGGAAATCAAAAGATCAACAGACATTTTAGTAAAGCCTCCAGTATAAAAGGGAGCATGAGACGAAGCCAAAGAGAAAAGAATCTAAACATCATTGGGCAGAAAAAGACTTTAAAAGGAGAATAACTAATGTCACCTGGAAAATAAGCATTGTACCCATGAAACAAGATTGAGATGATTTTCAAAAATTTTTTTAAAAGATGAAGACAAATCATATTACAACCAAGAGCTCTTGGAAATCAAGAACAGGGTAATATGACCAACTAAAAAGATATTTCCCAATCTCTGAGAACAGCTGGAAAGGCTAGTGAACCAATCTCAGAGGTAAATCACCAAGGACAACACTCAAAATTATATGTCAGAGCAGTCTAGTGGGGATATCACTGCTGCAGCAACCCAGGTTCTGACACCATTGACCCTGAAAAGCCCTGGATGGTGGAGCCAGGAATGCAGACACCTTGCAGCCACTATCATGCTTCCAGAGAGTTCCTCAAAGTCCTCATCTCTTCAGGTTTCCGGTTCCAAGTATCTGATTCACTTGGAATCGGCTTATCTGATTAACTGAGGTTTGCTCCTGTGCCTGAACTCTGCCTGTAGGAGGGACTGGAAAACTGAGTGTCTGACATTTTCAGTTTTAAGTGTGAAACGCTTGCTTTGCCTCCCACCAACACTCACAGCACTGGAAATTCTTCAAACATAGGGAGGTCAGTCAATGCCAAGTAGGGAAAAAAGAGACAGAGAGGAATTCCAAGACAACAGCTTTGTAGCAGGCCTAAAGAACTGACAAACTAGAGGGGATCAGGATAGGAGCCATAGGACAGACAGGAAAAAACAAATGGATATGATAAATGTCTTAAGAATTTGAGCATTTGGAACTTAACATTGAGAGCCATTTGCCATATTCACCGGAGTACACAGAGAAAAATGATGACAGAGAAACCAAGCAAATAGAAAAACCATGGCAATTATTAACCCCAGGAAACAGAAAAAGTTGGACAAAAAAGGCAATGTAATCATAGTATAATATATGGCTCATAGTTAAGCAATATTTACTTAATCATGATAATATGAATACTAGCTACTAAAATGAAGTTTTTAAACTGTGATGTAATTACATGGGGGACATTGGGTGAGAAATCAGAGTGGCATAAATGAGCTAGTCTTCATTTATCATAATAGTAAATTTAAAAAATGATACCTAAAACTGATATATCAAGAAGTAGCAATACAAATGTATTATTTAGTAATATAAAGGTTAACACGATTTGGCTGAAAGTGGGATTTTCTGGGAGTGGAACTACAGGATGGAGAAGAGGGATGGTGTAGAAGAACAGAAGTACTATTTCTGGCTATGTGACTTTTAATTCCACTTGGCTTATTAAACTGTACTTGTTATTTTGACAAAAATGATATGATTAAAAAATTTTAATGATGCTCCTACCAGTAAGAACCATCCACCTATCTGGAGGTAAAGAAGGAAAAGCAGGTGTACAAAAGAACCCAAAGCAATTATTTTTGGACATCTCTTCTATGTCCCCTGTCTCCTTCTCTTTACCCACACTTGTCTACACAGACCTCAGGAAACAGGTTAATCTACGTAGAGGAAGGTACTGGGCTTCAGATACAGAGAGACCTGGGTGTGATATCCAGCCATGCAGAATACCAGCTCTGAGGAGTCTTTGTCATCTCATTGGGATGCGGGGTCTTCACTGGTAAAACAGAAAGTGCTAACAACGATTATATGACATGCAATCATGCATGCCAAGTACCTAGAATACAGGCTTCCCAGGTGGTGAAGTGGTAAAAGCATCTGCCTGCCAACAAGAGACACAGGTTTGATCCCTGGGTCAGGACGATCCCCTGGAGAAGGAAATGGCAACCCACTCCAGTTTTCTTGCCTGGGAAATCCCACGGACAGAGGAGCCTCGCAGGCTACACATCCATGGGGTCACAAAGAATCAGATACAACTGAGTGAGCACAAGCAAGCACCTGGAATATGGAAGATTAAACAATTCTGAGTTCTCTCTTTCTCTTGGAATTTCTCACGCCCCAGAAGTCTCCCTTGAGCGTCTCCCTCTGTCTGCAGATACGAGGAAGCAAAGAAAAGCTGTGCTCTTAATCTCATCTCCTGTCTCTCCATCCCCCTCCTGCCTGGTTTGGGAGATTCATCCTCTAAAGACGAAACAGACTGAGCCCTTGCCAGGCAGTTTGTCACAGCACACTTCCACTTCCCTTGAAGGGAGAAACTGGTTCATTCATGTTGGCTCATTTTTGAGTAAAATGAAATTAATATTTAATTACTAGGTAGACTACAGTCCATGGGGTCGCAGAGTCGGACACGACTGAGCAACTTCACTCACTCACTCACTCACTCACTCACTCACTCACAGCTCCCAGCCCTAACATATAAGAGTAGATAGAAATTTCTGCTTAAAACTACTCTGTACCAGACTAGAATTATAAATTCAGCTGATAACTGACCATAATATTTTAAAGTAAACATAAAACGAAATTAACAAGGATTTTAAACCCAGCTATAAAATGACCTAAGGATTTGAAAGAGGGTTGTGATAACTCCCAAATTAGGAGGCCCTGGTGTGACTGCAAAGCACCCACCTTCTCTGCTTGGCCTGGGCTGGTTACTTGGCTCAGGGATGAGTTTTGCTCCATAGGCTCCCCTAGGCTGATCCCCTTCACTTCTGGGACTCTGTGCGTTCCTGTGGGGCCTCTGCCCTTCCCAGGAGGCAGTAGGCCATCCATCAGCATCCCCAGGAGAGAAGGAAGCAGGGGACCTGAGGTCCAAGAGGAAGCTCTCTTGGAGGGTTTGCTTGCTGGCCTTCTTGGTCTTCCGCTTCTGATTCTCTAGGATCCCATGGCTCTCTCCTCCCCTGGGCTGGCTACTCTCCAGCGTCCTGGTTAGCTGGAGGAGCTGATCCATGTCCTTGGTGAATTCTAACAGAGTGCCCTCAGAGGGGCTCTGGGCAATGCCCTCAGAGCCATAACTGGGAGCCTTCTCCAGAAGCAGGGGCTCAGAGCCCTGGAGAGCACCCAGGCCCTCCCCGGGCACCGACTCAGGCCTCTCCGAGAGGCTGAAGTCCCCCATGGCCAGGGAGAAGTAAGAGTAGTCCACCATGATGTACGTCAGCATGAAGTTGATGGTGACGATGGGGGCCAGGACGTTCACCTGACCCACGAGGACAAAGGCCGTGGTCACCAAGCCGGTCAGGCAGATGGCAGCTACCGGCGTTTTATTTGGCCCGTTCTGCAGAAACAAAAGGAATTGCAGGACCATGAAACTTCATGGAAGAAAACCACAGGACACGATAGAAACACAGCTCAAACTGGCCCAGTCACTTCTCCCGTGTGCTTCTTGGTGTGTTAGCAACAGTTCATCTGCAAGCTTGGGATAATGACATCCAATCCAGAGTAACTACTAACATGGGACAATACTATAGAACACGAACTTCACAAGTATTTCTCTTTTTGTCTTTCACTGGGTTTTAAAGTCAGCTTTGGAAATCAAAGAAATACAAAACTGATTCTTCCCAAGCTTTAATGGAGAAAATAACCTCAAGGGGAGTGGCAGACTCCGGAAGACACAGCAGATTCATGATGACCGAGGTGGGGCGGTTCCAATACCAAACATGAACAAACTCTCGCACATACATTTGTGCACATCTGTTACTAATGGGGGTGAGTATGGGTGACCTGCAGGAAGACAGAGTGGAGAAAATGTGCTAACTCCATGTACTGCGACCTGTCACTCCACAGAAGCTACTCCTCACAGACCCTGACACGGTTCTCGGGCCAAAAGCAACAGCTCTTCTAAGTCCTCGCCTTCCTTGACCTGAGCGTTCCATCTGACCCAGCTGGTTGCTCCCTGGTCTCCTGGCTTCTCCTGCTGGTCCCCTTGTCAGTGGCCGTTCCTTACTCTCTGCCGCAGGCCACCCCACATTCCTGAATTCTGCATTCAGAGCACTCTCCAGCTCCATCCTTGGACCCCTCCTCTTCTCTACCTATCTTCCTTCTCTAGGACCTCAATCAGGCTCATGGCCTCGAAAACCAGTTTAATGCTCGTAGCTCCCAAATTTGAAACTCCAGCTTGAAATGTTCCCCTGAAATCTAGACTTAGTCAACTGTACTCTTGCCTGGAAAATCCCATGGATGGAGGACCCTGGTAGGCTGCAGTCCGTGGGGTCGCTAAGAGTTGGGCACAACTGAGCGACTTCACTTTCACTTTTCCCTTTCATGCATTGGAGAAGGACATGGCAACCCACTCCAGTGTTCTTGCCTGGAGAATCCCAGGGACGGGGGAGCCTGGTGGGCTGCCTGCCGTCTATGGGGTCGCACAGAGTTGGACACGACTGATGCGACTTAGCAGCGGCAGCAGCTACTCAACGTTTCCAGTTGATGTCTAATAGGATCTCAACCCAAGTAGTTCCAAAACCAAACTGCTAATCCCTCGATGTCCTGGCTCTCAAGTCTACTCTGAAGCTTCTCCACTTAAGAAAGTACCCATTTCATCCTTCTAGTTACTCAGTAAGCAAAATTCTTGATGACTCCTCTCATTCCCTCACTCTTCTTCAGGAAATACTGTCAGCCTTACTCTCAGGATAGACATAGGACCTAACCACTGCACCCACCTCCTTTATGCCAGCACTGTGATGGGAGGGACAGGCATGTCAGCTACATCCAGACCTGATCTGTGAACCTCCCAGGTATGTTCCTCCAAGTGCATCCCCCTTACTGAGGATTGGAACAGAGTTCAACCTTCACAGGATGGAGGTAGCAAAGTCATCATTGGCCTGAGTCTCTGAGGATCAGAGGCCCTATTGATTTGAAACACCTTCCCTAGAATCCAGAGTAAATTTTTTTTTTTAAGGAGTAAAGATACATTTCATTGTTTTTGAAAACTACATTTTGGGTATACTTATTACAGCTATTTGCATGCTGCTGAACTGCTGCTGCTAAGTCGCTTCAGTCATGCCCAACTTTGTGCAACCCCATAGACAGCAGCCCACCAGGGTCCCCTGTCCCTGGGATTCTCCAGGGAAGAACACCGGAGTGGGTTGCCATTTCCTTCTCCAATGCATGCAAGTGAAAAGTGAAAGTGAAGACACTCAGTCACGTCCGACTCCTAGCAACTCCATGGACTGCAGCCCACCAGGCTCCTCCGTCCGTGGGATTCTCCAAGCAAGAGTACTGGAGTGGGCTGCCATTGCCTTCTCCAAGACTGTAGTGAGACACCATTAAACACCTACCAGATTGGCAAAAATTAAAACATCTGATAATATCAGGTATTGGCAAGAGCACAGAAGAATGGGAACACTTACCAACTGCTGACAGGAGTTTAAATTAACACAACTACTTTGGAGAAAGAGTTCAGTGTTATCTATGAAGCAAAGCTATACACAGCTTAACAACTGAGCAATTCCACTAACAGGTCTGGAAGAACTCCACACATGAACCAGTCTACTACAAGAATGTTCACTGCACTGTCCATAACAGTCCCAAACAGGGACATACCATGACAGCAAGATTAGTAAAGAAACTGCAGCAAATGAGGAAATGCTACAGAGAGATGGTAATAAACAAGCCGCTGCTACCAGCAAAAACATGGATGAGTCACATAATGGTGCCTGAAAAGCATGCCATATTTATATGAAGTTTAAAAAGCAGGCAAAACTGAACTATTTTGTTTAGAGATACATATGGAGGAGGTAATCCAGAGCCGGCAAACCATGGTCCCTGGGCCAGATGTGGTCACCATCTGTTTATGTAAGCCCACAGGCTAAGGGCATGTCCCCTTGACCTCATGAGTCTCCTAGAGGCCAGAACAGAGTCCTATAAAGCAAGGTCCTTGGCCCAGGTCTAACGGTCATGCTGGCTGCTGGAAGACAGGAACTTTCATACACTACTGGTAGAAATACAAAATGATACAGCTCCCATGGAAGGTTGTTTTGGCAATATCTATTAATATTAAAATGCACTTACCCTTTGACCAGCAAACTCAATTAGGAAAATTGATCCTATAGATATATCTATCTGCATATGTGTAAAATTGAACACACATACACACACACACACACACACACACACACACACAGAGTATCCTCTGTAGCACTGTTCACTGGAAGCTGTACTATCTATAGGGAACTGGCTAATAAACTATGGTATATCCACATGATGGAAAAAGAAGGAGAAAGTTCTTTCTATATTCATACGAAAAGACAGATTTCCAAGCTATATTAAATGAAGAAAAGCAAGGCAAAGAACAACGTACACAGAACACTACCTCTGTAAAGAGAACGAAGAATTCATGAAAAACTAATAAAACCAGCTATGATAGGACGTGGCTACAGGTGATGAAGAAGTAGAAAGACTCGTGATGGAGCAAAAATTCTCAGGGTATCTTCTATTTTTAGTTTTGAGTCCTGTACACACATTATCTTGGAGAAGGAAATGGCAACCCCCTCCAGTATTCTTGCCTGGAGAATTCCATGGACAGAGGAGCCTGGCCGGCTACAGTCCAGGGGCTCACAAAGAGTCAGATACAACTGAGCGACTGAACAACCCAACTACACATGTTACCTAATAAAAATTAATTTAAATAAAATACAAGGCACATACCACATGGAAGTTACTAGAGAGGATAGTCACTTGTCCTACCTGTCCACACTGACTGGTGGATAAGAAGCAGAGGAAGGTAAAGGGAGGGATTAAAGATGACTTGTACCTACACGGCATCAAACAAGAGTGGGGCTGGGGATGGGACTGGGGTGGGGAGAAACCCTGTCGTGTTTCCACAACATAGAAATCAACTACAGCTTGCAAGATGGGTTTGGGTGGACTCCGGGAGTTGGTGATGGACAGGGAGGCCTGGCGTGCTGCGGTTCACGGGGTTGCAAAGAGTCGGACACGACTGAGCGACTGGACTGAACTGACTGACAGCTTGCAAAACACATTATTGGGAAGTGGAGTTTCTCAGCTTCCTTCTTTTGTCACCCCTTCAGTTTTAGGAATTTCTCATTTGATTTGACTCGACCAAGTTGTATCAGTTAGGGTTAGGGCTATGAGGATTCACAGGGAGCCCAGAGACGAGAAGTGTGAGAGTTCGGCATAAAGCGACCCCAAGGGGAGGTGAATCTCCAGGGTAGGGTTAGAGCTGCAAGGACCAGGTCCTCTCCTCACCAAGAGGTTCTTCCCTCTAGGCTAACCTTGGAGGACCCAGAATTTATTTTTACTAAGGTTTGTGGCACTACTTTGCTCTGCTGTGGCAGGGTCCATGGTGCTATTGTGACAGTTAGCTAACCCAGTGCCGAAGTGCTCTGGGTGGCTATGACATTGACAGATGCTTTGTCCAGTGGCCCCAGACTAAAGAAGCCAGAGGATAGGGGTGCAGGCTTGTTTCTCCCTACCAGAACCAGACCAGCGGCTCTTATCAGAAAGATTTAAGCAATTTATTGGCCAACAGTCAGTTGGGCGGCAAAAATGTACATTTCTCAAAGAAAAGGTCACTCACCCCTTGCCCCAAACAGGCCAGCGCGGGGATCACTTTCTCCTGGGCGATGCATTGCAGGATCCGGGGGGCTCCATAGAGGCCTCCCATACAGGAGGCCAGGGATGAGATGTACAAGCCCAAAAGGAATAGGAAGCCCACTAGGGACACCTGTATGAGGAAGCAGTTTCATTACTCAACATCAGAATCTGCTTCTGCTCCCTTCTGCTCCCCTGGTACCCACCCACCCACACCCCATCTGATCATAAATCCTCCAGATTCCACATCTTAGATAAATTTCAAACACCTCAGATCCACCCCACCTCCTTGGCATTGCCACCATTTCAGTTTGACCCACCATCACTTCTTGTATGGACTACACAGAGCTTCTCAAATTGACTGTGTCTGATTCATCCAGTTCAGTTGCTCAGTCGTGTCCGACTCTGCAACCCCATGAATGGCAGATTCATCCAGAGTGCTTGTTAAAACACAGATTTTCTGGGTCTTACCTCACAGTTTCTTGATTCAGTAGGTCTGGTATATGGCCCAAATTTTGGATATCTAACAAGTGTGTGCATTCTCAGCTGCTTCAGTCATGTCTAACTCTGTGCCACCCTCTGGACTGTAGCCCACCAGGCACCTCTGTCCACGGGATCTTCCAGGCAAGAATACTGGAGTGGGTAGCCATTCCCTTCTCCATGGTCTAACAAGGGCCCAGGTGATACTGATGCTGATGGCCTGGAGACTATCCTTTGTGAACCACTGACAGCAACAATGCTAAGGGCTAAGTTCTGTCCCCAGGCCTCTGCCAGCATGACCTACATGCACACTGGTCATAATGAATGCCCCTGCCATAAAAATATCAATGGCTCCCCAATGCCCTGCCATACCTGGCCCTTCTTGGTCTGTGACACTTCCAGTCCCACACTCTGCACACTCAGAATGCATCAGCATGATTTCTCTGCTTGCTGGAACCCTCTGTCCATATCCCTAAGCCACTCACTGTCTGTCTCTTAAACTCCCAATTGTGCTTCAAGACTCAGCATAAACTTCCCCTCCTCCATGAGCCCACCCACCAGCCCCTGATATGAGTGGGCACTCCTCAGGGCTCTGCTGCGCCTCAGTGTGAGACTGGGGAGCACCAGACACACACTATTTCCTCCACTGGCTTCACTTCCATGGGGCTCCTGTTTAGTTCATCCTGGTCCACTTGGTGCCAATACAGAGATGTAAGTGTTAAGTGAGAGAGTGAGATCCACATAGCCCACAAGGCACCAGCAGATAGGAGAGAGGGCAGAGTTGCTCTGCCTGGTGTCCCCTTGCAAAGATCAGTGCTGCTGGTGTGCAGCTGTGTCCCACACTGTCTGTCATGAGTCCCTGAGCCCACAGCCCCCTCCTGAGCTGCACTTCATCTACACCCACAGGAAAGTCTCTCCCTTTTCTTAAGTGTTTGAGGTGCCATTTCCTTTCTGTTGATATTTTACTTTAGGCAAAAGGCCTGAACCGTGTATTTTAAGCACTCATTTGTCCAGCTGTTATAGCTGCATTAGATTTCATTTTCCATTTTGTCCCTTATACTCTTCTCCATGAAGACATTCCTCACCCTAGTTTTTACTCCTTGCTTTAACAACGCATCAAGCTATACTGAACACTGGACATAAACTAGCACGAAAAATCTGTATCAGCCAGGATTCTTGACAGGAAATATTTTTTAAGCATGTGTTTATAGGATACTGGAGGGTCACAGAATCATCAGAAGGCTGAAAGATGAGGCTTGGAAAAAGGCAAGACCCAAAGCTAGCAGAACATTCAGATTCCTGAACAGGAGCAGTCTGATCAAGATGCTACCAGCACCTGCTGCCCCAAAGATGAATTCTCACCACCACCTTACCTTTGCAGCATTCATGACATTTGAAGCATCTGGTGGGCCCAGCCTAAGTCACACGCCCTACCAGGGGCTCAAAGGGACAGGCAAGCAAGAGTCTGGTCATTTGGGGGTCCTATAATAATAAATGGGGATCACTCCCTTCAAGACCTCACATCGGTGAATAACCCTCAAACAGTCAGGGAGGTCAGAAGTTTTGTGGATAAGCCTAAGGTCCACTAAAGAGCCTACCTTTTGCTTAATTCAGTGTGGATTAGTTCTCCTTAAATGCATTCAGTTCAGTTCAGTCGCTCAGTCGTGTCCGACTCTTTGCGACCCCATGAATCGCAGCACGCCAGGCCTCCCTGTCCATCACCAACTCCCGGAGTTCACTCAGATTCACATCCATCGAGTCAGTGATGCCATCCAGCCATCTCATCCTCTGTCGTCCCCTTCTCCTCCTGCCCCCAATCTCTCCCAGCATGAGTCTTTTCCAATGACTCAACTCTTCGCATGAGGTGGCCGAAGTACTGGAGTTTCAGCTTTAGCATCAGTCCTTCCAAAGAAATCCCAGGGCTGATCTTCAGAATGGACTGGTTGGATCTCCTTGCAGTCCAAGGGACTCTCAAGAGTCTTCTCCAACAACAAAGTTCAAAAGCATCAATTCTTCGGTACTCAGCCTTCTTCACAGTCCAACTCTCACATCCATACATGACCACAAGAAAAACCATAGCCTTGACTAGATGGAACTTAGTCGGCAAAGTAATGTCTCTGCTTTTGAATATCATAACTTTTCTTCCAAGGAGTAAGCGTCTTTTAACTTCATGGCTGCAGTCACCATCTGCAGTGATTTTGGAGCCCCCAAAAGTAAAGTCTGACACTGTTTCCACTGTTTTCCCACTTCATCTTTATCCCCAATGAATCTCCCTTCTTTTCTTCAGTGTCATGAATTTACGCCTATCCCACCCTACTCTATTTACCACTTTATTACTAGAAGAAATTAATGTCATATGAAATTCCCTCACTTTATTTGTCTGCTCTAATGGCAGGTCATCTACCCTGTGGTTAATTACACTCATGGCCCCTCTTGCCAGCATACCATAAGCTTCTAAGTCTCCTGCATCTTGGACCTCTGGCACAGAGCATTCAGCAAGTACTGTTGGCTGGAGTAATAAGGCTTCACAACTCCACTGTAATTGGTGTCCTGGATGTCTTACAAAATTGTTAGATACACTAGTCCCAGTGTCAAACCCCTGATTCATTCTGAGATGCAATCATTCATCTATAGCCTTTGTTTCTGCCTTCTGTTGACTTTTTTTAAAAAAAGGACTCTGTAATAAAATTTTTTCAAAAGCTTTTTGAAAATCTGACCCAGTAGTCCTCCAGTCTGATTATACACACAAGTCACCCTGAGATTCTGCTATAATTGTTACAGAGTGGGACTCAGATATGGTTGATTTTTCCAAAAGCCCTCCAGGTGATTCTAAGGTGTAGTCATGGTGAAAGCCACTGGGCACGGTTCCCTGTCTTCAATGCATACTCCCCTCAGAGAATTCTCCATCACTGGCAGGCATGGTATCTCCTTGCAGAAAGTACTGTGAAGAAGGCTGAGCACCGAAGAATTCATGCTTTCGAACTGTGGTGTTGGAGAAGACTCTTGAAAGTCCCCTGGACTGCAAGATCAGCCCTGGGATTTCTTTGGAAGGAATGATGCTAAAGCTGAAACTCCAGTATTTTGGCCACCTCATGTGTAGAGTTGACTCATTGGAAAAGACTCTGATGTTGGGAGGGATTGGGGGCAGGAGAAGAAGGGGATGACAGAGGATGAGATGGCTGGATGGCATCACGGACTCGATGGACGTGAATCTGAGTGAACTCCGGGAGTTGGTGATGGACAGGGAGGCCTGGCGTGCTGCGATTCATGGGGTCGCAAAGAGTTGGACACGACTGAGCGACTGGACTGAACTGAATCCAACAGGTTACATACATTTGAGTGTAAAAAGTTCTTTTCCATGTATATATAGCCTATCCATTTACAGTGAACGTGAGTGGGAAGGAGATGGGCCAGGCTGGTGTGCTTCAGTGTTGGAAGTAACCTCGGGAACTTAGTGAGAATCTGGCAACATGTGGCCGGATACAGAGACCTCCATCTCAGCCAGCCTTCCCACTCACACTCCCAGGACTGCTGCAGAGCCCTGGGGCCAAGGGCTAGAGGGATGACCATCTAGGTGTAGGAAGCTTTGTCCGGTTTGTCAACTGCATTTAAATGGACTGCCCATTTGCCACTCTTTTATGTAAAACTGTTATTCAACCAGTTTTCTGAAAAAGAAATGAAACGTTGGTCCTTGTGGTTGAATGTAACAACTCCATTCTCTCTCTCCCCCACCTGAGTCCTGCCCCTTCCTTGTCATCCATCTGCCCTTGTGGGGAGCACTGAGGACAGCTTAGATACCTGGCATAGAGCAGAGCTCTACAGGTACGGCAGTGAGCTCCATGGCTCTGCTCCAAGCCTTGTAGAATTTAATCATTTCCTTTATTTATCTGGGACTGTAAACTTAACTACCTGTGCCAGTAAAGGTAGAAGTGAGAATTTTTTTGTGCAGATATGTGTCAACAGTTCTTTAGGAAAACCCAAAAGGTACCCTTCTATCATCTACCTGTGTGAGTCACCACAAAATGCTGTCTTTCTAATATATTACCTGGGGTGTGAACTACCCTAATTTCTTTTTCCATAACTACTGATGAAAAGCATTAACTTGTCTCTCTGTTCCTGGTACTTGATCCCAGCTCCCATGAGAACTCCAGCCACTGAAAGATCCTGCCAACCCACTGGCCACTCCCTTCTCTTGAAGAATTTGGTTTAATAAGGTCACTTCCAAAGTACTCATTCTGCCTCATCCAATTCCTGTGGCCCTTTGACATTACTGGGGAGTAATCCTGACACCTTTACCCCTTTACAATACCAAGCAGTTCCCTCTTTCTGCAGACATGAGTTTTCTAACACTGTCCTCACTCCACAAGGTGACCAACATCTCCACTTTCAACCAAAGGTTTTCTCTCACTTGATAGCCACTTACCCCAAGGAAACATGTGGGCTTCCCTTGTAGCTCAGTTGGTAAAGAATCCGCCTACAATGCAGGAGACCCGGGTTCAATTTCTGGGTTGGAAAGATTCCCTGGAGAAGGAAATGGCAACCCACTCCAGGATTCTTGCCTGGAGAATCTCATGGACTATATGCCAGGCTCCTCTGTCCATGGAATCGCAAAGGTCAGACACGACTTAGCGACTAAACCACCACCACAAGGAAACATGGTTGACTTCACTTCCTGAGAGGCAGAGCTGTGTCCAGGAGAGAGAGCAGAGGACAGGCAGGCGGGGCTGGGTGGCTGTGCTGGGCCAGGCTCGCCCCCAGCTACGAGCCCTGCCTCACTCCACGTGCAGCTCGTGGACGTGGGAATCGTGACTGCCAAATCCGAGGGTGATGAGAGTGCTCCCTGTGGCACGGCTCATTTCTCACAGGCATGCTTTGAAGATACTCCTCCTGTTAATCCGTCCTTATTCTGCGACTTAGCAAGCTCCAGGGCTCCTAAGATATATGGTCTTTTTGATGGGTAATAGACACTTCCTCTTGGGCTTCATATAAGTTTATTGTAAAGCAATCCGTCTATTTCACTTTAGCCCTACTAATACCTGCTGTTTATACAATTCCTTTTTCTATAACTGAATAATATTGAGATGGACACTTTGGGGGCTTTTCCTATTCAGTTTAACATGTGGATTAATAGGGGAAAAAAATGTCCCCACCTGAAAATGTGCACTGTCTGTAAAGGTATCCCCATAGGAGTATGTCTGTGTCTGGTCACTCAATTCTGACCAACTCTTTGCGACCGCATGGACTGTAGCCCACTAAGCTCCTCTGTCCATGGAATTTTCCAGGCAAGAATAGTGGAGTGGCCTGCCATTTCCTACTCCAGGGGATCTTTCCAACCCAGGGATCAAACCCACATCTCTTGTTCCTGCATTAGGAAGTGGATTCTTTACCACTAGCGCCACCTGGGAAAGCCCATAGGAGTGTGTGGGGAATCAAAATGTGGTAAGCATCAACCGCACGCCAGGGATTGCGTCTCACAAAGACGGCCTCAGAGTCACTGCGACATAGTCAAGATTTTTAGAAAGCTTAACGCCCGACAGCCAGAGAAAAGTTCCTCTGGGGTAGGGATATAACGTGAAAAGAAACTTCTGAAAGGCACCATGGGCTGGGAAGCCAAATAATTAGAAATAGATCAGAGGAGCGGCAGGAAACCCAGCAAGAAACAGAGGACTGACCAGCTGCAGGTCAGTGGAAAGGAATCCAGGGCAGCCGGCAGCCGCTGAGGACAACTGTTCTGGCAAAAAAGGCCTGAGAGGAAGAGAAGGAGGTGCTCAGAGGTGCTTGCTTCCTTAGGAGGAGAGTCAAGGGCAGAGGCCACAGGTCTGGGCCCAGGTGAGACCCTCAGGGCACACAGACCAGGAGGAAGAGCCCTTGCTTTCTTGGGGCCCAGGAGAGCTCAGAGATGGGCCGGCTCAGGACCAGGCCACAGCTAAGACAGGGGACAGAGCGGGGTGATGAACAGCTTATTAAACACCACATCAGGGTGGCAGGGTACTGCACCAGCCAGCCTCTCAGACACCCTTCCCTCCTCCAGGTGCCGAGAGTGCAGCTGCCTGTGGCCCAACTTACTCCCTAAGTGTAGTCCCTGCTGCTGCAGCCCAGTCAGTGCCAAGGAGGGCAAGAAGTAAAACTCAGGATTCGTGGCTTTCAGGGGGAATCTCACTTGGTCCTCTTTTTGCGGGACCCCAGGGCGGAGTGGGGTGGGCAGCACACCAGGGAGCCACTATTGCAGAGTTGCTCTGAGCGGTTCTGTCCCTGTTCCCGCACCTGTGGCGCCGGCCTCTGATTGCTACTGACAACCAAGGATACTATCTTTTCTTTCTTGCACAGGCTTTACAACTGCCTGTTCCGGGAAACAGTCTTGTGTCCTCTCCAAACCCCATTTTCCACCTCTCACCTGCTGTGTGCATAGTGACCTGCCCGCATGCTGCCTCCAGGCAGGGTTTAGCAGGTGCCCCAGCCACCAGCGAAGTGCGAGCCTGCCTGTCTCACTGCCTTTCAAATGAGCCCCCCACCCCCAACCTCCATGTATAAGCCTATTATTAGAGGTGGAATCTCCACCCTGAAGTCTCCCCGGGGCTGCTGGTGAAAGCTGTTCTTACTCTCTTATTTGTGGCCTTCCTGGGACATGTGCTGCCCCCTCACGCACACCTATTCTTAGCTTCCCTGCAAAACAGGGGAAGGAATGGAGACAGGGGCCCTGCCCACGGGATCATTTGACTCTTTTCATCCAGATCAGAGTCTCTGATGGTTGAAAGGGCCTCTGTGGGGGAATCCACAAGAAAGAACCGGCTCAAGAAGGGGCAGAGCTTGCTGGCATGGTGTGGACAGCAGCTGGCTGCTCCCTCAGTCCAGGCCCAGCTACTCCCGGAGGCCTTTAGTCGCTCTAACGGAGCCCAGCTTTTCATTCCACAGTTAGAGAAGAGGCCCCTGGGAGATGAGATGTGAGACGGCAGCAGCAAGCACAGACATATAAATGAGGGGCCTTGACTCCTTCCTTGAGAGTAAACCCTGCTCACCTGGGGGGGTCTGAGACCTGGGAGGTGGATGTCAGTGCTCTCACTCCCTGAACTGCTCCCCCTTGCAAACCTTCTTGCAAGGTAAGGCCAAGACACCTTCCCACCCCCGAAAATAAATATCACCTTGACACTGGCGTCTACACACCTGAAAAAGAAACCCGCACTAATGTGAAAAGCAAGCCCAAACACAGCTCTAAAATGTAAGTTCAGCGCTGCCAGCCCCAGGCTGCCCCAAGCAGCACCCCTCTATGTACCTGCAAGGCAGCTTTGCAAAGCCTCATACCAGAGAAAAAGGTGCTTTTTCCGCAATAAGAGCAAAGATACTCAGGAGTTAACTGAGTAAGGACACCTCCCTGGCCTGGCGCGTCTTTCTGATACATGACGGGAATCTCAGGGTCCACTTTCCCCCAGGGAACTTAAGGGAAGACAGGAGTTTTGGGGGATTTCCAGCGAAATGTGTGGAAGTCTTAATCTCCTGGGTTCTAGAGATGCCAAGTGAGTGTCCTTGACTGTCACATGACCTCCAGCCTGTTCAGAGGCTGTGGAACATGAGGACTTGGCTAAACATCTTCAGGCCAGTGTAGTGCTCAGGAAAACAAAGATGCAGTATCCAAATCCATCAGGCCATCCCCTGGGGAGCCCGAGAGGACAAGGGGCCTCCGACCCTGCCTCCCACCACCCCTCACCTTGGCGCTGGGCTACCTGCCCTCTTTTCTGTTCATCAGCTTCCTCCTTATCGGTTTCTTGTGAGTAGCTTTCTGCTCACAGTGGAAGGGAGGCTATTGGCAATAATGAAGGATTGTTGGAGCTGGGGATCTCAGGTGACCAGATTCTTTGTTTCTGCTCTGATTTTTGACATGCAGGGTTACCTGTGTCCCCTGTGTTATTTAGCACCTGCATGCATGTGTCTTCTCTGATGTGGTTACCCAGGTCTAGGGATACATATGAAGGACCTGTACCTTTCCCATGGTTTGGGCCACTGTACTGTAGTCCTGGGCCGGCGACTACACGGATTCCCCATCCAGGATACAAAGGGGAGGCAGCCATTGCTGCTCAGAGCTGATCAATGACCTGCCGCCTGAGCCCACCAGGCTGCAGGACTCACCCACCTTTTCCGCTATCAGGAAGTCATAGCGAAGGGCCTCTCGGGTGCAGATGGCGCCAAGCAGGAAGACAAAGACGATGTACAGAAACCACCTGCAAGAAACCCAAGAGCAGAACGGGGCTGCCACCTGACATCACTCAACCCCGTCCCACTCCACCCTCCTCAGCCTGAGGGCTCCCCCAGGGAACTGTCCCCAAGGACAGAGAATGGCCATCACGAAGGCTCCCCAGATTGTATGGGGGCACTGCCAGTACTCTTGTCTCCTCTAGCATATTTCATATAAATATATATAAACATATCATTTCACATAAACGTGTAGAAATGTATCATTTGCCTCTTATGGAGGAAAACACACAGAGGTTTTCTGGGGTGGGGAGCAGCCCAGCTGGCCAGGATGCAGGCCACGGCTGACTGGCAGGTCTGCACCCCATCCTCCTGCAGCAGAACAAGCCGAAGAGCTGTCAGGCCTTGGAGTCCCGCTGTTCCCTGGCCCCCAGGTGACAGAGAGCCAAGCCGAGTGCGAAAGGCCAGCAGTGACCTGGCTCTGCCCTCAGAAGCCCTGTGACCTCGATGAACTCACATGAACCCAGTGGCCTCATTCCCGTCTGGACAGTAGGAGGATGGGCCAAAGGTTCCTCCTGGGACCTCCCAGCTGTGACCAAAAATGAGGCAGGGCTCTTTCCTTTCCTTCTGGACACACTCCCTTATCTTTTTCAGCCTCATTTTCCTCCCAGAGAGATCACCTTATTTAGCACAAAATAGACAAGTGCTATATGCCTGGCTAGGAGCCACAGTGCCATTACAACAAGCTAAAGCAAACTCAGCAATGATGAAGAGGTGTATTCATATATTTTTGAAACATCACGGTTAAAATAATGCAGGTACTTTAATCTTTTTCATGTCTGGGATTTCATTACCTTTCACATCTACCCAGTGAAGGCAGAGGAGCTTCTTCCCATAGTGCAGAGAGAAAACAGAGATTCTAGGTCAGAATCAGACCCAAGGCACCCAGCCTGCTCACATGGGTGGCACAGTGTGAACTTACACAGGGAAGCCTGGCAGCCTTGGGGCAGCACTGGGGAGGCAAGCTGGGAGAAGAGGAGAATCAGCCTCTGAGTTCCTACTGTGCACCATTACATACAGCATCTCCTCCACAATCTACAGGACACATGTGTTCTCATTAACCCCATTTTACAGAGATGAAAATGGAGGCTCAGAAGGTTAACTGTCTGAAGTCCCCCAGACAATCAGCGGAGGGGAGTAGTATGCAAATCTTATTTTGTCTGCAAAACTCTTCCTTTTTATATTCCCTGCAATGGTCCTGGAAACTCAATGGTTACAAAATGTCCAAGTTCAAAATGGGGGTGGGGAAGGGGAGGGGCAGGAGGCTGAGGGAACAGGCAGAAAGCAGTCCACCTTCTTAACGACCCCCTTCCTTACTGCATTCCCAGGCAGGGGGGATGAAAGGGCGAGCATCTAAACCCACCAGACATGAATTTTCCAGCTGACTGAGTGTTAAAAGGAGGATTGGAATATAGAATAGATTGGTCACATACAGGGCACTCTTAGAACAAAAGGAGCAATCCCCTCTTTTGCCTAGGGTTTTCTCTCCCTCTCTCCAGCTGATTGCCACAAGGGGAACTTACGCGATGCCAACGGCTACTAGGGAGCCCAGGGGGATGCTGGCAGCAGGCTCCCTGAGGTCGCCCCCCATGTTGAAACCGGCCATGACTCCTGAAAGACACCCAGGCAGGAGAGAAGGGTGAGCAGCATCCTCCACACATCCCCTTCCCCTCCTCGGGGCCTCCCTGGAAGGGATCCTCGGGCATGCCCTCCCATCTGCGGCTCTGCAAAGTGCACTTCTCGGTCTCCCCTGGCAACTGCGGAGGCATCCTCAAGGCGTGAAAGGGACTTTTGTGGGTTGGCTGATGCTCAGGAGGAGAGCTCGACTAGCGACAAAAGCATCTTATGGCCCAGTGCAAAGTAATGAGGGCTAAGGAGGTGGCGGGCAGGCCACACAAAGGTCCCAAGGCCACATGCTGAGCTCTGAGCTCTGCCTTCCAGCCGGACAACACCCAGGAGAGACTCAGCCTTAGCAAAGAACCCACCCCTGCCTGCTCAGCAGAGTTCTTTCCCTCTGCTATCCCCAGACTACACTGGGGTTCAGGGACCCCAGGGACAAGTTTCATCCAATATTCAGAGTCAGCAGCCGTGTTCAAAGCTCCTGAGCTGCCAAAGGGCTCTAAACAGATTCCAACGAACCATCTTGATGCTACCAACACTGAGTGGCGAGCTCCTCTTCACCGTGGACTCTATTTCTCATCAACACTCATGAGAAGCACGTAGTCATGATGGGAAGGTCATCATTGTGGTCCAAACACACACAGGCAGGAAACCAACAAGACAGCGTGTGCTGAACATGTGGATCCAGCCCACACGCGCTCTGCAAGCCCATGGGGGTGGGTGCATCGTGAATGTGGTCTCGAAGGACGTTTTGCATGGGTTTGGGGAGAGGAATGGGTCCAACTCCATCAATATGGATTTACGAACCCTTTGAACCTGACAGGGCCTGTATTAAGTGCTTTTCATGCCTTTTTTTTTTTTTTTTAAATCTCATTTAATCCTCACAACAACCACATCAGAAAAGTAGAATTATTCCCCCCATTTTATAGACAAGGAAACTAGTGCTAAAAGAGGTAAATTAAAATAGCTTAAGGTCACACATTTAGTAAGTAGCAAAGCTAAGATTCAACCCTGGCCTGTGTGATTTGGAAAATTGCTCTCTTAACGCCTCTGCTATAACGCTTGAGGGAACTCAAGTGCAGTGGAGTAAAGTGAAAGTTTGGGCCCAGAAAGTTAAAGAGGAACTATTTCAAAGACTACCGTGAATGCTGAACTAAGGCAGAGAACTGCATACATTTTGACTGAACAGTTCCACTACTACGGTTGTATCCTAAGTAAACAGTCAAGGACATAAGTAAAGATGTATCCAAAAATGTTTATTAAAGCTTGTATATATAGAGTGGTGAAAATTATAAACAATCTAATGTCTAAAAGTAGTGTGTGTGTGTTAGTCGTTTAGTCATGTCCGACTCTTTGCAACCCCATGGACTGTGGCCCACAAGACTCCTCTGTCCATGGAATTCTCCAGGCAAGAACACTGGAGTGGGCTGCCATTTCCTTCCCCAGGGGATCTTCCCTACCCAGAGTTCAAACCCGGGTCTCTCGCATTGCAGGCAAATTCTCTACTATCTGAGCCATGTTGAGGGCTGGCTAAATAAGTGATGATACATCTTTCAATATATACCAGCCCTCCAATAACATCAAGGATATGTTGTGACATGAAAAGAGCAATTGTTTCCATTTCAGAGGCATATCTGAAAGCAGAACATACCGTATGATCTTATTGTGAAAAAAAAAAAAAAAAACCCAGATAAATAGATGTGTAGAAAAATGAAAAAGGAACTAGAACATGTTCAAAATGTTAATGTTCTTTCTGGGTGATGGAAAAACAGATCATTTTTAATTTTATCGTTTATCTCTACTTTTTCAATTTTCTATAGTGATCATTGTGAAATAAGGGAGAAGTAATCCTTAAATGTTTTTTGTTTGTTTAAAATGGCACATAGGGCACATTTTCTTTATTCTCAGTCCTCTGCCTCCCAAGACCCTATTAAAAGGATAGTAAAAGGGGAAGATGGATGCATGCCTTAAAAAAAAGAGGGGGGAGCGATAAGTAGAGGAAAAGTTTCCACAAGTGTCTGGAACATAGAAAATGGATAAAATGATACAGAGTACTAAAGGAAAAGAAGGAATAGAAAGGAAAAGAAAACCTTGGAATGCTTATCTAGAGGATCTAAATAAACTGCCCAAGGAAAACCAGGACCACTAGTATGGATGTTCACACCCCAGATGAAGCTCTCAAGAGCCAGACATGCCCACAAACGCACTGCTGTCAACTCTTCCTTGAAGGAAGAGCCCCATCCAGGAGACAGACCCCACACACCTCAGCGGGAGATCCATGCCAGCAACCAAAGGTTGTCAAGTGTATAACAAAAATCAACAACAAATACATAAACACATGCATGATAAAAACAGAACAAACTGGCCTGGAAGAAACATAAAAATCAGGACACAGAAGAAAATTTTGAAGAAAATCTAATTAGTAGCTCCATAAACATCCAAGAAGAATATTCTACCTATAAAGCAAGATGCTATGAAAAACAAAAAATAATCTAAGAAACAAGAAAAAGACTTTTGGAAATTAAAAACATGATCACTAAAATTAAAAACACGATCACTTAAACTAAAAATGCAGTGGAATATCTAGAAGATAAAGTTAAGTAAATATCCCAGAATTTAGAACAGAAAGACAAAGGGGTAGAAATTTTGAGCAAAGAATAGGAGAAACAGAGAAGAAGTCTTGGAGTTACAACATCCAACTAACAGGAGGTCCAGAAAGAGAGAACAGAGAAAATAAAATAAGCAGGTAAACATCAGAAATAAATGTCTTCACCCTGAAGAAGACACACGTCTTCAGGTGGAAATATCCCATAAAGTAAACAACAAAAAGGCCCACACCTAAATGCATCATTGTGCAATTTTAGAAGAAATCCTAAATATTTTCAAAGATAAAAACCGAACAGTTACAAAGGAACAAAAATTAGACTGGCATCAGACTTTCTCAACAGCAACAGTGAATGCTAGAAAACAACGGAGCACTGATTCTTAAATTCTGTGGAAAAGCTATTTTGAAACTAGAGTTTTAGCCAGATTACCAATTAAGTGAAAGTAAAGCAAAGAAGGGCTCAGAAAATTTACCTCCCACACATCATTTCGGAGGAAGACACTGAAGCAAGGACTCCAGTAAGATGAGGATATAAGCTATGAAAGGGAAAAAGAGAAGATTCAGAAAGCAGTGGTGATAAGCCAGGGGTTAATAAAGTCCCAGATAATAGTTGTGCAGTTGTGCAGCAGAGAAACCAGCAGGGTCTGAAGCAGAAGAATGGAGACCCAGTAGGGATGCTTCTGGATAGGAACTGGATTCAACACAAAGGACACTATGAATTATTTTAAAGATTTGCTGACTGCATATTTTGGCAACAAGAGAAAACGCTTATTGAAACTCGAGGAGAAGTAAATAAGAAAGCCAACATGTAAATACGAAGGAAACTAAAATAGGACATGACTTTAAACAACTAATAAAAAAAAAGTCTTAAAGTTAATCCATTTGGCCATTATATCAGGAACATTCTCCCCTAAATAACACAAGGGCCACATCAGATGCAGCCAAGGAAGTGGAATTCTAGCCCACCACTTGGCTCTTCAGTGAACCACAACTACACAGTCATAGACATAGCCCAGAGGACTTAACTTTAGCTGCAAAGTAGAATACAAATATTATCTACTTGACAAAGTAACATAAAGCTATAGCTAACAGCTAATATGAAATGAAAAGAGAAAAGAGAACTAGAAAGAGGAAAGGCACTCATATTTTTGTTGTAGTAGTGTGCACCCCACTCCAGTACTCTGGCTTGGAAAATCCCATGGACGGAGGAGCCTGATAGGCTGCCATCTCTGGGGTCGCACAGAGTCGGACATGACTGAAGTGGCTTAGCAGCAGCAGCAGCAGTGTGGGAAACAAAAGTCCCAGGATCTTCACTCAGGACTGGCCGAACGTTACAAGCTTCACTTAGTTTAATAAGAAAAGCTGAAATGTGAGTTACCCATTAAATTTGTTAGGTCAATAAGGAAATGGCCAGCAAATATTTATATACCAGCTGCAATAAATTTAAAGTTAATGCTAGAATTTATTCTGTATTTTGTCATCATAAAGGGGAGTTTCTAAATGTTTGCTAAGAGGAGCAAAGAAATTTCCAAAAATATTGAACAGCTTGTCTTTGAAGTTCCAAAACCTGTTGACTTGTAAACTAAAGGCAAAAGAAAAAAGAAAAAAAAAAAACTTTTTTAATAGAGAGGTTGTGTGTGTGTATGTGTGTGTGTGAAACTGTGTTTGTTCACTGCAAGTTGTAAACTACAGCTTTCATGAGATTTTCCTCTTTACCTGCTAGTCATCAACTTGTCATAGCTTCCCTGATATTGCTCTAAAACATAAATATAAAAGGATTATTCAGAATCCCTTAAAATCGGAGATTCCTTTAAGATAACTAACGCATTCCTTGTCAAAATACTTCACACATGAAATAAATATGACCCTAACACATTAATCTTAAAACACAACACAGAATATTAATTTTCCACACCAACAATAATCAGTGAAGAGATATAGCCTAGGATGGATGACAGGCTTAAACATATTATTTAAAGCCATAAAGATAATCAAAAAAGAACTAAAAATTAAAATATGACTATTAAAAATTGGGAAGTGGATAAAGGAACATGTAAGGAAGCTAAACCCTCTACATTTCTTACCATGGAGTCAATAAATTACATGTGACTTTGACTATCAAGTTATAGATATAAGCATGTACATGCAGGCTAAGTCACTTCACCTGTGTCCAACTCTTTGTGACCCTCTGGGCCATAACCCAGCAGGCTCTTCTGTCGATGGGATTCTTCAGGCAAGAATATGGGAGCAGGTTGCCATGCCCTCCTCCGGGCGATCTCCCCAGCTCAGGGATCCAACCCACGTCAGCTGCAGATCCCCCACTGCGGCGGATTCTTTACCATCGAGCCACCAGGGAAGCTCAGGTATAGGCACATTGCTTGGTAATGCAGTTAGCTCCTGAAGTACTAAAAATGACTAAAAATGGTTGCCCCTATAGAGGGGTTCTTTGGGTGGTCAGGTTGGTGGAGGAGGGAGGGCAGGCTGAGAGACTACTGCTTTACGTTACAAGCACCTCTGCACCATTTTTTTTTATTTTTTAAATCACATACAGGTTTTATTTGGATCAAGAGAACAAGGCCGAGGACCTGCCTTACTCTGACCGCAGCTCGTGGGACCATGTCCTTTGTTGCTAGAACAGTCTGACGGACAAGGCCAGCCCTGGCCAGATCTCCAGGTCTACCTGATACTCAGGCCCCACTAACTTCGTCCATTAACACCTCCTCTTTCTGAACCTCCCACCCTCTGAGCCTCCGCCAAGGTTCTCACCCGTCACCAGGTTTACCAGTGTCTTACCTGCCTGGCTTCCTACCTCCGGCAATGACTTCATTCTGCCCCCCAAGCCCCTGGCAGTTCTATGCCTATTCATTCAGCTTTGCAAGGTTACATACTGCTATGTATTCTTTGCTATTTTCATACCTCCTCTAGTTTGTCATGTCATTCTGTATGCCTTCCTTCAGATCATTTACAAAAGTCTAGAAATAAGGAGCCACAAGAACTCCATTGCCATAGGCGCTTCTGTCTAGAAAAGTGATTGATTAATCGTAATGGCTTCCTGCTTCCAAAAAGGTTCTGTATTCATAACAAACAAACGCCCTTTTCTTCTCTCTCCACAATCCCTTGCACAGTGATGACCCTGCCTTTAATTAGAGGTCCCACTAGCTGGCCTGGTATGGGGCACGTGGGAATCCTGCTCAGTGGGAGCAGAAACGGCCGACACTGACACAGGCCACCCTCAGGACTGGGCCAGGCCCAGACAGCCAGGAGGCGGGCTTTTGAGACAAAACAGGCAAGCCGGAAATCAGGGAGTCAGCACCATGAACACAGAACTCCCGAGGCAAGGAAAGGGCAGTAACTTGTGCTCCAGACAGGAAGCCACAGGGTGACTCCTGTGGGTGTTCCCGGCACACCTGTTGGATTGGTTTGCACACTGTTACTCCCAGAATTTTGCCCTTGCACAACTACACAATTCTTGAGCAGATGATCTCTAGTTCTGCTGCTGCTGCTAAGTCAGTTCAGTCGTGTCCGACTCTGTGCGACCCCATAGACAGCAGCCCACCAGGCACCCCCATCCCTGGGATTCTCCAGGCAAGAACACTGGAGTGGGTTGCCATTTCCTTCTTCAATGCATGAAAGTGAAAAGTAAAAGTGAAGTCGCTCAGTCATGTCCGACTCTGTGCAACCCCATGGACTGTAGCCCACCAGGTTCCCCCGTCCCTGGGATTCTCCAGGCAAGAGTACCGGAGTGGGATTCCATCGCCTTCTCCGGATCTCTAGTTCTGGTGGACTATAAATGTCTTACTTACCAGTTAGATCTAGAAAAGTTATTTTGATTTCATATTTCTCACCCATGCTTATAAGGTATTATAGAGATTCCCTAGTTACCTTTCTTTCTGCTTCTGCTACAATTTAAAAATATTATCAATGTTAGAGCTAGATTTAGGGGAGGAATTATAGAATAGGTATTTCTCAGTGATATTTACAAATAATGCCCCCCTGAAGCAAGGTTCCACAGTTAGAAAACATAACAGTGGGGAAAACCTTGATTAAACAAGATTAGAGCTTCTTACTGCTGGACTTACCATACAACATTCTAATTTTCATTGTCCATTTCTAAGAAGAGAAATGTAGCACATACAATTTCCTAAAACTTATTTGACATTCAACACTTTTTAAAAAAAATGAAACACTTTAATCATTGGAAAACACGAAGTGTCCATTTTGTAATTCCTATTTGATCTTTATCCTCTTTTTGGCAGGCTTCCTAAAAATCTTTAAAGTGGCTATTTAGAATCAACAATTCTTAAAGCTGGAAAGCATCTTAGAGATCACCAACTCTGGCCTTTTATTTCACAGATGAGGAAACTGAGGCCCCAAGAGGGGAAGCAATTTTATCATGTTTTCAAGCTAGCTGCTTGCAAACCCCGCAGAACTCATTTTGAAGTTTCCTTAATTCAAGTCATGTTATTTCCTCCACATCATAGAATCTATTTCTTCCTAACACCCATGCTCTTTTTGGATTTCTCTTTTTAAAACAGAGTAACGGCATGATTAATTTGGGGCTACCGCCCCCACAGGAGTGCTGAACTTAGCTATAATCAGCACTACTTATAATCAGTTATAATCAGCACCACACATTGGTTTTCCTACAGCCATTTCCGTCACCAGTTCTGAATCACTAGTCTATCCTGGTCCAGGGCATTTCCCCTCCTCGTTGGTCTTGAGCTGCCAGTTCCAGGAAGCAGTTAATTGCTTTACCCTAAACCACGTCCTCGCCCTATATCAGGATGACGATATGGGCTGCATCTTGTGACCACGTGACTTAGGTAACAGGTTTCTTCATACCAGTAAAGGCTTCTGACTTGGTTTTCCATCCTAGTCCTGAGGCCTTTTACATCTCTCCACTGACTCAGCTTTCACATGTGACAGTAATGGTGTTGGCCATCACTTTACCAGCTTGAGCTGAGGTTAAACCTCCAGCATCATCCAGACCGTTCTGGGCACTGCCATTAACCTCACAGTCTGGTTGTGTGGCACCAGGTGAACTGGGGGGTTTGGCTTGGCACCCTGGCTCAAATATCTGTGACAATAGACGTGGATGGTCAGGAGAGGAACTGATCCCTTAAACATCTCTAAAATCAGCTATTAATAAAAATAACCAGGATAAATGTCAATTAACCACTTACCAGCATCTGCAAAATAGTGGTCCTCTGTCTTTTCTTGCTTTCCCTTTCATCAACCATAGTGCACAGAGATCAAAGTCTTCACCTCTTGCCTATTATTTTAATCCCACTCCCACCCTATTATCTTTTTTTGATCCTGAAAATGAGCATTCTTAAGAAAAAAAAAAAAAAAAAAGGCTTCCCCAATGGCTCAATGGGTAAAAATTCACCTGCAATGCAGGGACGCAGGAGGTGCAGGTTTGATCCTGGGGTCGGTATAGTCAAAGTTATGGTTTTTCTAGTAGTCGTGTATGGATATGAAAGTTGGACCATAAAGAACACTGAGCCCTAAGAACTGATGCTTTCAAATTGTAGTGCTGGAGAAGCCTCTTGAGAGTCCCTTGGACAGCAAGAAAATCAAACCAATCAGTCCTAAAGGAAATCAACCCTGAAGGGGCCTGATGTTGAAGCTCCAATACTTTGGCCACCTGATGTGAAGAGCTGACACACTGGAAAAGACCCTGATGCTGGGAAAGATTGAAGGCAGGAGGAGAAGGGAGCAACAGAGAACGAGAAGGTTGGATGGTATCACTGACTCAATGGACATGAGTTTGAGCAAACTTCGGGAGATGGTAAAGGGCAAGGAAGGCTGGCGTGCTGCAGTCCATGGTGTCACAGTCAGACACGACACAGTGACTGAACAACAAGGGAACAATGAAAAAAAAAAGCCTGGGGCTTCTGGATAAAGGATTTGCATGCAGTGCGGGAGACCGGGGTTCAATCCCTGGGTTGGGAAGTTCCCCTGGAGAAGGAAATGGCACCCCACTCCAGTACTCTTGCCTGGAAAATCCCATGGACAGAGGAGCCTGGTAGGCTACAGTTCCTGGGGACGCAAAGAGTCAGACGTGACTGAGCGACTTCACTTTTCCCTTGTGGTCCAGTAGTTAAGAATCTGCCTGCCAGTGCATGGAACTTGGGTTCGATCCCCAGTCCAGGAAGATCCCACATGCCACAGGGTATCAAAGCCTGTGTACCACAAGTACTGAGGCCACAATCCAGCAGAGCCCTTGAGCTGCAGCTGTTGAGCCCACATGTGCTCGAGACCATGCTCTACAAGAGAAGCCTGTGCACCACAACGAAGGACAGCCCCCACTTGCCACAACTAGAGAAAGCCCGCACACAGCAACAAAGATCCAGCATGGCCCAAAATAAATAAATAAATTTTTTTTTTTTTTTTTAAGAAAAATACCTAATCATTTTCTAGACTTTCCTGGTTTCTGTTGGTTGGTCATTAAAGAACTACTTACTCTTACTTTAGAAAACTTCAATTTTCCCTTGCCCTTTAGAGACTGTTTCTCTGTTGCCTTTTTTGTTTCTTTGTTAAAGTTCATAAATTTATTATTTTTCTTTTTCATTAAAGTAGAATATCCATGCACTAAAGTGACTTAACCTTATCTGCCGCCTTTTATTATTTGGAGGCAGTGTGGCTCTGAGCCTCGGTCTCCCCAGTTGCAAATGGGGATAAGATTATGTACCCTGCAGGACTGTTGTAAAGCTAGAAAGAACATCTATAAGGCGCCTAGCACGGTGCCTGGCACCTAGTAGGTGCTAAATAAATGTCCACCTGGGGACGGGGGCCTGGGATAAACTGGGAGATTAGGACTGGCATATACACATTATTATCTATAAAATAGATGAGTAATAAGAACCTGCTGCTTAGCACAGGGAACTCTATGGGGAAAGAATCTAAAAAAAACAAGAAGAGTGGATATATGTATGTATGTATATGTATAACTGATGACGCACTTTGCTGTGTACCTGTAACTCACACAACATTGTAAATCAACTATACCACAATAAAAAAAATTTTTTTGAACGTCCATTCGGGGAAGATGGGCTCCCTTCCGCTCTCAGAACTCCCCTGGGTTCCTAAGCACTCTGGCTGCCTCTCCTCACCTTCCACTTGATTGTCAAAATCCCACTCCTTCCCCACACCTGGCTGATTGGCTTGTTTAGCTGTTAAGGTAGGAATCTTTCATCCCCTCTTTGCTCTGTTCTTAGAGGCAGAACTAATCAGTGCTCCACCCTTGCAATGCCTTAGAGATGCTGCTGAGACAGACTGTGTCGAATAACGGGACATTCAAACACTGGGATTCCAGCAGGATCTGTTGACTTCCGGGTAGAGTACAGCTCCAGACAAACGTGTGTCCTCTTTTCCAGCATCCTTGCCAAAGCATGTGGGAAGCAATGGGGCTCACCATTTTTTGTTGGGTGACCTTGGGAAAGCACCTCTCTGCGTCATTGTTTCCTCATATGTAAGATGGATTAATAATAGAACCCATGGAAGGATACAGGTTCCATGGGGCCTAAAACTTTAAAAATACAAAGTTATGAACATGAAATGGAACTTCAGAAGGAGGTCATGCAACCAAGGGGCCCTGAAACCCAGGCTTCATCAGCTTAATGGTGAGTCTGCATCTGATAGAAGCACTGGGGTCCTGATGAGGTCTAAACGAAAGACTAAAGTGTTCAGCACAGTGCCTGATGCGGCAGGCTACTGTGATGATAATTATCATAGACACTGTGATAATTTGATAAAATCATACATTCCATACATGACATTACAAAAATAAACATGTATGATAATTATAAAGCTCCCTTCCTTTCTCCTGTTCCTGCTCACAAGTCCATCAGAATGCAGGGGGTGAGTCCCCCTCAGACTGTCCTTGCTCAGGTTCTCTGCTCCTTAAAACAAGACCTCATTCCGGCCCAGCAGGTCCTTGTTCTCTCACCCACAAGAACACATAACTTAGGAGGAGGCCTGGGGATACAATGAGGGAGAAGGAATGTAGAGGTAGGCTGAGGGCAAAGCCAGCATGGATGCCTAGAGCTGAGGGTCCCAGAGACAGCCAGCCAATCTGGAAGAGCTCAGAAGATTCCAGAACTTCTCAGAGTGTGTGTATGTGTGTGGGGTGCGGAGAGATAGGATCAGGTCCAGGGAGGCCAAAGGATGTCACAGAAATAGCAGGGCTCCTGACCACAAAGGTAAGCGTGGACATTCTGGTAAAGGCTGCTGGTTTCCCACATACATTTTGATGCTGGGTGTGGTCAACCACAAGAGGCCCTTATCCCTTCCAGCAGGAGTCTGAAATTTGGGGACAAGGGTTACACAACTTCACACAGTGGTATTTATCCCAGTGAATTTCCATTTTCTAGTTCCTCCATGTATTGTGGTCCCAGGTTCCCAGAGTGGCTGTGTGTGTGCATGAATAACTATAGGGAGAGGTGTTTGTTTTTCAGAGAAAGTGGTGGTATAGCTCAGAGAAGGAAAGTGCTTTGGGAAACTAAACGCAGAGTCTATTCCAAGGTCCCAGCCCCACCCTGCAGCCACCACCACAGGGTGTGGTGGAGTGCAGCGAGGAGGGCTGACTGAAGACCTCGCTTCCTAAACCCAGCGGAGCCACTGAAACCTAGGCTTCAGCTATTCTCCCCAGGAAGTCTCCCGCCCCCGGGGATAAAATCTCTAGAGTAACCTAAATAACATGTCACTGGTCAGAGATGAGGATGCAGGGTCGCGGGACTGGAAGTGTCTGTTCTTCCAAACTCCTCTCCCCTCTCACAGCCTGGAGGTTCTCTTGTTCCAGGAGAGGATGGCGTTGGAGGGAGCCCCAGCCATGACTCACTCAGAGTTAATCCTTGGCAAATCCGTCACCATGGAAACTGCCAATCATTCATGCTTCTCATAGCTTAATGGAACATCTGCCAGGGGAAAGCCAAGGGATACAAATTGCCTGTCCTGCCTACTGTGTTTACACTGGAGCCCCTGGAAAACAGAGATAGCCAGGAGAGGCAACCCATTACAGAGGGATGGTGGCCCAACTCTGTTGCAGGCGGGGACCCCTTCCAGGGCTCGAAAGTGGGCTCTTGTCTAACACTCAGAAAAGAATTGTCAGAGGCGACACGTACTGACAAAGCTAGAGACTTCACTGGGAAGGGGCGCCTGGGTGGAGAGCAAGAGGTCAGGGAACCAAGGAGACCTGCTCCGCCATGTAGCTTGCAGTCTCGGGTTTTACGGTGATGGGATTAGTTTCTGGGCTGTCTCTGGCCAATCATTCTGACTCAGGGCCCTTCCTGGTGGTGCACACATTGCTCAGCCAAGATGGATTCTAACAAGGAGGATTCTGGGAGGGCAATGGGACATGAGTATCTCCTTTTGACCTTTCCCAAATTCTCCCGGTTGTCGGTGGCTTTTTAGTCCCGTATTCCTTACCAGGACCTCCTGTCGTAAAATAACTCACAGGAATGGTTACTATGGTGCCTGATGAGAGTAGGCAGTTTCAGTCAGTGTGTTTCTCCTAACAACTCTGGTCACTAATTAGCTGGGTGACCTTCCTCAATCCTTCATAAACTCCTCTGCGCTCATTTCCCAGATCAGTGATTCTCAACCTGGTTGGGCCCAGATGGGGCTGTGGAGGGTGGGGATGGGGCCGGGGGTGTCAGGGAGGCAGAAAAGCACATCCCTTAAGAGGGGTGGGGTAGAAGAGGCCTGTGTAGACAGTTTGTTCAATATTATAACTTTATATTTGGAATATTACCGAACAATACCTTCATAATTTAAGTCACAGAAAATAAAGAAGCTTGGCTAATCTTCTTAGGTAGAATCTTTCTCAAAGAAAGGACCAAGATACTCCTGATCCGGGGAGGCACAGAATTTCCAGTGTAGTAAGGTTTTCAGTATGATTAACAAAAATGAACATGGATTAAAAGATAAAAAGTTGAGAGTCGCTGGACTGGCTGATCTCAAATGGTAGTCCAGCTCAAATTCTGGGCTCCTGGGTGGCATCTTCCAACCTCAGGCCACTGCTGATGCCTTACTGCAGGGTGAAGCACCAGAGGGAAGGCTCATCACCCCGGGCCCTTCACTCAGGCCAGGCATTCCCTCTCTTACAAGATGCAAGGCCTGCAAATAAAAAGGAGGGAAGCCATGGGAGAAGCTTGGAGGGGGCCTGATGGGGTCACGCACAAAAGGCAACATCCTGGTGGTACTGCCTGCCTCAAAGGACCACGGCCCTGCTTCAGCTGGAACTGCTAACCTGGCACCTGCAAGCAAGGATCTGACCTGGCATCAGGACTCCCTGCCAGGCCCAAGGAAACAAACGCTCTGGTGGGAAGCCTCTTGAATGTGTTGGGGTGGGGCAAGGTATGGGGGAATAGGCAGCAGAAGGGGCTAGAAAATATTTTCAGATGTTAATGTTAAAAAATTTCAAAAATTTTCTTCTTCGTGTATTTCATCCCCTCCCCCTTTCCTTTTCTGTCCATTCAAGAGGAACGTGACCTTTATTTTGTTGTCTTGGTGGAAATACGTGGCAGGGAAGAAGCAGACTTTTCACATTGTTTTGGTTTCTGTTTCTCAAAAGGCTGGGCCCTTAGGAGATTTTAGAGGATCTAGGAGGTAGAAGGAGATCCAACCAGTCCATTCTGAAGGAGATCAGCCCTGGGATTTCTTTGGAAGGAATGATGTTAAAGCTGAAACTCCAGTACTTTGGCCACCTCATGCGAAGAGCTGACTCACTGGAAAAGACTCTGATGCTGGGAGGGATTGGGGGCAGGAGGAGAAGGGGATGACAGAGGATGAGATGGCTGGATGGCATCACTGACTCGATGGACGTGAGTCTGAGTGAACTCTGGGAGTTGGTGATGGACAGGGAGGCCTGGCATGCTGCGATTCATGGGGTCGCAAAGAGTCGGACACGACTGAGAGACTGAACTGAACTAAACTGAGGAGGTAGAAGGCAATGGCACCCCACTCCAGTACTCTTGCCGGAAGAATCCCATGGATAGAGGAGCCTGGTAGGCGGCAGTCCATGGGGTCGCAAAGAGTTGGACATGACTGAGCTACTTCACTTTCACTTTTCACTTTCATGCATTGGAGGAGGAAATGGCAACCCACTCCAGTGTTCTTGCCTGGAGAATGCCAGGGACAGGGGAGCCTGGTGGGCTGCCTTCTATGGGGTCGCTCAGAGTCGGACAGGACTGAAGCGACTTAACAGCAGCAGCAGCAGCAGCAGCAGCAGGAGGTAGAAAAGAAGCTGCAGAGTGACTGGGGAGAGCCTGGTGGGAACAAAACCTATTTGCTACATTGTTTGTAGGGCCCAGTGCAAAAAAATATGTAGGACCCCTTGTTCAAAAATTATTAAGAATTTCAGGAACAGCAAAGCATTAAACCAAGTGTGGGGTCCTCCTGAGCTTATGACCAAGTGTGAATGCATAAATTCATGCTCACGAAGCTGGCCCTGGACAGCAGCGTCCCCCGTATTAGAACAGAAGATTGCCCCTCACACTTGGGCAGGAAGAGAAAGGCCCACAGGATTTGAACAACAGAGACCTGAGGCCTACTCCCTGGCAGCACCAGTGGGATCCAGCGAGACCTCAGGAAAGAGGGTCTGAGAGGTACACAGACTCTAGGCACGCGGTTCCCAGGTTCAGCAAACTTTCCATCCCTCAAAGTGGCTCAGAAGCAGCAGAGACCATAAACCTAAAGGGATCTGCAGACAGGGCTGTGGGAGGGCCTGGCTCAGAGCACAGATGATGAACAGCCAGAGCCCCTGACATGCCCTGGTACTTAGTAAGACCCTGAGACCTGACAGGGCAAGGCAGAGGCATGATGAATGACTGACAGCAGTTTCCAGCCACCCTGGCAGACTGAAGGCTTACGGTCAGAGAACAACTCTTTCCACTTCATTAAGATGAAAGAAACACATTGTTTCTGGCACACCTGGACTGTAGAACAGCATGCTACCTGCCATCACCGAGACCTAGCTCCAGCCTCCTTCCGGTGACCAAGCCTCAAAGAGGGAGCGGGGGGAGGGGTGTCAATTCAGAGTTGCCTTAGTTACTCAGCTGAGAAATGAAGCTTGGGGCAGAGTGGTCAGGTGGTAGAGACAGAGGGAAGCGAGAGTAAAGGCGGGTAAATTTAGGAGGTAAAATTCACAGGACTTGGAGGGAACTGGTAAGGAAGAGGCTTCCTCGATGGCTCAGTGGGTAAAAAAAAACTGCCTGCAATCCAGGAGACACAGGAGACATGGGTTTGATCCCTAGGTTGGGAAGATCCCCTGGAGGAGGAAATGGCAACCCACTTTAGCATTCTTGCCTGGCGAATCCCATGGACAGAGGAGTCTGGCAAGAGGAAGGTGTCACAAGTAACTCCCCGTTACCAGCTCGAGCAATTGGGGGGATGAGGGTGCCATCCCTGAGATCAGGAGTGGAGGAGAACCAGTAGGGGCTGATGGGATGGATGGGTTCTGAACATGCTGAGTCTAGGATACCAAGAGAAGGTGTCATGTAGGCACTTAAATACATGATGTGGAGCTTAGAGAAGTTGGGGCTGGAGGCATAAATCTGGGAATGGCCAGCACTGTGGGTGGTCCCTAAACAATGGGCATGAATGAGATCCCAAGGGAAACAGTAGGCACAGCCTGAAGAACCCCAACACTGAATGGGCAGGCAGAAGAGGATGCCCCTATCTAGTGGGTCAGAGGAGGGTGCTACATCATAGAAGGTACGAGAAATGAAGGAGAAAGTGGAACGCGGCTGAGAGGTCAAACACACTGACAAATTTTAAGTACCCACTGAACTAAGTGGAAGCCACTGATGACTTTGGCAAAAACCATTTCACTGGAGAGACAGGCCTGGAATTCCAAAAGGAGAGAGTGGACGAGTAGAGCAGGAGGCAGGAAGGTGGTTGGGAGAGCAGACACTGGCTGTGGAGGGGAGAGAAAGGGGTGGTGGCCAGAGGGATTCAGGGAAGTTGTTAAATATGACTACGGTCAGTAATTTTCCCCCACGTTTTAACAGCTTTACTGAGGTATAACTAACATACAATAAGTTGCAGGTTTACAGTGTAACAGTCTGTAAAATTTGACAAGAACACACTTGCGAGTCCATCACCACAGTGAGAAACACATTTTTTCATCCCCCCAAACTTCCTTGCCCTCCCTCCTGCTTCCTTCACCTCCACTCCTAGGTATTAATGACCTGCTTTCTGTCACTGCAGTTTGCATTTTCTAGAATTTCACATAAATGGATTTTTAAATAATTTTATCTTTTCAAAAAGGAACTCTTTTTTTGCCTGACTTTTTTCACACAGCAGCATTATTTTGAGAGTCATCTACATCGTCACAAGTTATCAATAGTTCACTTTTTCTAATGGCTGAGTAGTTTTATATTGTGTGGTGATACCATAATTTGTCTCTCCATTCACCTGTTGATGAGTATTTGAGTTGCTTCCAGTTTGGGACTATAACAGACTAAGTTGCCTTGAACTTTCATATACAAGCCTTTATATGGATACATGCTTTTTTTTTTTTTTTTCCTCAATAGTAGATAACCAGGATTGGAATGGCTGGGTATATGTTGGTTTTTAAGAAACTGTCAAACCATTTTCCAAAAATGGTTGCCCATTTTACGTTCCCATCAGCAATGTATGCAAGTTCCAGCTCCTCCAAATCCTTGTCCACATCTGATAGGGACAGTCTCTTAAATTTTCAAAAATCTAGTAGCTTTTCCTCCCTTCTCTCTGGAGGAAGGCAGAGAGAGAAGGGAAAGGAGACAAAATCAGCTCCAGGGCATCAACACTGCCTGGATGGAGAAAGAAACATTTTTTCTGAGTCTGTGTCCTGGGAACAAGCCCAGTCCCTAGTAAATGGTTATTTCTTGTGGAGCATTTGGTCAACACATTAGCTTACTTCCTTCTGGGCCTGGGACCCGGGCATGCAGCAGTTCTACCAGGACCTCAGCTGTGCAAGGCTCCTCTGCAGGCACCACAGGCCGGGAAAGTGGGGGAAGAGCAGAGGTCCTCGCCTGTGGGATCCTGACTCCGCCCACAGTCAAAGCGGTAGGAGGAGGAGAGCATTTCTCTGCCCCTGGGAGAAGACACGTGGGTAGGGGAGGGGAGCGGGAGATTAGAGACCAGTCTGAACTCACTACAAGGTGGGAAGGGCAGCTGTCCTGTTGAGGAATCCAGCCTGCTTAGCCCTAAGAGAAATATGTCCCCTCCACTAACTTGGCCAAGAGGCGTCAATCTGCAAGTATAAGGGGTAAGGAGGATCAAATCATGTTGGGAGCCTTCAGGAATTATGAACAAGTAAAGCCTCTGTCAAAAGAATAGATGTGTAGTTAAAGCTAAGGCCATCTATAAAGTCAGATATATACCCTAAAAGCACATGCAGGTCCATTATGATACTGCATTTTGGGAACCAAGCATTTACTTATATCCCTAACATGATAATGAAAAAGAATGCCAGTACCTGTAGCTGTGGGGAAGAACACCCCGAAGACAGTGAAAAAGGACTCTCCAGGGCTGTAATCTGGCAGAGTATTGTTCTGCAGCAGTTCTGGTGAATATCCAATAAAACCATGTTCTGAAATAACACAGAAGAAAGCAAAATGAGCCGAGTGACAAGACATAACACAAGTTCCCTAGATTACAGTCCCAGCTTTAAATAGTAAATAGTACTAGCTTTAAATAGTAACTTTAAATAGGAAAAGGTAGGTATGATGTGGGGGGCAGGGAGAGAACACAGAAGATAATAGAAACATCTTCCTTCCCACATCCAGGGCTTGACTTTTGCATGTCTATATCTACGGATGTAGGCAAATAAAATGACGTGAAGAAGAGAGTAGTCACCTCTAGGAAGGGGAGCTTTTTTTTTTTTTTTTGCTTATAGACTTCAGTACAGCTGAAATCTTTCGATGAGCATGCACTGATGTGTTTGCTTTTGATTTAAAAAATTACATTAACTCCCTGCTCAAAAACCTTCCCATAGATTCCTACTAGCTACAGAATAAAGTCCAAACTCCTTAAGAGGAGTGTGGAAGCTCCCCACAACCTGGCAATGGCCCACCGTTTCCTATTTGTGCTTTGCCTTTTCCTCTTCCCAGCGGTCACACAGACAGCTCTGCCCAAGAAGCCCACTAGTACCCATTCCCATGTCCCCTGCTTCCAGAGCCTTCCCCACATCTCTGAATATCAATATGGTGCTCTCTCTTCAAGCCCAACCCAAATGCTGCTCTCTTTGGGCTTTATACAAACTCCTTGATCAGAATCCTCCTCCTAAGTGCCCTCCATGACCAGACTCCTTCAGGCTAGAGATCTGCTCTTAAACGCCTCTGTCCCCCAGGCCCAACCACTGTGCCTGCCACACAGCAGGCCAGGTGCAAATATGGGTTACACTGAAAGAACCTTGCTCTTGGATCTTTTGGTTCTGTGCTTTCAGTCTGATGGTTCAGAGACTACTTTATAGCAGAAACATCTCAGATCTGATTTCTTCAAAGCATTTTAAACATTTTTTACATTGCCTTAAATGCAGTTAAAAGGTTTCACTCCTACAGATACTGCTTTTTTGTCAAAGGGGGTCACCTTGAACAGCATCTGTGGATGTGTTAGTGGGCTGTGGAATTTAAGATACAAGTTTGGTGTTCTTGGGCTCAGGAACACGCAGGATATCCAGTGTCTGTTTTTAGAGAATGAGTTGGTTTGTTCCTGCTCACTCTAGTCCACAACTCAGTCTTGATCTTTTTCCCTCTATCCCCTCTGACATGCAAGACGAGCACTTAGCCATTAGTCTCTCCATAGCTGACCCCCAGGGCTGCGGTGACAACCCCCTGCCAGCCTGTCCTCCACCACCCTCGGGGCTTAACTTCACCCTGAGCTTCCATCCAGTAAAGAGTGCCGGCTCGCTGATGAGTCCGAGATCACGGGCACTTCTCATGGCTTCCAAGATTCATATCTTCATATGAAAAATATTTCTCAAAAAAAAAAAAAAAACAGTAAAATGAAAGCTCAGTGAAGCAAAAGGAACCCTGGGGAGTCCAGTCAGGCCTTAAAATCATTGTCAATTGCTCTCTTTCTCCTGAACCTTAGATCCCAAGGACTGTGCAGCATTTCCGAATGGTTTGGTGTCTTCACAGCTGGTCCTCCCCTCGTTAACAGAAAAGCAATAATAGCTAAGTTAACTTTAGTTTATCCGCTGGCTGACCCTGCTGACTAGACTTTCTGAGGAGAAAACCAGCCCAGCCTGCCTTGGAAGGGAGCTCGGCCAAGCTGGATGACACACAGGTCTGAGCACATTTGAGCACAGGGCTGTGCTGGGCTGGCCAGCCGTGAGGATCATGAACACTTCATCAGGCTCCACTGATCCTGGCTGTCCCCGAAGCCACCCTGCCATGGGCGGGTATTTGGTCACCAGGCCTGAGGGGCCTGGCCCGGGTCAGCCTCAAGGGCCAGAGGGATCTCAGGCACCGTAAATGAGTCACTGGGAAGCCTCTTCTCTTTCTCCATCATCCCACCAATGAGATCCACAGATTGAGGGGATGAGTCACTTGGCTTATTCGAGGTGGCAGGGGCGGGGGCGGGGTCCCTCCTCTGCAGGATGATCACAAATGCAGCTCTCACACGCTCACAAGCACTCGCTCACACTGACGACTGCTGCTGACCCCAGCCCTCTCCCCCCAAGTCCGGTCATGAATTGTTCTCAAGGAAATCTTAACTTCGACAAGAACTTTATGAACAGAGATGCTTATCGATGAGTTATTTATAATTGTGTAAGTGGGGAGTGTCTAAATGTCCAATTGAAAGGTTGAGGTATTTTAAATCCTTATAAAGACTTACCAGTGCCAAAGAAAACTATCCATGTTACATATGATATATATTAAGTAAGAAATTGGATACCATTTATAGGATGAATACCAAAAAAAGTTTTAATATATATATGTAAGAAAAGCAAATATACCAAAAATGGTTATTGTCTGTATAATGCAACCATGGGCAATTTTTTTTTTATGTTTAAAAATTTCCATGTTGTCCGTCATGAGCATAATCAACTTATCATCAAAAATTAATGCCTTTTGTAAAAGCAAACAAAACATCCCACAACTGAAAGCCTACTTTCTCCAGATAGCTTTTCTATAAACAAATTCATTTCTTTTTTTTCCTTTCCATTTATACTCTCCCTGTTTTTCAAAATGATACTTGCCCCATTTTTCAAAATGATTTAAGCAGCTTATGAGAAAAACATAAGTAAGATAGGGCAAGTAAAATAAGGGGCAAAAAAGAAACAGAAGGGAAAAAAATGAAATTGAGCAAAAGATAGGGAGGAAACACCTACAGCCTCAGGTCTCTGAGATAAGATCCTGCAGTGATTTTCCTCAAGCTGGAACTCAAGGCCTAGAGAGATCATTTCTGACACAGCCCAGTCCAGCAGGGGAGGACCTTACGGCCACCATTCACACATGCCACATTCTAGTGGATGAGAAGGAGCCCTAGGTTCGCATGGTGAACCTGTCTCTCTGTCTCTGCCCTTACCTTCCCGGGGCCCTTATGATGTCCACCCACTTGACAGCCCCCCACATCATGCTCCCCAGTCCTGAGCTAGCCCCACAGAAGACCTGGCCTTCATCCTGACTTCCGGGGCCCCAGTCTCTTGCCCACAACCCTAACCTGTGGTCCAGCTGGACCTTGAGCTTATGTGGAGCAGATGCCCAGGTCAGGCACTGGTCTCAGAAGAATTTGTACTTAATGCGTGGCCTGAGGTCCGCTGGCCACATCCAGTGTTGCAGGGCTGAGTAGACACCACCTGCCATGGCCTCTCACGGTGGGTCTTGCTGCCTGATTTGCTAATTCTTCTAGTCACGGCCCCATTTGAGAATCTGATGAAAGCACATTTTGCATTCCATTGAGGGGGTTCCCTGAAGCCTCCCCAAGGTTCAGGACCTCTATGCTAGGGGCTGCCTCTGTACCTGAGACTTCCGGCAGGCCCCACGGGCACCTATGATGTTTCAAGTCCCACCATGCCGTGCCTTGGGGTGAACAGAGGGCAACATCTCCTGCTGTCATCTCTGCCAGGCAAGGCATCTGCACACATCGGGACAGGGCAGGTCCCCCAGGGGCATCCCGGGATACTGCCTTCTGAACATAGTGGCAAGTCATCAGTTATTAAGCACCTCCTCTGTGCAGTCACCGGGCACCAAGTCCTTTACAACATCATCTTTGATCCTTACAGCTACCCTGCAAGATCAGAGGTGAGCAAACCCGGCTCATGAAGGTGAAGAGTCTTGTCCAAGGTCACACAGCAGACCTGCCTGTATGACAGCCCTGGCCTCTCCTCCGGGAGGCCGGTCTCCAGGTCCCCAACACCACCCTCCCACACAGAGGGATGCATACAGCCGGTTTCCTTCAGCTCTGAGAGAAACGCCCCCGAGGTCACGGCATCTCCCCTTCCGCACCTCTGTGGGGCCCATGGGGGTCTCCCTGTGGAATGCCACATGCACTGAGGGGTGTGTGCACAGCTGGGAAGAGGCAGAGCCCAGCCTCCACCCCAGGTCTGTCTGAAGTCAACGTTTTCCATCTACCATAGCAACTCCCTGCAATTTATCCTGAGTTGTTTCCCCAGAGATTTCTGAGGTGAGTGTCTTAACCTCTGTGGGCCCTTCAGAGACTCTGCTGGTAACAAGAGGGGCTCCGGCGCTCTCAGCTGGTGTCTTCCAGCTCTGCGAGGCCCAGAATGCCCAGTGCCTGCAGCTGCGGCGTGTGACTCTATCTGGGGTTGACCTGAACACCTGCTTCTGTATCCACAGTAAAAAAGTCTTTGGCCCCACGTGAGTTATGAGCTTTTAGGAAGAACAAAGATAGAACAGAGTGAGGAAAGGGAAAACATGATGAAAACCAGGCAAGAGCAGGGGGAGGGAAGACACTTGAAGGCTGGCCTTCCCCCTTGGCACTTGGGTACCACAGCTTCCGGTCACCATAGGAAGCCCCCTGCAGGGTCAAGGATCTGCTCCCAAGGACTACCACGGGACCCTGCCTGTCTGGGCCCAAGGAGCCAGCCCGAGTCACGCACTGCGGCAACGGGCAGCTCCCTCAGGCTGGGCTGCGCCCTCTGGGAAGGTGGCTTCCGGGAAACTCCGTGCTGCCCCGCCCTCACGGCCCTGGGGCCCTCTGAAATCAGAGGAGGCAGAGGGAAGCCATCCCCTGCCCCCACCGTGGGGTCAGATGGCCACCGCTGACTAACTTGGAAGGTGAGATTTCTAAAAATGGCGCTGGCACGGGGGCCGCTGCCATCCCTCTGATAAGCCCACCCGGGCAAGGGGCTTCCCACCTGGTTTTCTTCTTGGCTCAGGTCCCCCACCCCTCGACCAGCAAGACAGCCCTTTCCGGGGAACGACAATGGGAGAGGCCGGTCCAACCAGGAATAGAAAGAGCAGAGGGAGGGCCCAGGGAGAGGAAGGCGGGAGGGGCACGCTGCCCGGATCCTAGGACATCACAGGAAGAGCAGCCCTGCAAGGGAAAGGAAAGGAGAAGCCGAGCTTCTGGGAAGGGACACACACACCAAAACAAGGCCTGGGCGCGGGGAGGGCGTGAGAAGGCCACCGGGCCCCAGACGATCCCAGAGGAGCCGGAAGTACAGTAGGGTGAGCAGTAAGGGAAAGGTGAACCGGGCGCCTTGACCAAGGGCCCCGCCTCACCCTGGACACTCGCCCCTCCCAAGAGCCTCCTCCGCAGCAGAACCCACCTGGAACCCGGGATGGCCTGCCCATTGCCCGGCATTGCCTTGATGGCTCTGGGACTGTCTCATGCGGACAGAGACCTGCGTTTTGGGGGAGGGACAGAAAGGCTAAAATGGCCTGACAAAGACAGGTCAGTGCCAAAGAGAAAAGAGGCATGTCCAGGCCGCATCCTATCACTGAGGCTCTCACAGACCTCCTGCCATGCAGGCCCTGCTCTTACTCAGATATGGCCCAATCCCAGAAGGTCCAAAGTGGACACAGACGGGCAGTCTGGCCCATCAAGCCCCCAGGGGCCTGGGCTGCTCAGTGGAGTTTTCTGCCTCAGGGCTTTGGTGTCAGGTCTGGGGGCTGCAATAGGGGAGGCAGCCTCAGTCATGAGAGAGCAAAATGTGCCCAAACTGAGCTCAAAGAGGGTAGATCTGGGAGAAGCCCGGGCTATTCTTCTCCTCCCTGGGGATCTCTGGGAGAAAGCGAAGAACAGTGACAGGACCAAGAAACAGGACACCTGGGCTCATACTCTGATTCTGCCACAGACTCACTGTGGGACTGTAAGTGAGCCCTTCTTCAAAATGCAAATGATAACTCTATCCACCTGGGATAGGCACCTGGGATGTCCAGGTGGGGATGTCCACCAGGGATGAGAGTCTGCAGTCTAAATGAGCCCAGGTGATGTAGATCATGCTCTCAGTAACAGGTAAACTAAATTCTTTTTCAGAACCCTTCTAATTCTGAAAGCCACCAGTCAGGAGTTCATTCTCAAGACTCAGGGCACATCATCCAAATGCACCACCCATCTCCAATGGCTGATATAAAATCCCAAACTAGCTTCCAGAGCTGTCGGTGCTGCCCTCTACCTCCCTGCTGTTGTTCAGTCACTCAGTCGTGCCCAATTCTTTGTGACCCCATGGACTGCAGCATATGCCAGGCTTCCCTGTCCATCACCATATCCCAGAGCTTGCTCAAACTCATGTCCATTGAGTCATTATGCCATCCAACCATCTCATCCTCTGTTGTCCACTTCTCCTCCTGCCTTCAATCTTTCCCAGCATCAGGGTCTTTTCTAATGAGTCAGTTCTTCGCATCAGGTGGCCAAAGTATTGGAGCTTCAGAATCAGTTCTTCCAATGAATATTCAGGACTGATCTCCTTTAGGATGACTGGTTTGATCTCCTTGCAGTCCAAGGGACTCTGAAGAGTCTTCTCCAACATCACAGTTCAAAAACATCAATTCTTCAGCGCTCAGCCTTCTTTATAGTACAACTCTCACATCCATACATGACCACTGGAAAAACCATAGCTTTGACTAGATGGACCTTTGTCGGCAAAGTAATGTCTCTGCTTTTTAATTTTCTGTCTAGATTTGTCATAGCTTTTCTTCCAAGTAGCAAAGGGTAACCTCCCTGTTACCCTTCCCCATCTCTGTGGCTGTGGATACCAAGTGTGCTCCAGACTGTGAGACAAGGTCACTACCACATTTTTGTCCACTAATGAAACAAACCAATTATGAATTACAAGTCCTAGGTCTTAGAGTATGACAGTCACGTGTGCCCTTCATTAATGCAGATAGTAAAAGCTTCCTGGTCTAATTCATTGGTCTGTTTTTACAAGTGAGGGAATTGGAAAGACATGAGAGTTGAAAGTGGGAAAGGAACCCTGGCTTGAAGTCCCATTTGGAGTCCCCAAAATACTCCCCGTTTGCTGGATTCTCCCATTGATATGGGTCATAACAATTCTAGTCCACGACAGGTGCACCATCAGAAATACTCTGAAACTGAACCAGATCAGGTTGTACTGACTAGAAGGAGCAATAATGATGGGTTAGGAAGAGATCCCCCCGAAGCCCCCGCCCACAGCATGGATTTCCTTCTCCACAGGACTTCTGTTCGTGAGCTAGGAGCCTTCCCCAGACCACAACCGCCTCTCTGGCTTCAGCCCTGGTGAATTTGGTCCTCCAAAGGGAGGGTGGAGAGAGGATGTGAACAGGGTTTCCAGCTCCCGGGCCCCCACCCAGAGAGAAAATACACAGAGGGAAGGCTGGGCATTCTAGCAGTGGCCAGAAGGGAAGTCTGAAGTGGAGCTGGGCCTGCCCAGAGGGTGTGGGGAGGAGCAGCCTGGAGCCTCTAGGCCCCTGGGGGAAGGCCTCCACCCTTAGGGCAACTGACTGGCGGGAACAGCCGGAAAAGCCCCCAGGGCCAGGCAACCCAGGGCATGAAGGGCCTGGGTTGGGGGGATGTCAGGGCAGCCCCCTTGGGAGGCAGTGGCTTAGTTTCCAGTAAGAAGAGAAGCTCCTGCCAACCCCTACAATCTGGACAGCAGTCCTGGAGTTCCTCCTGAGAAAAGGAGCTCTCACTTGTGAAAGGGGGCATTTCTAATACCCGAGAAATTGTTCTATCCTCTGACATCGGCTCTATTTTAAATGCTTAGCAAGACTTTTTTTATAATGGCCTTGGGGTCAAGTTGAGATGAGAAGAGATTTTTCACCTGCAAAAGCTTTCAGAGCAGAGGATTGTCAGATGCCGTAGGAAATTTAGGGATCCGCAACTCACTTGGACCCAAGAAACAAAGTGCAGTCTTTGGATAACAACCAGGATTGCCACAAATTGCTGAGCAAAGATTTGTGCCAGGCACTGTTCCAAGTGCATTACATATTTTCACTCAATGAGATAGGTGCATTTTTCAGGTAAGGAAGCTGAAGCACCGAGAGGAGACAAGATTCAACCCTGGGTTGCCGGGATCAGAGCTCACCCAAGGCTGCAGGGAGACTGAGAAAGGGGCAGGAGCCCAGCTGATCAGGCTGGGGCCAGATGGAAGGGACTGCAAAGCCCCCCACTGCTCTCAGCTCAAAGGAGCACTGGGAAAGGAAAATCTGGCCTTCTTATCTCCTGGGGGAAAGGAATGCACTCTCCAGCCAGGATAAGTGGCTGTTTTGACAGGAAGTCTCCACCCAGGCTGTGGGTTCCTCCCAGCCACCACTTATTCCTTCTGGCTGTCCCTGCCTCTGGCATCCTAATTCCCATCCTACCTAAACCCCACACACTCCCACACACCCCTCAAAATAATCTAACCCCGCTTGGGGTCCCCCACATCAACTGTCTCTGCATAGCCCCGGCCTCTGCGGCAGGTCCAGAGTTCAGACCTGGGAGTCAGTCCTCAGCCCCGCGGTTGCCCGGACACTGTCTCCAGGCAGGCTCTGAGAAGGGGGTGGGAGGACAAGGGCCCCCACCGCAGGGCGCAGTCAGCATCCCCGTGGTTATGCAAGCAGGGTCGCCCTCCCGCCTAGCACCATGCTGGAGATACCGGACTCCACATGCCCCAGCTCTGCAGCCACATGCAGTGCTCGCTTACTGCAAGCCCTACCCAAGAAGGAAACGCAGGGGACATTCTCTAAGAACCCCATGGCAGAAGATTCAGTATCCCAGCACTATAGCATGTTAACACCACAGGGGTCCTTGTTGTAAGTCCACTGTACAAACAGGAACGCCAAGGCCCAAAAAAGGAGGCACCATGCCACACAGCAGCTGGTCAGGCAAGACCAGAAGAACCCAGTGCAGCCAAGCTCCCTCCAACGTATGCCCTGCTAGGCACTTATCTCTCTGTTGTCGCTGCCTGCTGCCTGCCGGTTCAGGGCAGGAACTATGCTGTTTCATGTCATGATATATCTCATTGCCTAGAACCAAGGGGCAAGCAAAAAAAATCATAGTTTATTAATAAACAATAGAGGGACTTCCTCAGTTGTCCAGTAGCTAAGACTCCACTCCCAATGCAGAGGGCCTAGCTTCAATTCCAGGTCAGGGAACTAGATCCCAGCTGTTGCAACTAAAGATCCCACATGCCCCAAGGAAGACGAAAGACCCCATGTGCCACAACTAAGTCAAATAAATAAATATTGTTTAAAATAAAAAATAAACAATGGAAACAACCCAAGTGTCCATCAACAGATGAATGGAGAAAAAGCACATGGTCTATCCATACAGAGTATTATTCAGCCATCGAAAGGAATGAATTACCGACACTTGATACAACATGGATGAATCTCAAAAACACGTTAAGTGGGAAAAAAACACACAAAGAGACAAATACTGTATGATCCATTCATATGAAACATCTGAAATAGGCATATTCACAGAAACAGAAAATAGAACAGAGGTTATCAGGGATTGGCAGGGGAATGGAGAGTTATTTTTCCGTAGACACAGTTTTTGTTTGGGGGTGATAAAAAATGTTTTAAAACAAGACAGTTGTGGAGTAAGTGCCACTGAATTGCACACTTTAAAATGGTTAAAATGGCAAAATTTTTGTCATAAATATTTTGCCACAATTAAAAAAAAGCGCCCCCTGCAGGGACTACCTGCCGCGTCCTTATTTCAGCCAGGCCGAGTCTCTGCTTTGCAGATGTGGAACAGAGGATGAAGGAGCTTCTCAGCCAAGGCAGAGCGGAGAGGGAGGAGAGAAGCCACAGGTGCAGACTAGTCCTCGACGCAGACTCCAATTCTCCCACCGAAGCAAGCTGCCTCCTCAGATGGAAGCAGATGAGTGAAAGCCTCAGCTCTCAGCCACTGCAAGGCAAGCACCGCCCCACCCCACCCCCACCCCGCAGTGAGCCATCTGCCCATGTACAGCCCCTCCCTGGAGGAACTGGGCAGAAAGTCCCACGCTCTCAGGAGTTCAGGCAGAAAGCCCAGCTCCTTTTGCTGACATCTAGACCTTACAAGGTTTTATTCAGGCATCACGGGCTGGGTTGTGGGACTTGGAGGAAGAGCTGTCCAGAAGCACAGACTGATTTCTCAATATCCACCATGCCCAGACCCCACAGAAAACCTCCACAAAGTCAAAGACGCTACTGTCCCAGTCTTTTGAAAGCACGTTCCTGCTTTCAATATTCTGCTGGTCACTGGCACCCTGGGCCTGGGAGCAGTGTCTAACACAGGTCCCACTTAATAAGAGCTGGCCTGGAATGAATACGCCTTTAAGCTGGGCTGTCCTGGGCAAGTGCGAAGAAAAAGGAGGCCAGGGATGCTCCTCTGGGGGACTTGGATGATGGATCCCTACCTGGTCTTGGGCCAGGGGTGTCAGCATCAGCACCACCCGAGAGCTTGTCAGAACTGCAACATCTCCCCCTGCCCCCACCTGTGCAACTGGCACCTTCGCCACTACAAGATCCCCCAATCTTGAAGCCTGAGAAGCACTGCCTTGGAAAATAACCCAGGGGCCTCCAGAGACACAGTCATCCAGGATAAACAATGCTAATAATAATAATTATTTATTAAGCACTCACTTCGTTCACGCTATGACAGTAGGTCTCATATATATTATTTTATGCTCTGGCAACCCAGTAGGCATTATTACCTGATTTTCAAAAATGAGAGTGGTCAGAACGGTTAACGAACTTGACCAGGTACATGCAATGACTTACAGCTGTCCTGGAATCTGAACACAGAGGTCTGAGTCCAAAGCTACAGCTCTGACAACTATGTAAGTGTGATGCAATCCTTCAAATGGGGCCGACAGTTACAGCCACTTGTCAGTTCTCTATGGGGCCCAGAAATGCACTGGCAAATGCAGTCCCCAGGGAGGTGTTCTAGGGGCTGCTGTGGTGCTTGGTGCTTGTGTGCTGGGATCGGACTACCTCACGGCAGAGGGCTCACTGTTTCTTCAGGATACGTCTCTGAAGATGAACTTGCATGGCCCAGCTCCCAGCAAGCATGAAGTCTGGGACTGGAGAGACAAATTAGATGGTGAGCAGGCTTAGAGCATCTGTGCCACAGGCTCAGAAACCTCTGGCCCTAACCCCATCTGAGCCCTGGAGTTTATGACTTGGGGCTTCATCTCCTGCCAGCCCCAAGGAGGCAGCACTCTGCTGCCAAAGGCCCCCATAACAAACTCCACTCTCCCTTCCAGCCAGCGCCCACAGGCTCCTCAGGTGGCAGAACATGGCCCAGCCAGCCAGTCCTCTCTGCACCACCCACAGTCAGCTAGAGACTCTCTGTCTATAGATGGCCGTCATTCCCTACCCAAACATGAGTGACCTGAGGGCCTGTCTCTTGCCTCTGTGTCCCTCTCAGACCCCCTAAAACGCGTCTCAATCCAGTCAGTGCTAGTTGCTCAGTTGTGTCCGACTTTTTGTGACCCCATGCACTGTAGTCTGCTGGGCTCCCTTATCCATGGGATTCTCCAGGCAAAAACACTGGAGTGAGCAGTCATTCCCTTCTCCAGGGGATCTTCCCAACCCAGGGATCAAAGCTAGGCCTCCCTCATTGCAGGCAGATTCTTTACTGTCTAACCCACCAGGGAATCCAAGTAGGTGCCCCCAAAATGCTTGAGTCTGAAAATGCCATCATTTGCCCCTCCACAGCCACGCTGAGGGCATCTGGCTCACCCTCCACAGCCAGAGGACTCCCTCCTGCAGTGAGGGGAGTACCGTGCCCGGCAGGGCGGAACCAGGGGTGCAGGCAGGATGTGCTAACCCACCCCTCAGGGTGTCACCCTCCACCTCCTTGAAACTCCTGGCTGCTCAAGGCTGAGGCAGGCGGCCCAGCAAGGCGAGGGCCCTCCCAAGCCAGTGACTTCATGCTTCAGGCATCTATCCCAGGGAGCTGTCTGGGGAGCCTGGCGGGCCAAGCCCCCTCCTACTCACGGAGCCGACACAAGGACAGAGCTGGGCAGCATTAGCTCGGGTTTCCTTCTGCAGCCATGACTGGGTCCCCACGGCCTCCTTAGCCTAGCAGTTCCTTTCTCTGCTCTCCACAGGCAAGGCCAGAAAATGGAAAATAATGCAATGGAGAGGGTGGGAGAGTTTTGGAGCTGGGGGCCTGGAATTCTGGGCAGTCAGTCACTCTCTTCATCAGAGGCAGCCTCAGAACAAGAGGAAGGCCTGAAGGTGCCTGCCCCTGCCCTCCTGCCAGGCAGAAGTCAGGATCACAGCCCCAGAAAACCTCCTTTGAGGGCTGAACCCCAAAGCCAAGAAGGCAGGGCACCTAGAGTTTTATGTTCTCTCTCTACAAGAGAAATGGTAAATGTTCAACTCAGTTGATTTAAGAACAAGAGTCACCAACATAAAGCACTGTTTTTTAAAAAAGTTATTCCACAGGTAGAACAAATGGAGAAATGTGCTTTGCTTTCTACCTGGACTGCAAGGAGATCAAGCCAGTCAATCCTAAAGGAAATCAGTCCTGAATATTCATTGAAAAGACTGATGCTGAAGCTGAAACTCCAATACTTTGGCCACCTGATGCGAAGAACTGACTCACTGGGAAAGACCCTGATGCTGGGAAAGACTGAAGGCAGGAGGAGAAGGGGACGACAGAGGATGAGATGGTTGGATGGCATCACCGACTCAAATGGACATGAGTTTGAGCAAGCTCTGGGAGTTGGTGATGGACAGGGAAGCCTGGCGTGCTGCAGTCTGTGGGTCACAAAGAGTTGGACACGACTGAGCGACTGAACTGAACTAGGTCAGGCAGTGAGCAGAAGGGAGATGGAGTGGATGGCAAGGAGGGATGACCAGACGGACACAGAGAAAAAAGAGAGGAAAAGATTGGGGAGGAAAAACACAGAAAAAGAGGCGAACCTAAAGGAAGAAAGGATGATGTAGGAAGAGGAGAGGAGAGAAACCAGGTGTGCTTTTAAGGAATGCTGGAGATCGCAGTTCTGCTGGCTTACAAAAGTTTGGAAATCCTTACCCAGATGTGAGCCTTTGTTTACAATTCTTCACTGTTCTAATCCTTAAAAATCCCTCCATTCAAATCCTTAATCTTTCCCCTTTCAGGGTCAGAGATTTCTTTGAGAATCTGGCAGTAGCCTGAACCTTCTCCTAGAAAAATATACATATTCACATAAAATTTTACCTGCAATTTCAGGGGTTCGTGGATCCTGTTAAAAATTATTTATTCTAGAAGTTCCACTATGATCGAGAGAGTCATAACGACCAAAGCAAAAACACTCCCACTGCCAAATTATACTAAGATAAGGGAGGACGTGTTGAATCTTATGTGTTCAAGCCACCATATCAGGCTTTTAATTATACCGTTTACTTCACTGATAGAATTTTGGGGCCTAAACACCCTTTTGTTACTACCCCAATGGCCGTACTGAAAACAAGGTTCCTTACTCAAGGAGCTAGCTGTGTGTATGGATGGTTATCAGGCAGCAAAAGGTCTGCCTTTGACCCAGGCCACAGTGTCCGTGCTTACCTTAAAATTAACCCTTTGCAGATTGATAGGATTATTAAGTTAGTTACACATATGCAGTAGTTCCCCAATCTGAGTGTGTGTAAGCATTGGCAAGGTACTGATTTAAAATGTAGATTACTAGGCCAAAATTTGAGAATCTTATTCAGACTTTTTAAATGAGCTTCTTTCTAGGTGATTCTGATGCAGGCAGTCTCCAGACCACACTCTGAGACATGCTATTCTTGTAGAAGATTGCAAGCTTCTGGCCCAGAAGATGTGCCGATTCCCTGCTCATTGTGGTGGCCCTCCTTGTGCACCAGGGGTGTCACTAGGCATGTATGGAGGGGTGGTCTGTGACTAGGTTTAGACCACTGCATCAGAAAGGCTATCTTTACGGGGTATAAAAGGCAGGTACACCATGTAGGGCATAAAAGGTATAGAGCCAAGCAAAACCCTCCAAGGGCCTTTGTGGCTCAGTGGTTCTCAAATCTGTCAGCACAGAAAGAATCACCTGGAGTGCTTTTATGATTCAGTTTCCCAGGCCTCAGGCCAGTAGGGAATATATATGACACTACTGATACTAAGGGTTTCCCAGTGGTTCTAACATATGGAGCTTGTTTGTTGATGGTACCCAAAGGCCAGAGGGTATTTCAATCAGGATATCAGACGACTACTGTAAAAATGCTTTGAAAAAATAAGATGCTCTTAAAATTCTCCAGCAAAAACCAATGGACATTAGCAGGGTTTCTGCTGGCTTTTCTCTTCCTTCTCCTCCTCCTCCTTGCTCACTGTAGACACCAACTAGAGAAGGTGGGCTACACTGGAACGGCCTGAATGATTCCAGATGGTGAGCATTTGGACCTCTTGGCCTGACTGAGCCTCCCTTTACCCTGGAGTCTTGTAAAAATATTATCATTTTCTGGCTGTGCAGCGACATGGAAACAGTTGGGAGCCACTAGGTCAGGTGTAAAAGAAACTTGTGGAAAAGGAGGGACTGTTTGGCCCAGAAGTGGTTGTTTTTCTGACTCTCTACGAGATGGAATCCACACAAACAGGAAGCAACAACATGCCCAAGCTTGCCCACACAGGGCCTGGCATCTAATTGGTGGGGGCAAGATATTGAGAGAAGTGCACAGACAACAGCTCCACCAATACAGAGAGGATAATAAGATAATAATCCATAATAATAAGGCTGCCTTACCCTCAATTTAGTGAGTTTTTTTTCTTTTATATTTGATTTCTTGAACTTTGGCTGCCTTACATTCAACATGTAGACTTAATATAATGGGTTTTTCCACCTGAAAATCTGCTGTACTGTAAAACTACTGGTATCTTAGAATTGAGGAAATAGGGCTTATCACCTAATTTAATCTTCAAATGACCCATGAGTCAGGCACTGTTTCTGTTCTAGATGAGGCAGCTGGAACACAGACTGGTGACTTGCCCAGGGTCACAGAGTGAGGAAGCGGCGGGGCCAGGACTGGAGGTGTCTCCCAGGCCTCCCTCAAACCCCACCACTCGCCTGGCACACCGTGTGCACTGCATGAGTACACCTGTGTGAGCACACCTGTGTCAGCACACCTGACCACACAGTAGGAGCTGGGGTCATGGGGTAACTCCTGAAGGGAAAGTGCTCCGAAAAGTGACTTCCACCTGAGTCACTGCAGTGCGAGAAAGCGAAAAGTGATGGTCATTTCACCTCAAACACAAACCTGAGAAAAAATAAAAATATGTGTAGAATTTGTTTGGTTGCTATTATTTGTCTATTTTAGGCCATAACACTACCTCTTCTCTGATGGCAGGAACTTAAGGATGTGCTGTAACTACTATAGAATGATTACATTTTGGAGGTTTAGCTTAAAATGGTGTGTGTTTGGACAGTAATTACAGATTCACTGTTTGAATTTATCTTATTTGTTTTTGAATGTTTGTACTGATTTCTTGTAATTGGGATATAGTGTTGAATGCCTTAAGAAATCTCACATTTGGTTTCTGCCAGTTTAAGAGGAGCAGGAAGTAGTTTAACAGAAGAAATTATTGTTGAAATAATAAAACCAAAAATTTATTCGTTACAGTATTCAATAAGTGTTCATCTTCTGGAAAGCAGCTGAGGACAGAAAGAAAACCCCATCTTCCACCCCACACCCAACACACACATACATAAATGCAAAAAAAGAAGCCACTATTGACATGTATTATTATTTATAATTCTTAAAAACGCCCATCCCATGTTACAGATGAGAAACTCAAAAAGTATCAGTGAGTTGCCTACAGTTACAGAGCTAGTAAGCAGCCTGTGTTCCGGTGGCACTAATATTAAGCACATACAATCGTCATCAGCCATGATCTTTCCTAGTCATCGCCATGTTGAATGAGGACAGAGACCATGTCCATTTTATTCTCCACTATATCCTGGAGCCCAGAATGGGCTCTGGTAACTGTGGTTGGGTTGGTGGATAGAAGGGAGGCAGGAAGAGGTATGCGCACCATGGGCCGGCCCCTCGAGCAGGTGCTCTCCTCACCCCCCACCTGCACTTCTATGGTGACTGAGCTCCCACAGCTCCTATCGCACTTCTGACCATGTTTTCTGGGACTGTATCCCTCTGCCTGCTGGCGCCTGCTCACTCTGATTCCTTTCCCAGTCAGTCACTCAGCAAAGTGTAATTGAGAGCCAGCAGAGTGCCAGGTACTTTCTAAGATGCTGGGGGAAAAGCAGTAAGATTCAGTGCCCATCCTGGAAGCTCCCACAGCTTAAGGCAATGATCTCTGTATTTCCTATCAGCTCTGGATACCCTCAGAACCCAGTGAAGACAGGGTTTCCTGAAGCTGCCTATAAACTCTCTTACTTTCTACCAACACTTCTGCTATTTCTGAAGTTTTGTCTGCTTATTTTCAGAGATGTCAAAGGATGGCCTACAGTGAGATTCTCCTCTCTACCTTTTAGCATATTCTTACACTTTTCTTATCAGGACACATTTCGCACACTGGGAGCCCTAAGACACAGGAGTTAGGCTGGTGATGCCACACCAAGTTCTGCCCTGAGCTGTGAGACAGATGTGCCTGGAAGCACCAGCCTCAGGAGCTAGAAGAAGCCTCTTACAGGTGAGGAAACACAGGTAAAAAGCCCTCCTGCCCCCACTCCTGGTGGAGTCCGCTGCTCTCGGCCAGCATCCTTTCAGGGCACCTACTCTGCACACCAACAGATGAAGAGTTAGGTCAGAAGGGAACCATAGCCCACCGACTTCCAACAAATGATGACTCTAAAACCAAGCCTTATTACGAGGCAACTGAGACCGACAGATGGTAGGGCCCTGGCCCAGAGTCCCAGAGACAGCCACTGAGAGGCCCTGGCTTCATCTCTCTCAATGCAAAACACTGTAACCACAGTAGTTCTTTCACTTTGCTATTTAGCACCTTCTCAAAACGCATGTTACATGTCACACCCTAAGCGTACTGCTCGTTCCTTTATTCAGTAATTAGCGTGGCCAGGAGCCGTGTGAGCTTGATAGATGCAAAGGTCACAGAACCTGAGGTCAGCTGCCAGGGTGCCAATCCTGGCTCCACGGCTTACTAGCTGCTTGACCTTGGACATGATAACCTCTCTGAACCTGTTTTCTCATCTTTATGGTAGGGACAATAAGATGGAGAATAATGAAGAAATAACTCCAGAAAAAATGAAGAGGTGGAACCAAAGCAAAAATACCCAGTTGTGGATGTGACTGGTGATGGAAGTAAAGTCCGATGCTGTAGAGAGTAATATTGCATAGGAACCTGAAATGTTAGGTCCTAGAATCAAGGTGAACTGGAAGGGGTCAAACAGGAGATGGCCAGAGTGAACATCGACACTCTAGGAATCAGTGAGCTAAAATGGAGCAGAATGGGTCAATTTAATTGAGATGACCATTATACCTACTACTGTGAGCAAGAATCCCTTAGAAGAAATGGAGTAGCCATCATAGTCAACAAAAGAGTCTGAAATGCAGTACTTAGATACAATCTCAAAAAGGACAGAATGATCTCTGTTCATTTCCAAGGCAAACCATTCAATATCACAGTAATCCAAGTCTATGCCCCAACCAGTAATGCTGAAGAAGTGAGGTTGAATGGATCTATGATGACCTACAAGACCTTTTAGAACTAACACCCCCAAAAGATGTCCTTTTCATCATAGGGGACTGGAATGCAAAAGTAGGAAGTCAAGAGATACCTAGAGTAACAGTTAAGTTTGGCCTTGGAGTGCAGAATGAAGCAGGGAAAAAGCTAAAAAAGCTTCACCAAGAGAACTCTCTGGTCATAGCAAACACCATCTTCCAACAACACAAGAGACAACTCTACATGGACATCACCAGATGGTCAATATCAAAATCAGACTGATTGTATTCTTTGCAGCCAAAGATGAGAAGTTCTGTACAGTCAGTAAAAACAAGACTGAGAGCTGACTGTGGCTCAGATAATGAACTCCTTATTGCAAAATTCAGACTTAAATTGAAGAAAGTAGGGAAAACCACTAGGCCATTCAGGTATGACCTAAATCAAATCCTTTATGATTATACACTGGAAGTGACAAATAGATTCAAGGGACTGGATCTGATAGACAGAGTGCCTGAAGAACTATTGATGCAGGTTCCTAACATTGTACAGGAGGCAGTGATCAAAACCACCCCCAAAGAAAAAGAAAGGCAAATAGTTGTCTGAGGAGGCCTTACAAATAGCTTAGAAAAGAAATGAAAGGCAAAGGAGAAAAGGAAAGATATACCCATTTGAATGCAGAGTTCCAAAGAATAGCAAGGAGAGATAAGAAACCCTTCCTCAGTGATCAATGATAAGAAATAGAGAAAAACAATAGAATGGGAAAGACTAGAAATCTCTTCAAGAAAATTAGAGATACCAAGGGAACATTCCACGAAAAGATAGGCATGATAAAGGACAGAAATGGTACGGACCTAACAAAAGAAGAAGATCTTAAGAAGAGGTGGCAAGAGTACACAGAAGAACTCTACAAAAAAAGTCTTAATGACCCAGGTAACCACAATGGTGTGATCACTCACCTAAAGCCAGGTATCCTGGAATGCGAAGTCAAGTGGGCCTTAGGAAGCACCAGTACAAACAAAGCTAGCGGAGGTGATGAAATTCCAGCTGAGCTTTTCCAAATCCTAAAAGATGATGCTGTGAAAGTGCTGCACTCAATATGCCAGCAAATTTGGTACACTTCTCATTCCAATCCCAAAGAAAGGGAATGCCAAAGAATGTTCAAACTACCACACAATTGCCCTCATCTCACATGCTAGCAAAGTAGTGCTCAAAATTCTCCAAGCTAGGCTTCAACACTATATGAACCAAGAACTTACAGATGTTCAAGCTGGATTCAGAAAAGTCAGAGGAACAGAGATCAAATTGCCAACATTTGTTGGATCATAGAAAAAAGCAAGAGAATTCAGTAAAATATCTACTTCTGCTTCATTGACTAAGCTAAAGCCTTTGACTGTGTGGATCACAACAAACTATGGAAAATTCTTCAACAGATGGGAATACCAGACCACCTCACCTGCCTCCTGAGCAATCTGTATGTAGGTCAAGAAGCAACAGTTAGAACCAGACATGGACTGGTTCCAAATTGCGAAAGGAGTACATCAAGGCTGTATATTGTCACCCTGCTTATTTAACTTATACGCAGAGTACATCATGTGAATTACCTTGACTGGATGAAGCACAAGTTGGAGTCAAGATTGCCGAGGAGAAATATCAATAACCTCAGATATGCAGATGACAGCACTCTTATGGCAGAAAGTGAAGAGGAACTAAAGAGTCCCTTGATGAAAATGAAAAAGGGGAGTGAAAAAGTTGGCTTAAAACTCAACAATCAAAAAACGAAGATCATGGCATCCAGTCCCATCACTTCATGGCAAATAGATGGGAAAACGATGGCAACAGTGACAGGCTTGATTCTGGGGGGCTCCAAAACACAGCAGATGGCGACTCAAGCCATGACAATAAAGATGCTTGCTCCTTGGAAGAAAAACTATGACAAAGCTAGACAGAAAATTAAAAAGCAGAGACATCACTTTGCCGACAAATGTCCATCTAGTCAAAGCTATGTTTTCTCCAGTAGTCATGTACGGATGTGAGTGTTGGACCATAAAGAACGCTGAGCACCAAAGAATTGATGCTTTTGAACTGTGGTGTTGGAGAAGACTCTTGAGTCCCTTGGACTGCAAGGAGATCAAACTAGTCAATCCTAAAGGAAATCCGTCCTGAATATTCATTGGAAGGACTGATTCTGAAGCTAAGCTCCAATACTTTGGCCACCTAATATGTTGAACTGACTCATTAGAAATAAAAAGACCCTGATGCTGGAAAAGACTGAAGGCAGGAGAAGGGGATGACAGAATGAGATGGTTGGATGGCATCATTGACTCAAAGGACATAAGTCTGAGGAAGCTCCAGGAGCTGGTGATGGACAGAGAAGCCTGGCTTGCCGCAGTCCATGGGGTTGCAAAGAGTCTGACACAACTGAGCGACTGAACTGAACTGAACTGATGTAAAATGCTCAGTACAGTGCCTGGCACATAGAGGGCACTCAATAAACATTAGCCATTGTTACCTTCCTGGGCCACTATGCTGTCCTCATCTTCAATTCAAGGAATCTGCAGCAACGTGAACTGACCCACAATTCCTTTTTCTTCTTAATAAACTACTTCATTTAATTTTTTTCTCTACTTACAAGCAAAGATAGACTTAGTGTTTCAAAAAGTATTAACTGTATCTGGGCCCTTTGATAAACAATTTCTGAACAAAGGCATGGCAAAATTCCTAGTGCACTAACTTATATGGACATAAAAATCTGATGAACTATTAGAAATAAGTGTGAAAGTATTAAGACCTGGATAACAGTTTATGAGCCCTTTTCTTAATCATTAAGCTTCCTCTTGCAAGAAAAATTCCAACCCTTCATAACCCAATATTTTCAATTTTTCAGGAAAGGGACACAAATTCTTGGAGAAATGGGAAATTCTCCCCTTCACATCTCTAGACCAACTGTTCAGGGTGAAAGGGACTGTTGTTTGGGCCACAGACTTGTGAGGCAGACGGCTATTTTCACATGCAAATGATGGCCACATAGAGTGATAATCCAGGCCTGGGGCAGGCAGAGACCTCAGCCTGGGCTGTCTAGTCATGCTTTCATGGTGCATGTGGCTGAGCTAATTAGGGAGCCTACTGTCCAATGAGAGAGGGTATGTGTGAGAAAGACTGAAAATACAGTGTGCTAGAAACCATGCAAATGAGTTTAGCTTGGAGTAAACAGGCTTTAGTCACAGGATCATGGCTGGGGGTGGCCAAGGCTTACGAGAAGAAGTGAAATGTTTGGGTTGGTATGCCAGGCCCTGTGCTGGGCACTTTGTATAGAGTATTTCAGGTGGGCAGTCCAGCAGTGCACGTGGCCCTGTGTGGGTTTATGTGTATGTCCATTCACACAGCTGGCAGTGGTGGGGGTCAGACAAATATTTACAGCAGGATCTTTGTTTATTATTTTGGATCATAAACTAACAAGAGAAAAATCAATCAAGGCTCTCATTGGTTAAAATAAATTTTGTTTGCTTGCATTTAAGGAGTGTGTGCATGTCCCTCAGGGTGGTGATGGTGTAAGGACAGGGTAGGAGGTGGGGTGGGCAGAGAGGAGATGGAAAAATAAAGAGGTATTTAGGAACAAGTCAAGGGAATGAGATCATAAAATAGTTTCCTAAATTGCATCTGGCCCTCATCTCTACCCCACCTCCACTGCCCATTCGGGCTAGGTTTTCTCCTGTCTGATGACGGCAGCTCCACTGACCGGCTCCCTCTGCTTTCAGTCCCTCTCTCTCTACACCCACACCAACCCCAGGCAGGATTCCCCAAAAGCGAATCTGATTTGAAACTCCCCCACTTAAAAAGAAAAACCTATTGACCTTGCTCAGCTTTTATATTTTCTGCATCTTTAAAATTTATGTGGAGTTTTAAGTTATCCCTGGTTATTCTGTGTTTCTTTTTGTTTGTTTGCTTTCCTAACTAAAAAGGCTAAGAACATTCTCAAGATGTGTCATGAAGCCTATGTTTATATTATATTCCATCTGGGACTTCTGAATGTTGCTACATTAATTTTAACTTTAAAAATACTATACATTGTGTGAGTTCAATTATGTTTTAAAATGATTTTTTAAAAGTCTATAAAGAAATAGCCTTTATACTTCATATTTTAAAATGAAATGTGTTATTCTCAATAAGAGAATTATAATTTAGAGTACACCAGCTATTATGGACTTAATGTTTATATCCTTACCCCACCCCTAACCCCTAGTGTGGCTACATTTGGAGATGGGTTTTCCAAGAAGTAATTAAGGTTACACACACACACAGAAGTCGCTCAGTCGTGTCTGACTCTTTGCAACCCCATGGATTGTAGCCCACCAGGCTCCTCGGTCCATGGGATTTTCCAGGCATGAATACTGGAGTGGGCTGCTGTTTCCTTCTCCAGGGGATCCTCCTGACTCAGGAATTGAATCCGGGTCTCCTGCATTATAGGCAGACGCTTTACCATCTGAGCTACCAGGTTAAGGGAGGTCTTAAAGTGGGATTGGTGTCCTTATCAGAAGAGACACCAGGGAGATAGTGTGCAACCCACACATGTACAAGCACGTGTACACTGTGTGCGTGCACACATACACACACATACACACACACACACCACCTGAAGAAAGGCCACATGAGGACACAAAGAGAAGGTGACCATCTGCAAGCCAGGCAGAGTCCCTCATCAGGAGCCGAATCAGCTGGAATTTTTATCCTGGACTCTCAGCCTTTAGAACTGTCAGAATACTAATTACTGTTGTTTAAGGAACAGTTTTCAAATTGGCAAGTTCCTCCTGCCTCAAGGGATAAACCCAGCCTCTCTGAACTGGACAATCCAGGAAACCCTTGATGCCTCCCTGCTGACATCTTTCAAGGATACGTACCATGAGAACTGATTTCTGTCCCAAGATCTCCCTGTACCCTATGCTTCTAGTTTCCTGGACACAATCTCCAAGCCAGAATCGGGAGCCTCAGCCATAAACGACCACACGGAGGCTGGATATGAAAGAGTCAGCCAAGAGATTTCCTATAAGACCTGCCCCACTGGGCTTCTCTTGGAGAGGATGGAAGGGGAGATCCTCAGAAGCAGCGTGGGGGACAGTCAGTGCGGCCGTGATCCCAACAGAGACAAGCTAACATTCATTAGTCACCAAGGCCTGCAGCACAAGCTGATCTTGGAAGCACTGAGATGCACAGAGGCTACATCCCCACTGCTGAGAGTCTCCTGAGTTTTCCTCTGCCTCCTCACATTCAACCACCAACACCCCAGGACATCACTCTTCCTTGAACCTGAAAGAGTCTTATTTCCTTCTGGCCCTCTCTCCCCAATGCTACTCCAGTGCCCTAAGCTCCAACACACCTGAACCTTCTAAAATTCCCTGAACTTTATAAAATTTTCCAGGCACATTTCATCTCTGTGTCTTCACTTCTGCTGTTCCCTTTCCTTGGGATCACTCTCCCCAGTTTACCGCCAGGTGAACCCCTGAATGACCTTCAAGGTCTACTCAAATGTCACCTTCTCCTTGAAGACCTGTACAACATCTGGAGGTCTTTCCACTATTCTCTACCAGTTACATGTATATTTTCTTTTATAACATTTAACCAACATATGGTGATTATTTGGCTAGGGGAGAGACAGTACAGTATTCTTACATGTATCTTAAACTTCTAGCATTGGGTCTATACACAGTGACACTCAGGAAAAGTTTTTTGGTTAATTGATTAGAGTGGGAGAGAGAGGGAAATAAAAGTGGAGAGGGGACAATGAGAGACAAAGAGATAAAGGGGCGATGAAGGACAAAGTGGCAATGAAGGAATCACAGAAAGATTAACAAAAGTTTAACATGCACAGTGACAGATGGCCAATAGACACATAAAATGATGCTCATCATTGACAATTATTAGAGAAATGCAAATAAAAACTACAATGAGGTACCACCTCATACCAGTCAGAAAGCCCATCATCAAAAAGTCTACAGATAACAAGTGCTGGAGGGGGTGTGGAGAAAAGGGAACCCTCCTACACTGCTGGTGGGTATGTAAGTAGGTAGAGTCACTGTGGAGGTTCCTCAAAAACCTAAAAATAGAACTATCATATGATCCAGCAATCCCTCTCCTGGATATACATCCAGACAAAACTTTAATTCGAGAACATACACATATCCCAATAGCCAAGACATGGAACAACCCAAACGTCCATCAACAGAGGACCGCATAAAGAAGGTGTGGCACATACCTAGATAGAATATCACTCAGCCGCAAAAACAAATGAAGTAGTGCCATTTGCAGCAACGTGGACGGACCTAGAGACTATCGTACTGAGCAAAGCCCGTCAGACGGAGAGAGACAAGTACCATATGACGTTACAAATGTTACGAATGAACTTATCTATTAAATAGAAATAGAGACATAGAGAACAGATTCGCGGTTGCCAGGGCAGTGGGTGGGTGGGAGCAGATGCAGACTGTTATGATGGGGAGACAACAAGGTCCTACTGCATGGCACAGGGAGCCATATTCAGTACCCTGCGATAACCATAATGGAAAATGATATGAAAAAGAATATATATATACACTATACCTGAATCACTTTTCTGTACAGTAGAAATTAACACAACGTTGTAAATCAACTACACTTCGATAAAAATTTTTTTAAAAAAACAAAAAGCACCGTGAAAAATCTTTAGGAATAAGTGCATTTTCCCAATTCAACCTCATGTTTCATTTCTAGTAAATTGTTTTTCTGCTTCTTTTCTGTCCTAGTGAGCCCTGATGCCCTCTATAGGATCCCCTTTAGACAACTCAAGCTTTTTCTTAGATACTAATCTCACATATTTCAAACATGGTGTCACTTTCTTCCTTAGAGCAATACCTAAAACTTGTTTCTCGATAGCCTGCAGTCTCTCAAAAGTGGGGGAGGAAAGTTCTGACAGTCACTTGGGAGAGTTTTCACAGCCCTAAGTCACAGTTTCTGACTGCTATGATGAAGTAGCAACCCATAAGGTCACATGTACTGGAGATAACAAGTATTCTCAAATATTTATTATAACACCAGGTCACAAATCATACTGTAGCAATCCACCAAGAGAAAGTACCTTCTTCATATCTCTTCTACAGTATCATTCTTAGCAACTGCAAAAAAAACCCCTTTCTGTTTAAAAAGTATTATTCAGGTTTTCACAAGTGATCCCCTGAATTACAGGTATAATCCACACAGTGACTACAGTCCTGAGTACAATATTTTAGTTTGCTGGGGCAAGAGAGACAATGATCTCTCATGAAAAGATATATTAATATTCCTTTATACATGAAAAATTCTAATTTATAGAAGGGAAACAGTAAATAAAATTTTCTAATTAACATTTTTTAACATAATAAATTTATCATTTAAAAATATTAGCATCAGAAATCTGGGGTAAGACAGTAGACTGAATGCAGGTTCCTAAATTTGTCCTCTCCTCAAATCCCACTTATAGACAGCAAAGAGTGCTTTTTTTTAAAAAAAATAAATGATGTAAATCAATAAGAATGGAGAAAAGAACAACAAACTTTAGAAGCTAAAAAGTGGATGGTCCAGTGGAACTAGGATCAGACCTGAGAAAATAGAATCTCAAGTCTGCAGAGGGAAAAGCAAGAACCCACCTGACTGATCCCACACAATTCTTAAAGGTCCCAGGATGAGTGAGCAGTACCAGGTGTCTGGACATAGGAATGAGAGGTGGTAGGTTGAAACAAGGAAGACCAAGGTGGGAATTCTGAGAAGTCACTCATGCTACCAGGCACCTGATGCTCCCCAACCCACAGAAATCTGAAGGTTTGTTCTCTGGAGAGGATAAGCCAAGAGCTTTGACAAGGGGTGCTAGGTCCAGCTGAGGGAAATCAAATCAATGTGAATACTGGAAGCAGAGCCCCCCAGTCCTTTTCCCTAATTCAGCTCTCACAATAAGGGCAGCCAGCAACATCCTTCAGCCAGATTGGAAGATTCCTCTCTGGAGAAAGTGAAGTAATTCCAGAAGTGCATAAAGGCATGAACCTAGGAAGGTAACCTCAACAGCCAGTCTACCCAAACTATCCCATACAGTTCAAAACTGACAGGACTAAACTGTGTGTTCAGTATTTCCAATCAGCTTTTATCCCCAACTTTTAATCATAAACAAAATGCCAGTGCCAAGAATTACCAGATAGATGATAAATTCCTTTACTATAGAAGATAAAACCCAAACAAAGAAGGAAAGGGCCACTTAGGGGATGCATAAACTAGGCAGAGATTTCTTTTAAATGTTTTAATAAATCTTTTGAGAGTTAAGAGAAAATACTATATCCATGAAATAACAAAAAAAGATATTATTAAAGCAATAAAAAGTAACATTCAGAAAACTAAAATTAAAAAAAAAAGCTTGATTACTAAGAACGTGGTAACAAAGGAGGAAGATGATAGAAAGAATGGAGAATCAAGCAGAGGGAAATTCTCAAGAAGTGAAGATAAAAATAGGTGAGAAAAAAGTAAGAAAACCCAATATCCAAATAGCAGAAGTACCAGAAAGAGAAAACAGAAAGTAGAGGGGGAAAAAAATCATCACTGAAATAATTCAAGATTTCTTAGAACTAAAAGACATAAGCTATCAGAAAGGACCCACCAGTGCCCAGTGTAACATAAACAGAACCTCATGATAACGTATCATTTTGAAATTTTGGAAAACTGGGGGCAAGAAGAACTTCCTTCTAACTCACTGTTACAAATAAAGGATTATGAATCAGAAATAACTTTAGACTTCTCCCTGGTAATACTAGAAGCAATGAGATAAACAGTCAGAAATCTAAGATAAAATAATTTCCAACCTAAAATTTGATACCCAGCCGAATGATCAGTCAATTATAAGCACAGGAAAAAGAATTTTGAGACATAGAAAATCTCAAACAATTGATCTCCCATGTGCTCTTCTTCCACAAGAAATTACTAGAAAATGACCTCTATTAAAATGAGAGAGCAGACTAGGATGGCGTGGTGTTCAGAAACAGGAGATCCAACAGAGAAGAAAGATGAAGGAAGGTGAACAGAGATCCTGGGATGACAGCCATGGCAGCAGTAGAGGGTGACCACCCAGACTGAAGCAGTGTGACTAAGGACGCTGTAAGCCATCATCACCAAGATCCCCACAGCTGCCACACCTAGTTTTCAACCTGAGGTCAGAACATCAGCATGAACCATCTCGGAGCCTTAGCTGTGTTTGGCTCATCTTGACCACAAACTTGGCCACGACGTTGCTGGTCTTTTTCTTTCATACTGCTGCTTCAGCCCCCAGAACTGCTCTGTTTTCACTTACTCCTGAGGTCTAGAGGTAGGCAACGATGGATTTAGATGTAGAAATAAAAAGCAGCTCAGTCCTCCAAGACATCCCTTCAGGTATTTAGTACATGACCCATCTAACAACTGTGAGAAAGGCAGGCACCTAACGTCAGACAGTGATTACTTCTGCTGGGGCAGGAGGGACATGTACTTTCTGATTGCTTCCTTCCAGGACTAGCAATCTTCTGATTCTTAACCTAGGACTAGAAGACATTTTGCTATTCTTTAACAAGAACATATGTTTTTTATACATTCTTCTATATGCAAGATATATTTTAGAATAAATTAAGAAATCAATTCTAATGTAAATGTTAGAAGCAGGAATATTTTGCCACCTGTTTAGGGGTAAACTACCCCCTCAATGTTCTTTCTCTGTAAAGTCCTGCACTTTATTCACAGAGAAAAACATAACTGTTTACCTTATGAAGTAATATCTCCATTTGTGAGATCTGAGTATATTTTCTGTAAAGACTTTGAGAATCTCCTTGAATTTTCACAAAAAATCTAATTGAAGACCAGATTAAATTGAAGACCAGAAGTTCCCCATCTCTGGCTTAAGGTCTAAGTCTAGGGTTCAATCCCTGGTCAGGGAACCATCCTGCACGCCATGCAGCATGGCCAAAATACAAAAACAGACACACACACACATAAAAAACAGTTTGCGTTCTGGAACTAGACTATCTGGGGTGACTGTCAACGCTACTAATGCTGTAACCTTAAGCAAGATCTCTCTCACAACCTCAGTTTCCCCAATTGTAAAACAGAAATAATACCACCTACCTCTCATTGGAAGAAGTAAATGAATTAACACATGTGAATTACATGAAACAATGCCTGACATATATTTTAAGTGCTCAGTAAAGACTAGGTGCTATTATTTTCATAAAGATAAGCAACTATTTTACTATGTGTGGCAACCAACCATCTTTCTACAAAAGAAGCTATTTCCATCAAAAGGTCCATGAGTACCGGCCCTTGCTGTGGTCAGTCCCTCTCTCCATGGACTCCTGGCACTCCACTACTATCACTATCTTCTAATGACAACACTTTATGACACTATCTTTATGACAACACTCAGGACTGAGACGTGGTTCCCTAGAAGTGGCAGACTTAACTTGCAGATGGGCTATCAAACAGCACCGCTGCCTCCTTCACCAACCAGCATCATAAGGGGGTTCCTCTCAGCAGAGCCAACACTTAGATGTGAGCGATGACTCCCTGTAAACACCCAGGGCCACAACAGGGTCTGAGGCAAAGAGCACTGGACCCGGAATTGGGAGCACTGAGTTCCAACTGTGACTCCGTGTGACTCACCTAAGGCCACTCCACTTCTCTCTGCCTGTTTTCTCATGCACAGAATCAAACACATCATTCAGCATTCCCAAGTTCTGGAATTCTCGGTGTGGGTTGGTTTATCCTTAAATATGATACAATTAGTGCAGGGTGGGGGGGAAGGGAGGTCAGTCATGGGGCAGAGAGTCTTCTGAAAACATACCCCATCCTCTAAACCTGACTTCAGAGCTGGTGCTGACTTGCTGTGGGCTTCCATCCTCATGTCTAGGCAGGGCCTGTAACAATGTTATCACTTTTTAAAACATATGCCTAAACTAGTTCCTATTGCAGAAAACTGGCAGGTGCTCAGTTAATAGATTATTCCACCAGACAGTTGAATGCATTGGCCATTGGTCAAAAATGAGGTCATTGCAATCCTATGTGCTATAACTGGAAAAGCCTGATGAGAAACAATTGTCTATTTTGTAACAAATAGGAATCCATATTCTGATCCCCCTAAATTTGCCTTGCTTGGTGTGCGGTTCCGGAGCAAAGGAAGATCATGTTCAAGGTCAAGTTGGCTTTGCTCTTTGATTCATCTGATTGTCCATGCATGTTTCACATCAGCAAATCCCCAACCAGATTCCAGCTGACCTGCTGGAATTTCTGTCTAACATCGCTAGATCCCTGGTCTTTCTCTCAAACCTGCACAGTTGGAAAAAACAAGTCAGAAGACTCTTACCCCAGCCATCTGGACACACACACTCAGGGGATATGTGTAACATGACACCTGTGTGCGTTTCCAAAAAAAAATTTTTTTAAGCCTTTAAGGGACACAGAACTCTTATTACCAGAGGCTGAGGTGTCCTTCCAACAGGCAGGCCAGCAGGCATTCGTAGACACAACTAGCCCTGTGGATTCACAGCAGATAAGACCTGCACTTTGATTTTACTAGTAATTTGTCCACACATTTTCATCAAGTATTTAATGTTGACCTAAGCAAGCATCTCCACTCACTGCAAACAAAAAAATCCAAGAGGAAAACTTTCAAAGCCACAGTTTCTCCTCGGCTGCAACCCTTCCTTCCTTCCTCCTTCCCAAGACGGTCTGACTGAACTTGAACCTGACCCCACCCTGGGCTGGGCTCTCCACGCAGGCATTGTGGTTCCTCCCGCCAGCTGCAGCCTGTGCAGACAGAATACCTGAGACCTCGGCCAAAACAGGAAGGCCGGCGCCTCTCTGAAGGGAGGCCTGGGAGTATCCATCGCCCAGGCGACTGCAGATAAGAGATGAGGGGGCCGGGCTTGCCACACCTCCGGTTATGTCCCAATCAACCCATCTGACCCAGTCAACCCATCTGATTAATTGTTCATTCATTCACGCAACACATGAATTGAGTACCACTGGTTTAAAGCCCTGAGCTAGGGCTTGGGCACAAAGGTGGTTGAAATGAACCCTTATCTCAGGGGCCCCCTTGCTGTGACAGCCACTAAGGTGCCTGGCAACTTGCATGCCTCTGGGGCCCCCAGGGAAGCCTCTGCAATCCCAGCGTAGATCCCTCAGCAGGGTCCCTGAGGCAGTGGAGGGCTTGAGTAGGAGAGTGGGCAGATGATCACCGGCCCAGCCCTCTCCTGGGTCTCACCTCTCCCTTACCACAGAGGGGGCTTGCAGATGCAGGTCCACCTTCCAGTCCCAAGAACACATCTTGTCACAGACTAATGGCAGGCTGGCTGTGGTGAATAAACTTTTCAAGACTAAATCACCAACACCGCCCAATTCTGGATCCTCCAAAAGCCTGCTCATTACCAGTCTGCAATGACGCATGTCTTTAACTAGACAGTAACTGGCTTCTATCTACAATGGCAGAATCTTGTGTTTTACAGAGGGGGATTAGGGCAGTAAAAAGGACCCCAGACTGGGCCAGGAAACCCCCATATAGTAATTCATTCCAAGATCCAGCCATGAATAGAGGTAGAGGGGAGGAGGAAAGGGGATTAGAGGAGGAAACAAGAAAATGAGGGAGGGAAAAAAGGAGTCAGAAAGAGATGGTGGTGTGATGGGTGGGGTGGGGGGGTGGGGTGGATAGCAGGAGAAATCTAAAGAGGCTTAAAATGCTATTCACTGCTTCGCATTCTCTTAATGTCCATCAATTCCAGTAGATGGTTTGATGCTCCCAGCTGGGGTCCTGTGGACCTCATACATTTCTGAAGTAACACAACTTCCCAAGAAATCACCTAAGAAAGTGACTGAAGTCCCCACCCATGCTCGGGTCAGGCTGTCTGAGGCTGACAATGTGGAGGGCAGAGGAATGAACATCCTGGCTCCCAGACTGGCCTCACCCAGCGCTCTCCAGGAAGAAGGGTGGTGCCTGAGGACCAGAGGGGAGTGCCCAGCTATGTAGGGAGCAGCCCCCAGCCCTGACCCACACCAGGCCCTGCCTTGAATTCGGTCCTGGTCAGCTAGCTTGTCTCCTGTCTCTGTCCCTGGCGGCCTTTGGGAACCACATTTTAGCTGCTGCAGCACCTGGTTCCAGCTTCTGATCTTGCCTCACAGTCCTCCACCTCATCTCCTGCTTCCCCAGCAAGCTCTGAGCCCTCATAAAGGCCCAAGTGGGCTCACAGAGGCTGGCAGGGCCTCAGAACCCCTTGATCCACAGGAGAAGGGGAGCAGTAGAGAATTCTTGGTGGAAGAGAACATTCCTACCACTTTCCTCCCAGGCTATGCCCAGAAAAGCACCATGGAGCAGCACTTTGGAGCCCAAGCTCTGAGTTCGAAGCTTAGCTGAGCCACTGACTTTGCAGCCTCAGTAAAGCTGCACAACCTCTCAGGACTTTAACTTCCTCATCTATAAAATTGGGATCACCATCTGACCCAAAGCACTAGGCTGTTTCAAGAATAAAATAAAATATATGTGAAGTGTCTGACCCAGAGCTGGTGCTCATTACCTCCATACACACAAACAAGCAGGTTCTGCCACATGAGTGCTGGTCAAGGGAGACACAGAGGAAGGAAGGATAAGTCCTTGTTCTGGGGCTAAGAGCTCCTGTCCCTGCCCTGAGCCCATTCCCAGAGCAGTGAGATCTTCAGACCGGTCTCCAGGATTCTGCCACCCTGAGCAAGTAAGGTCTTGGCCCATCACATTTGGTTTTTATTTCACTGAGAACAGAGCCGAGCCTACATGAGCAGGGTTCTCAACCCTGGCTACATGTGGGATCATCCAGAACACTTGAAAATACACATCAACGGGCTCGTCCCAGCTGTGCTGATCCACTTGGTCAGGGATCCACTTGGGGCCGGGGATTCTTTTTTTTTTCCCCACAAGGATCTCCCAGTGTTTCTAATGTGCAGGCAGGGTCGAGAACCCCAGGGACAGAGGCTGGGAAACTCATTTAAAGAACTCATCAGCAGGGCTGAGAAGACATTGTTCTCTCTCAACTGGACCAGGAAGGGGGCTGGGTACTGAGGCCTGAGTTCTTGGAAATTGTTTCACCTCTCTGGGCCACTGTCCCTGCATCTGTGACATGGAGAAAACAGCCCTGCCCAGCCTCCCCTACAGGGTTACCTGTGAGGGTCACGCGATACGGTGTGTGTACTGCGCCACCTCATAAGTGAGACACCAGGACCTCACAAACCACTTGACATCAGGTTTCCTCCTGGTCCCTCCGTAAGCAGAGAGTAAAGGCTGAGGGAGCCGCCCTGGGACAGGGCTCCCCAGAGCGGACAGCCAGAATCACGACTCCACACAGAGGCCATCCTGGGTACTGCAAGGCCCTTCCAGGCAGCCCTTCCTCCCCAGGGCTGGAAAACCCTTCCGCTTTCCAGCAAGGGCACGAAGCCCTGCGGAGGAAGAGGAGCCCGCCAGGAAGTTGGGAGGGCAGGACGATGCAACAGGGTCATGGGGGCAGCTGGGCAACTGTCTTCATCTCAGGAGGAGAATGGGGGCCCAGGGAAAGGGGGGCCCTGGGCTGAAGTTCCAGGGTAAGGGTGTCCCCACACGGGCTATCATCACTGCAGGAGGGCTAAGAGGCTGCAGTATGGTGTCACTATCTCACACTCAACGTACTTGTTCCTGCACACTTACTCAATGTCTACTACCTGCCAGGACCTTAAGACCACCCAGGAAGACCCCAAACCTCTCTTCAGTAGCCACAAGTCCAAGCCAACAGTGAGTTCCAGAGAACCGCAGAGGCATGGGTGTGCTCATTACACCCTGAGTGGAACAGGGAACAGTCACCTGAAGAGTTTCTGGGGTGAATTCTTAAGGAAAGAATATACATCTTTAGCCTACTCACTTTGTATGTTTGGAATTTTGTCAGAGAGTTTGTTTTTTTTTTAAATCCCGAACAGCGAAAATTGTCTCTTCTGGTGAAATTAATTTCCATCTTAACAAATACAGCTCTGTTGGCTTCAAAATCGGCACGCCCTCCCCAAACAACTTCCACCCATCCCAGAGCTTCACCTACTCGTCCGCACCTCTTATGACTGGATCGCCAGATCTTCACTCACCTCTTACATTCCCACGCCCCTCACCGCCCCCGCCGCGCCCCCCCCGCACCCCGGCCCTGCTCCTGCCAGATCCCGTGCAGGACACCACTAGTCAGCCAGCCCGGGGGTCAGCCTTGTCTCTTCCGCCTGCACCGCCTCTCACCATCTCTCCTTCACCGGCCCCTCCCCCACAGCAGAGGGCTGCATCACCATTACTTTTCTGGGTTACCAACAACAGCCTCTCAAATCCGGTTTCTGCCTCCATTCTGCACCCCTTTTCTCAAGCCACTGGTCTTCTAAAATATAACAATGCTATCACATTTCCCAGAGTCTCAAGGAAAGCCCAAGTCCCTTGGCGCAGCAGACAAGGCCTTTGGTGAGCTGGCACTGCCTGTTCCCCACCACCCCCAACCCCAGGCACCCTCGCTGTATACTCTCTTGGGTCTTTGTATAAGCTTCCCTCCCTGTAAGATTTCTTTCCTTCTCTTCTTCTAAACCCTGTATTCCTGCAGCAATTAGCTCAGGGGGAATCTCTTTTCCTGACTCTCAGGCTGGGTTGAGAGCCCACCACAACCCCAGGTTCCCTTTGTAAACCCCTGTCATGGTACTTTCCACAACTTAGTAACGGCTTACTTATCTGAGTCTCTGGTGACACTGTGAGCAATTAAAATGAATGAAATGGTAAATATCATAACACAGATAAATCTCACAAATACCTTGGGTGAAAAAAGCCAACTGCAAAATAACTCATTCATCCACAATTATTTATCAGGTGAAAGGATCCATGCAGTATGATTAAAGGTACATACAATCTTCAAACACTAAACAACCACAGAAATCCATTGTGGCTGTCTACAGACGGTAGAAAAATTAAAATGTACAGGCAGGACATGCATCAGCCTCAGGCACGTGGTTGCCCGGGGGAGAAGAGGGAGGTCGTAAAAGTGCAGCTTAAACTATGTTTGTAACGCTTCATTTATTTTTATTTTTAATAGAGATCTGAAGCAAACCTGGCAAAATATTATCCATGAAATTCAGGGTGTGAATAGACGAGCATCTGTTATATTATTTCCTGTATATTTGAAGTATTTCATCAGCACATTTAAAAATCTTTAATGAGGAACCAGAGTCGCAAATGCCCTCATGAATATCCCTCAGGGTCTGAGCAGACTGCTGCAGCCTCTTACCTCAACCGAACTCCCTCAGCCTGCCTGCCCCACTGAGCTGGGCAGGAAGGCGACCTGGATATGTAAACATTACTTTTATTCTCATTTTTACCAATGAGAAAACCAGGCTCAGAACATCTGACCTTGCTCAGACCACACAGGCTCCCAGATTTTGGACCATATCATCTGCTTATACTCTCTCCCCTATTTCACCCAAGAGCAAGAACTTAGGTTAAAGGAAAATGGTAAAGAGAATTCTAGAAATAGAAACAGTTGCATTCATCTGTATTTATAAACCAGTATATATTAAGGGGAAGAAGAGGGTTCAGAGAAGGGCAAAGCTGGAGGTACAACCAAATGAGTAACTTAGGGCTTACTGAATGAAATAATGAAGCTTATTGACTGAAAACCAAATGGGTTTGGATTTTGTCCTATAGGCAACAGACAGCTACTGAAGATGTTTAACCTGGGGAATGACACAAGCAAAGCGCTGTTTTAGGAAAGATAATCTGGCTTCAACACACAGGAGATGTCAGCTGCCTATAGGCAATGGATGAGAAGATTTTGGAGGGATAAAGTTAGATTTAGAAGTCATCTAAGCAGCCCACATAAGAAATGACATCTGCTGATCTAAGGTAAGAGCTGTGAGACTGAAAAAGATAGGAGGATTTAAGCTAGACACAGAAATAAAAGTTAACACTAACTTTCCAGGCTTGGGGAAATTCAGAAGATTAGCTAATTATTTGTTTATTGTTTTGGGGGGAGAGAGTAAGGAGGAGAAGATAAATAAAAAGAGGAGAAAGAAACTGAGTAGCTCAGCCTGCTTCTGTCTCAGTCAAGGTGATGCTCAGACATCCAGGGAGTTGGCACTGTGGAGCTGAGCTCAAGGAAGTTGGAGAAGCTGGTAAGAGCCACCCAGGCTTCAGTGATGCGGGAAGGCTCCCCGAGGAAGAGCACAGAGAGAAGCACTGACTGCACAGAATGGACCCTGGGCCCACTGTCCACAGCAGGGGGCAGGAAGACTAAGAGGAGAGTAAGACAATGCTGTGTCCTAGAAGAAACAGGAAGAGACCGTTTCCAATCAGCACAGACTGAAGGTGTGTGTCCCCCGCCCCCAAATCCACATGCTGAAACCTGACCCTCAACATGATGGTGTTAGGAGGCGAGGCCTTTGGGAAGTGATTAAAGCTGGAGTTCCAGCTCATGGAGCAGGAACCCTCGGGAATGGGATCTGTGCCCCTATCAAGGAGACCCCAGAGAGCTTGCTTACTCTCCCTCCATGTGAGGACACAGTGAGAAGACAGCGGTCTATGAAGCAGGAAGCAGGCCTGCACCTCAGTACCTGGGACTTCCAGCCTCTGGGCCTAGAGAAATAAACACCTGCTGTTTAGAAGTCTACAGTCTATGACATTTTGATACAGCAGCCTGAATAGGCTGGGACAGTGGTCAGTGGCCCAACAGGGGTCAAGAATAAGAAATGAGCAATACTTCTGGATTTAGAGATTGAGAAGTCAGTCGGACCTCAGAGAGAAGAATTTCACAGACAGCAGAGTCAGGCGTGTTGGACCCACTCCCTCTATAGCTCCTGAGAAGTGGCTGTGGCCTTCCCTGTAGGCACAACCCCCTCTCTCACCAAGCAGTACCAGCTCCCACCTGCCGCTCAGCTCAAGGCACCTGCTGGCCGCTGCTGTGCTCCACCGAGCGAGCCACCCTGGTGGAGAGGGCCAAGGCAGACCAGCGTTTGCAATGTGGGCCCACGAGTGGAAGGCACCACACCGCCAGGCCTGGCAACAGTCTTCCTAGATTACCAAAAAGTTAGGCTTGGAGATGCACCATTTCAGTTTTAAATGCAGAACAAAGAATTAAAATGTGCCACATGTCACTTTATTTTCTAAAATGTATTTCAATCTGCCCGACTTATCCAGCAATAAAATCATTTTGGCATGACACTCATCTCACACAAATGAAAATATAATCCAAGAAAATGGCATTGTAGAAGCTTTAAGCCAAACAAATGCTTGGGAGTACCTTGTTTAAATTAAGTTGTCATGCTATTTAGCTTTGTATAGTAATGGAACTCTGCACTGTGCAATGATGCATGTTTCGCAAGAGACAGACTGGGAGGTGGGAAAGGAAGAGGGTTCGTGCTGCCAACCTGCAGGCTAGGGAGTCGGGAGGTGAGGAAAGGGAGGCGGTGACGAATGCACTGTCATGGGAAGTTTAGACAAGAAATGAGAGCTACAACGCAGCGGCTTGAGATGCAAGGCTGAGACAGGACATAGTGACCTGGGTGGAGAGGACGAGCCAGGTGAAAGACATCAGACTGAGGGCAAGTCTGCATCCTGACCATGAGGCCTCCAGTGCCACTCCTCCTCTCCACCCTGCTCCCAGGACTGTGGCAGTCAGGCATGCCCCTGGCAGGACACTGGAGAACTTTCTAGAGAATACGAACTGCGCCAGAGGAGAGACCTACAGAAACTGACATTTGGGAGACCTCTGATGAAACAGCCCCATCTGCCACAGGGTCACCCGACAGTGATGCCCCCCTGCCAACCACCACTCTGCACAGAGAACTTCCAATCAGCATTTCAGAAGCCTCATTATTAAACACAAAGAAATGACCAAGGACTATAAGAAAGCACTGAAGGACGCTTCCAGCAATTATCACAGAGAACAAAAGAGGATACAACAGAATAAAGCAGCCTGGAAAACCAGGTGATGTAGACAGCAAAGGGAAATTTCAAAAGAAAATAAAACCTCTATAGGTTGAAGGAGTCAAAAGGAGATACGATATCCATAAAACAAGAATAAGATATGCTTTTAAAATTAACAGAGAACAACAAAGAGCTCTTGGAAATTAATGGACAAAACAAAAAAATTCAGTTAAAAGGTTGCAAATAAAAGTGAGGAACTCTCCCATAAAGTAGGAAGGAAAAAAGGAATAAACTGTAAGGAAGATTAGAAATACAAGAGGTGGTTCAAACTAGGCACCCCACCATCACACTAGCCAGAAATTAAGAAAATTTAAAAAGGAAAGCAAACAAAAACAGACCGAGAAAACAAAGGAGAAGAAACTGTCACAGAAATTGCTGAAAATTCCAGATGGAAAGGGCCCCTGCTTGCCTGTCTTGGTGCTGAGTCATATTTGACTCTTTGAGTGCCCAATTAATAAAAAATTTCATTATATTAACTGTAAAACTCAGGGTAAAGGGAAGATCCTAAGCACTCTGAGGAGAAGAAACAGGTTACCAAGAGCAGAAATCAGAATAGCACCAACCTCCGAGATGTCACTGAAGGATAGAAGGTGGAGCAACGACTGCAAACTTCGGAGACTGTGATTCGTGTTTACTTCCCCATACGAAGCAATTCTCTGGCAGTTCAGCTCTGTGTCCTACAGTTCAGTTTAATTCTGACACTGTCTACCCAGAGAGAGTATCATATCCCACAACTCAGGGCTCTGTCCTACAAGACTGCCTGCTCCCCTTCAGATGGCCCTCCCAAGTCCAGGCTGTCCCCTGTACTTCTGAGCTACAGGCTACAGATTGGAGGTTCCAAATATCCCCTCCTTGGGTTCAGTTAGCTTGCTAGAGTGACTCACAGGACTCAGAGAAATAGGTTTCTTACTAGATCACCGGTTTATTACAAAGGGATATAACTGAACAACAGTCAAATGGAAGAGATGCACAGGGCAAGGTATGGAGCGTCCATGCTCTCTGGAAGCCACTCTCTCTTCATCTTCATGTGTTCACCCACCCAGGAGCTCTCCACACCTAGCCCTTTAAGGTTTTTATGACAGTTTCACTACCCAGGCATGGTTGATTAGATCCTTGGTCACTGGGGTTTGAGCTCAATCTCCAACCACTCTTCTCTTCCCTGAGGTGGGGGAAGGAGGGTGACTGAGAGGTCCAACCCTGAAACCACAAGGTTGGCTCCATTAGCAACCAGCCCCCATCCTGAGATGCCTTCCATAAGTCATCTAATTAACACAAAGACACCTTAGAGTTCTCATCACTGCAAATTCTAAGGATTTTAGGGGCTCCATGCCAGGAATGAATGAAGACCACATCTATCTATCTATATCTCTACATAATTATAGATCACAGTATTACAAAAGGGAAAATGATTTTCAGCCTAGATTTTTACATCTCCTGTCAATCACATGTGAAAGTGGAAAAGTAACATATCCCATCACAGATAAAAGAGGATGACCTGGGATACAGATGACAGGAACCAACACCTGGGAACAGGGAATGCAAGTGCCAGTACAACAGCTATGACCCAGGCCTGAGACTGTCCATCCAGAAGGACGATGAAGAGGGAGTCTCCACGAGGAAATGGAACAAAGGGAGCACAGGAGAAAATGCCTGGTAGGTATCTGAAAGTGCTATGTGGCGAGCTTTTTAAAATAGTGGTGATCACCTAGAAAATCAGGCAAATGAAAAAAATGGAAGGTACTGGATTGACTGGTGGCCTGCAAAAGATGTCCACATCCTACTGCTGGAAACCTGTGACTGTGACCTTATTTAGAAAGACAAAAGATCTTTTCAGATATAATTAAGACAATGGCACCCCACTCCAGTACTCTTGCCTGGAAAATCCCATGGACGGAGGAGCCTGGTGGGCTGCAGTCCATGGGGTCACGAAGAGTTGGACACGAGTGAGCGACTTCAGTTTCACTTTTCACTTTCATGCATTGGAGAAAGAAATGGCAACCCACTCCAGTGTTCCTGCCTGGAGAATCCCAGGGATCGGGGAGCCTGGTGGGCTGCCGTTTATGGGGTCGCACAGAGTCGGGGATGACTGAAGTGACTTAGCAGCAGCAGCAGCAGCAGCAAGGCTCTTGAGGTGAGATCATCTTGGATTAGCCAGGTTGGACCTATTTCCAATGACAAGCTGGCCTTACAAAACACATACAGAGCACAGACAAGGGGAGGAGAAGGCCATGTGAAGACAGAGGCAAGATGAGAGTGGTATGGCCACAAGCCAAGGCACTCCTGCAGCCATCAGAAGTGGGACGAGGCAGGACGCATTCTCCTCCATTGCCTTTGAAGGGTATGCAGCCCTGCTCGATTTCAGATGCTCAGCCTGCAGAGCTGGAGGCGAGTACACTCCTGCTGTTTTAAGTCACCAAGTTGTAATTCATTAAAGCAGTTCTAGGAAACTAATACATGGAGTAAACTTAATTTTAGGAAAAGTTGAAAAATATACAAAAAGCAATCAGAATACACAATGTGACTCAAATTTAATATATTTTATAAACATTAATACTAAAAGAAAAAAATGACATGTTAGGAAAATTTTTTCAACATATAACAGACATTGTCTAGCACTAACATAAAGCTAAATAAATATCTGCTTTATGTTGAATTAATTGTTAAGGTAGAAGAGCTATAATATTGGGTTAGTAAAAGAGTTCCTTTGAGTTTTTCCATAACATCTTACAGAAAAACCCAAACGAACTTTTTGGCCAACCCAATACATTAAAAGGTAAGACAATCTAAAGGAAAAATAAGAGTACAGATAATGCAAAGATAAAGAAATACAAGTGGCAATTAAAAAAATGAATAAAATTATCCTCAGTAATGACTTAAGGAAAATTTCAAAAAGATCACAATTTTTGCCCAACACATGGCAGAAATTCAAAAGACTGAACATATCCAATACTGTCAAGAGTATGGGGAAGAACTCTTATATACTATTACTAGGTGTTCAGAAAGGAACAACATTATTACAAGGCCATTTGGTAGTACCTAATAAAATATTCAATGTGCTTCATCTTTGTCCTATGAGTTCTATCGATGAGACTTGATCCTCCAGAAATAATCCTGCAAATTTTGTACAAGGATATTCATGTTGGCAACATGTAATAACAACAAACTGTGAAAACCTAAATATCTATCAATAAATTAATGTTTTATATGGATATGGAATACTCTGCAGGTGTCATAAAAGAACAAGGGAATCCTAAATGTACTGCCATTGCAGGGTGTCTGTGATATATTATTGGGTGGGAAAGGAAGTGCAGCAAAACAATATAGAATTACATTTTTACAAAGAACTACATTTACATGTTTATGTATGTAAACATGTGTATGTATGCTTGTACACGTATAGAAAATAGACTGGAAAGATATTCACAGTCTCCCTCTGGGAATGGGAGTGGGAGAATGGAGTAAGGGGAAAATATTTTCACTTTTTACTTTATATTTCAAAATTTTTTTTAATTTACAACATAAAACATTAACTTTGTCTTTGAAATAAAAGGAAAAGTAAAATTTGACAACTGTATTTGTTTTCTGATTTTAAAATTAACTATTGTGGTTTTGAAATGTGTCTGCAAATCCTTTGACACTTCTCCATTCAAAAGGTAAGAAACTAAATCCCCTCCCTTTGAATGAGGGCCAGACTAAGTCACTCACTTCTAACAGTTTGTGGTAAAATTGCTGCTTTGGGATTTCTGAGGCTAGATCATAAAAAGGATGGCTCTCTCTTGCACACGCTCTCTCTTGCTCATTCTCTCTCTTGTCTGTCCTTGGGGAATCCAGTTACCTCATGACTCGAGGACACTCAAACAGCTCTTTGGAAAGGACCACATGGAGAGGAACTGAGGCCTCCTGCCAGCAACCAATACCAACTTGCCACCCAGATCCTCCAGCTCCAGCTAAGCTTTAATAAGTCTGCAGTCCCTGAACCTCATGAGAAAACCTGAGCCAGAACCATCAACCAAACCATACCCAAATTCCTGGCCCACAGAAAAGGCAAGAAATAATAAATGCTTATTGTTGCTTTGCGCCACTAAATCTGGGGGTAATCTGTTAAGCAACAATAAATAACAAATATCTACCAATCTCCCTCTGGAGAGCAGAGTGGGGAAATGGATGGTGTTTGTCTTTTTTTTTTTTTTAAGTTTTACCTTTTTTCTTTATACATTTATGATTGTTTGGCTTTTTAAAGTCATTTATGTTGAAAGAAAGAGAAACAAAGACTTTTAAGCATATTTTAAAAAGTTGTTTTTCCTGACCTTAAAAATAACACTACTGAAAAAGGACAAAGTTGGAGGACTGACATTACCCACCTTCAAGACTCACTATACAGCTATAAGAATCCAAAAAGAGGGATACTGGAAAAGAGATAAGTAGAGCAAGGAAACAGAATAAAGGGCCCAGGAACAGACCCATGCAAATACAGTCAACTGATCTTTCGCAAAGGATCAAACACAGTTCAGTGAAGATAGGATAGTCTTTTTAACAAATGGTGCTAGAACGACTGGACATCCACATGCCAAAAAAATTGAGATACTCAGCTTATACATTCCACAAAAATTAACTCAAAATGGATCACAGACCTAAATGTAAAACACAAAATTATAAACCTTCTAGAAGATAACATAGATAATCTAGGTGACCTTGGGTTTAATAGTGAGTTTTTAAATACACCACCAAGACCATGATCTGAGAAAGAAGGAAAAACTAACGTTAGACTTCATTACAATTAAAAACATCTGCTCAATGGCACCCTACTCCAGTACTCTTGCCTGGAAAATCCCATGGACGGAGGAGCCTGGTGGGCTGCAGTCCATGGGATCGCCAAGAGTCGGACGCAACTGAGCAACTTCACTTTCACTTTTTACTTTCATGCATTGGAGAAAGATATGGCAACCCACTCCAGTGTTCTTACCTGGAGAATCCCAGGGACGGGGGAGCCTGGTGGGCTGCTGTCTATGGGGTCGCACAGAGTTGGACACGACTGAAGCGACTTAGCAGCAGCAGCAGCTCTACAGAAGCCTATGTTAAAAGAATGAAAAGACAAGCCACAGCCTGGGAAAAATATTTGCAAAATATATATCTGATAAAGGATCCAAAATATACAAAGATTTCTTAAAACTCAATGATAAGAAAACAACCCAAAAAATAGGCAAAAGACACCTCACCGAAGAACATATACAGATGTCAAATGAGCATATGAAAACAGGCTCAATATCATATTCTTGCTGCTGCTAAGTCGCTTCAGTCATGTCTGACTCTGTGCGACCCCACAGACGGCAGCCCACCAGGCTCCCCCGTCCCTGGTATTCTCCAGGCAAGAACACTGGAATGGGTTGCCATTTCCTTTTCCAATGTATGAAAGTGAAAAGGGAAAGTGAAGTCACTTAGTTGTGTCTGACTCTTCACGATGCCATGGACTGCAGCCTACCAGGCTCTTCCACCCTTGGGATTTTCCAGGCGAGAGTACTGGAGTGGGTTGCCATTGCCTTCTCATATTCTTAGGGAGCTGCAAATTAAAACAATAGATATCAATATGCCCCTTCCAGAATAGCTAAAATCCAAGAAACTGGCACCACCAAATGCTGATGAGGATGTGGAACAATAAGAACTCTCATTTGTTGCTACTGTGAATGCAAAATGCTACAGCCGCTTTGGAAGACAGTCTGGCAACGTCTTACAAAGGTCTTACCATATGACCTAGCAACCATGCTCCTACGTACTTATTCAAATGGGCTTAAACATTATATCTTCATAAAAACCTTCACACAAGTGTACACAGAAGTCTTATTCATAATTGCCAAAATTGGCAGTGACAAAAATGTCCTTCAATAGGTGAATGGACCAAAAGAAAAACAAACCTCAAAATACACAAACAAGTCTGTAGTATACCTACTCAATGGAATATTATTCAGTAATAGATATGAGCTATCAAGGCACAAAAATACACGGAGAAACCTTGAATGCTTAGTGTAAAAAGGCAGGCTGAAAAAGCTGCATACTGTATGATTTCAACTATATGGTACTCTGGGAGAGGCAAAATATAGAGGTACTGAAAAGATCAGTGAATTCATTAGGTTGCCAGGAATTCAGGAGTAGAGATAGAAGGAAATGAAATAGATGGAATATTTCAGGCATTAAAACTATTCTGCATGATACTGTAATGATGCATGCATGCATGCGTGCAAAGTCACTTCAGTCGTGTCCAACTCTTCGTGACCCAGCGGACTATAGACCTCCAGGCTACTCTGTCCATGAGATTCTCCAGGTAAGAATACTGGAGTGAGTTGCCATGCCCTCCTCCTAATGATGGATACATATCAATATATATTTGTCAAAACCTATAGAACTATAAACACAAAGGATGAACCCTCATCTAAACCATGGGCTTTAGTTAATAAAATGTGTCACTATTGGTTCCCCAGTGATAACAAGCATACTGATGCAGGGTGTCATAGGGGAAACCAGTAGGGAAAGGAGACAGAAAGGATATGGAGACTTCTGTTGCATTGCGTAGTACACATGCTCAGTTGTATCCAACCCTCCAACCCCATGGACAGAAGCCCGCTCAGCTTCTCTGTCCACGGAATTTTCCAGACAAGAATACTGGAGTGGGTTGCCATTTCTTCCTTCAGGGGATCTTCCCAACCCAGAGATCAAACCCATGTCTACTGCGGCTCTTGCATTAGCAGGTAGATTCCTTACCCCGAGCCACTTGGCAATCCAGGGACTTCTGTACTATGTGCTGCTGCTGCTGCTGCTAAGTCGCTTCAGTCATGTCTGACTCTGTGCGACCCCACAGACAGCACCCCACCCAGCTCCCCCACCCCTAATTTTCTATAAACCTAAAACTGCTCCAAAAACTAAAGTCTGTTTTTTTTTTTTAAGTAGCACTAACCCTGGGTGTTCTTTGGAAGGAATGATGCTAAAGCTGAAACTCCAGTACTTTGGCCACCTCATGCAAAGAGTTGACTCATTGGAAAAGACTCTGATGCTGGGAGGGATTGGGGGCAGGAGGAGAAGGGGACGACAGAGGATGAGATGGCTGGATGGCATCACAGACTCGGTGGACGTGAGTCTGAGTGAACTCCGGGAGATGGTGATGGACAGCGAGGCCTGGCGTGCTGCGATTCATGGGGTCGCAAAGAGTCGGACACGACTGAGTGACTGAACTGACTGACTGAACCAATTGAAGGAAAAGTTGAAATAAGATAATACAGCCGCCTATAACCTCAGCAGAAGACCACTGTTAACACCTGGGCTTAGTTCCCTCCAGTCGCTTTTCCAGTTTGTTTGTTTGTTTGTTTTAATGTCTATGCGTACATCATTTTTTCTTTTTTTTTTTTTTAAGAGTTGCAATCATTCTGCGAAATCCATTCTGAAGGTTTATGGTCTAGTTTCAGTTCAGATTTTTAACTGCAAAGAAAGTAGCCCATATAAAACACTAGTGATACCAAAAACAGTTTCTAGAGGGGCCAGTTGCTATGGGAATGATTGAAAATAAATTTCATTTCACACTACACCCTGGTAATGTACTGACCAGAAGGAAAGAGAAATACTGGGAGTAAGTCAGAAGGGTAGCCAAGAAAACTTCTAATCAGGAAGGCAAATACTTCAGCCTACTGAAGTTTCAAAGAAGCCAGTAGCATCACTTTGCAATTTAACTACTTATGCTCTTTCAGCAACCATATCAATGTGGGGAAATGACCCAGGCAAAGCGGCTGGAATACATTCTCTCTCTTCTTTACTGACAGTTTGATGGCCAAACAGCCAGCAGGTCTCTCTCAGGATGTGGGCTGTCTCAGCAGCATGGTGCAAAGCCAGGAAAAAAAAACAAAACACTCCTTCTCTCCAAAGGAGATGCTGCAAATGTTCGGGAAGCTCCAAAGCTCAGGCTAGAGGTGATCAGTCTTTACACTGCATTGGCCCTTAGCACTGAAGTGGGCCCTGGGTGTCCCGCACTGTACAGGGGTTAACACTTTAGATGCTGGATCATGGGGCAGTCTGGAGGTTCTGGGGGATGGACCAGGAGGCCAAAGGGTAGGGGGCATTCCAGGAACTCAGGCGAGTGACTATTTTCCCACAAATGAATCTTAACATATGAAAAACCAAAAGGCTAGATAAGGGTGTTCCAACTGATTTCTCACCTTCCCACAACCAACACTTTTATGAAAGACGAGACTGTTTAGAATACACCCCAGGGGCAGCCTTGAAGGGAAAAAGCAGAGCCAATACCACAGACAGACGGTGGTACTGTTCCCATCTCAGGGAAGAGCACAGCTTTACCATCAAACAGATCCATTTCATACTCGGCTCTGCCAAGTGTTACTATAAACTATATAATCCTCACTTTCCTCATCTGTAAAAGGAGTGTAATGGTTTCTCCTCCGTGAGTTTATGATAATGAGATAAGCACTGGGAGGTGCTAGCCAAAATGCCTGGCACAGAAGTGCTCATACGATATAGTGCCGTCGCCACCACTGCCATTAGAGATAGCTGGTCTCTGCTCCTGATTCCTTTCCTTTTTCTTTGTTAACACAGCTGGGGGCTCCATAGCCCTCTCTCTGTCCATATTCCAACACAGATGTCCAGTCACTATTGCCGTAAAAAATACAAAGTCCCCAAAGTGTGAAATATCAGGCAGTCATCTTTTTCCTACAGCATCCGAGGAACAGTTCTCTATTCTGGAGAGAAACAAAGACTTCTGACGCCAAGCCGTCCCAAATCACAAAGCGATTGATACAGTTATGGACATTTTGGGTAACAGACTCTAACTCAAACATAGGAACTAGGATTAGAGTTGCCAGGCATCATCAAGGCTGCAGAAAACCCGGGATTAAACAGTGATTGATTGATTACCAATATATGACACAATTTCCAAATGGTGCAAAAGAATATCCAGCTGTTTGCTTTCTTTCTTTAAGCTTAGTGGATTCATATTTTTGTTTTTAAAAAATCAATATTGAAAACTATAGATAATCAAACATACATCTGTCTGCATTTCCCAGAAATGACAATTGTTAACATTTGTTATGTTCGAATCAAGTCCTTTTTTAAAAAAAAAATAAGACAGATAAAATCTATTACCTTCCCTACTCCCAAATCTGTTTATCTACAATTCCTATCAAGAATTTATCTTTGTCTAATCCAGTTCTACTTTATTCTTTCCCTTATCTAAATTTTCTTTTTTTCTAACAGAAAGCAAATTTAAAAAAACAATGTACAAGGAAAGATGTCTGTGTGAAGAGAAGCTGCACCAGGACATACTCTCACCTGCTCCAGGCACCCCACACACTCACTGCAAGTAAAGGCTATCAGGGGTTATTCTGCATCTCAGACCTACCAACACCTAGGAAGCAGTGCAGACCCCCCTAAGGCCTGCGACTGAACTCCCAAAGGCTTACCTGGGTCCAGGTGCGTGAAAGAGCCCACCACAAAGTCCAGGGTGGACACGGCGAGCAGGAGCAGAAGCAGCAGCTGGAGACGGATTATCCATTTGACACCTGCTAGGTTAATCCCCAGCAAGGCCAGAAGCACAGCGACTGAAATTCCTCGCACGGCCCAGATATTCCTGAGACTCAGCAGATCCGAGACGGATTCAGCGAAGCCGGTGATGTACATGGCACCTGCAACACACTGACAGGCATCTCCAGGTAGGAAGAGTCACCAAGAAAAAAAAAAAAAGCGTCAGGGCTGCCCAGCACTGCGGGCCCCGCTCACCTTCGGAATTCAACACCCAGAAAGCAGCAAGGGGGTTAAATGAGCCCTTCTCCCCCAGGAGCCCTTCCTGCGCCCCCCTTCCTTCTTGCCTACATCTCTCCCACCATCCACAGGGGAGAATGACTATCAGTGGTAACTAACATGAAAAGACTATGGGAGGAAGAAGATGGGGCTTCGGGCCAAAGAGACCTTGAGACTCTCCTGTGAAGAACTAAACAGAGAACACAAACACAAGGTGTGTGGGGTCCTATCTCAGAGCCTTAGAGGCCACTGAGCAAACCGCACAGTTTTCTCTATTTCTTTGAATGTGTTACTATTATTTTTTAAATTACCTAAAACTTAGAAATGAACAAAAAATGAGCAGCACATTCTTCCAATGTCATATGGAACATTTCACGCAAAAATGGGCTTAACACGGACCTAACAGAAGCAGAAGATATTAAGAAGAGGTGGCAAGAATACACAGAAGAACTGCACAAAAAAGATCTTCACGACCCAGATAATCACCATGGTGTGATCACTCACCTAGAGCCAGGCATCCTGGAATGTGAAGTCAAGTGGGCCTTAGGAAGCATCACTACGAACAAAGCTAGTGGAGGTGATGACATTCCAGTTGAGCTATTCAAATCCTGGAGGATGATGCTGTGAAAGTGCTGCACTCAATATGCCAGCAAATTTGGAAAACTCAGCAGTGGCCACAGGACTGGAAAAGGTCAGTTTTCATTCCAATCCCAAAGAAAGGCAATGCCAAAGAATGCTCAAACTACCGCACAATTGCACTCATCTCACATGCTAGTAAAGTAATGCTCAAAATTCTCCAAGCCAGGCTTCAGCAATACGTGAACCATGAACTTCCAGATGTTCAAGCTGGTTTTAGAAAAGGCAGAGGAACCAGAGATCAAATTGCCAACATCTGCTGGATCATCGAAAAAGAGAGTTCCAGAAAAACATCTATTTCTGCTTTATTGACTATGCCAAAGGCTTTGAGTGTGTGGATCACAATAAACTCTGGAAAACTCTGCAAGAGAAGGGAATACCAGACCACCGGACCTGCCTCTTGAGAAACCTGTATGCAGGTCAGGAAGCAACAGTTAGAACTGGACATGGAACAACAGACTAGTTCCAAATAGGAAAAGGAGTACGTCAAGGACGTATATTGTCACCCTGCTTATTTAACTTATATGCAGAGTACATCATGAGAAACGCTCAGCTGGAAGAAACACAAGCTGGAATCAAGATTGCTGGGAGAAATGTCAATAACCTCAGATATGCAGATGACACCACCCTTATGGCAGAAAGTGAAGAGGAACTAAAAAGCCTCTTGATGAAAGTGAGAGAGGAGAGTGGAAAAGTTGGCTTAAAGCTCAACATTCAGAAAACGAAGATCATGGCATCTGGTCCCATCACTTCATGGGAAATAGATGAGGAAACAGTGGAATCAGTGTCAGACTTTATTTTTGGGCTCCAAAATCACTGCAGATGGAGATTGCAGCCATGAAATTAAAAGACGCTTATTCCTTGGAAGTAAAGTTATGACCAACCTAGATAGCATATTCAAAAGCAGAGATATTACTTTGCCAACAAAGATCCGTCTAGTCAAGGCTGTGGTTTTTCCAGTGGTCATGTGTGGATGTGAGAGTTGGACTGTGAAAAAAGCTGAGCACCGAAGAATTGATGCTTTTGAACTGTGATGTTGGAGAAGATTCTTGAGAGTCCCTTGGACTGCAAGGAGATCCAACCAGTCCATCCTGAAGGAGATCAGCTCTGGGATTTCTTTGGAGGGAATGATGCTGAAGCTGCAACTCCAATACTTTGGCCACCTCATGTGAAGAGCTGACTCATTGGAAAAGACCCTGATGCTGGGAGGGATTGGGGGCAGGAGGAGAAGGGGACGACTGAGGATGAGATGGCTGGATGGCATCACCGACTCTATGGATGTGAGTTTGAGTGAACTCCGGTATTTGGTGATAGACAGGGAGGCCTGGCGTGCTGTGATTCATGGAGTCGCAAAGAGTTGGACACAACTGAGCGACTGAATTGAACTGAACTGAGTGCTAAATAGATGATGGTACTGTCGCTGGAAATTTGCAACCAAGTTATAAATAAAGATTCTTGAAACTAAAGAGATTTACTTTTAGGGGAAAGTTTTGACAGTTCAAAATTAAATCATCTTCTCAAAAACCTAAGGATTTGTGGGTAAGAGGTAAGAGTAACTATGGAATGTAGGTAAAAGTATCAGAGATTTCATATTTGGTATGTGGAGGAGCTGATAAGTAATGTTTTTGTTTGGGAAGTATAGAAAAATGTAATTACTGCTTCTAAAAGCAGATAGTATCTACCCAAAGAATGAAAAGCATAGTAGAACTTCCAAATCAACAAGGGGGAAAATAGAACAGAAATAAATTTAAGCCATGTTGGCAAAATAAGGAGAAATTTTTTAAATTTCAAATTATCTAAAAAGCAATAAAACAGATTTATTCTAGAACTTGAGAAGCACATTAATCCTGCATTCAGAAGGGGGGAAACTACCACTCTAATTTTCTTTAATAGTTTAAAAATACATTAACAAAGTGTTAAGAATCAATATAAAATCAATATAAATACAAAGATAGTCAGAAGAAATATTTAATAAAAGGATATGTGAAATTAATAAAATGAAAGGAAAAAACAAAAGAAGGTATACAAAGAACAAAGCTGATTTTTTCTTTTTTGAGATCAATAAAATACATAAACACCCGACAGTCTGATTAAGAAGAGATAGTACCAAAATATAGACTTTCAGAAGTGAGAAAAGGAATAAAACTACTCTTACATAAGACAGTAAAACAATGAATAGAGAATGAATGTACCATGAATTACACTACATCCGTATCATACAATACTAAGCAACTAGTTTAAAAGCATGACTTCAAGGCACTGGCCTAGCAGAATGTCAATGACTTCTTGTTCAGTGATAAATACAAGTCATAGAATAGGTTATGGAGTTTGTTCCCATCTTTGTAAAAACAAGCAAGTGCTTCAAACATCCATAAATTCATGTCAGTGAACACAAGGGAAGGTGTTGAACAGGACGCTTGGTGTTCACACTGGTTACCACAGGAGGGGAGGGAAACGGCCTTTTCATCCCCATTATCTCGGATATGCCGACTGGTTACCATGCACATCATTTTTCAATTTTAAAGAAATTTTATCAAGGAAAATAAAAACAAACATATTTAGAGTATTATTCTGTTTACGCAAAAACTGCATCTGGGCACAGTGCCTCTAGGACACAAGGCCCCCCCACGGCCCGATCACTGCCAGCGAGCGCAGGCCTGGACTGGGCTCTGGGCTTCCCTAGGGAGAGATATACACAACAGCGGCTGCCAGCCCTTGCCCAGAGCAATCCAACCACCTCAGACATGGTCTACCTTCCAACCGTGAAGCTCCTCTTCACTAGAAAATATCCCTTTCGATTTGTCTAATGTGTAAATCTCCCCAAACTTTACTATATTAAAAATTGTGTTTTATCTCCTCTTAAAGTTTAGAATCACAAGCATTCCTTTTTCTCTTTGGTCCTCTACAGAGAACTCCTAACCCTCTGACACAGGAATCAGAGGGTGTTACCCACTATATTTTCAGTGTGTAACACCTCCCTTTGAAAGCATTTTTTTTTTAATTGCATTTTCACAGTCATAGGCATTTTTCTTTCCAGAAAGAAATCTACCTAGAAGATAGAGCTGTCTCTCCACACCCCTCCTCTTCTCACATGAAGCCCCTAGTTAAAGGTTTGCGTTGGTAGGCTATATGTGCTATAGATGTGTTTTCCCCCACATCACAAACCCCAGCCTGTACTGGGTCCAGGAAAGTCTTTCTGTCCTCCATCATTTACAGAGTCTAGTGAGCAGCAGGTAAGCCATGAATAAATGTTTTAGACAGGACAGTGCAAGCTGAAGCTGGATATTATGCGTCCAGGGCAAGCGGTCCTGAGGAAGCACTCAGGTGAGTAGGGCAGGGAGCAAGGAGGGACCCCAGTTCATCACTTCCTTCACACACAACAGGCCTGGCACCAGTGTCTCAGAGAGATGAATGGGGAAGGGTCTGGAAGGATGCAAAGCAATGGAAAGTTTCATAAGCTTAAAAAAAAAAATCATTATTTTAAGTGTCTGTATCTTCTTAATGTTGATGCTCTGGGGCAAGGGCCAGCAAACTCTGGCACTCTGGCCAAATCCCGCTGCTGCCTGTTTGGGGAATAAAGCTTAACTGGCACACAGCCATGCCCACTTCAAAATGTCGATGGCTTCTTTCACACTTATATAGCAGAGCTGAGTCACTGTGAAAGGAACTGATACACTCACAAAAAAACTAAAATATTTACTATCTGGCCTGTTTTAGAAGAAGTTTGATGAGCCTGCCCCAGGGCACAACAGGCCATCTCCTCAGTTTAGTTCAGTCACTCAGTCACGTCCAACTCTTTGCAATCCCACTGTAGCATGCCAGGCCTCCCTGTTCATCATCAACTCCCGGAGCTTGCTCAAACTCATGTCCATCAAGTCGGTGATGCCATCCAACCATCTCATCCTCTGTCATCCCCTTCTCCTCCTGCCCCCAATCTTTCCCAGCATAGGGTCTTTTCCAATGAGTCAGTTCTTTGCATCAGGTAGCCAAAGGATTGGAGTTTCAACTTCAACATCAGTCTTTCCAATGAATATTCAGGATTGATTTCCTTTAGGATTAACTGGTTTGATTTCCTTGCAGTCCAAGGGACCCTCAAGAGTCTTCTCCAACACCACAGTTCAAAAGCATCAATTCTTCGGTGCTCAGCTTTCCTTATAATCCAACTTTCACATCCATATATGACCACTGGAAAAACCATAGCTTTGACTAGATAGACTTTTTTGGCAAAGTAATGTCTCTGCTTTTTAATATGCTGTCTAGGTTGGTCATAGCTCTTCTTCCGAGGAGCAAGTGTCTTTTAATTTCATGGTTGCAGTCACCATCGGCAGTGATTTTGGAGCCCAAGAAAATAAAGTCTCTCACTGTTTCCATTGTTTCCCCATCTATTTGCCATGAAGTGATGGGACTGGATGCCATGATCTTAGTTTGAGTTTTAAGCCAACTTTTTTGCTCTGCTCTTTTACTTTCATCAAGAGGCTCTTTAGTTCTTCTTCACTTTCTGCCATAAGGGTGGAATCATCTGTGTATCTGAGGTTACTGATATTTCTCCTGGCAATCTTGATTCCAGCTTGTGCTTCATGGAGCCTGGCATTTCGCATGATGTACTCTGCATATAAGTTAAATAAGCAGGGTGACAATATACAACCTTGACGTACTCCTTTTCCTATTTGGAACCAGTCTGTTGTTCCATGCCCATCTTTAACTGTTGCTTCTTGACCTGCCTGCAGATTTCTCAGGAGGCAGGTAAGGTTGTTTGGTATTCCCATCTCTTGAAGAATTTTCCAGTTTGTTGTGATCCACACAGTCAAAGGCTTTGGCACAGTCAATAAAGCAGAAGTAATTGCCATCTCCTCTGGCAATTACTAAAAATACGTAAGGGCATGCATGCCCTGGCATGAGAGGATTAGGGGTTAATAAGAATCAAAGCTATGGTTTTTCCAGTAGTCATGTATGGATGTGAGAGTTGGACCATAAAGAAAACTGAGCACAAATGAATTGAACTGTCGTGTTGGAGAAGACCCTTGAGAGTCCCTTGGACTGGAAGGACATCAAACCAGTCAATCCTAAAGGAAATCAATCCTGAATATTCATTGGAAAGATTGATGTTGAAGCTAAAGCTCTAATACTTTGGGCACCTGATGTAAAGAACTGACTCACTGGAAAAGTCAGTCACCCTGATGCTCAGAAAGATTGAAGACAGGAGGAGAAGGGGCCGATAGAGGATGAGATGGTTGGATGGAATCACCGACTCAATGGACATGAGTTTGAGCAAGCTCCACGAGTTGGTGATGGACGGGGAGGCCTGGTGTGCTACAATCCATGGGTGTCACAAAGAGTTAGACACGACTTAGCAACTGAAATGAAGAACCAGGAATGAGGACCCTCAGAAATCCTAATCACTCTCTGGAAGAAAAAGATCTCAAATCAATGACCTAACCTTCCACCTTAAGAAACTAGAAAAAGAAGAGTGAACTCAACCCAGAGCAAACAGAAGGAAAGAACTAATAGAAACTGGAGCAGAAACAAATGAAACAGAGGTCAGAAAAAGAGTAGAAAAAAAGCAACAAAACCAAAAATTGCTTCTTTGCAGACTAACCTTCAACGAGATTGACCAACAAAAGAAGACTCGAATGATTAAAATCAGGAATGAAAGGGAGACCACTGCTATCAATCTTACAAAAACAAAAGATTATAAGGGAATCTATGAATGATTATATGCCAAAACATTAGATAACCTAGATAAAAAGGACAAATTCCTAGAAAGATATAAATTACCAAAACTCAAGAAGAAACAGAAGGTCAGAATATGCCTATGTTAGTAAAGAGAAATGAATTAGCAATCAAAAAACTTCCTACAAGGAAAGCCCAGGACTAGACGGTTTCACCACCAAACTCTCCCAAATGTTTAAAGAAGAATTAACACCAATCCTTCATAAACTCTTCCCAGAAACAGAAGAGGTGGGAACACTTCCCAGCTCATTCCGTGAGGCCAGTATGATCATGACACCCAAACTAGACAACAGCATCACAAGAAAACTCCAGATCAATACCCTTCATAATACAGAGGCAAAAATCCTCAACAAAATGTTAGCACACTGTATTTAGCAGCATATGGAAACAGCCACATCCCGACCAGAGAGCCCAGCCCAGCTCAGGCAGAGAAGCAGCAGGGGCGTAGTGAGGACACAGACCAGAGGGGCACAGATGTTTCTGGCTGGGCCCCAAACCAACAGAAAGCAAGCAAGCAAGGCTGTCAGTGCGATGGCTTTTCAAGAGGGGCTGCCTGCCCTCGGAAAACATCTCTGTGATCACTCTTCCTCCCAAGTCAGTTCACTTCAGGAGACTTCCTCTCTTTGGGGGTGGGGGGCAAGGTGGGGGGCATGAGGAGGGAAGGCTTCCCGTCCACTAGCACTGGTCCCCTGTCTGTGGTGTCTGCTTCAAGAGCTGAGCTTTCTGTCTACCCCAGGAAGCAGGGGAAGTGAGGACTGCTGTTTGTCCCTCTTGCAGCCTGCTTGACTATAAAACAAAGTAAAAAAAAAAAAAAAAATCAGTATATAAATCCCTGGGGTAATAAAGTAAACTGACTGTTTATTGCTCACCTCCCAAACTACCCTGCTTAAAGATCTTTCTCCATAAAGGCAAGGGGTTTTCAAGAGTGCACTGACCATGTGTCTGCCTTCCACACATCTGTCCCCCCCCAACACACATACACACACAGAGCTTGGTGCTGTTGGAGAATCAGATGTATTCTTGCTACAATATCCTGCCCCTGCTGCTTAAAAATAAAAGGAATGGACCGATGCTTTCTTTGAGGAGACCCCTGTACTCTTGCTTAGACAGATTCTTTTCTTTAAACTATTTTTTCAGCCACTCACCACCCTTCGCACCATCATTAAAGCCTTTTTCAGTCCGAGAAGTCCTCACAAAGACCTGCTTCTTAATGTCTGCACTTGTTTCCTCAGCACTAGATCACCATCGCTGTGTTTTAGCTAAACACGCTTCAGTACTTCTCCCTCCTCAGTGGTTTTCTGAGGGCCTCCGTCCACCCTGGTGAGGGGCCCCCTCATTAGTATTCTCCTTCTCGGACAGGGCGTCCACACAGGGGCTTTCAGCCTCCCTCTTGAGGCCGTCAAGCCATCAGTGAGCCTAGAGCTCTGGTTCATTTGAGAACTGTCTGCTTCTAGGGAAGTCCCTGGCACAGGCGAAATGCCCCCTTTTCAGTGTAGAAGTGCCCCAGGGACTAGGCCACCCAGCTGCCACTCGGGCTCCAGCCACTGCTGTGCAGCCCCTCCCCAGAACAGGCTGTAAGGGTGGCCCCAGCCCGCACCTCCCTGCTCCCTGGCAGCAGGACTCCAGAGGCAGAGGCGGTGGAGGGGGAGGAGGCTTGGAGACTCAGGCCAGGGCCCTGGACCAGAGCCCGGCTCCGCCCTGAGCTGCCTCAGCCACCCACTCGCCTCTCAGCTCAGCGGTGGGGGCCAGGGGGCAGGTGGACCGTGGATGCGAAGGCGGCGGCAGACGGCAAGTCAAGAGAAGCCATTCCACAGGTCGGCGGCCTCACCTGTCCGAAGACATAGAGCAGCCCGATGGCGCCTCCCGTCTGCCCGCCAAGGACCGCGGCGACCATGGAGTACACGCCGCCGCGGCCCACGCCGCAGTGCTCCCCAACCCCGATGCCGGACAGCACGGTGACCAGGGCCACCAGGGCGACGAAGGACACCAGAAACACGCCCATAAGCACGCCTGTGTTTCCCTGCGGGGAGGAGCAAGGAGTCAGGTCAGAGTCAGGGCACGGGGGGAGCACGGACCACCGCCCCCCTGCCCTCACAGGTGAGCCCGCTGGGAAAAGGCAGAGGCGGCACCACAGGGGTGAGGCCTGGAGAGACTCCAGAGGAGCCGAGTGTTCTCACAGCAAACTCCAACAGACAGCCAAGCCCTGACAAGTCAAGTCAAAGCCGCTTCCCACCCCCACGAGGCCCCTCCTGGCCTGCCCTCTCCCCCTCCCCACCCTCCCACCCCCCAGCCGACAACTCCCCCCCAGACACACTGGGTGCCCCAGTGGTGACCTCACTGCTCCCTCACCTCCGCCCTCCCACCCATGAGGCCCCCGCCTGGAATGCCTTCCTGCCCACTCCTCTTCCCTCACAGGTTGACTCCAGTGCATCCTCAAGACAGGCTCCATTTCCTTCTCCAGGAAGCTGTCCCCAAACCCCTTCCTCCGGGCTCCAGCAGTACTCGGGGCTTAGTGCCCATCCCAGCGCTTGTCTTACTGAGTCTGTTTCCGAGCCCATCTTACCTCTGGGCTGTGTGCTCCAGGAGAGCAGGATTAGGTTTGGAGGGGCGGTTTCTTTGCCTTCCCCATTTCTCTTTCATTTGTGTGCACATCTGCTATATCTACTCTCTTCTCACTCTTCTGACATTTAAAAATGCTTATCATCTGAAAGTCATTTGAGTGTTTAGAAGTTCAGTGCATTGAAAAACTGGTTAATTTATATGAAATACCTTTTATAAATGAGTAAAGAAGCATTGTTGGAGAAGACTCTTCAGAGTCCCTTGGACAGCAAGGAGATCAAACCAGTCAATCTTAAAGGAAATCAACCCTGAATATTCCTTAGAAGGACTGATGCTGAAGCTCCAATATTTTGGCCACCTGATGCGAAGAGCCAACTCATTAGAAAAGACCCTGATGCTGGGAAAGATTGAAGGCAGGTGGTGAAGGGGATGACAGAGGATGAGATGGTTGGATAACGTCACCGACTCAGTGGACAAGAGTTTGAGCAAACACTGGGAGATGGTGAATGACAAGGAAGCCTGGTGTGCTGCAATCCATGGGGTCGCAAAGGGTTGGATACGACTGAGCGGCTGAACAACCACAAAAGCGGTTGGGGGGGGGTGGATTTTCAGCTTACAGTAATGCCATACCAAGCAAAACTATGATTCTATTCATAGAGAAGGGGAAAAAACAGATTTAAAGTTTGTCACAGTAAACTGCTGCTGCTGCTGCTGCTAAGTCACTTCAGTCGTGTCCGACTCTGTGCGACCCCACAGACGGCAGCCCACCAGGCTCCCCCGTCCCTGGGATTCTCCAGGCAAGAACACTGGAGTGGGTTGCCATTTCCTTCCCCAATGCATGAAAGTGAAAAGTGAAAGTCAAGTTGCTCAGTCGTGTCCAACTTTTCACGACCCCATGGACTGCAGCCTACCAGGCTCCTCCGCCCATGGGATTTTCCAGGCAAGAGTACTGGAGTGGGGTGCCATTGCCTTCTCCGGTCACAGTAAACTACAGGGTACCTAAAGGGTTAGGTTTCATTCTGTTATGTTTTATTCAGAAAGTTACTTACTTTGTTGATTTTATATTTTTAATGAACTTATACTATTACCTTCCTTTGTTTTTGTGTTCTTGTCTACATGGGATAATTTTTTAAAAGCTGTATAAATCTTTAAATTTTCATACCAAAACTGCCACTATAACATTTTTCAAATTACAAATATGCTGCCAAATTATTTTTTAGAATATTTTCTATTTAAAAATTACTGGGGTATGACGTCTACTTTATGTTATCCCCTAAAAGCTCTACTTTATTTTTGGCATTTCACATTTACCTTTATTTCCATGTTCAAATATAATTTTTGAGGCAAAACTAATGCCAGAATTGAAAAGGACAGATTGCTTTAGAGCAAAAGGATGTATTTGTGTGGTAGCAGCCTCAAAGATAGTCCTGGTGGTCCCCACCTCCAGGCATTCATGCCCTTGTGTAGTCTGTTTCCCTGAGTGGAGGCTGGATGGTGTGACTCACTTTTAGTGAGCAGAGCCCTGCAGAAGTGATGAGATGTCACTTCTGAGATGAGGGTATGAGAAGACCATGCCTTTCATCTCGGGCACTTGCTTCCTCACTCTCTCTAGGTTGTTGGCCCTGGGGGAGGCCAGCTGCAGGTATTGAGACAACACTGTGAAGAGGCCAACATGACACAGCCTGACAACAACCTCATTGTGATCTTAGGAACAGACCCTCTGCCGGTGGAGCCTTCAGGTGAAACTGTAGCCCTGACTGACAGCTCTGCTGCAATCCCATAAGAAAGCCTGAGCCAGAGGCAGCCAGCTAAGTTGCTCATGGATCCCTGAACCACAGTAACAACCAGATAAATACAAATGTGTGACATCAAGCTGCTAAGTACTGGAGTAATTTTTTATGCAGCAAAATTTATACAGGTTTACTTCATTTGGGGGATGGGACCAACACTTCTAGATAGCCACTTCTCAAAAAATAATCACCCAGCAGAAAAGTTAAGAGGAGGCCCTAAGATTTAAGAATTGAGATAGAGAGAGTCTATTCTTTCCTCCTTCCACTATTCTGTAATCATCCTCTGCAGAAGGCAGAGCCCAGGGCCCAGGCTGTCACTGCCAGGCCCTCCTCTGCCACAGCAGGCAGGTGGCTGGGCCTCCCTGGGACACGGGCTGGAGGTGCTGGGGAGAGGGGTGGTACCCAGGAAGGGGAAAAGCCAGAGCTCGATCCCAGGAGCCTGACAATGCCTGCCGGCACAAGGCATCTGGGCTGGAGGCTTTGTGTTTTGTAAGGGCTCCCCTGTAAGTTATGGAGGAGTATGAGAGGCAGGGATTCACACCATCCACATCAGAGAGGTTGCTAAATCTGCTCTAAGCTTTCCACACATTAATAAAGAAAACTTTCAGACCCATGTTCAGGCTCTGGTTAAAGGTAGAACCTGAAGCTACGGGCCTGGGTACGGAGAAGAGGAAGAGCTGAGGAAGGGCTGGCCTCACCCAGCCTCCTAAGAGGGCTAAGAATCCCAGATACCCCACTACAGTGAAGCTCTCATCCCCTAGAATTTACAGATGTGACAGTCAATTTTATGTGCCAGCTTGGCTAGATTATAATGACCAATTTTTAGTCAAACGCTAGTCTAGAAGTTGCTATAAATGTATTTTTAAGATGTGTTTAACATGTACAATAGGTTGATTTTAAGTAAAAGAAATTACATAATATGGGTAGTTCTCACGCAATCAGAAGGCCTTAAGAGCAAAGACTGAGGTTTCCCAAAAAAGAAGGAATGTGGTCTCCAGACTGCAACATGTAAGTTTCTAAGTTTTCAACTCAAAAACCTGCAACTCAATTCTTACCTGCATCTCACTTAGCCTACAGATTTTGGACTTGCCGGCCCCCATAATCACATGAGCCAAATTCTGACAATAAACACATACACACACCTCTCTCTCTCTCTACCTCTGTGAGATGACAGAAAATATATACAGCCATCCCTCAGTATCCCCAAGGGATTAATTCTGGGACTGCTCTCAGATACCAAAATCTGTGAATGCTCAGGTTCCATAGTCAGCCCTCCCTAACCAATTTCACATCCACAGATTCAACCAACGACCATGTAGTAAGTACTGTAGTATTTATTGAGAAAAATCCACGTATAAATGGAGTGAGTGGTTCAAACTCATATTGTTCAGGGGTCAACTGCACAGTGGTCTCTGCACCTGGTTTCTGGAACAAAGTCCCTGAAACTGTCATTTCTCCAGTGACAAGAGCACTAGGAACATCTGTCATTCTAATATTAGTGTTTGACCCCATCCCTGAGGCTGGTGGCTCAGATGGTAAAGAATCTTCCTGCAGTGCAGGAGACCTGGGTTCAATCCCTGGGTCAGGAAGATACCCTGGAGAAGGAAATGGCAACCCACTCCAGCATTCTTGCCTGGGGAATCCCATGGACAGAGGAGCCTGGCAGCTACAGTCTATGGGGTCACAAAGAGTTGGACACGTCTGAGCAACTGTTTTTCACTTTCTATCCCTGACCCAGGGCTACTAAAACCCTTGTAAACTCCTAAGGGATAAGACCCCTAGGAGCATCTCTTGTTCTAACAAGGCAGCTGTGAGTGCATTCCTGGGTGGGTATTAGTCACCAGAAAGACCAGGCCATGATTAGAAGCTTGGAGTTTCCACCACCACCACCCTCAACATGCACATACACTTCTCTAGGGAGGGGAAAGAGGCTGGAATCAATAGTGGATCATGTATGCTGAAGTTATAAAATCCCCAAGGTTTGGGGTTCAGAAAGTTTCCAGGTAGGTGAACATATCCACATACGGGGGGTGGGGTGGTGGTGGTGGTAATACACTCCAACTCCACAGTGATAGAAGCTCCTGCTCCTAGGACCCTTGCAGACCTTGCCCTATGGATCTCTTCATCTGTCTATCAATCTATATCTTTTATCATATCCTTTAATAAGCTAGTAAACATAAGTGTTTCCCTGAGTTCTGTGAGCTGCTCCATCAAGTGAACTGAATCTGGGGGAGGTGTCAGGGAAACCCCTGAAGCACAGGGGCAACCTAGACTTGTGATTGGCAGCTGAAGTAGGTGGGGGCAGCTTCATGGGAGTGAGCCCTTAACCTGTGCGATATGATGCTCTCTCCAGGTCGATAGTGTTACAATTGAGTGAAATTGTGGGACACTCAGCTGGTGTTACAGAATTGCTTGGTGAGGGGGAAAAAAACATATCTGGTGACCAGTAGTGTCAGAAGTGAAGTGAAAGCAAAGAGAAATGCACAGAGGACTGTAGGTCTTTATAATTCCCTCTGCCTCTCCAGGCGGGGCATCAGACAGGTCATAGATCACCAGGAAAGCTGGAGAGGGTCACAGACTGGAGGCAAACTTGCCGTCAGTCTGCTCTCTCTGACCCACCTCTAGTCCCACCCGAGACGCACCCTGACTTCTGTGCTCTCATTTTTGGAGTTAAATCCGTGGTGAGGCTTCCACATGAACCTCTGCCTGAGGCCCAGGTTCTCAGGATTCGCACTTAGAAAGCAATGCTAGCTACTCCATGTGCTTGATCTTGTTTCTTGTCTCTGGAGGATCTGTGCTTTAGGATTCTGTCGAGCACTCTGTGGAATACCCAAGGGCTGTGACAGAGTTTTCCACGTCCCAGGCCCAGAAGAGGCTCCAGGGCTAACCAGCTCACCACTCACCACCAGCCAGCCAGTCCTTAAGAAAAGGACAACCCCAAAAATGTTGATCATGCAGGAGGTGAACACGCCGTCCCAGGTCCCGAACAGCACCGGCTCCCATACGAACAGCTGGATCTTCCACCAGGGTTGGGGCTGGGCCAGGGCCTCCTGAAAACAGGGCACACAGCAGTCAGCTCAACAGCAGTGGGGGTGAGGGGGATGCTGGGAGAAGTCAGCTGTAAAGCTCTGCGTTTTGCAACGCCACACAGGCCTGTGCGCACTGCGATTCCTATGCCCGCATGCAGCACAGACGTGCTGTCCAGCAAACTGTTCCCTCTCCTTCTGCCCACTCTGCAGACTGTTTCCTAGCCTCTTTGTGGGGGGTGTGGCCACATGATTGAGTTCCAGCCACTGGGATGTAGGCGAGCCTGGGATGCTGGGCTCCAGTTCAGACAGTGGTCACGGGTTCTGGGTGATGCCACCCTCCCTCTCAGTCCTCTGTTCCTGGTGGGGAACAGCAGCTCCCAGAAGTTACTAATCTTTGGGGAACCTCACTTTACTTAGCTTTTTGTTGCTCCCGCCCTTCTAACACTTCTGTAATGAACTCTGTATGTTAAATTCCCTCTGTTTAAAAAACCTAGGGCAGTGTCTGTGTTCCTCACTGAACATGAGCTGAGATAGTGATTCCTAAGTGCCCTTTCACCCCAGACCACAGAACCCCACGGCATTGCTTGGCAGTTGTCTGGAATGAAAGCTAACAAGTGGTGAAACAGACGCTTTGTTCATTTTTCCAATTCAAAAATAACAAAGGCACTTACTGAACACTCATACAGAAACTCTTTACTAGAAAGACTAAAACTTATGGAAATGATCTTAAGATCAGCAGCCACTCATACTAGGAACTGCTTCTGCATAGGTTTGGTAATTAAATTCAAACATCACTAGAGTCTTCCAATGGCCTCCAATTGCCACAAGAGTGATGAGTGATTCTCACCTGGGGACTGGGGAGAGAGGCACCCAGTCAAGACCCACTGTGAGCAGCAAGCCTGACTGGTGCATGTATGTGAGCTGTGACTTCAGAGAAAAGGCAGGAAAGTCAAGTGACAGGGAAATCGGAGGTCCAGAGTGAGGGGCAGGGCCCCTGAACCTTTGAGAACAGTGGGTGTGCCTATGGTCTAGGGCCAATCCTAGCATCCGGCTATACTCAGTTAAAACAGAAGGAGAGGATACCAGCTTCCTGCCTTATATCGTGCACTGAGAGAGGAAGAAAGGGCCTTGAATAATCATCAGGGACATCAATAAAGCCACATGGGACAGATGGGCCGGGGGACTTCTTGGAGTCTCTGACAGTCCCTGACACCAGCTGGAATGCCTTTCATCTCTGTGTATTTCTGTTCATCTGTCTTTGGCAAACTACTAACGAGCAAGCTCCTGAAAGCCCATAAACATGAGAACAGTGATCATGGTTCAGAGCGAAGACCCTGCCAACCCATGCTTGTCTTCAAACAAATGGGACCTCGGGACCTCGGGGTAAGTATAGTAAGACTGCTTTCCAGGAGCTTAATCTCAAAACCCAGGACCTGGCCCAACTTCCTGTGTCTGCTTACGTTCACTTCCTACCATGGCTTGTTGCTGGTCTATTATTTATTAGAAACAGTCATAACAATAGCAACAAGGTGTAATAACTTAGAGAGTGGTTTCAGCTTCCACATCAGTTCCCTCCACTGGTGCTCACATCACCCCCCGAGGCAGGCAGGGAGAGAGCCCCTGTCTACAGCCCGCTGAGGAAAGAGAGCCCGGGAGATGAGACACAACTGCCCTAGGTCCACAGCTGGATTGCAGTTCCCCAACCCAGACTGCAAAACCTGCACCACAGCTCACTTGCTCTTTTCTCTCCTAAATTTCACTCTTTATGATGCAATTTCTAACACCTGGACTTTGCTTAAGTACTGGTGGCTCAGTGGTAAAGAATCTGTGTGCCAATGCAGGAAAGCCCTGGGTTGGGAAGATCTCCTGGAGAAGGAAATGGCAACCCACTCCCGTATTCTCACCCGAAAAACCCCATGGACAGAAGAGCCTGGTGGGCTACAGTCCATGGGGTCACAAAAGAGCCAGACACGACTTAGTGGCTCAACACCACCACCTGCTTTATCCTTAAAATTCCTGTTGTGATTCTAGAAACTTTATTCATCATTCATCACAGTCTTCATATTTCCACTCTGAAGGGCTGTTTTGTTTGTTTAGCTACCTAATAGGATATGAAAAGCCTTTCACTCCCTGGACCTCACTGGACTAAACCAGCCTTAAAGGTGCCACACACATGAATGAGGCAGAAACTTTAGGAGATCTTCACCCTTAGAATAAAGCTGTACGTAAAGGCATGTGTGGTTTGAAATGAGTTTGTTGGCCCCAGGTGTTGACCTTGTAGGAGAGTACTAGCCAGAGAGAGACAGCTCAAACCAGCTCCTGTGCATAATAACAGCGTGGCCCCAGGGCTGGTACAGTTCTTACACCAGTTCCAATGTGTATGTGTTTGTCCCTCATCAAGCAAGTCTCTGATACCAGCTAGCTGTCCTGTAATTCAACTCAGTTCTGACACCATCTACCCAGAGATGATGTCATCCCACTATCAAGGGCTCAGTCCAGTAGACGCCAATCCCAAATTCAGGCTGTAATCTGTGTTTACCTGGGAAGGTAAACAGCTTCCCAGGGATGTTGATCGGAGGTTCCCACCACCCCCTTCTTGGGTTCAATTCATTTGTTAGAGTAGCTCACAGAACTCAGAGATCACCAGCTTATTATGAAAGGCTAGAAGGCAATGGCAACCCACTCCAGTACTCTTGCCTGGCAAATCCCATGGATGGAGGAGCCTGGTGGGCTGCCGTCCATGGGGTCGCTAATAGTTGGACACGATTGAAGTGACTTAGCAACAGCAGCAGCAGCAGAACTCAGAAACCACTGGATGGAGGAGATGCCCAGGGCCAGGCTGGGGAAAGAGCCTAGGACACCCACACCTTCTCCCAGGGCAGCACTGTCCCTTCATCTCCATGTGCTCCCCAAGCCAGAGGCTCTCTAAACCCTCTTTTTGGGTTTTCTTAGGAGGCTTCATCACATAGCCATGATTGATTAAATCACTGGTCACTGGTGACTGATTTAACCTCAAACTCTTTCCCCTCCCCTTAAAGTTCCAACCCTCTAATCACATGGTTGGTTCCCCTAAAAACAGCTCCCATCCTTAGGTGATTCTAAAAGTCACCTCATTAATATAAACCCAGTTGTGCTTGAAATGCATTTGTTGTAAATATCAAGACATCACTTTTATCACTTAGGGAATTCCAAGGGTTTTAGGAGCTCTGCGCAAAATACATATTAGCATCAAGGTGAAAAAGTGAAAGTGTTAGTCACTCAGTCGTGTCCAGCTGTTTGTGACCCTATGGCTTGTAGCCCTCCAGGCTCCTCTGTCCTTGGAAATCTCCAGGCAAGAATACTGGAGTGGGTTGCCATTTCCTTCTCCAGGGATCTTGCCAACCCAGGGATAGAACCCAGGTCTCCTGCATTGCAGGCAGACTCTTTACCATCTGAGCGACCATGGAAGCCCATATTTATCATAAATAACAGTATCCCAACCCTGCCCTTTCTGTCCTGCCAGCTCTCTAAGTCCCCCCAGGTCTTGCTCAGACAGGCTGCAGGCAGAGCCACGTCCTCAGCACATGCAGACCTCCAACCAACGGACAGAGTATCAGCTTTTCCCCACGCTCGGAGGTCTCAAACCCAACTCCCTCCTTTATGGGAGATTAGGGAGCCCCAGCCCATCTACAGTACCCTCTCCCGCAGAGGCTGTGGCCCACAGACACTCCCTTTGTGCCTCTGCCAGTCACCTCTGGTGCCCGGGGGAGGGCAGTGGAATCACTGGGTGGCAGGGTGATAGTTGGGCCAGGTCCGGGCTATCCTGTGATTGGCACCAACTGTTGATAACTCTCTCAGAACCTCACCGTCTTCAGATTTGGGTCCCAGTCATCTATTCCAAAACAACAGGAGCATCATTCAGTGCTCTATGGCACAGACATAACAGGCTGTGGGGAAAGGGAGACGGCAGTAAGACAATGTGTGTGCCCGGCAGTGAGGCTTCTGGGAGATGGAGGGAGAAACTAAGGAAGAAGAGAAAGCAAGAGGGCAAAGCACCCCTCAGAAAGGGCCCACAGACATGCTCAAGGGGTGGGTTCCTGTCTTCCTTGAGGCCCCGCAGGTGGACACTTGGCAGGTTCTGGGGCACAGCAAGTTGGAGTCTCCCAGGTGATCACACCTGCGTGATGCTTGTTGCTAGGGCTTCCCTTCCTGACCTCCCAGAACAAGGAGCCAGGGCCTGGTCCCTCTGAGCCGAGGGCTGAAACCACACTGGAGACACAACAGCTGCGGGGTGGGTGTTTTAGTTCTGAAGTAGAAGGCTTTCTCCTGGGAGCAGAGAATCTTCACTCTTCGGCAGAACGTCTGGGAAGGCAGGGAAATCGCACCCTGAACTGTGTCCGGAGTGGCACACACGTGGCTTCCAGCATGCGACAAGTGGAGCAGAGGAGACAGACAGAAGCTCTGCTGCGGGCGGGCATGTGAGCTCCCAGCCCGGAGCCTTCCTCTCAGACAGCCACCCCCTCCGGCAGGCCACCAAGCAGGCCTGAAATGTGAGATGACACCTCTTCTTTCTGCCAGCAGCTGGAGAAAAAGAATCTGGCTTCTGCCCACTTGGGTCAAGAGTGGGTCAGAGCAGGACACGACCTGGCCCTCCCTCCCAAAGACTGGTTCTCCCTGGAGCACACACATACGCCAGCAGCTTGCTCTCTGAACGCTAGTTATTTAATTGTCAATCACACTTCAGAGAAGATCCCAAGCTGCTGCTGGCCTGTGACCCAGTGGGCAGAGTGGGCACCGGCCACATTCCTCTCCTCTGACTCTGAATAAGCACCACAGGCAGAGCTGGGGTGGTGGCGGGGGTTTGCAGCAGGCTTCACGGCCAGGGCCACCTGTGGCCGATGCAGGTAGCTACATACCTGCCGCGAGGGGGGCTGCACAGTTTAGATGAGATGATAATTGTGAAAGTTTTTTTCATAAGCATGAAGCACATCAGGCAGTTTTAAACATGGGTGAGGATTTCTTCAGGGCAGTTGAGAGGGAAAGAAAAGATGTCTAATTGACTGTACCTCTTCTAACCCAGCCTATCTGGCCTCATGTTTCAGGTGAATCCTCACCCTACAGCTCAGCCCTGCTCAGTTCCAGGGTTGGGGCAGCTGGTGCCTTCTCTGTTGCACTTGGAGTTTGAGAATGGGCATCCGATCAGCACTTTGCTACCAGATTGATGCTGGTCGTGGAAACTGCTCCAGAGGGGAAGTGGCAAGGACCTATCAGGAGTGGTCAAAGTCTGATTTCCTTGGATCTGAATCTGGGCAGCACCCTTGGTCAATATTGATTTAGTCATTCCTAGCAATGTGAGATCTTTGTGGCTGTGTGGAAATCTGCATGGAGCGAGTTCAAAAGCCAGCGTCTCCATAACAGTAGCTCTGGATGCTTGATCTGTGGTTTTTCCATCCTGTGTGTGCTGATCCTGGTCCAAGGCCAGGAATCTCTCAAGGCACAACCTGGTCATAGAACCATATAGGCACAGGAGTGGCAAGACCCTCAGATGCTGTGAAAATGTTGATGCTGGTGGGAATTCCTGATGAGGTTCTGCCTTGTAGAGTCACACAGCAGCAGCTCATTCCCCACAGAGCAGCCACTTCTGCACTCAGAATGCACAACCCAAAGACACTATGCCCTGGACACCGAATACAAGCTCACAAATCTAAAGTCCCACAGCAGCAATGCCATGGCCACCAAAACAAGAGCTTCCCCTTCCCTTCCCAGTCTCCTGGACAAGAGGACAGAAGCTTCCTGCAGGACACAGGCTGTCACTAGACAATCTATCTTGGCTTAACATCAGGAGGACAAACACAGGCCCTAGTGCCCTTCACCAGTAACAGGCAAACTTGCTAAATATCAACTGCAAAAGATTTATTCTTTTAGATGACTCAGTGAATCAGACAATCCTATACTCATTTAAGAATTCCAATGCACTGAGTACTTTTGGCTTTTGGAATCACATAATGTTTTACATACTGAAAATTAAACAAAATCATATCAACAGGATGATAGAGAAAAACTCTAAGAATGCAGAGAGAAACAAATTAATCTCACTATTTCTAATGAAAAACATAACCACACTGAAGGTGGAAAAAAAAACAGAGTAACAAAAGCAGAGTAACTTTTGAACATATTATTTTGACTGTATGCTTTCAGTCTAAAGACAAATAACTACAAACTAATACAAATTCTAGGCTTCCCTGGTGGCTCAGAGGTAAAGCCAATGCAGGAGTCGCGGGTTTGATCCCTGGATTGGGAAAATCCCCTGGAGAAGGAAACTGGACCCCACTCCAGTACTCTTGCCTGGGAGATCCCATGGACAGAGGAGCTTGGCAGGCTATAGTCCACAGTGTTACAGAGTCGGACATAACTTAGCAACTGAGCACATGTGCAACACACGTTCTAGAAAGAAAGTTTGGTTTTTGCAGGGGTAGGAGTTAACCTACTTTCCATCAATTATAGGATTGAGCAAAGAAGTAAATAGACAGTCAACAGACTGATAGTCAAGTTTCTCACTGTTGGATAAGGCAGTTAAAACTAAGGAAGGAGAACCCTGGGGTGATAAATTAGAATGAGAGGCATCAGTTTGAATTCATAGTTCTTAATATCCAGAGGAAGATATAAATATATATTCCTTCTCTCTGTCTACTTAAAGGGTCTACAAGGTAAGACATCCCAGTAGCAATGAACAGATCTAACACCCAGATCTTGGTCTTTAAATACCATTTCTCATCTTACTGAGCCAGAGCTCTTTGGAGGAACAGCTGATTCAGGGTCGAGGCAGAGAAAATACAAAATGATCCTAGAATATTTTCTGTCAGAAAGTAAGGAGATGCTCCTAAAAAATGATGATGATGTGTTGAAAGGAAATAGGAAACAGCCTCCAGGGGCACCCACTGGCCAAATCTGGAATGATTTGAGCATCACAATCAATAATTATAGCAATAGAATACTCATGGGAAAAGTAAGACTCTGAGTCCATACAGATATAAGTAAATGAATAAATTAAAACAAGCAGAAAGAGGGAAAATCCTTTTTAGTAGAAGACCAACTAATATATGTAGAAGAAATGATGGTGTTAGAAAATCATGATTCTGCAGCCATCACAGTAATAACTGATTCTGCCAAGAATCAACAACTGATGCTAAAGCTAGTGGGTAGGAGATATATGAAGAACTGGATATTTCCATAGTCTCAAAGTATCCCTAACAAATTATGTATTAACTACAAAGGGGAAATTAGTAACTTCAGACTGGATTAACCTAGTGGGCACCACCTGAAATGCTAACCAAAGTTAATATTACCAATAATGGAACAAGCAGAAACCCTGTACCTCTCTCCTGATACGATGTCTAGAAAAGAATGCAATATCATTCTGTGGGTTCCTGCCCAAAATACAAAACCCAAATCTAATCATATGAGATCATGTCCCAAACTGAGGAACATTCTACAAAACAACTAGCCTGTGTTTTGCAAAAAAAAAAAAAAAGTCAAGGTCATGAAAGAAAAAGAAAGGCTAAGGAACTGTTTCAGATTAAATGAGACTGAGTGAGGCGTGATGACTGAACATCCTGTGTGATGCTGGACTGACTCCTGGTCTGGGGGAAAAAGCGACAGGATATCAGTGGGATAACTGGCAAAAGTGGACTGTGAAACTGTGGATTAGATAATCGGATTGATCAATGTTAAATGTCTTGATCTTAAAAAAAAATTCCATAGTCTGGCCATCCAGGCATGTACTATGGCTATTTCATTTGGCCACACCAAGAGGCTTGTGCGATCCTAGTTCCTTGGCCAGGGATTTGAATGGAGGCCCTCAGCAGTGAAAGTGTGGAGTGTCAACCACTGAACCACCAGGAAATTCTCTAAATGTCTTGATCTTGATAAATATACTGTGGTTAGGTAAAATAAAAGTCCTATTCTTAGGAAACAGACACTGAAGTATTTATGGATAAGGGAATATGATGTCTACGAATTACTTCCAAGTGGTTCAGGAAAAAAATACATACAATAGAATATGTGCTCAGCCGTGTCTGACTCTTTGCAACACCATGGACTGCACCCTGCCAGGCTCCTCTGTCCATGGGATTACCCCAGCAAAATATTGGAGTGGGTTGCCATCTCCTCCTCCAGAGGATCTTCCTGACACAGGGATCAAATCTGCATATCTTACAGCTCTTGCATTGGCAGGTGAATTCTTTGCCACTGAGCCACCTAGGAAGCCTATAATAGAACATAATATGTATCAAAACATACATATGGAATAGAAATTTAGAGAGAGAGAGCAAGAGAGAGCACACAAATAATAAAGCAAAAGGACAAAATGTTAACAACTGGTAAACCTGAGTCAAGAGTATATGGCAGTTCCTTGTATTGCTGCAACTTCCTACAAGTGTGAAATGGTATCAAAATTTCAAAAGTTTAAAAATAATAAACACAATTTTTATTTTTTAAAAGAAGCCCATATATATTGAAAAAATAGCTTGTTCACTCTTGTACTCCCAGTGCTCAGCATGGAACAGGTGCTTACTAAACGTGTTAGCGGAATGAATGAATGAATAAAATGTGCTTTAGAAAGTGACATTAGACCTCTCTTTCAAGATAGAAGAATATGTACTTTCCTACCTTCCAAATTACCATGACAATAACAGAAAAGATGTGGGCTTTTTTAAATGTATGAAACCATAGTTATAACTAGAAAGGGAAAAAAACATGCTACTGATAGATCAGGTATTTGGAGAGATTTCTGCATATGGGCTCGGATGGGCAGAAGAAGGCACATGAGGGAGCAGCCCGGAGCAGCCAAGAGAAGAGCCGTCTTCCAAGGCCCCTGAGAAGTTCCAGGCTCAGAGCCAGCAAATGCTAGGGGCAGACACAGGCCACAGCAATCACTGGGAATAACATCATCTTGGAGGTTTCATCATGTAACGAATGTAACACATATGGCACTCATAGCATAAAAGGCTGAAGGGCGGAGCTGGGAAACAGGCCTGTGTGATTGCCAAGTTCCTACATTTTACATTGAAGCGGCATAATATTAACTCTAAACAAACTGTGAACATTTTAAAATGTATGTTTAATCTCTAGAGCAGCCGTTCTCAAACGTTTTGATCTCCAGATCCTTTCACATTCTTAAAAATTACTAAGGATCCCCAAGAGTTTTTGTTTATGTGAGCTATAACTATCAATATTGACCATATTAGAAACTTAAAGGGAGATATTTTTAAAACTTATTAATCACTTAAACATAATAATAATAAACCTATTATCTGTTAAAATAAGTATCATGTTTGCATGAAAAATAGCTACTTTCCCAAGCAAAAACACTTGAAAACATTTTAATCTCTGGCTTGATAGAATACAGCTGGACTCTCATATCTCCTGCATCCAATCTGGTGTGAGATGTTATTTTTGAAGTACATGAAAACAATTTGGCCTCCCATGCTTCTATAGTTAGAAAGAGTAATCTACTACCACCAATCCATATATGAAAAAAAATTCCTGTCACCCCAAAGAGAAGAGAAGAACATTAAAAAAAAAAAGTGACAGGGGATATAAGAAACAGCAATAGCTGCATATGAACCAGAAGAATTAAAAGATACTTGAAAAAAAATTAAGACTTTATTGCTCAGAAGCAGCAAAGCTTTAATAGCTTAGGCCTGTGTTTTCTCCTCCATGAGTCTGATAACGTCACTTGGTTTTCCAGTTAAACACGCACATTTATATATCTTACTACAATAAATGCTATTTACAGATATAAAGTTTTTATAACCAACAAACATGGAAATACTTATTACAATTAAAATATATATAAATTTTATAAACCATGACAATGTAAAAGTAACAATCCAACAAAAAATTAGAAATGAAATGAGAGAAATGGAAGGAAGGGTAAATATGGCAATGTCCTCTTTTTTCATACTGGGAAGCAATAAGTAAACTGATATTAAATTGATAATGTAGTCAAGAAACTGAGGTATAAATTAAATACTTAAAGTTATAAACCATTAGTGACTGTCTCTGGGGAATGGTAGTAAAAGAAGAGAGGAAGAAGGCTTTTAATTTTGTATCATTCTTTTGCTTAAAAAATGTTTTTACTGCATACATGTAGTACTTCTATGATATAAATAATAACAATTTTTATTTGAAGAAAAATCTACCACATATTATAAATATTTGAAAAATAAAATGCTGACCTCGAGTTAGAAATTTATTTATAACTCAACTTCACTTTATGCAATGGATGGATACACCAAAAGATACCTGTGATCTGAATCACATTTGAAATGTAGAGTCTGCTTAAATTTCTTTGAAAAAAATTAATGTCTGTCCATACATGTATATATCTTTGTTTAAAATTAAAATTTGCCTGTGCTTTGGTTTTTTCTTTTTAAACTGATAATTGCCTAAAATAAAAAGGGAAAGCTACTCAAAATGAGCCATGGCCTTCTCTTTTCTAAGTTCTATGAACACTGAGGCTCACTTTAGAGTAAATTTATCATCAGGATCAAACATAACTATTTTTGGCTAAATGAGGATCAGTAGGCTACCATGGCTTCAAATTCATCAGTAAGCACCTAAATCCTGCAACTTCTGACAGAGACTGTGGATGTGATTTACAAGCGATCTGCAGATTGGAAAAAGCATATCATTGAATTTTTTTATACAAACCAGTGGTTTTTACTTCATTATCTTTTTCTTTTTCTTTATGCTTGTTCATATAAAGAAGAGAACACTTGCACATCAAAACAAAAACAAAAGAAATGTAGCTTTCTTCTGATAAGTGACAATGACAATATCCTACTAGACAGGTATTCACGCCAGAGCAGTACTACCTCTGAAGACTGTTCATGCTGAGCTATTCTGAAGCATACCACCATCACAACCTCTGCAGTCTTTTGACTAAGTTGTTAAATTCAGAAAGAAAGAACACAAGTTTTAAGAATCAGATTACATTACTACTTGAGAGTGTATGTCTGTGTGTGTGTGTGCATGCACACACACTTGCACAAATGCACGCTCAGTTGTGCTCAACTCCTTGTGACTCCACAAACTGTAGCCAGCCAAGCTCCTCTGTCCATGGGATTTCCCAGGCAAGAATACTAGAGTAGGTTGCCATTTCCTCCTCCAGGGGACCTTCCGGATCCCAGGGATTGAATCCGCGTCTTTTACATCTCCTGCACTGGCAGGTGGATTCTTTACCACTAGCACCGCCTGGGAAGCCCTACATTACTACTTGATAATGATTAAAGAGCAAACAATTCTTTCCTGCTGGCTCAGACAGTAAAGAATCGATCTGCATCTTAAGTTATTTGGTAGACATGAAATACTATACCACTGTCATTTTAGTTATGTTAATTTAAAGGAAGATATTTTTCAAATTCATATTGGTCATTTGTAGTTTTCCTATGAATCTTCTATATAATCATTGCTCACATTCTATTACAGTGTTAATGTGTCTTTTATTGATTCATGAGTGTTAATATATTAAGAGAATTAATCATATGCTTATCATTTGCAAATGTTTCCTGCCCAGATCAAGATATACTCTTAAAGTGTATGTATAGCAATTTTAGTGTTTGTAAATAATAAAACAGTGTAATAAATTAAAAAAAAAAAAGAATCAATCTGCAATATGGGAGACCTGAGTTCAATCCCTAGGTTGGGAAGATCCCCTGGAGAAGGGAATGGCAACCTACTCCAGTATTCTTGCCTGGAAAAGAGCAGAAAGAAATACTGAATTACACTCCCTAAGGTATGTATATTTCTTTAAGTGTTTTTTATTTGATATTATTTTATGAATACAGGTATATCTAGTATTTAAACTTCTATCCTGAAGAGAGGTATTTTGTCAGCAAAAGAATAAAATAAATGGAAAAATAAGCTAAAATTCTGTCATCCACCCCTATAGGAAGTCAGGTTGTTCAATTGGGCCAGACCAGAGTCTAAGCACCACCTAGCAGCTCCTTACACAAACTGTAAGAAAAGTACTTCAGAATCATTAACATGGCCTCTAGGATTCTCCTTCCAAACCCCAAACTATTAAATAAAGGACTGTGTTTTTTCTGTATTTGACCATGGATGAAATATACCCTAAGGCAACAAGAAATTTTTAAGTCATCTAGTTCATTCATTCATAGCTAGGCAGAATATATTAATCATGTTTTTTCCTTTCTGTCTTATGACATTGCTGCTGCTAAGTCACTTCAGTCATGTCTGACTCTGTGCAACCCCATAGATGGCAGCCCACCAGGCTCCGCCATCCCTGAGATTCTCCAGGCAGGAACACTGGAGTGGGTTGCCATTTCCTTCTCCAATGCATGAAAGTGAAAAGTGGAAGTGAAGTCACTTAGTCATGTCCAACTCTTCGCGACTTCATGGACTGCAGCCTACCAGGCTCCTCCATCCATGGGATTTTCTAGGCAAGAGTATTGGAGTGGGGTGCTATTGCCTTCTCCACTTATGACATTATGATATCTTTAAAATCTTGTAGTTCAGGGAACAGATCAACCTTCCCAGGGCTAACCAGCTCTTATAGGTAGCACACAGCTGGCCAGGAGCATCCCTTCCATATGCAAACCTACCAATTCTGAGTATATTCCCTAAGCCACTCTGTTTATCTAATTCTCACACACCAAGCCAATATTTCTCCTGCTCTAAATCACCCCCAGGTCAGTTTCTAGGAAACTAGAGACCACCTCTACTGCCAAAGCTTACCAGAACTATTAAAACCATCCAGTCCTAAGCTGTTTGCTCTACCCTGCCCTGCCCTTCCCACCAAAAGCACAATAAAGGCTATGGCCCAGGTTTTCCCTTCATTCCTGCTTTTGCCTCCTGAACAGAACTTGGTGCTTTCCCTGTGGTCCTGCATGGCATTCCTCCTTCTCTTGAGAAATGTAAGCAGTAAATTCTTCTTCCAGTGGCACTGATCTCTCTGTGTCATCAGTCACCTCTACAAATGAAGATCCTGTGAATATATAAATGAGACAATCCCACCGCATTCATTTCAGTGAAGAATCACTTTCATTCTAGTTTCTTCGTCCAGAAAATGTCTCCACTCTAACAACTTTTTACAAATATGAAGCATTTTCAGAGCACTGTCATTTTCGAGGTTGACCTCCTAGGCTAAGAGACAAGTAGGCCTGTAAAGTGGAAGGGGCTGAAGACAACAGAGAGAGAGCAAGAAAGACAAACCGAGCTCAAGCGAAAGCTGCAGACTCATTTCAACCCTGAGAGTAAAAGCTGCCCTTTCTTCTCTCCCAGGCTGCAGGGCCCAAGCCTGTTTCTTCTGTTATATCCCATAGGTGGTTCTGTCCAGGTACCCTTGGTCTTTCACAGTAAAGCTAACTTCTTAACGCCTCAAGACCCTTCACTTGCATTGAGTCTCTCCAAAGACTATACCTAATTTTGTATTTATAATTTGTATCCTTTTGACTGAAGAGAATCCCTGAAAATGGTATAAGCTTCATGCCCTACAGAAACTGGGAGGGTGATAGGGGTCATGACTCCCAGAATCCCAGATGTAAGCCCTTCTCTTCCACCCAACCACTCCGGACCCCAGTTTCCCTATCTGTATAAGAGGGGATAACAAGATGGCCTTGTCCTAGGTTCCCTTTTCTTTTCTGCTCAGGTGCATCCATTTCTCTATATTCTAACAAAGCAATAAGCTATCACCTAGCGTGTGGCTGCCAAGGCTCACTTTGCATATTGGCTTTTTAAAGATGCTAAAACGAGCCTGAAAAATGCAAAAATGAAAGTCAGTTCTTAACTGTACATGGGCTAATAAGTGTGCAGAAAACCACAGCAAAGCTTTTGTGATGAAGCCTGGTACCAATGCTCAAAATTATAACCTAAAGATTGGCTGCATTAAGATCAACCCAGAGCCGTAATATAGAGTGAGGGTGTTCGGGCTCAGTTCTCACCTGGCTCTGCCACTCTCTTGATGTATCTTTGGACAAGTCATTCCACATCTCTGGGCTTGTTTATTGACAAGCTAAGCAACAGCTGGACCAGAGGATCTCTAAGAACTCCTCCATTTTTTTTTTTTTTTGAGTTTGAGAGTAGAAAATTCCTCTTTATTCATTGCAATAACTTGTATCGCCTCAGTCTCTTAACATGTTCGCCTCTTTCTGCCCCTCTTGCTGGTCCCACAACTGGATCATATTCTTTCTTACTCTTACCACATTGAGCTAGCCTCAGTGAGCCTCTGAACCGAGGAGGCGAGAACAGGGAGCAAGCACAGGAGAGGCCAGGGAAGGGAAAGGGAGGCAGGGAGTCTGGCAGCGCCGAGTCCTGGTGCAGCATCATGAAGAGCTCACACATGGGTCAGATGCCATAGCTCTGAAGGGCAACTTACTCCTTGTGTCTGCATCGGGCTTTTTTCAAGGGTGATTAGCTCAGGCCGGCCATTACCCCACAGACTTCCTAGAACAGGGTCCTCACAGACTCACTCCTGCTGGATCCCAAGTCTCCAGCTGGATAAAGAAGGAAGAGAATGAGTTACTCACACTAGCTAATCTGCGGCTTTTGGTTACCCATTCTCAGACCACAGCATGACACAGCTTCCCTTTAAGTTCTTCTGGAGACTGTCCAATCCTGAGAGAAGGAAAACAGCACACCAGACTAGTGGGAGGCATCCCTTATTCCATCATGATTAAGAGACTTCTGTTTTAGTATCTGCAGCACTCGCTGGAGATCCTGGCAAGAACAGGCACTCGATAAACGCCTGCTAAGCTGAGCCAACTTTTCCCGCTATTTCCCACACTGAGAGCACTGGATCCTGCTGGACTCCAGACCCTGCACAGATGTCCACTTGCCGTCTCTCCCTGTCTCCAGCTACTCCTTTCTGCTGTCAGCTTCATCTTCCTGACCACTGTGTCTGTCACAGTCCTTTCTGTCCAGTGACTGATGGAGACATGGCTGGTGTCAAAGACCATTAGCTTTCCATTCACCTCTGGCACCAGCTGCTCCTTAGCTTTCCAGCCCTGCATCTCACAAGCAGACTACTCGACTGGGTTTCTGTGTGACATCTGCTTCATCTGATCACTGGACAAGCACTGTATTTAGTCTGCACCATGTGACAGGCACGGGGCCAGACCCTTCTCCAGATGGCGTAAGAACCCTGAAAATCAGGTACACTCACCCCATCCTGCAGTTGTGGAAACAGAGGGCAAGCCCTTGACTAACTTGCCCAAGGGCCTGGCATGCCTGATGGCATAGTCAGAATTGGGAACCCCAGGTTCCCAGGTTCAAGTCCACCCTTAAACCACACTGCACATCAGTGAAGTGCCTGGGGACAGAGGTTGCTGAAATGATTCGTACCTCCACAAGGTACACACGCACACACATTCCCAAACCACTCCAGGCCTAGAAATCATCCTCAATGGACTGCCCCCCCACATAATCCAGAGTGTCCCAGACACTATCCCAGTCTCTGGTTTTGGCCAAGGAAATTATTCTGGATTTGGGACTCCTACCTTAGGTCTTCTACCTGAATTTGATGTGCTGAGTTATGTATTCATTTGCCAACTGAACCCTCTGATCAGTCACATCACTATCTCATGGACCAAATACATACTCCCCATCTTGGTTTTATTATTAGACAATGTTTACAAAATGCCTCCTATGAACTGAGTGCTATACTAAACATTTACATGAACTATCTCTGTTAATCTTCATAATTCTCTAAGGTGCGTTCTATTATTGTCGTCATTTTATGGGAGGATACAAAGGCTTAACCAGGTGAAGTAACTTTCCCAAAGTTACGAAGTGTTAGAGTCAGTACTTGAACCAGGCAGCACCATCAACCCTCAGATCTATAGACCCTTCTCAGCCAATCTGCTTGACCAACACACACACACCCACCCACACCCACCCACACATACCCAATCTGGTCCCGAAATGAGTAAAGCAAACCAAGAATCCATTCAGTAACCCCTCCACTTAACTCGCAAGTATCCCCACTCTTCCAAAATGACACAGTGACCAGGAGAAGAGCAGATCTGAACGGAAGGATTTAGGGTAACACCCCCCAGCCTCTCTTCCCACTGGGCATGGCCTTCTTGGTCCCATGCTCTTCAGGCCTCAAAGCTCTTAGCAGAAGTCCCAACTCCCAAACCTGGAGTAAAGGGAGAAAAAGCTTCATGGGACACTTCTGGAAGGCCAACCACTTCAAACATGTTAGCTGTCCAGCCTGCTATCTGTTCCCATACAGGCTTCGCTCAGGCCATTGAGGCAGGAGGCATAAAGCAGAAAGGATTAAAGCCTAGACCTTGGCAACAACCATGCCCGGGTTCAAAGTGCCTCCATTTTTCATCTGTCAACCAAAATAATTATTATATATACTTCAGAATGTTGTGAAGATTAAAAGAGATGATGCACATTAAGTGTTCAGCATATAATAAAATAAGTTGGTAGTTATTATCATTTTCTTACCCTCTCAGCCTGGGATGTGTGCCCCAACTTTACCACTGACCCATCAAAACCTAATGCAAATCACAGCTCCCCCTATCCTTAGCCAGGTGAGTGAAGTGGAACTGGCACTGACTGAGCATCTTCCATATGCTGAGCACTAACAAGTACTGAGGACACAAAAATGAATAAGACAACGCCCTGAACTTCAGTCTTAAGGAAGACAGGAATGGCAACCCTCTCCAGCATTCTTGCTTGGAGAATCCCATGGACAGAGGAGCCTGGCAGGCTGCAGTCCGTGGGATCGCAAGAATCGGACATGACTTCATAACTAAACCACCACCACCAGCAAGGAAGACAGGAAAGAAACAGCTCACTTCAAAACTGCAGAGCAAGTGCACTGACAGAGCATGCTATCGGAGGGAGCAGGAGAAGCCAGTCAGATCACCGTGAGGGCGGGTGGGAGGGGCAGTGGGGGCCAAGGTAAGGAGTCGGAACTGAGTTCTGAAGGCAGCAAGAAGACATGGAAAGGCTTTCAGCAGAGGAGTCAAATGCACAGACTTGTGCTTTAAAAAGGGATCGCTTTAGAGGAGATGTGGAGAAGGAAGTTAGGAAGGTATGAAATAATTCAATTAAGAAATGATACCTTGGACAGGACAGGGCAAGGAAGACAAAGGGAGAGATTTCCAAGATGTCTAGATAATGAACACCAAAGGCCTTGACATTGAACACTGTCTAATCCCTCTACGTTCAGAGACTGAGGGAGATGGAGAGGAAGGTGATACATAGGCATTTACACCCATCATTTTAAAAATCAACACTCGAGACCTCCCTGTTGGCCCAGCAGTTAAGACTCTGTGCTTCCACTGCAGGGGGCAGGGGTTCAATCCCTGTCCAGGGAACTAAGATCCCACATGCCACGTGGTTGTGGCTTTAATTAATTACAAAAATTTTTTTAAATAAAAATCAACTCTCTCTTAGGGCACTCATGGAAATTTAGCTTGCACTGTGGTCATCTGCTACTTGTTCATTTGGTTAGTCGATTAACATTTACTGACTACTTAAATGCCAGGCATAGCCTTAGATACTTGGAGAGTTCAGAGACAAATCAGCTGAGTGAGAAGTATTAGCAAAGACCAGCAAGGGGAAAGATACAAGTACAGGACCTAGGGAATGGACCTTTGTCTGGAAGGTGGGGTACCAAGAGTAAGATGCAGGGGAGCCGGTTTGAAACTCAGACTGGGTCAGACTGTGCAGGACCTAGGCTAAGGAGTTTGAATTCTTGAGTGGTGGATAGGAGAGCCACTGAAGGTTTTAAACGAGAGAGAGAGGATCACAGCTGAGCCTTAATGGATCCCTCTCACAGCAATGAACCAAATGCTCTCCTTTTGGAATCCCTGGAAACAAGGGCTTCATGTTTTCCATCTGGGTACTTTTTCAAGGTTAACACAGTACCCATTATTTAGGAAGTAGACCATGAACATATACTAGGTGCATAAACACTCATGTACAGTCTTGCAAACACAAATAAAATGCATGGCAAATATGACGAGAGACTGGTTGAGCTAAATACATTCTTAAATAAAATAAGTAAGTCAAGGTTTCTCTAAGGGTACTCAATCACATTAAAAATATGGTACTGGCTCTTTCACCTAGGAGCAAAGACCTCTGGGCAAGAGTTCTGAAATCTCTCTGAGGAGCTATTCTGGGTCTCCAGTCACTCATTTTTTCTAAATAGCTTGACTATTTGGGGGGCTGGGTGTAAGGAGCTCAGTAGAGAATGCAGGATACAGTTCTGGGCCTGTCAGGGGGAAGGGGAGCAGTACCTTTTGCTGAGCACTCGCCAGCTGCCAGCCACCACGCTGCATTTTTCATATATACCCATGCACATGAAGAGGGGTAACTAGCCAGCTTGGATTCTCCCACCAATCCTGAATCCCATCTGCCTCTCCAGCCTCTGCCCTTTGGCTCAGGACTTCCCTGCTTTGGTCCCTAATCTCTTGTTACTGTGTGAGGCCATGAGTTGATTCTCTCTCCCTTTGGGGGGCTCATTTTCCCGCTTATAATGCCAGAAAACCCCTTTACCCATCTCTATAAAGACAAGAGATATCCAAGAGACTGAAAACTTCACTGTTGAGTGACCATCATACAGCAAAGGCCCTGGTGCAAGTAGCTTCTTGATAAATGCCTAAGCATGGTTGGTTTGTTTTTTAGGGGAGGGTCACTTTAATTCCATACCTACACTGAATATTTACTGTAATGATCAACAGGGAGAGGATAAAGAAAGAAAAAGAAAAATCTGCAGATATCAGGGAATCCAGGAATCTATTTGACTTCAATATATACAGTATGAATTTTTCAGAAATGAATTTACCTTCTTACACTGGTTTGATTCAATATTAAAAGGAGTTTGTATTATCTCAGTCCTCACTCTGTTCATGGAAAACCTCCATGGGTGGGGCTGGGTAGGAGGAGGAGTGTCCAGGATTCGGAATCTGCTAGATACCAAAGAATATTTTTTGCACACAGATGGCTAGGAGTTGGCTGTAACATTTTCTTGATTAAGTTGGAATACCAAAATAAATGTCTGAGATCATTACTTTTAAAATAGTCCATGGTAACGTTTCCATTCAGCATCTTGCCTGGTGACCTTTTCTCACAGACCCCCACACCACCCAGGCCTACCTGCTGGGCTGCCTCGTGGAAGATTTCCTGCACTTGAGACATCTGGGCCATTCTTCTGGAAATGGGGGTCCTGGCGGTCTGGGTGGGGAGACCCCTCTGGAAAGTAAAGTGTTCCCGGTCAGTCTGGCTCCTCTTTCCCTGGATCCTTATTGCCCATCCTTCCTATACCAGGCCCTGGCTGAGGAAGGAACTTTGCCTTGCCTCATCTGGAAACATCTCCTTCCCTCTTTGGTACCCAAATATTTGATCCCACTCATCCTTCACAGACTCCCTCTGCTCAAATGTTGCTGTTCTTTTAAACACAGCTGCCCCCAGCTCTTTTTTTGCCCTGAGCTCCTTCAACACAGGGGTCGGAGCATAGCTGCCCAGCCCCTGAGGACACAGTTTTACACTCCTCTGCTTCCTTGTGAACCCCTCTGTCCAGGGCCAGGACACCATCGATCCACTAGAACTGGCTGCAGGTGGTCAAAGGACCGGAGACTTACCGAGACCGGCTCCGGAGACAGAGCACAGACCCCTAGGGTTTCGGTCAACGCTGAACTCGCGTCCCTCCAGCAACCCTACTTACGCGAACCCCTACGGCGCAGCGTACACCCCCATTCCAGCCTCCGCCCCTCTCGAACCAAGTTCTCAGGAAGCCCTGGGCCCGGCGGATGGCTCGGGTCCCAGCTGCAGACAGCAAGGGGGTCTACCTGCGCAGAGGGCAAAGGTGACCCAAGCTGGGCTCCGGCTTACAGAGTTCCCGGGAAAGAGGAGCCGCCCAAGACCACCCTGCGCTCTCCCCACCCACCAGCCGCTCGGCGTCCGCCCTCACCTGTTCCCGGGACGCCGGCTCCTAGAGCTGGGCCCGCCCCGCCCAGGCCCCGCCCCGCCGCCACGTGGCTGACCAGGTGCGCGCGGCACGGGTCCCAGCTGTCCGGCTGACGAGGCGTCTGGCCCGAGCTCGGGCACCGCGGCCACGACTCTCGGATCCAGGTTGAGAGAGACGGGCTGCGGGCACTTCCCCTCCCCAAGGGTGGTGCCCGCGCACCATCGGCCGCCCGGGAGTGCTCCCGGGAGAAAGGAACAGCAATCTTAACAGGGGTGGGAAGAGACTGAGCGGGGATGCGGGAGTGGACAAGGGGAGGAAGAGTTTGCAAACTCGCAGACTTGACTAGCCACCGCTCTGGATAGCTCGTTCACCACACCCCGCCGAGGTGCACGACCCTCGGATTAGGGTGACAGGACGCGAGCCTACTCACTGCACCTGCTCTCTCTGACACTGCTGAACGCAGGAATGAGAGGCTGGGGAGCAGAAACACTGGGGCAAGAGACGGAGACTGCGCTCCAGGGACCCCAGTGTGCAGCGGCCATGCGACCCAGGGGACCCTTAGCCTTGCCGGAAGTGGAATTCTTTCGCCAAGAAAGTGCCTTCGGGCATGCTGAGGTGTGGGAAGGAATTACCTTCGCCACCTTCAGGGATTCCCAGACTCGGCTTGAAGGGATTAGGGATGAGGTAAGGTTTCTAGGACCCCAGCTTGCAGGAAAAAAAAAAAAGTTATCAACATGCACAGAGATTAAATTATCTCTATTTCCAATCCGGCATATTTCCTAAGCCTGAAATAACTTGCTAGGCCTCCTTGTGGGCTTCTGAGAAACAGGAGGGCAGCTGGGAGTACTTCCCACGCCCACAGGAGCCTTTGTGTGAAAATCCCTAAAAATAGAGGTTGTTCTTTTAAAAACAAAAGGGAAGGCAAAGCCATGGGAACACTGACGGAGCCCCAACCTCCTCTGCTCCAGCAAAGGGTTTTTTGGGGATTTTTTGTGTGTGGGTTTTGATGTGGAAATATATATATATATAATATAAAATGTACCATTTAAACTATTTTTAAGGGTATAGTTCAGTGGCATTAATACTATTCACCACGTGGTGCAGCTTGAACTACTTCCAAAACTTCTTCATCACCCCCAAACTGAGACTCTGTACCCTTCAGCAGTAACTCCCCACAGCCCTCTTGTCCCAGCAAGTGGTAACCTCTAATCTATTTTCTGGCTCTATAAATTTGCTTCTCCAACCTTTCTCATATAAGTGAAATTAGATGACATTTGTCCTTTTTATGTCTGACTTTTCACTTAGCATCATGTCCTCAAAGTTGTGGCATGTGTCAGAACTTCTTTCCCAGTAAAGAAGTTTGTAACAATGCATCTCTGTAAGAGGAAAGAACCCCAGGATGAATTACAGATTAGCCACCTGTGAGCAATGGATGGCTGGGTGGGCATATTATTGGAATCTCATGTTTGTACAGACATCTGTACAGAGAGTAGTGCCATCTTTATTTACTTTGGGGTCACACATGACACTTTTTTTGCCTCAAGCTGGTTTCCTGTTTGCTGTCACCTTCGGATGAGCCTCTCTCAAAGTGTCAATGTGAACTTTGAAGAATCCACATTCAATTCCATGTTAGCCTGAGCTAAAACCATAATCCACCCCTCTGTTCATAACCACCTACTTCCTGTCATTCATCATTTTCTAAACAAATGAAAAGTTTCCTTTAAAACTTACGAGCATCTTCTATACCTAAGAACAAATGTTTGTCCTTTTTCTTCATGTTAAGGCTAGAGAAACCTGTCCATTTGCAAATTTAAAAAAGTGTATCCTGCTTAATGTAGATTTAAAATGATATAACTGTAAAAAACATAGTAATACTGTATTGAAAAATAGTATCCTGCATAACCTCTGAACAGAACAATTCCATTTTTAAAATACTACCCTATATGACCTAGTACAAAGATGTTCACTGTATTATTACTTTGTAATAGTTTTTAAAATTTAACATTCTAACTGACCACTATTAGAAGACTGATTAAATAAGTTATGGTATAGCCATACTATGATAGCCAGCATTAGAAACAACTAGGTGTTTTTATATGTACTAATATAGAACTTTGATCATCACATAATAATGAGTAAAAATAGCAAGTTGTAGAATAATGTATACAGTTTGTTTTTTTTTAAAGCAGTGCATATATGTGTATAGTTTGTATGGAAAATACACATCCATTTGTTAACAGTGGTTATCTCTAGAGAGGGGGGTTGAGATAGTAAAGTGGGAGAGGAAATCTAAGTTTGGTGCACAAATTTTGGGTTTTTATTGAATTTTTTTCTTACAATGAGCACGTTAGTTTTGGAATCTGAAAAAATGAGTAAGAAAATTAAAAAGACAATATGGGGCAGATTGCATTTTCCAAAGATAACTGCATTAACATATTCCATCCCATATGCTCTTCTTGAAATATGACATTGACATTCCTTCAAAAAGAGATGGGAATCTATGTCCCCTCCCCTTGAGCCAAATGGACCTTTGTAAGTGCCTCAACCAATAGCAGTGAAAGAAATGACACTGCTTGACTTCCTAGGTTAGGTCATGAAGGCAGGAGGGAGTCCATCTGGCTTCCTTGCTCTCAGAGCACTCAGCCTTGGAACTCAGCCACCATGTTGTGAGGAAGCCCAGGCCACACAGGGAGGCCACATGTTCCTACCAATAGCCAGCGTCAATTGCCAGACGTGTGAGTGAAAGGAGCCTTCAGATGATGATTCACATTCCCTGCCTTACATCCTTCCAGCTGAGGTTCCAGATGCTGCAGAGATAAGCTGCCCTTGCTGGGCTGTCTGAATTCCTGACCACAGAAACCATGATAGGTAGTGAATTATTATTGTTTTAAGCTGCTAAATTTGGGGGTAATTTTTTATTCAGCAACAGATAGCAAATACATCTAACCAAGATAAAAAAATATTTTATTTCCTTTCACAGTATTTTTATTCATCTCAAATTGTTTGAATTTACCCTTGTTGCAGTACTGTTACATTTAAAAATAATATTATTCTTAAATGTTCTTAAACTCACCTTTTAAACTCACCTCTTGAACTCACATTTAAGAAATGTTCTTAAACTCACCTTTTTTTTCTATTTGGGAACCACTCCAGCTAGAGTTGAAGCCCACAATAGCGAGGCTGTTGCTCTATGGGTCTTACCCTGGTCAGCTGCAGACAGAAGATCCTTCATCTCATTCCTTTCCAGTGGTCAGTGCTGGGAATTGCCTTCTGTGTAAAAGCTGGAGAAGAGACCATGTCTTGAAAAATGATCTCATTTATCAGAAAGTCTGAACCCTGGGGAGGGATCAGAGCTTCGACAAAGTCAGCCAAAATAGAAATGTGAAAACAGGTTGAAAACATTAAATCAAAATGTAAATATGTATAATAATTACAAAAACATATCTCACAGCCTGTGCCCTAGAACCAGCATCAGAAGGGCCACAAATAGTGGATCTGCTAGTCTGGTGGTTCTCTCTCCCCCAGGTCTGCATTTTGTAATCACTTGGGTATAGTTTCAGACAATATGGCTGGGGTGGGGCCTTGGCACCAGCATTTTCTTTAAACTTCTCAGGTGATTCTAAGTGACAGCCAAGTTGTAAACTATGGAATTTCTAGCTCAGTCATTTTGGGGTTTTTTTTGTTTCTCCCTTCTCTAAAATATCAGAGCATACATCCTGTCCACAATAGTATCTTACTCCAGTTATAATCTTCAAGGACAAGGGGAAAGCGTGAAATATATCTGAGTGCAGAGAACACAAGTAAAACAAATATATTTGTAAATATACAAATATAAAATACATATATTTTTTCTTTTTAGTTGGACATGATGCACCTCCTGCAACAACATACCTGTCTTAAAAAGTCGTAGATATTCTGCACACATTCAGCAAACAAAAGTTTGCTGGCTCTGAGGGGAGAGTCAGAATTTGAACCTAAACTTGGTTTGGTTCCAATACCAGACCCTCTCCTATACACAGCCTCTCTAATCCAGGTGAAGAGATGAGGCAGAAAAAGAGTTTTCCTTCTTCCTGGATTTTAAAATGCTTTTCCAAGAGACAAAAAACGTCTGTCAGAAGGGCTATCATATGTTACTAGGAGTTGGAAGGGGGTGAACCAAGAGAGGCAAGCCTGACAGGAGCACCAGCACCGCACACAGCCCGAGTGCCCTGCAGTCCCAGAGGAGGGGACGGGGCTCCAGGAGACTCACCCTGCTCTCCTCCCGGGCCGGGGTGAGTGGAGAGGGAGGGGCCGCCACTGTCCTGCCGTCAGGTGTCCCCAGCTCCTGTTGAGCAGGTTTCTCCTCCAGGATCTAAGCTATTTGTTGACTCTGGGGGTTTGCCCTCAGGCAGGAGAGAGGCATTCTCCCTCAGCCATCTGGCCTCTGCCGTGAGCCAGGACCTGCTGGGGCTGTGAGAAAACATGGGATGCACACAGAAGCCTAATGAACAGGGTCCAGTTTATTTCATGGACGATGGTGGCAGTCTTACTGAAACGTGACAACAGTGCAATTAGCACTCAGCCTTGGTTCAAATATCATATGAGACCCATCACAGACCTTCAACAGTCTAGGTGACAAAAATTAGGTCTGAATTTGAGTCCCAGATCTTCCTTTCCGCTGTGTACCTTTACCCAAAGTCTTCAATGTGTCTGAGCCTCAGTGTCCTCATTTTTAACAGAGTTAATGATAAGACCTGGAAAGCCTATCTGACAGAGTTTTTACGAACATTCTATAAGTTGCTGGAGATTGAAATCCAACTCCGCTATCTGTTGCTTCCAAAATCCGCTCTCTTTCCTCCCACTTTGAAATTCACATGACCAGTTTTCTGGTCCCACAGCTGCTACCCATACAGCCTCAAACTCTCTGGCAGTGCTTCTACACCACCTGCAAGCTCTCTTGGCATCCTCAGGTGTAACTCATAGTGCCTGAATGCCCTCTTTCAACCATACTCTCTAGACATCTGTTGATCACCACTGTGCCCAATGCAGATACACAATGGGGCACAAGATGGCTCTCGATAGGCAGAAAATCAAATTCCCACACTAAGAAGAAAATCATCACGAACAGCCAACGCCAGTTCTTTCCTATGCTAGAACAGAACAGTACAGGGTGGTCCAAGACTGGGGGTGACACAGAGGGGAGGGTGGGTGTGACGTGATCAGGGAGAGCAGGATAAGATTTTCGGAGAAAGTGATGCTGTAGCTGAAATTGGGGAGGGGAGATTAATAGAGAAAACCATGCCAGTGGTGGAAAGGGTCATAACCAAGTATGAGAGACCGGAAGCAGCTCAGTAGTGAAAGAGCAGAGGATGAGGCTCGTGGTGGGGGAGGTGGGGACTACGGGCTGCAGACAACCGTAAGTGTCAAGGTAAGAGCTTAGTGTTTATTCAAGTAGCAACTGAGACACTTCTGAAGGTCTTGTCCATGATTCTCATTTTACTAGAGGCTATCAACACTCCTTGTGCAGAAACTTGCAGCCTGGGCAAGAACTGAGGTTAGCTTGGGCTGTGGTAATGAGAGAAGTAGGGTTCAAAAGGATTTGAAAAATATTCACAAGCCCTGCCTCCATGAGTTGCTAATCTGACCGATCAGATCATAGAACATTTACGGGGCCACACCCAGCAGTGAGTAAGGTCATTTTCCATTAACTGGCCACACACGTAGACATGGTTCTTTGTTCCTATGCAACTGGGGTAAGGAAAGGGATGGGACCTACTTGTTCACTGATCAAGCCCTGGCTGTACTGTTCCTCACTCTTCTCACATATTGAGATGCGCCAAGGGGAAGGAAATGCTCTAGGGGCCTGTGGTCCTTCTGACACTGTCTGGCCCATTTCTGCATGAGGGTATGGGAAACAGGTCCAGCATTTAAGATAGCTTGTATCCTGCTAGCCATTGGTCCTTGTGTGGATTTCTTTGGGGGATCTTGTTGTAAGTTTGTGGTTGAATGCGGAATCTGGCATTTCCACGCTCCCTGATCGTAGCATCATCTTAATGCCATCTAATGTCCACCACCACTTCTAGTACCTTCACTGCTGCCTCTTTTATCCCATAACATTGTTCATTCATTCACGGGTACCTGCTTGTGTGAGACATGGATCTATATTCTGTGAACAGAATAGCTTCAAGGAGCCTACAAACTAACCTAGGCAGTCTTTTCCTGATGAACAATTAGTTTTGAATTCTCTGGAAATAGTAATAGTAAAAAACACGTATGATAAATAAACCTAACGTATGAAAAGCCAGGCATTGCACACTGTCTAGCTGTTTCTGATTGATATATACCTGTTATGGCCCATACATACGGCCATTTAGGAGGAAGAAAATAAAGGAGATAAACAGAAATGGAGAAAGAAAAATAAAAAGATGACTGGGCAGTCCTCCCACATCCATACACATCACTCCCTCCCAACTGGTGAGGCTGGCTGTGCTCCTCCAATCTTCTTGTTCATGACTCTGATTTGGCCTCAAGGGCAGCCAGGTCCCTGCTCATGATTAACCAATAGCTTAGGATTCCAAAGTTTAATATATTTTTGCTTTTGTAGGATGATTTCTTTTCCCTGAAAGTCTGATTTTGTTTTCACTCACAACAACACAAATGTTCCATCCTTTCCAGGGTCTCAGATAATGAAATCATAACTCCACAAAATTTTTGTCACTTCCACCTCACTAAGTAGTTATCCTTTGCTGGTCAATTAAATCCAGACAGGTAGATCCTTCATAACTACTTTAATCTTTTGAAAGATATAGTCAGCAAGTCAGGAATTTATTCCATGTGCTGCTTTGCACAAAATTAAGCTTGCAACATCTGTCCAACTCTGCTCCATCTTGCCTTTGTGTTCTAAAATCTAAACTAGAGAGTATCGATTTGTGCCTTTATAGTTTACAAATTATCTCAAATGACTTGTCACAGCAACTCTCATGGGGATTATTATGCCCCTCTTACAGATGAAGAAAACAGACTCAGGAAAGGTAAGCAACTTGGACAGTGTTACACAGATAAATCCAGCTGGAGCCAGAATTTGGAAGGTCTAAATTCCTTGATTATTTCACTGCTCCTTATCTGAAGAGTACCAAACTGTACTCCTGCTGTCTCACAATCAGCAAAGTACCACACAGCTTACTTAAAGCTGTCCCATGCAGCACCGGTTATGCTGTCCTGGCGTGCCATCACCTGCCCCCAGATCCTGAGGACCAGCTCCACAAGCTGCTAGGACAACTCTCAGCCAAAGCCTCCTGCGGAGTCCTGAGGTGTTCTGAACACATTTACTCAGTTGTGTCCTCTTCCTAACATGTACTTTTGTGCTCCAGCAATCACTCTTAACTTTCATCACTGCCATGGAAAAAAGTTACATTATAGTCCTGCAGTTCCCACAAAGGAAAAGGAAAAGTACCATATTGGAGGTTTAAAGATGAACTTTACAGTGACCCAAACACATTGAAGGAAACAGCTAAGGAAAAGATGATGATCAGGCGCTAGTGGAAGTTATCTGACATGAAGAGCATCGTAATAGTAATCTGGGAGTAATGGCCAGTTGGGTGTTATTTCTGAGTACTTAAGAAATATTAATACCGCTCTGTGAAGACTGACAGAATGACTAAAGGCACTGGCCTGCCTACTGCCAGGAAAGCATCCTCCAACATCCATTTCCAAACCCCCAGTGACAGAGAGGTGATTCTCTCCTCCATTTTCATCCTCAGGTTGGTGAATCCCAATAGAATATTCATCTTCCTTTTTTTGAAATAGGTCAGTTCCTTCTGACTAAAGCCTACTGTCTCATTTCCACAGCCCAGGTTTGAATCCTATCCATAATCCTATTCAATCCTCCTTGATATTTTAATTAGGGGATGATGTTAAACAATGGTTTCTTAGTTCCACTGTATATTATCTGTATATTTCTATCTCTGGAACCAACTTACTAAAACTCTCTAGAAAACTATCCTAAAATACTACTACTTACTCATTCATTGAGAAATGACATATAAATTACCCAACACATCCTAAGACTGAATATTTGCTTTAATAATCTTAAGTACAACCCTGCATCCTGAAATTGATACCACCCTGCAGTTGACACCTTTCAGATGTTCGTATAAAGATACTAGTAGCTTCAACCACCTATTTCCATCTAGCACAATGCCTGTTACTAAGTAGGTGATCAATGTTGAATACTATACCCTCACAAGAAAGAATTCAAATCAACAAAATAGTTACTATCACAGATAATATACACTGTTTGGCCTCTTTCATCACCTTGACACAAGCATCATGGCTTCAGAATCTTATTAAGAATGGTATAAGCTAGAAAAAATTAAGAAAGCAACAACTTTAAAAGTTCCTATGGATAAATATGCAAAGCCTCAAATGTTCTCTATTTCACAATTCAAGTCCCTTTCTAAACTTGAATTTTTCCAGTAGTTTGGAAAAACCCCTTTGAAAATGTCACTCATTTACAGTAACACATTTCACATTCCAGCTCTTATTCACATGGCTATACATCTGCATGAGTGTGTTTGTAAAATGTTTTTACTAGAAATGTCCTTTTAAGGACATTTAAAAATGACAAAAGAACTAAAATAATGAGACTCTAAATTTACCTTTAGTTCACTTAAAACTTCTGCTCCAATGACTCTTTATCCATCAAATGAAAATAATTTATTCCAATAACATACCAGTTTCATCAAAATGGGGGAAAAATTGCCAGCACTCTGAAAAGAATTTTTAACTTCTGTCCAAATATGCAGTCATCAACATCTTCATACTCCTTTGTGTCTGATAAATTTTCAAGTAAGATTCAATAACAAACATACATTAAGTCAAGTGACTTCAATTTTTCCTGCCATCTTCAGAAGGTGGGAGAACTATCATGTATATTTGATATGTATCTCACTGGCCCTCTCCCTACCACAGCTCATCATCATTCAAGAAAAAGTGTGATCTAAGCAAGGGTTAGTAGATTATCAGTGGTATTATGTATAACTGGTTAAAGCACCATGCTAATAAACTCATCACAGTCTTAGGATTAATCTTTGCAAAAGCCAGTTAGTTTCTATTTGTCCCAAGGACCCAGACTGCACTCCGAGCTTCAGACAGCTTTCTTACCATGTGTCCCACTGGTCACAAAACAGGGAGGGAATACTGGCAAGGAGATAAATGGATGAAAACAAATTTCCACAAACAGGGGGGGGAAAAGCCATGTTTGATGAGAATTGAATCTTACCTATAAAGAAAAAATCATACATTCTTACACTCCTAGTCTTAGCTCTATATTAAACTTATTTCAAGTCGAAAATGCTGGTGACTAAAGTTAATACCTGACTCCTGCATTTTAGAACTGCCTGATAACGTTCTACACAAAGCTACAGTAAAGGCCCTCTTGTTACCCAATTTGTGTTAACAAACTGTTCTATACAGACATTCTTTTCCTCTTTTTAATATTAACCTTACCAATTTTAAAACATTTATCACTAAGTTACTTGAATCAGAATATTGTGAAAAATTCAGCTAGGAAATTATTCATAAAACTGTATTCTGTATTTTATTTTTCAAACAGCCAGTGTCCACATTTTAAATGCAGAATTTGCAAATATAAATTATTCTAATAATTCAATTAAAAATAAAACAAAAACAATTTCCTTTAGTATCACAATACATAAAATGGTATTATAAACTCCAAATGGCAAGGTTTACTACATGACAATAATGTCAAGAAGCTTTGAAACTCATTAAACCTCTTAATGAATAGGTCAGTTTAAAGAACATTTCTCTGTTCCATGATTATGCATGAAACAACCTTTCACTATATTATGAAGGCTCAGCAATTTATTCATGGCATAATATGGGGTCAAGCAAAATTTTATTTTTACAATGACAATAAAAAATACATTTAAATAACAACAAAAATCCTCCCAATTGTTTAAAAACAATTCTTTTTGGAGGGTAAAATGTATTTTAAAATATATTGACTTACCGAATTTCAACTGCCAAGCTGCTGACCATTGATGTAAAAGTTTGTATTTAAAAATATCACAAACATCTTTTAACAGTGAAAATTTCAATGTGATAAGTTTCATTGCAAAGCAATTTTCACCTGAGTAGACTTTGAAATTTAATGCTCATATGTTTGGAGGGGAAGTAGGGAAAGAAAGACCCACTGGTGTCAGATACTGAGTTTGTAGTTCTTTCACAATGATTTCCCAGAGGGCTGAAGAAACATCAACTATTACTTTCCAGGACATATATGATGCCCCCCTTTTGCCAATAAACTTGTTCTGGCATTTTATAAATTCTCAATATCCATATTCCTGTTTACCCATTTAAGCACAGCAACTCAAAATTCAATTCAGTTCTATACAACAGTGTCTATATTATGTACACGTTTAATTATCAAGAGGAAATAGAAAATAAAATTTACAGTGATTGAGAAAGGGTCAGAAAATGGGATAGGAAAAGTAATACTGTATAATCAGAATATCCTATTATCCTACCAGTTTCAGTGACAAGGTTTTTCCTTTATTAGTTGAAATACAAAGAAGGCATAGGGGATCCCAGGAAAATAACACTATATATCAGAAAATTCAACGTGCTCCACCATCAGGATTTCCATTACACATTTAATTTCTTCTGTACAATTTTTATAAACTTGTTTTTCTTTTCAAAGTCATCAGATTTCCAGATTAAATTCAGCACTACACAGTATGCCCTTGAAGTAAAATGAGGTTACCTGCTTTATTTGGATACCAAGTTCCCTTCCAGACAGCATTAAAATAAAGACAAGTAAGACTACACAGATAAAATCCAGTATAATTCAAATCCAACAATGAAAAATTTCCCCCATATTGTTGCAAAATTCTTTCTACTGAAATGCTTTGCTACAATAATAAAAAGCATACATTACATATAAAAGATACCAGTGTACTAAAAAGTGACAGAGTGGACTAGCAAATCCTTCAAAGCACATTATATAAATGACTAGCATTTAAAAACATTTTCCTATAAAATGTAGGTCATATACATTTATAAATTGGCGAGTTTATTTCTAAAGCAGTGATGTGTGTGTGTTCAAATAGTTAGCTGTTCTGTACAGTATAATATCTACTCAATTCAAACTACAATAGGTTTGTCTTTCTTTGTATTGAAGTTGAACAAATTCATCTGATCAGCTGAGAAACCAGGGTTGAAAAATAAGTATCTAAAAATCAAAGTAGAAAGTTCAGAATTGTTGAAATGTAGCTATGAAATATGAAGAGAACTATTTCACAATGGAGCTGAAGTCACCTCAAAACTTATGGGCTTGAATCTAAAACAGAAACAAATATTAAAATCCAAAGCAAACCACAAAGTTAGGTAGCAGTACAGAAGCAGGAAAAAAAACCACACCCCCTTCCTTCAGTGTGATGGGCACTAAGTTTTGCAGTCTTCCTCCATCTTGCAGAAGAGTGGTAAGGCCATTCAATGCTTAGTGAAAGTGAGTACAGATGAAGTCAGATTTAGCCTGTCTCCCCTGCAACTTCAATTATGCTGTGTAAACAGTGTTACGTTCCAATAGGAGGAACAATGGAATTTGCTTATAAAAACTGATTAAAGATAATTATTATTAAATGAAATAAAGATAACTCTGAAATGTTTTTAGAACTTTCCTGATGCTACTTGTAAAGTTAGCACTGCTATGTATTATTGCTTACATACAGTACAACATCATATGCCTTCTAACATAAAGCAGTACTGTGATTTGTTTGTACATATTTACAGATTCTTAAAAACAAGCTGTAAAAACATTACATACTTTCAGACAATACAAATTAGCACATTGGTACTCACTTCAAAACAAATGGAATGCATAACATTAATAAAACATCATAAAGGAAGACTCACATAAAAGTCCTTGATTGTCAAGACACGTTTATATATAAACTCTAACTGTGCAGAATTAAAGATTCAATCATAGGTACATCCTTATTTGATGAACCATATTTACAGCATGGTATTGCATAAAAAAATAAAATAATGTTTACAGGGTTTTACTTTTTTATCCATTGGATTAAAGAAAGCAACAAACACAACAAGAAATGTTTGTCTGCTGTAGTTTGTTTCCTACTAAAGTTTAAGTGAAAGAGGAAACATCCGTTTTTTATTTGCAGAATATAGCAAAAACAACTGGAAAATTATTTCCCTGAAATAAAGCAATTTGAAACGGAAAAAGTTTAAATTAAATTGCAGAGTCAAAAAGTTTCTCATCGATTATAATAGTGCTTCAAGTAAATATACTGTGAAAAAACGAGTTCTAGTTTAAAATGTTCTAAGTCTAAGAAATAGTTTTACAGTAATGCCTACTTTTAAGTTTCCCGGCTTTTTTTTTTTTTTTTTAAACAGCCCTTTGAAAACCCAAATTAATCAAATGAAAGAAGTGGCAAAAGATCTAACCTAGCTGGCACTTTGCAAGCTTCTCTGGCCTGTGGAAATGAAAGCCTACCCTGAGCACAAGGCCTCTTTTGCCTCTCAGAACGAGAAAATTACCCGACCACTGGCAGTCCTCACTCAGCCAGAGCTAAGAGGATGGATCTCTGTGGTATCAACTAGAAAATCTGCAAGTAGATCCAAAAAATTTAAGAGCCACTTCAAATATTCTGAACTAAATGAAATATGTGTACAGTAAGTTAAAAAACAAACGCGCTTTTAGAAGATGTTCAAGAGATATTACTTCATCTAATGTGATCTGTTTCCAATCTTCAAATGTGAGAACAGGTTCTAAGAAAGCACACCCTGGCTCACATTTCACCAAGTTTAAGGATGTAAGAGTATGTTTTCATAGAACAATTTGCTCACCAAGAGAAATTAAAAAACAAAACAAAACCCAAATTGCAAAAGGATATCCTCAATATTCTGATTTAAAGCAGCACAAAAGGCTACTTGCTTTCTCTATTAATGCCCAGATAGAAATTAAGTAACTTTCTGAAGCAAAATGGGGAAACCCAACTGTTGAGATGTTTATCATATGATGATAATATTAATACACGGTAACTCTGGTAGGCATGTAAAATTTCACAGTAAAGAGAGTAATGACTATACTTTAAGTGGTAAGTCAGTAAATTATGCCAAAGTATCATTTACCTCAAAATATGCTTCTAATGTGGTAGAAAAGTCTGCCATTATGTAGATGTAAAGAAATGAGGCGAACACAGGCATGCAACGCCTGAACTTCTTTCTACTTGCATTGACTGCCACTTTCAAAGGCTTACTGCTCAGCAGCAGAGCCACATTCTAAAAACTGTGCTGGTGATGTTAACACAAACCAAAAACCCCACTTTATTCTGTACCAAGTTCTCAACAGAACAGAAATTCTCATCAGGCTCAAAACAAAAACAAACAACTCAGGACATCAATGCCTACTATCACCCAATTAGTAGTATGAGAAAAACACAAATGCCTATTCCTACAGAGAGCACAGTTTTGTTGTTAACATCTCGCCTGAATGATGACTTCTTGAGGTTGTGATGTGCAACACAAGACACACCATTCTTAAGAGTCAATAATGGCAAAACTTAAATATATACTTCAAAGAAGTCTAAAATTCTTGAAAAATTTGGCAGCAAAGAAAGCTGTCAAATGGGAAAGTTTCAAGCAAAGTTTAATAACCAAAGTATAGAGGAAACCACATTAAACATAATTTATATTTCTTATCATAAAATACCATATATTCAAAATAAATGTAAAAGATGTTAAGGTTAGATATTTCTTTGTTCCCTTTCTTTATGAGAACAGTCTTGGGATAACATTAAATAAAAGAAAAAATAATTTAAAATGTAGAACATTCTATCCTGAAACAAAGACTGAAGATCTATAAGGCCAATATAAAAGCTAAAATGGAAATTAACAAGAAAGTTGCATCTTCAAGGGGTATTTATTTTAGATTACTGATGTTCTATCAGTAGGTGTGCATTGTGACAAAGATGGTGGAAATTAAAAAAAAAAAAAAAGTTGGAACAAATTAAAGAGGATAATAAAATCACTATAACTGTTATTTTCCAAAAATTAAAACTGTCCAATGTGTAACTCAAACCATCATTCTTTAGAAAAGTATATATATATATATAATATGTATATATATAAAAGCACTATTTATTGTACCATGCTGTATTAAGACAAAATATTAAAAAAAAAAAAACATTCGTGGTATAAGGATAAAGTCTGTAGTTTATTTAGATTTTGAAATGCAACAAAAGGTTTCCGATCACTCATCTAGCTGAAAAAGAAACTGTAGTTACTAGAATTAGTAAACACTTTTGGTTTGTAAAATTGTAATGAGCAGTGTTCATTAAAAATAACTCAAGATAAAATAAGCAATTAAAATGCCCATTTCTTTAGTTTCTCTGGATACTGTTTAATTATCCAATCTATCAAGAGTCTAGAAAGAGAAGGATTAAACCAGATTTTACAGTTCCAAAGATACCCAATTTCCTTTTATTGCCAAAAATTAAAATTTTCAATTATGAGATGATTATGACACAACCATATCAAACCTAAAAATCTAAATTTTTTTTTACTTTGAGAAATCAAAAATACCAAATAGATTCTAAGTGCTCTATGTTAACTGAAGTGTATTATGTAAAGTAAAATACAATTAAGCTTTAAAACGTGGAATATACATTTTGTATAAGCATTATGTTCTTGGGAATGTAATCTACAGAGTATCTTCTTACTAAAACTTCAAAACCTTGATACTTGCACATGAAAAAATCATAAAAAATATCTAAGTACAACTGTACAAAGAAACTGACACCAATACGCATACTTCCATAGAGAAGTGAATGCTTCAACAGTTATGTATTTTGGTAAAAGTTTTGAAAGTATGCATATTTTTTTAAAGTAATTAGGCTTTTAAATAGTGGAGTCTTAGACTATCAGATTTTTATTACTTTTCTCAAAAAGAAAAAGTCGATATAATGCAAAATGAAAATCAAGGGTATATGGCATATCATTCTTTAAAAGGTGGTTTCTTTTTTCCCCTCATAGGACACACTAATTTATTTAAGCCATAATCTCTTGACATTTAAACTTTTAAGTTCACTCTGTCTGTAAAGTATACTCAGATTCCCTGCTGAAGTGCCATGACTATGCTGAAAAACTTAGAAACAGTATGAGTAAATTTCACACAATTACTAATCTCCTAAGAATGTACAATGATATCAGTTAGGAAACAATTGTGCGAAAGTCTCTTTTTTTTTTTCCTTTTAAACTTGGTGTAGGTGGAATAGCAAGTTTCTGATCTAAAACAAGTAATGCATTGCTTCTGTAAAGGTGACAACATGTAAGGCAGTTCAAAGAATGCTGACTAACCAAACAAAACGCAGTTATTGGATTATCTTGCTATTCTTATCAGCTTAACTTGTTATAACGCATTGCTCTTAAATCTGTACAGCACTCCATTTTACACAGAGTAACCCCACTCTTGATTAATCTGTTCTAAAGTGCCAGTATTATTTACACATTTTTTTTTTAGCCAAAAGTCTGGCCAGTTGTAGCATCAGGTGAGGATGTCATCCCAGCTCTATTATCATTTACATTCACCAAGGGAAATTCTGGAAATTCAGCACTTGTCCCTGGTCCCCGAAGGTTCACCTGTCCATTGGCAGTGCTAAACTGAGTAGCTATTCCAGCTCTGGATCCATGATATGGAGCACGGAAGGGTTGTTCAAAAGAGCTCATTTGGTAAGCTTGGTGGACAGGCTGAGCCTCAGCTTTCTTCTGAGAAGTCACTTGATCCAAAAAGTCCTGTGTTGATGTGGCAGAAGCATGGTTTGTCTCATCACCTGAAAAGGGAAATGAGTGCTGTGAATCACCAACTATGAGTCCAAAGTGGGATTTATCCGGAGTTGTTCTTAGTGGAGAATTCATTCCTGATCGAAAGCTATTGATGGGCATGGCTGCATAGACTTGCTTGTCTATGGAAGAGAATGCTGGCTGATTTGGAAGGGTCTGGTTATCAGTCACAAAGTTAAGGCTCGGGCTATTCAAATAGGCATCATTTTGGCTAGTTCTGTCCAAAGCCTGCTGCAGAAACTTTGAGTATTCCTGCAACATGTTGGCTTTATCTGATGAGGATGCTTGGGAGCTTGATCCAACATTCTCCGACTGGGTAACCTCAGGTACTTCTGAAGAATTTATTGATATGCTAGAAGTCACCTCAGTGTCCGCCACACTGAATGATATCTCATGCTGTCCATTAGCTTTATGGGAATAATGATCCAACAGAGTCTGTAGTACCTCATCTGGAATAACATTTTTGTCATGATTACTCTTTATCTCCACATTCAGTGCCTGTGAATCTAATATGGATGCTGTGGTACTCTCATCAATGACACTTGCCACAGCTGCTTGTGTTACAGAAGGCTGAGAAGCTATAGTGCCCACATTCAGCGCATACTCCCTACTATTGTTACTCGCTGCCTGAAGATACCGCTTCTTCTTCAAAAACTGCATGGCATCATCATAGTTAGTGCTACTGTGCACAGGTTTACTGGGCCCCTCTTGCAAATTGTCAACCTGGTCAATATCAGCATTGCCTTCTGAGTCCAGTAAAGCTTGTTTGTCCACAAGTTCAAAAGCATATTTTGAAACTTTGCTCTCTTCATATGTGGATAGAGGTGAAATCGTTTGATTCTGCTCCAATGGCTGTTTCAGACTTCTCTTACTATTAATTTTTTTGAGGACCAACTTAGGTGGATGTATTTCTCCTGATGCATCTTCTAAATGCGCTCCCCCAACTGAGGAATGTGGCATTTCCACCGCATACTCGGCTACCATATACTCATCTTTCACTTTAGTACTTGACGAGTAAAGAGGCAAGTAATCATTTTTGTCTTTCTTTAGGTCAGATTTGTCCAAAGAACTCTCTTTGTCCATCCCAGATGACTTTTTCTCAGTTTTCTGCCTTTTCTTTTTTGGCAGTGAGTTATCTTTTGGTGATGTAGAAAAGCCAGAATCTTCCTCGGATGTCAGAAGGCCACCTTTGATGGCACATCTGTTTAGTTTTTTATCATGATTTTCATGGCACATACGTTTATGTTTCAAAACACGATCTGTTCTGGAAAAATACTGTCGAATTCAAAGTTCGGAAGAGAGTTTTTTGTTTTAGTTTTGCGTTTTGGTCAACCAAGAAAAGAAAAGAAAAAAGCAATTAATATAAAGATAGATGTAAGTGTAATAATATGAGCAACTCCAAACTAATTTCCTGAGCCAACTGTCTATTATAAATTGAATCAACAACAGTTAGGAAATTCTTCAAATAGCTTTAGTAGTTGCTAACATTTTCTAATTTAATTCTTTAGAATTATTTTATAATTGAATTCCAGACAGACGACTTTCAATGTCAGTCATGCCTCAATAAAGTGACTTTTTAAAAAATTCAAACCACATCTTACCTGTAAACAGTATTCACACTGGTAAGGTTTTTCTCCACTGTGAGTTCTCTTATGCCTTTCCATATGGTATTTTTGAATGAATCTCATACCACATTCATCACAGCGAAATGGTTTTTCACCTAGTATATGATACATAAAGTTTAAAACAAAACAAATACTGTGAAATATAAGTTAGTGAATTACTTTACCACAAGAATCTCTAATAAATTACCACAAGAACATTGCCATATTTTGTTCTTTTTAAATGACATAAGTCTTTATTCTAAATATATCTTCCAATTTATTTTGTCAAGAATATCTTGCTTTACAAAAATGAAAGAGAGAGACACATGCCATTGAAAAGAAAAGACTGAAAGCACACATACTCAATTTCCCAGCCTTTTATTATAGGTATACATAATATACTCTTTCTATAGAGGCCAGTATTACCAAGAACTTAACAGTAATATGGATGGATCTCAGTAGAGTGGCTAATGTCTCTAATCTTTTTTTCAATCATACAATAAATATCTTAGAAAAATTTTTGAAAAAAGGTTACCCATACACAGACCAACACAATTCTGAGTATATTTTTTAAAATTCATGTCTTTTCAAAGATTTTTGTGGTTAAATAAAATCTAAATCCGAAGAAAATATATTTTAAATCTAATTTATTAAAACATAAAACAAGTTTAAATCAGAGGCTAGGTTTTAAAAGTAATGTTTGTTTATATTGATTCTCTTTTCCTCAACTCAAATGAGCATTTTTCAAGTCCTTCTGGGAAAGAATTAAAATGAGCAATGTTAACTGGACACAGAACCCCCAACCTCACCTCCAATTTTTTTTTTTAAATGACAAAAGGACTTCTTAGCTTGAAGGAACCATCTTATGAAGATCTAAAATAGTTTTTACTGATAAAGCCACAGCCTAAGCAAACAAAAGGGTGTGACAAGAAGTCACATCCTTCACCTGTTTGGAAAACCAGTTCCTACTTTTCATATAGTCAACAAAATTATACTGAATTCTTCTCCTCTACCCATAAACCCTCTGTAAGAGGTTAAAAGTTAAAGACTTGTTATTTGTCCTCAAAGAGATTATAACATTAATTGGGAAAACATGATACAAATATTACAAAAGAAAAACTAACACAAAACTACGTCCAGCTCTGGTTTACCTTTACAGCTTTATAACCCACTAGCTCTCCTCTTGACCTTTTCCTCCAGTCACATGGAAGAACCTACCTAGCTCATGTTTTCCTACTTCTGCCTGTTTCATGCTGCTCCTTAGGTCCACTTCTGTGTGCTCAGGTACTACGCTCCCCTCCAGGACCAACCCATCTGCTCTAGGATACGCTGCCCTATTCCCCCAGAGGAAAGGTATCTTTATCTTCTTTGTTGTTATTGTTATTGTTCAGTTGCTAAGTCCTGTCTGACTCTCTGCAACCTCAGGGACTGCAGCACAGGCTTCCCTGTCCTTCACTATCTCCTCGAATTTGCTCAAACTCATGTCCATTGAGTCAGTGATGCTATCCAACCATCTCATCCTCTATCGTCCCCTTCTCCTCCTGCCTTCATTCTTGACCAGCATCAGGGTCTTTTCCAATGAGCTGCCTCTTTGCATCACATGGCCAAAGTATTGGAGCTTCAGCTTTTGCATCAGTCCTTCCAATGGACATCCAGATCTGATTTCCGCAAGGACTGACTGGTTTGATCTCCTTGCAGTCCAAGGGACTCTTGAGGATCTTCTCCAACACCACAGATCAAAATCCTTTGACATTCAACCTTCTTTATGGTCCAGCTCTCACATCTGTACGTGACTACTGGAAAAACCGTAGCTTTGACTAGATGGACCTTTGTCAGCAAAGTGATGTCTCTGCTTTTTAATATGCTGTCTAGGTGTATCACAGCTTTTCTTCCAAGGAACATCTTTTCATTTCATTAAATTATCATCAAATTATCTTCTTTAACTTGACACAGAACTGTAGCTGTACCTTTCCTAAGGCACTCATTACTTTCATCTCAATAATTAATCTACAACTCTACTCTTTTACTAAATTTATTTAGGTCAGAATCGGGGCCCAAATTATGCTTATGTAGCTCAAATTACTTTGGGCAATTTTTTAAGTGCCATATGAATGGCATAAAGGATTATTACAGAGGCTTGTTAGCAAGAAAAAACCATTATCATGAACTGGTATGATGTGGAAAAGTTTCTTCGCAGTGTCAGAATCTATGCTGAGCAAGTAGTTAAAAGAGACTGTGTATATGTGAGTGATTAAAGCCAAGAAGAGAATATTTAGTGGGGAATAACAGAGCAAGTAAGGGTTTAGATATTATAAGATATACTGGAGAATCACAACAAACTGTGAAAAATTCGTAAAGATATGGGAATACCAAACCACCTGACCTGCCTCCTGAGAAATCTGTATGCAGGTCAAGAAGGAACAGTTAAAGATGGGCATGGAACAACAGACTGGTGCCAAATAGGGAAAGGAGTACGTCAAGGCTGTATATTGCCACCCTGTTTTCTTAACTTATATGTAGAGTACATCATGCGAAATGCCAGGACGGATGAAGCACAAGATGGAATCAACATTGATGGGAAAAATATCAATAACTTCAGATATGCAGATGACACCACCCTTAGGGCACAAAGTGAAGAGGAACTAAAAAGCCTCTTGATGAAAGTGAAAGAGGAGAGTAGAAAAGTTGGCTTAAAACTCAACATTCAAAAAAAGAAGATCATGGCATCTGGTCCCATCACTTCATGGGAAATAGATGGGGAAACAGTGGAAACAGTGACAGACTATTTTTTGGGGCTCCAAAATCACTGCAGATGGTGACTGCAGCCATGAAATTAAAAGACGCTTACTCCTTGGAAGAAAAGCTATAACCAACCTACACAGCATATTGAAAAGCAGAGACATTACTTTGCCAACAAAGGTCTGTCTAGTCAGAGCTATGGTTTTTCCAGTGGTCATGTATGGATGTGAGAGTTGGACTGTGAAGAAAGCTGAGCGCAGAAGAACTGATGCTTTTGAACTGTGGTATTGGAGAAGACTCTTGAGAGTCCCTTGGACTGCAAGGAGAGCAAACCAGTCAATCCTCAAGGAAATCAGTCCTGAATATTCACTGGAAGAACTGATGCTGAAGCTGAAACTCCACACTTTGGCTACCTGATGCAAAGAACTGACTCACTGGAAAAGACCCTGATGCTTGGAAAGACTGAAGGCAGGAGGAGAAGGGGATGACAGAGGATGAGATGGTTGGATGGCATCACTGACTCAATGGACATGAGTTTGAGCAAGTTCTGGGAGTTGGTGATAGACAAGGAGGCCTGCCATGCTGCAGTCCATGGGGTTGCAAAGAATTGGACACGACTGATCGACTGAACTAATATTGGAGAAATGGTGCCTAAGAAGAGACTTTAACTTGGCAATAAGTCAACTATTTGAAACTTTCAAGAATGCAACTTCTGTAATTGCTATGGAGTTAACTAAATTTTAGGGCTGAAGGGACTTTGCAATGACTTCAAACTTTGTTCTTGGGAGCTTCACAGAGGCCCCCAAAGGCTAATATGGCAAATAGCTCTAAGCTTCCACCCAGAATTCAGGAGGAAATAGCTCCACTTCTGTACACAGGGGGTCTGAGTAAGGACTCCAAGGGTTTAGAGACTAGAATGAAGAACCTAACACAACTAACCTCCACCAATATATTTATCATTACAAAAACAAAGTCCAGAAAAGTTAAGGTATTTGTCCAATAAAAGCTGGGAGAGAAGACCACTTACTTAGAACGTTTCAAAGTGAAAGAAATGAGAAAAAGGAGGTGAGAATAGACAATCCATTAAAGATTAAGAATTGTTAAGGGTGGGGAACTTAACTAAAACTGAAATGGACTATTATGGTGACTAATCAAAGAACAAGGTCTCAGAGGAACTAGGATGAAAAGGGAGAGTGTAAGTATTATTTTTTAAAAAGTAAGAATAGATGCATATTTTGAAGTAAAAAGATGTATATGATAGAGCATATTAAGATCAGAAGTTGATTTAGATAATTTTTCAAAAGTGAGAGAGGATAAAGAGAAAATTAGTGAATGAATTAGAATTCAACTAATTCTCTATGATAAGACTTTAATATTGTTAATAATGATATAACATCTCACACTGGTCAAAGCAGAAGCTGACAAACTGATTCTAAAATTCAAATGGAAATGCAAGGGATTCAGATCAGCTAAAGCAATTTTGAAAAAGAAAACTCAGATTTCCCAACTTTAAAACTTACAGCCAAAGACATAAGGAGACATACATATGAAATAATAGAACTGAGAGTCTAAAAATAATCTTTACATTTACAGTTAACGGACTTTTCATTATAGTCACCAAGATTTTCCACAATAAAAGTGGGACAATTTGATACCCATTTGCAGAAGAATGGGATTGGACCTCAACTTCACATTGCATACAAAAATTAACTCAAAATAGATCATAGGCATAAATGTGAAAACTACAACTATAAAATTCTTTAATATATGAATAAATCTTGACTTTAGATTATGTAGGCAATGACTTCTTAGATATCACACCAAAAGCATAAGCAACCAAACAAAAAATAAATAAAATATACCTCATCAAAATGAACCTTTGTTCTTCGAAGAACACTATTAAAAAAGTGAACAGACAAAATGCTGTGGTAGCTGCTGTGAGAAATAATCTGCCAAAATGTTAAACTTAGAATTACCATATAAGCCAACAGTTCTACTCCTAGGTATACACCCCAAAGAACTGAAAACAGGTTTTCATTCAGAGATTTGTATACCAATGCACATAACAGCATTATGCACAGACAACAAAAGGTGGAAACAACCCAAGGGTCCACCATCAGATGAATGGATAAGCAAAATGTGATACATACAGAAGATGGAATATTTTTCAGCCACAAAAAGAAATGAAATTCTGATACATGATATAACATGAATGAACCTTGAAGAAATCATATTAAGAGAAAGAAGCTACACATAAAAAGAACAAATACTGAGTGATTCCATTTATATGAAATACCTAGAATAGGCAAATTCACAGGGACAGAAAGTAGAATAAAGGTTACCAGGGATTGGAAGAGAGAGGAAAGGAGGGCTACTGCTTAATGGCTACAGGTTTTTGTTCGGGTATAATTTTGTTACACAATGTCGTACATGTACTTCATGCCACTACACTGCATCGTTAAAAATGATTAAAATGGAAAATTTAGTTACAGTTTTTTTTTCTTATAAGGTGAAAAGACAACCCAGGAATGGAATAAAATATTTTCAAACCACGTTTCTGAAAAGGGATGTGTATCCAGTATATTAAAAAAGCAACCCCAAAACCACTTACAACTCAACAGTAAAAAGACAAATTATCTAATAACAAGCAATGGATCTGAACAGACATTTCTCCAAAGAAAATACACAAATAACCAAGAAGCACACCAAAAATGCTCAACATCCTAACTTATTGTGAGTGTTAAGTCACTCAGTTGTGTCCGACTCTTTGTGACCACATATTTTACTTATATGCAGAGTACATCATGATAAATGCTGGACTGGAAGAAACACAAGCTGGAATGAAGATTGCCGGGAGAAATATCAATCACCTCAGATATGCAGATGACACCACCCTTATGGCACAAAGTGAAGAGGAACTAAAAAGCCTCTTAATGAAAGTGAAAGTGGAGAGTGAAAAAGTTGGCTTAAAGCTCAACATTCAGAAAACTAAGATCATGGCATCTGGTCCCATCACTTCATGGGAAATAGATGGGGAAACAGTGGAAACAGTGTCAGACTTCATTTTTTGGGGCTCCAAAATCACTGCAAATGGTGACTGCAGCCATGAAATTAAAAGACGCTTACTCCTTGGAAGAAAAGTTATGACCAACCTAGATAGCATATTTAAAAGCAGAGACATTACTTTGCTGACTAAGGTCTGTCTACTCAAGGCTATGGTTTTTCCAGTGGTTATGTATGGATGTGAGAGTTGGACTGTGAAGAAGGCTGAGTGCCGAAGAATTGATGCTTTTGAACTGTGGTGTTGGAGAAGACTCTTGAGAGTCCCTTGGACTGCAAGGAGATCCAACCAGTCCATTCTAAAGGAGATCAGTCCTGGGATTTCCTTGGAAGGAATGATGCTAAAGCTGAAACTCCAGTACTTTGGCCACCTCATGCGAAGAGTTGCCTCATTGGAAAAGACTTTGATGCTGGGAGAGATTGGGGGCAGGAGGAGAAGGGGACGACAGAGCATGAGATGGCTGAATGGCATCAAGGACTCAACAGACGTGAGTCTGAGTGAACTCCGGGAGTTGGTGATGGACAGGGAGGCCTGGCGTGCTGCGATTCATGGGGTCGCAAAGAGTCAGACACACCTGAGTGACTGAAATGAACTGAACTGGACTGTAGCCTCCAGGCTCCTCCATCCATGGGATTTTACAGGCAAGAGTACTGGAGTGGGTTGCCATTTCCTTCTCCAGGGGATCCTCCCGACCCTGGGACTGAACCCAGGTCTCCAGCATTGTAGGCAGACACTTTACCGTCTGAGCCACCAGGGAAGTCCCTTCCTTACTTATTAGGGAAATGCAAATCAGTATCACAATGAGATACCACTTCACACCCAACAGGACAATTACAGAAGAAAGGACAATAATAACAAGTGTTAGCATGGATGCAGAGAAGCTGGAATTCTCATGCTTGGGTGCTAGGATTGTAAAGTGGTGCAGCATCTTTGGAAAACAATTTTGCAGATCCTTAACATAAGAGTTACCATACCATATAACTCAGCAATTCCACTCCAAAGCATACACCCAAGTGTACTAAAACATTATTTCCACACAAAAACAAATATTCATAACAGCATTATTCGTAACAGTCAGAAAGTAAAAACAACCCAAATGTCTCTTAATAGAATAAGTGAATAAAAGATGGTATATTCATACATGGAACATCATTTAGCTATAAAAAGGAACAGAAATACATGCTGCAACATGAATGAACTTTAAAACAGTATGCTAAGTGAAAGGAGTTAGGCAAACAAACCACCTACTGCGTGGTTCTATTTTATGAAATGTCCGTAACAGGGAAATCCATAGAAATAGAAAGTGGATTAAAGACTGCCTAATGCTGGGAGGAATGGGTACAGGAATGCTGAAGGTTATTCTAACCTAGAATAGACTGTTAAAAGAATCCTGTGACAGTTGTACAACTCTGTCCATATACTATAAAATACTGAATTGCACACTTTAAAGGGATGGGGTTTTTGACACTGTGAATTATATTTCAATAAAGTTGCAAATTTATATACTGCATGTTAACACAACTGACATCATGCAAAGTGAGCAAGATTATTTCTTCCCACAAGGAGCTAACAATTGAATTCAAAACAAATTAACAGGAGAAAAATCATGCTTGAATTATTAACTATGTATTAGTACATGTGGGGTAGGAAATGGCAACCCCAGTGGGCTACAGTACATGTGGCTGCAAACAGTCGGACACGACTGAGTGAGTGACACTCACTCACTCACTCATTTACACACACATACAAGAAGCAACATTAACAAACCTAAACAAAAGGTACTAGAAACATTAATACTTAAAAGAAATTTGTACAAATGTTCCCTTGCTTAAAAAACAACAAAAACCAAAACAAAACCAAAAAAACAAACAACTTTCACAGCCCCCTAAACAGAACAATTACAATGGCCAAGTCAGCCAGGATTAATGTAGACACAAATTTATCTTCTATAGTCATTTACTTTTTGAGTACTCATTTTGGATATACTTATTTCTAATCCTTTATCTGTTTTCTCCTTTAATATTTTCCTTTTTCACTGTATCATCTTTCTTCACATCTTTTTCTCCCATTTTTCCCCCCTCTTCTTCTCTCATTTTTTAACTAGCCATTCCAGAAATAAGACTTTTTAAAATTAGAAGTTTTGTCATTTAAGGATCCTTCTTTGTTTATGGGCTTCCCTGGTGGCTCAGAGGTTAAAGCATCTGCCTCCAATGCAGGAGACCCGGGTTCGATCCCTGGGTTGGGAAGATCCCCTGGAGAAAGAAATGGCAACCCACTCCAGCACTCTTGCCTGGAAAATCCCATGGACTGAGAAGCCTGGTAGGCTACAGTCCACGGGGTCGCAAAGAGTCGGACACGACTGAGCAACTTCACATCACTTCTTTGTTTATGGATTAGATCACATACTTAAATGGTTCAAAAAAAACCACACAAAAACACAAAACAATACAGAGAAGTATATGGGAAAAAGTTTTCCTCCTATCTTTGCCCCTCCATTGGTACCCACATTTACTTGTTGGGGGTTTGTTTCCTTCCATTTCTTGACACAAGCATAAAGAAAAATAAGTACATATTCTTTTTATAATTTTTCTCTCTTTCCTATGTTAATATAACATATTTTATTCTGTTTAGAGATCTCATCAGTAGAAAAAGAATTAGGTCATTTGTTCTGACAACTGATATATCTTTCTTTCACTGATGGACATACAATTTATTTAACCAGTCCCTTATTATTTCCAAATATTTCCTATTATAAATAATGTTGTAATAGATATCCTGTCAATATATTAATTCATACATTTACAGGTACATTTGTAGGGTAAATTCTCAAACAGAATTCCTGATCAAATAATAAAAATATTTGTGATTTTGAAATACACTGGCAAATTGGTCTCCATGGAGATAATAATGTATATTTCACCACCCATGTATGAGTGACTGTTTCCCTATAACCCTGCCATATACTACTATGTTGTTAAACGTCTTGATGACTTCAAATCTAATACATGAAAAAACAGTATTTCAGTATGAGGTTGACCATCTTATGTGCCATTTTTCTATGAACTGTCTATATCTATCTTTTACCTTTCATTTTTTTAAACTAGGTTGCTGATCTTTCTCATGATGATTTATAAGAGCTTTATTAAAGAGACTGGTCTTTTGATTGTATGAGTTCTACAACTATTTTCCATAGGGTTTTTCGGCACGTGACTCTTTGTGACCCTACGGACTGAGGCCACCAGGCTCCTCTGTCCATGGGACTCTCCAGGAAAGAATATACTGGAGTGGGTTGCCATGCCCTCCTCCAGGGGATCTTCCCCACCTAGGGATTAAACCCGCATCTCTCATGTCCCCTAAAATGGCAGGCGGGTTCTTTACCATTAGTGCCATCTTTACATGGATGAATTATCAAACATTTATTTTTTGGATATTAAATTTTGAGTTACTTTCAGAATTTTCCTGTTCCAATCTGTCCATATTTTTAATGACACATAGGTAGTTTCATCTTTTACATTAAATCTGGTACATTTGGAGCTCATCCTGAGGTAGAATGTGATGGATAAAAGTCTGTCTTTCCAGATGACTATCCTGGTTTTCCCACATAATTTACTACAAGGTTCAGCTTTACTTGATCACTTTTTTATCATAATCATACACTAGTAAGTTCTACGGGTCTATTTCCAGACTTTATATTCTATTCTATCGGACTATTAATGAGCCAGAACCAACATATGTTAGTTTTTAAGACTTTCTGATATACTTTAGCATTTGGTAGGACTAATCACTCTACATGCTTCAGTCCATGGGGCTGCAGAGTCAGACATGACTTAGTGAGTGAACAACAATCCCCCTCGTTGTTCTTTTATTTTTCTCTGGTTTGTCTTACTTGTCCACTTTTCAAAACACTTCTGAATTAGCTTGTCTAATATCTGGGGTGAGAGGAAGGGACAGCTGCCTCAAATATTTATGTTAACTTATGGAAAACTGATACACTTTATGAGCTTTATGAAGTTGCCTCTTCTAACTGTAAAAAAGAAAGGGAAAGGGGATGAAGTTTTGTTCTGTGTCCTCAACAGAGTTTTAATCATTTCCCAATATGTAACTTTCCACATTTCTTATTGTGATATTATAGAAGTGTTATTTTCTTCCATTGTATCTTCCTGTGTGTGTTATTTACATACAAAGTATATGGTTTTCGGCAGTTTTAGTGAATTTGATGGTGTGCAGTCATTTTCAGTTGACTCTCATGGGTTTCCCAAGTTTACAATAATATTGTTTGCAGACAGTTATTTTTAACCTATAACATTTTTCTCTTGTTACTTCTGCCAGCTACTATTCTCAAATATTATGTTAAAAATAATGGTGATAATGTGCTCTGTATCTTCTTCCCAACTTTGGTACTTTTGTATATCTCTCTTAAATAGAAATGAAAATAAAATGACTGGTAAATATTTCCTTAAGAAACATAAAAACACTTAAGTTAAATTTCTTTAGGACAAAAATCCCTTTATTATTTCTCCCTTAAGAACCAGAGCCTCTTTACTGGAAAAGGAAGACAATCTATACGGCACTTGACTGACTTTAAGGTGAACAGGAAAGGTGTGTTTACATCGAAAATACCAAGAATTCTGTAAATACTGTTTGCAATTCAGGAAAGCAATAACACAGTGAAGAAGAAACAATCTCAAGCTGTTCTACTAATGATAATTTTCCAATACCCAGGGAGCCTGGAGTTTCCTTTTTACCAATTATCAATGAGACCACGTTGCAGAGTTTTCTTTTTTCCTACTGCAGTGTTTTTTCCTGGTAATTTGACACTGAGTTGTTTAAGGGCAAGAATTCGTACTTAAAATGTGTGTAAATATTAGGGAAAATTATATACAAGAAACTGATAAGGACATAAGTTTTATGAACAAAATAGCTCACAATGACTTAATATATTAATCTGACTTTTGGTAGTTTCAACTAATCTGCTTCTTCCTCTTCAATCATTCTAACGTGGCTTCTGTACTTACTTTATCAAACTGGTTGTCGTAGATCACCTTCAGGTTACTAAATACAACCAAATCTTTTCAGTTATCATAGCAGACGTCTCAGCAGGATTCAGTTCAGGGGATCCCTTTCTTTTTCCTTGACTTCTATGACATCCATGCTCTTTCAACCTAACGGCTCCTTCTCAATCAATGCTCTTTCCAGTTCACTCTCCCCCCTCCAACTATGAAATATTTTACTTCTTTATGGCTTCCTTCTAAACTACCTGCTTTTCTCCTTCTATATCCTTTTTTTTGGCAAGAAGTGAAACTCATCTATTTCCACTGCTTTAATTACTCTCAACTCTGAGCTCCAGATCATGCATCCAAATTGCCTACACTTCTATGACACTCAGGGATCTCAAATGTATCATATTCCACACTAGTGATCTTCAACCCAGAGCTTAGCTCTTATCCAGACTCTCTCTTTGTATGAATTCTTACTCAAAATATGGGTAAATATTAGGGAATTTCATCTATCTAGTTTTGCAAACCAGAGGCCAACAACTTTTCTCTTCAACCCCCTCCATATTCAACTGGTTAACACATTACTGACCTACTGATTCTACCTACTAAGTACCTGTCAAATCTGCCCACTTCTTTCCATTACTTCCCACTGTCATCACCCAAGTCCAAGATACTCTCACCTTCTGGCCTGGACTACTATGTAATATCCTCCTAACAGCAGTCTCTTTGTGATTCACTCTCGTCTCTTTCCAATTCCACATCACAGCTAGATTTTATTAAGTAAATGTGATCATGTATAAAGTCTACAGTTCCTAGGATCAATACACACACACACGCGGTACTCCATTACCATCTGGTCCCTGTATCTTTCTCTCATATCTGATCTTTCTTTACAATACTCCTCTTCACCTTCTGAGCTCTAGTCAAAGCCTTCTTTCAATTCCTAGTACTGTCATGCTTTTTCTCCCCACAGGATCATTTTTTCTTATAATTCCTCCTCCAAACCAATTCTTCATCATGATAGTGAATCTAAAGTGCTTTACACTCAAGAAATAGTACCTAGTGTTCTTAGTAATCAGAATGAAAATGGCAATCATTTTAATAATGAAGTCTTCATAAAATCTAGGTCAAAATACTTATATTATTTAGATACTATGACATCAAATATAATAATACATAATAAAATAATATTTAGGTATTATGATATCTGTGACTATGTTCACACGGCCTAGTAATACATACTTGGTAACAGAAGGGATTTTCTATCTTTAATAAGTCATAAAAGCAAAGAAAATAAAATTTACAAGTATAGAATATATTATACTAATCAAAAAAGATTATTCATTACTCTGAGAACCACTATAAGTACTTAAGATTATAGATTCTAGAACCAGACTAACTGGATTCTAGTGCTAGTCTCAGCATTTCTTAACTGTGAGACACTGAGCATGTTCTTTAACTCTTCTTGATATTCTCATCTGTAAAGTGAAAATATTAATAAAACACATATTGGAGCCAAATGTTAAATGAGATAACCTGTGTGAGTAACTAGTCTTTGCTTAAGAGAAATCTAGCAAATTTTAATACCTCAATAAATATGAGCTATTAAAAATACAACTTAAGAGGCTGATGTAAATGATTATCACTATATTAACATATTGATTACAGTTAAAACCCAGTGAGTGGGCTACATATCCTAAATGAAAACATCCTTAAGCTAGACAGACAATTCAGGAAAACAGGAAACAAGGAGGATTAATGAAATAATTATATAGAAACATAATCACACTCCCAGTAACTTGCTTAAAACTTCAGAGCATTTAAGAAATAAGAAGGTCACTTACTGCATGATTAAATTTATCTAACATTTGCAAAATGGCACACAACTATAAAGATGGAAAACACATTAGTGTTTGTCAGCAGTTAATTATGGAGGAGAGGGAGTGAAAGAAGTCATATGACTGTAAACAGATAGTACAAGGAAACTTTCTACAATAAGATGAAGGTACCAGTAAAATTTAAAAACAAACAGACAAACAAATAAACAGAAATAAGAATATCCTTGGCATATAGGAGGTCAGAAAGTTCATTTATCCGTCTAAGAAGAACCCATATACTATGCAGGAAACTATATATGTGTGTGTATGTACATGTACATATATATTTATTTATTTTCTTGGTAATGCTGCATGGCATAAATGGGATCTTAGTTCCCCAACTAGGGACTGAACCCATGCCCCCTGCATTAGAAGCCTGGAGTCAACCACTGGACTGCCAGGGAAGTCCCAGGAACTATATTGTATAGGATATCAACTGAGACGAAAACCACAACCAATTTCATGTTATTAAATAAAAACTGTAAAACTGCCACAGTAACATGAAGCAATGTCAGTTAAACTGATACCCAAAAGGGCTTAAGTTAACTAATAACAGTATTAATTCTTGTGGGTAGCAAATTTTTTAAATCCCACTTTTCAGTAAGTATAGAACAGTTTCAGGGAGAAATTTCAATGCCTGCCTTTTCAACTTTAGAAAGAAATTCTGGCAATGTTTCCCTTTTTAAATAACACACTGGGGTCACCATATCCCCCCACAAAAGAAAACGATGAAACAATTATTTCATTTTTTCCTGGGCTTCTTTTCTTTGGTAGAGCTATGAAATTATACATTTATAGAGTAATTTTTTTAATGCTCTAGTTTCCTTAGAATTAAACAGCAAATGACAAGTAGGAAACTATGTTTTAGGTTACCACAGATTAGATTTCAGATTCCCTTTCTGAGATAAACAACACTAAAAAATTATTAATTACCTCTATCTACTAAGAGCAACATCCCTGATGCACTATACAAATTTTTAAAAAATTGAAAGTTGCTCTAGGGACCATTTGAAGAAAACAAAATGAAAACAACAAACACTGTCCTAATTCTGAAAATAAGTGAACATCATTTAAATATGGCAATTTCCACAGTTCATTTTTCTGTCACCAATATGTATGGTTATATATTAGTACAACTTGTACTAATATATAAGCATATTAACGCTGAGTAATTGATGTTCCAATGAAGGCACCTAGAAAAACTTAAAGTAATGTTAATTAACGACAAAGAAAAGGAAACATATAAGCATCTGAATGCAGAGTTCCAAAGAATAGCAAGGAAAGATAACAAAGTCCTCCTCAGTGATCAACGCAGGGAAATAGAGGATAACAACAGAATGGAAAGACTAGAGATCTCGTCAAGAAAATTAGAGATACCAAGGGAACATTTCATGCAAAGATGGGCTCGATAAAGGACAGAAACTGTATCGACCTAACAGAAACAGAAGATATTAAGAAGAGGTGGCAAGAATACACAGAAGAACTGTACAAAAAAGAGCTTCATGACCCAGATAATCACGATGGTGTGATCACTCAGCTAGAGCCAGACATCCTGGAATGTGAGGTCAAGGGGGCCTTAAGAAGCATCACTACTAACAAAGCTAGTGGAGGTGATGGAATTCCACTTGAACTATTTCAAATCCTAAAAAGGATGCTGTGAAAGTGCTGCACTCAATATGCCAGCAAATCTGGAAAACTCAGCAGTGGCCACAGGACTGGAAAAGGTCAGTTTTCATTTCAATCCCAAAGAAAGGCAATGCCAAAGAATGCTCAAACTACCACACAATTGCACTCATCTCACACGCTAGTCAAGTAGTGCTCAAAATTCTCCAAGCCTGGCTTCAGCAATGAGTGAACCGTGAACTTCCAGATGTTCAAGCTGGTTTTAGAAAAGGCAGAGGAACTAGAGAGCAAATTGTCAACATCTGCTGGATCATTGAAAAAGCAAGAGAATTCCAGAAAAACATCTATTTCTGCTTTATTGACTATGCCAAAGCCTTTGACTGTGTGGTTCACAACAGACTCTGGAAAATTCCTAAAGAGATGGGAATACCAGACCACCTGTCCTGCCTCTTGAGAAACCTATATGCAGGTCAGGAAGCAACAGTTAGAACTGGACATAGAACAACAGACTGGTTCCAAATAGGAAAAGGAGTACGTCAAGGCTGCATATTGTCACCCTGCTTCTTTAACTTATATACAGAGTACATCATGAGAAACGCTGGGCTGGACGAAGCACAAGCTGGAATCAAGATTGCCAGGAGAAATATCAATAACCTCAGATATGCAGATGACACCACCCTTATGGCAGAAAGCGAAGAAGAACTAAAAAGCCTCTTGATGAAAGTGAAAGAGGAGAGTGAAAAAGTTGGCTTAAAGCTTAACATTCAGAACACTAAGATCATGGCATCTGGTCCCATCACTTCATGGGAAATAGATGGGGAAACAGTGTCAGACTTTATTTTTCTGGGCTCCAAAATCACTGCAGATGGTGACTGCAGCCATGAATTAAAAGACACTTGCTCCTTGGTAGGAAAGTTATGGCCAACCTAGATAGCATATTCAAAAGCAGAGACATTACCTTGCCAACAAAGGTCCGTCTAGTCAAGGCTATGGTTTTTCCTGTGGTCATGTATGGATGTGAGAGTTGGACTGTGAAGAAGGCTGAGCGCCCAAGAATCAATGCTTTTGAACTGTGGTGTTGGAGAAGACTCGAGAGTCCCTTGGACTGCAAGGAGATCCAACCAGTCCATCCTAAAGGAGATCAGTCCTGGGCATTCGTTGCAAGGACTGAGGCTGAAGCTGAAACTCCAATACTTTGGCCACCTCATGCGAAGAGTTGATTCATTGGAAAAGACCCTGATGCTGGCAAGGATTGGGGGCAGGAGGAGAAGGGGACGACAGAGGATGAGATGGCTGGATGGTATCACTGACACGATGGACGTGAGTTTGAGTGAACTCTGGGAGTTGGTGATGGACAGGGAGGCCTGGCGTGCTGCGATTCATGGGGTCACAAAGAGTCGGACACAACTGAGCGACTGAAGTGAACTGAACCATGCAAATGTGGCATATGTTGTGTTGTTCATCACTCAGTCCAACTCTTTGCGATCCCATGGACTGCAGCAGGACAGGCTTCCCTGTCTTTCATCATCTTCCAGAGCTTGCATATGTAGCTACTTTTTATTTATTTAAAAAACTAATCAGACTATCACACAAGTCTATCCTCCACAGATGTGGTTAAACATTTTTTTAATTAGTAAAATGGCTGGATATATATCCTCACTAAAAAGAAATTTAAGTTAGACTCTCAAAATGTAAAACAGATTTAAAATAGCAGTGAGCTAACATTATCCTGATTTATAGACATTTTAAATTAGTACATCTATTTTTGAACTTAATATAAATTCCTAATTTCCAGCTATTTTTTTCAAAAAAGTGTTCTAGAATAAAAGTTCAACAGTTAAGACAACACTAAGAACAATAGGGGGTTATCAAATCAATAGACTCTATGAGTTCAGTTCAGTCGCTCAGTTGTGTCCGACTCTTTGCGACCCCATACTGCAGCATGCCAGGCCACCTTGTCCATCACCAACTCCCAGAGTCCACCCAAACCCATGTCCATTGAGTCAGTGATGCCATCCAGCCATCTCATCCTCTGTCGTCCCTTTCTCCTGCCCTCAATCTTTCCCAGCATCAGTGTTTTTTCAAATGAGTCAGCTCTTCACAACAGGTGGCCAAAGTACTGGAGTTTCAGCTTCAACATCAGTCCTACCAATGAACACCCAGGACTGATCTCCTTTAGGATGGACTGGTTGGATCTCCTTGCAGTCCAAGGGACTCTCAAGAGTCTTCTCCATCACCACAGTTCAAAAGCATCAATTATTCAGCGCTCTGCTTTCTTTACAGTCCGATACTCACATCCATACATGACCACTGGAAAAACCATAGCCTTGACTAGACGGATCTTTGTTGACAAAGTAATGTCTCTGCTTTTTAATATGCCTTCTAGGTTGGTCATAACTTTCCTTCCAAGGAGCAAGTGTCTTTTAATTTCATGGCTGCAGTCACCATCTGCAGTGATTTTGGGGTCCAGAAAAGTAAAGCCAGCCACTGTTTCCCAATCTACTTGCCATGAAGTGATGGGACCCGACGTCATGAAATTAGTTTTCTGAATGTTGAGCTTTAAGCCAAGTTTTTCACTCTCCTCTTTCACTTTCATCAAGAGGCTTTTTAGTTCTTCTTCGCTTTCTGCCATAAGGGTGGTGTCATCTGCATATCTGAGGTTATTGATATTTCTCCCAGCAATCTTGATTCCAGCTTGTGCTTCGTCCAGCCCAGCGTTTCTCATGATGTACTCTGTATATAAGTTAAAGAAGCAGGGTGACAATATGCAGCCTTGACGTACTCCTTTTCCTATTTGGAACCAGTCTGTTGTTCTATGTCCAGTTCTAACTGTTGCTTCCTGACCTGCATATAGGTTTCTCAAGAGGCAGGTCAGGTGGTCTGGTATTCCCATCTCTTTAGGAATTTTCCAGAGTCTATTGTGATCCACACAGTCAAAGGCTTTGGCATAGTCAATAAAGCAGAAATAGATGTTTTTCTGGAATTCTCTTGCTTTTTCAATGATCCAGCAGATGTTGGCAATTTGCTCCCTAGTTCCTCTGCCTTTTCTAAAACCAGCTTGAACATCTGGAAGTTCACGGTTCACTCATTGCTGAAGCCAGGCTTGGAGAATTTTGAGCACTACTTGACTAGCGTGTGAGATGAGTGCAATTGTGTGGTAGTTTGAGCATTCTTTGGCATTGCCTTTCTTTGGGATTGAAATGAAAACTGACCTTTTCCAGTCCTGTGGCCACTGCTGAGTTTTCCAGATTTGCTGGCATATTGAGTGCAGCACTTTCACAGCATCCTTTTTAGGATTTGAAATAGTTCAAGTGGAATTCCATCACCTCCACTAGCTTTGTTAGTAGTGATGCTTCTTAAGGCTCCCTTGACCTCACATTCCAGGATGTCTGGCTCTAGCTGAGTGATCACACCATCGTGATTATCTGGGTCATGAAGCTCTTTTTTGTACAGTTCTTCTGTGTATTCTTGCCACCTCTTCTTAATATCTTCTGTTTCTGTTAGGTCCATACCATTTCTGTCCTTTATCGAGCCCATCTTTGCATGAAATGTCTGACAGTATGTGGTCCACTGGAGAAAGGAATGGCATAGCACTTCAGTATTCTTGCCTTGAGAACCCCATGAATAGTATCAAAAGGCAAAAAGATAGGACACTGAAAGATGAATTCCCCAAGTCGGTAGGTGCCCAATATGCTACTGAAAATCAGTGGAGAAATAACTTCAGAAAGAATGGAGAGATGGAGCCAAAACAAAACAAGACCCAGCTGTGGATGGGACTGGTTTAAGCAAGGTTCGATGCTGTAAAGAGCAATACTGCATAGGAACGTGGAATGTCAGGTCCATGAATCAAGGCAAATTGGAAGTGGTCAAACAGGAGATGGCAAGAGTGAAAGTCGACATTCTAGGAATCAGAGAACTAAGATGGGATGGAATGGGTGAATTTAACTCAGATGACCATTATATCTACTACTGTGGGCAGGAATCCCTTAGAAGAAATGGAGTAGCCATCATAGTCAACAAGAGTCCAAAATGCAGTACCTGGATGTAATCTCAAAAACGACAGAATGATCTCTGTTCATTTCCAAGGCAAACCATTCAATATCACAGTAATCCAAGTCTATGCCCTGACCAGTAACGCTGAAGACGCTGAAGTTGAACAGTTCTATGAAGACCTACAAGACCTTCTAGAACTAACACCAAAAAAGATGTCCTTTAATGCAAAAGTAGGAAGTCAAGAAACACCTGGAGTAACAGGCAAATTTGGCCTTGGTGTACAGAATGAAGCAGGGCAAAGGCTAATAATAGAGTTCTGCCAAGAGAACGCACTGGTCATAGCAAACACCCTCTTCCAACAACACAAAAGAAGACTCTACACATGGACATCACCAGATGGTCAACACTGAAATCAGACTGATTATATTCTTTGCAGCCAAAGATGGAGAAGCTCTATACAGTCAGCAAAAACAAGACTGGGAGCTGTATGTGGCTCAGATCATTAACTTATTGCCAAATTCAGACTGTAATGGAAGAAAGTGAAGAAAACCACTAGACCATTCAGGTATGACTTAAATCAAATCCCTTATGACTATACAGTGGAAGTGAGAAACAGATTTAAAGGACTCGATCTGATAGAGTGCCTGATGAACTATGCACGAAGGTTTGTAACATTGTACAGGAGACAGGAATCAAGACCATCCTCCAGAAAAAGAAATGCAAAAAAGCAAAATGGCTGTCTGAGGATGCCTTACAAATAGCTGTGAAAAGAAGGGAAGCGAAAAGCAAAGGAGAAAAGGAAAGATATACCCATTTGAATGCAGAGTTCCAAAGAATAGCAAGGAGAGATAAGAAAGCCTTCCTCAGGGATCAATGCAAAGAAATAGAGGAAAATAATAGAATAGGAAAGACTAGAGATCTCTTCCAGAAAATTAGACATACAAAGATGGCCTCAATAAAGGACAAAAAAGGTAGTGACCTAACAGAAGCAGAAGATATTAAGAAGAGGTGGCAAGAATACATAGAATAGACTCTATACTGAATCCCTTATACCCCATCCCGTAAAAGAAAGAAACTCATCATCAGTTTATTTTCTTTCTTATCTGTGCCACTGTCTTCATGTAAGACTGCACAAATACATATTAGCTTTCATTCTTGCTTTGTTTTATTTTTTAATTAACTAGGATATCAAACAGTGAAGGGCCATTCTCTCAACAAATACTCTGTTCATCAATAAAATCCTTCTCATCAGAGCTAATCAAGATCCTTTAACTGTCTACCCACCCTTAACACTGTCTCTATTGTTCTGCCACAATACTGTGATTTGCCTTTTTATATTAACTGCAACCTACACTTTTACTTCACATACAAAATGTCTGATAAATACAGTGTATTAATAGATGCTTTAATTTGAACAAGGAACATAACAGAGCTTCCATGCAAAGAATCCAGGTAGTCTGACTCAATCAGTGACAATTTCAATAGTTACCTTTTCTGAATTCAGCTGTCAGTTAAGTAGCTAAAGAGAAGAAACAAGCACTACGGGTCCAGGGATATGGTACGAAGCGGTCTGCTCCAAGCACTCTATTTTCCAAAGTGCCACCTTGCAGGTGAAATCACATTCCAACCTAGAATATGTGTCTTATTTATGTCTTTATTTTAACATTTTATAGAGCACCTACTATGCACCAAACACATGCTGGGTACTCTTACATTTAAATCAACTCTGTTCCTGTCAAGTAAATTATCCTCATTCAGCAAGGCTAGGAAACTTCTGCCCAAAGTTAGGGTAATAATGAACACTGGTGGCTTAATTTTAGCATCAAATTCATGCACCTTGTTATCTCAGAGCAATCCCAAACTGTGGATCAATAAGCACATCAGGTAATCCGGGCTTTCACCAATTCATTTAGGAAGTAAAGCGTCCACCCACAATGCGGGAGACCCGGGTTCGATCCTTGGGTTGGGAAGATCCCCTGGAGAAGAAAATGGCAACCCACTCCAGTATTCTTGCCTGGAGAATCCCATCGACAGAAGACCCTGATAGGCTACAGTCCGTGGGGTCACAAAGAGTCGGACACGACTGAGTGACTTCACTTTAGTACTTCTGTCAGGAAATATCCATGAAAATGATAGTAGCGTATCAGTTGAAACCTGTCTGCTTCCTTTTTTACACTATCTGACTATTTGATGAGTTTTCACAAAATAATACAACTCTGAAAACATCACTACAATAAGCATCATGAATTTACCTAAAACCACAGTTTCCTGTTTTTCTACATAATCCCTTCCTCCTGCCCCTCTGTCATTTCCTTCCCCATTCTCCAGGGAAACAATTATCGGCTCTGTCCCTATAGTTGATCTTAATTTTATTATGAATATCTTCAAACATATATAAAAGGAGAGAAGACTCTAAAGAGCCCTCATGTACTCATCATTCAGTTTATTTTTTTTTGTGGTGTTTTTTATTTTATTTAAAATTTTTATTTTTACTTTATAATACTGTATTGGTTTTGCCATACAGTGACATGAATCCACCATGGGTGTACATGAGTTCCCAAACATGAACTCCCCTCCCACCTCCTACCCCATACCATCCCTCTGGATCATCCTCGTGCACCAGCCCCAAGCACCCTGTATCCTGCATCGAACATAGACTGGCGATTCGTTTCTTACATGATAGTATACATGTTTCAATGCCATTCTCCCAAATCATCCCACCCTCTCCCTCTCCCTCAGAGTCCAAAAGTCCGCTCTACACATCTGTGTCTCTTTTGCTGTCTCGCATACAGGGTCATCATTACCATCTTTCTAAATTCCATATATATGTGTTAGTATACTGTATTGGTGTTTTTCTTTCTGGCTTACTTCACTCTGTATAATCAGCTCCAGTTTCATCCATCTCATCAGAACTGATTCAAATGTATTCTTTTTAATGGCTGAGTAATACTCCATTGTGTATATGTACCACAGCTTTCTTATCCATTCATCTGCTGATGGACATCTAGGTTGTTTCCATGTCCTGGCTATTATAAATAGTGCTGCGATGAACATTGGGGTACATGTGTCTCTTTCTATTCTGGTTTCCTTGGTGTGTATGCCCTGGGTCATAAGGCAGTTCTACTTGCAATTTTTTAAGAAATCTCCACACTGTTCTCCATAGTGGCTGTACTAGTTTGCATTCCCACCAACAGTGTAAGAGGGTTCCCTTTTCTCCACACCCTCTCCAGCATTTATTGCTTGCAGACTTTTGGATCGCAGCCATTCTGACTGGTGTGAAATGGTACCTCATTGTGGTCTTGATTTGCATTTCTCTAATGAGTGATGTTGAGCATCTTTTCATGTGTTTGTTAGCCATCTGTATGTCTACTGGAGACATCTCTATGGAGAAATGTCTAGTTCTTTGGCCCATTTTTTGATTAGGTCGTTTATTTTTCTGGACTTGAGCTGCCTAAGTTGCTTGTATAGTTTTGAGATTAGTTGTTTGTCAGTTGCTTCATTTGCTATTATTTTCTCCCATTCAGAAGGCTGTCTTTTCACCTTGCTTATATTTTCCCTTGTTGTGCAGAAGCTTTTAATTTTAATTAGATCCCCATTTGTTTATTTTTGCTTTTATTTCCAGAATTCTGGGAGGTGGATCATAGAGGATCCTGCTGTGATTTATGTCGGAGATCACTCAGTTTAAATAATTATCAGCACTAGGCAAATTTTGTTTCAACTAATTCTTTCTTTCCTCCCTTACTATCAAGTGAACTTTTTATTGGACTATAATAACAGTGATACAGAAAAGCAAACAAATCATAATTACAGTTCACTGAATTTTCACTAATCCTACTAATGCTTGTAACAAGCATCCATAATAAAGAAATAGAACATTATCAGCATCTCCTAAGTGCCTCATGAAACCTCACTTGGCCATTAACCTCTCAAAAATAGTCACTATCCAACTTCCAACATCAATATTAGTTCTGCCTTAACTGCCTATTACGGAAATTTTAAAGCATATTTAAAAATATAATGAAAGTACTCTCATCATATTTTAAAAACGGATTTCTTGAAATGCAATATAACCTACACCAAATAAAAATGCAGACTGATGAATTTTCTCAGAGTGAACACACCTGTGTAACAGGCATCCCAAACAACAAACAGAACTTAAAGAGTTATAGGCACTGAAGAGGCACTCCTATTCCTTCTCTATTAGTAATTACTATGTTGATTTCTAACAGATAATACATTTGACTTGTTTACAAACTTCACACAAAGGGAGTCATGTAGTATGTATTCTTTTGTGTCTGCTTCCTTCAGTCAATGTTACGGTTTTAAGGTTTATTTATAATGCTATGTCTAGCATTCTCTCATACGAATGTACTGCAATTTATTTATTTAACTCTTGATGGAAATCTGAGTTGTTCCCAGTTTAGGGCTATTCATAACAATGCTGGCTTAACACAAGTGAAAATGACATATCAAGGAGTTCGTGCACGTGCAGCCTTGGTAGATACTGCTTACTAAAAATGGATGTGCCAACTTACATACCCACCAGCATAATATTCAAGCTCCAACTGTATAAAGCTCCACAACCTTTAAAGTACAGTCATCCCTTAGTATCCAGTAACCAAGTAGTCCCTTGGACCCAGGAATCCCTGCGGATACCAAAATCCCCCAGAGGCCAAATTTCAATCAACTGCAGATCATGTGGTATTTCTGATCTCTGGTTGGCTGTACCCATGGATGCAGAACTGCAGATACAGAGGGTCTACTGTACTTTGTACCACCTGTATGTTTCATTTTCACCATTCTGAAGTATATGCAAGTGGTATCAAATTGTAATCTTAGTAATTTTGCTGGTGGCTAATGAAACTGAGTGCCCTTTCATGTGTTTCCTGATCACTTAGGCGTCCTTTTTTGGTGTATAAGGTATCTATTCAAGCACTCTGCACTCTTTTCTACTAGTTTGTTTTTCTTAATAGATCAGTAGGAATTCTGTACATAGTTATCAGACTTATTTTCACTTTCTTAACACTGTCTATAAGGAACAAAAGGTCTTAATGAACCCATTTTTAAATTTTCTATTATGACTAACACTATATCCCAGTTAAGAAAGATTATATCCCACAAGTCTTTTTTTCATTTTTTTCTATATTTTCTACTGATGTCTTCCATTTCACTAACCTCTTTTATTGCCTCTATTATTCCATTAAACCTATGTGCTAAGTTCTCTATATCAATTACTCTATTTTTCAGTTTTAGAATTTTCATATGCTTCTTTTTCACAGTTTACAATTCTTTAGTAAAATTCTCTTTTTCTCTATTTCCTTTGCCTTTTATATCATTTTTAAAAACATATTAGTCACAGTTTAAGTTATAAAGCCCTTCTCTGATACTTCTAAATCTGGATCACCTTAGAGATTTTTTTCATTATCTTTTTCTCCTCTTGCCTTTCTGTGATTCCATCCTATCACTTGGCATGTACTGTAATTTTTGACTGAATGCAAAATACTGTATGTAACTCTGGATGATTTCTTTTTTTAAAGAGGGTTCACCCTCTTTCTGAACACATACTGGGGAGGATGATAACCTAAATCCCCAAATGGATTAAGCCAACCTGAGCCTGGGTTTTTTATATCAAAGAATTATTTTTATAGCTAAAATTCAATACTTAGTGCCAACAACTATATACTTTCACAATATAAGTTCTAAATTTTTATATAACCCATTCTCTCTGATCTTATCAGGTCTCTATGAAGTTCATTATGTACTTTTAGATCATGCATTATGAATGAGGGTCACTGCTAATTGAGAATGCATCATTAACTTAACATATAATGTGGTAACAGCATCTTAACTGTTGCAGGCACAGCACAAATCTGACAAATTACATCCTATATAATTAAATATGTCACATACTAAAAATATTTTCTAAACAGGTAATTTATCTTCCATATAAATTATCTTCCATATCTTCCACTTAAATTATGTTGGTGCTTCAGGTTGGTACTAACACTGATTTATGTGAAATAGTTTAAGCAATTTTTTTAGATAACAGATGTTAGGTAGGAATAGTTTATTATCTACTAAATGTAAAAATATTTACACTGTTCTTTGAAATATATATACTATTAATAAAACTTATGCTCAATACTTAAGGCAGAAAAATAAAGTCTAATATTTTGGGCAAATTTTTGTTTTGGGATTTCTGCATATTTCAGAAAATACTTAATGTAAATTCATTACCATTTTACTCTTTACAAAAGTTATAAATATGAAGCTAATAATCAACATAAAAATACAATACTCAACATGTTTGAACCTTAGGGAAATGCAAATTAAAACCATAATGAGATACTAGTACACACCTATTACAATGTCTAAAATAAAGAAATCTGACAATGCTAAAGGAAGTCAACAGCACAGATCTACTGGAACTAAGTCACTACGGGAATGCAAAATGGTACAATCACTTTGCAAAACAGTTCAGTGATTGCTTATAAAATTAAGCATTCACTTACCATATCACCCAGCAAGTCCACTCTTAGTTTCCCAAGCAACATGAAAATATGTTTGCAAAAAGAGCTGTTCACAAATTTTTATAACAAATATTTATGGAAACTTTACTCATAATCACCAAAAACTAGTAACAACCCAAATATATCTCAACAGGGGGACAGATGAACCAACTGTGATACATATCCATACAACAGAATACTGATCAACAATTAAAAAAATTAATTACTCATGCATCAATAGTAGGAATGACTCAAATGCACTAGGATGAGTGGAAGGAGCCAGACTCAAAAGGCTACATACTGTGTGATTCAATTTATATGATATTTTAGAAGAGGAAAACTAAGGAGACAGAAAAACATATCAGTATTTGCCAGAGGACAGGGGTAGGGGAAAAGCTGACTAAAAATTACAGAGAAATTTTGGGGAGCAATAAGACTGTTCTATATCTTAATTGTTGTAGTGGATTACAAAAATGTGTATGCTTATCCTTTTACATATACAGTGTATGTATATACTAAGAGTATATACACTAAAAATAGTAAAGCTTATTATATGTACATTATGTCTCAATGTAAAATAACGAAAAAAAGTCTAAAGTTAACAAAATGTGTATCCCTTAAAGATGAAAAAAATAATGAAAATTTAAACTATTCATATGTATCCCTACACAAAATACTGGAAAATCTTCAGCTACTTTGCAAAATAATCACTAGCAACCTATCTTCCTCCAAAAGATCAAAACTTTCTGACTAATAAATGAATAGAAACAATATTAGAAATTTATTAACGTTCTCTGATTATTTCGATTTTCTCAGTGAAATAGAAAGCAAGTAATCAGCTGAACATGAGAAAGTAGGAGAAAATGGAGATTTATAGAAAGGAGAAAGTAAAAATATGTTGGGGAAAGACTGCAAGCATAAAGCCATAAGAAATTGAACAATAAATATTTTAGATTTTGAGGACCATACAATCTTTTTCACAATTACTCAACTTGGCTGTTATAGAGAGAAAATAGCCATAGCCACTGGATAAAGGAATGGGTATGGCTATATTCCAATAAAATTTTAATTACAGTAACAGGCAGCAGGAACTGGTCTATGAGCTGAAAAATGGACCCCATCTAGATGAGTGGTAGAATGAGCAGACTAAAGAAATAAATTTCAGTAGACATTAAGGACCCATTGAAAATTTAAAGTGTACCTAATTCAGCACAGCTTTCTGTTTTATTCTAGACATGGAAAAAATTACATTTTTCAAATGGGACTAGTAGTACTGTTAGTCACTCAGTTGTGTCCGACTCTGCGATCCTATGGACCGTAGCCTGCCAGGCTCCTCTGTTCATGGAATTCTCCAGTCAAGAAAACTGGAGTGGGCTGGCATTCCTTTCTCCAGGGGATCCCGACCCAGGAATCGAACTGGGTCTCCCACATTGCAGGCAGATTCTTCACCACTGCACCGCTTGGGAAGTCCTAATATAAACAAACACACACAATCGAAGAACCTAGGAAGATCAGATAGGACTTTTACAACTCAAAGACATAGAAATCTGAGTTTCCCCCTAAAAGGCCTTGCTTAAGATTTTACCAAGCCAGCTTTTAATTTTAAACTGCATATGCATTAAAGAGCCCCCTCAATATTTAGGTCAAGATTTAATTTCTCCAGTTAACTAGGTACTTCCAAGTATGAGCTCCATTCCTTACATCTTTCTACAAAGGAGCCACCTTGGTGTCTTTCAGCTGAGCGCTGGGTATTTCTCGGTAAAAACCAAATTTGCCACCACCAGTGCCTTTCCATGGTAGGTATTTTCTCCGTATGTTTCAATCAAGCCCTGGGACCCCCTTTCAGTGTCTTACCAATGGGAAAGACACAATACATCAAATTAAAAAGTTTTTGTACAACAAAGGATATGATCAACAAAATGAAAAGGCCACTAATCATCACTGATCATCAGAGAAATGTAAATTAAAACCACAAAGAGGTATCACCACACACGAAGGACAAGAGCTAGTAAGTATTGGTGAGGATATGACAAAAAGGGAATTTTTGTGCACTACTGGTGAGAATGTAAATTGGTACAGTTACAAAAAAGATCTTCACAACCAAGATAATCACGATGGTGTGATCACTTACCTAGAGCCAGACATCCTGGAATGTGAAGTCAAGTGGGCCTTAGAAAGCATCACTATGAACAAAGCTAGTGGAGGTGATGGAATTCCACTTGAGCTATTTCAAATCCTAAAAAGGATGCTGTGAAAGTGCTGCACTCAATATGCCAGCAAATCTGGAAAACTCAGCAGTGGCCACAGGACTGGAAAAGGTCAGTTTTCATTTCAATCCCAAAGAAAGGCAATGCCAAAGAATGCTCAAACTACCACACAATTGCACTCATCTCACACGCTAGTCAAGTAGTGCTCAAAATTCTCCAAGCCTGGCTTCAGCAATGAGTGAACCGTGAACTTCCAGATGTTCAAGCTGGTTTTAGAAAAGGCAGAGGAACCAGATATCAAATTGCCAACATCCGCTGGATCATGGAAAACCAAGAGAGTTCCAGAAAAACATCTATTTCTGCTTTATTGACTATGCCAAAGCCTTTGACTGTGTGGATCACAACAGACTCTGGAAAATTCCTAAAGAGATGGGAATACCAGACCACCTGACCTGCCTCTTGAGAAACCTGTATGCAGGTCAGGAAGCAACAGTTAGAAGTAGACATGGAACAACAGACTGGTTCCAAATAGGAAAAGGAGTACTTCACGGCTGTATATTGTCACCTTGCTTATTTAACTTATATGCAGAATACATCATGAGAAACGCTGGGCTGGAAGAAACACAAGCTGGAATCAAGACTGCCGGGAGAAATATCAATCACCTCAGATATGCAGATGACACCACCCTTATGACAGAAAGTGAAGAGGAACTAAAAAGCCTCTTGATGAAAGTGAAAGAGGAGAGTGAAAAAGTTGGCTTAAAGCTCAACATTCAGAAAACTAAGATCATAGCATCTGGTCCCAGCACTTCATGGGAAATAGATGGGGAAACAGTGGAAACAGTGTCAGACTTTATTTTTCTGGGCTCCAAAATCACTGCAGATGGTGACTGCAGCCATGAAATTAAAAGACGCTTACTCCTTGGAAGCAAAGTAATGACCAACCTAAATGGCATATTAAAAAGCAGAGATATTACTTTGCCAACAAAGGTCCGTCTAGTCAAGGCTACGGTTCTTCCAGTGGTCATGTGTGGATGTGAGAGTTGGACTGTGAAGAAGGCTGAGCGCCGAAGAATTGGTGCTTTTGAACTGTGGTGTTGCAGAAGATTCCTGAGAGTCCCCTGGACTGCAAGGCGATCCAACCAGTCCATCCTAAAGGAGATCAGTCCTGGGTGTTCTTTGGAAGGAATGATGCTGAAGCTGAAACTCCAGTACTTTGGCCACCTCATGCAAAGAGTTTACTCATTGGAAAAGACTCGGATGCTGGGAGGGTTTGGGGGCAGGAGAAGAAGGGGATGACAGAGGATGAGATGGCTGGATGGCACCACCACCTCGATGGACGTGAGTTTGTGTGAACTCCGGGAGCTGGTGATGGACAGGGAGGCCTGGTGTGCTGCCAATTCATGGGGTCGCAAAGAGTCAGACACGACTGAGCGAATGAACTGAGCCGAACTACAAGAAGAAGTATGAAGGTTCCTCAAAAAATTAAAATTAGAACTACAATATGACCCATAAGTTCCACTACTGGCTCTTTCCAAAGGAAAGGAAAACACTAATATTTTTAAAAGATATATGCAACCCTACGTTCACTGCAGCATTAATCATAATAGTCAAGACACTGAAATAACCTAAGTGCCCATCCATAGGTTACTGTTAAAAGAAGATTCCTAGATAGATACATTGGAGTGTCACTTAGCCATTAAAAAAAAAAAAAAACCCTGCCAGAGTGAAGTATGTCAGAGAAAGACAAATACTGTATGATTTCACTTATATGTGGAATCTAAGAAACAGAAGAAACTAACATATTCAACAGAAACAGTCACAGACACAAAGAAAAAACAGGTGGCTGCCAGAGGGTGGCAGGGGTGGAGAGTGAATTTAAAAGGTGAGGAAAATTAACAGGTACAAACTTCCAGTTATGAAATAAATGAGTCACAGGGATGAAATGTATATGTGTGTAGCCAATACTAATGTAGTATCTTTGTATGCCAATGAAAGTGGTAAAAAGTTACAACTTTTCAGTTATAAATATTAGGGATATAGGGGTACAACATGATTAATATACTTAACACTGCTATATGTTATACAAGAAAGTTGCTAGGAGAGTAAATGCTAAAAGTTCTCATCACAAGGAAAAACTTTCTTTTCCTTTTATTTTGTTTATATGAGATGACAGATGGTCACTAAACAGTGTCGTCATCATTTCATGATGTATGCATGTCAAATCATTATGCTGTACATCTTAAACTTACATAGTATTACTTGTCAATTATATCTCAGTTATACCCTGTTGGAAGTAAAAGATCGATCTATTGAACTCTATAAATATAGTGACTTGAAAAATAATACATTTCCCACCAAAGCTGCAATTCAGCAAAGCGAGTACTATGTACGAGAGAGCACAAGCAAAAGAGTGATTTAAAAACATAATGACAGGATTTACGCTGCGTAAAAGAAGTAATGAAGATATGAGGGAAACAAGGGATAGTTACGAGGAGGTAGAATGACTGGACTGTAGAAGCTGTGTATTGATTGCTCAGCCACGCCCGACAGGGAATGAACTTGGGTCTTCCGTATGGAAGGCAGACTGTTTACTGTCTGAGCCACCACAGAGGCCCACTGTAGGAGCTAGTGGAGACAAAAAAAAAATCGTTGAAACTGAAGTACTAGAAGGCGTTAGCAGGAAGTAATGCTTCGAAAACGAGAAACTGAGATCACGAGGAGGCTGAGGTTTAGTATCCAGCGGTCTAAAACATGACTAACAGGAATGAGGAATGAATGACAAGACGGCCAACAAAGCAGAAGCCTAAGAACGGGCAGGACAGCCAAGGAGTGAACTTTGACAGAGACCAGGAAACTTGCTCTAAAAGGGCAAATGGTGAATGTATTAAGCTTTGTGAGCAGAAAGGTAAAATCAAGGACAGGGTACACATACTCATATAACAAGAGGGCAAAAAAAGTCCACGTATTTTACTGCTGAAATTCAGAACAGAATGATGATGATGACAGAATGTAATTTTTCATCATGCAGATGTGCTAATGAGAAGACTGGAAACCTTTTTTATATGAGAGGGTTGCATTTTGCTGAATTGGGATTCAAAGTTAGTACTCCCTGTCATCAAAGTCAATTGCAAGTGTTTATTTGCTAATGCTAATTTGCAATGAAACTTAACAGAAATTCTTTGAAATTGTTTTGTCACAAAGATAGGCACTGATATCCACGAAAACGTAACTTCAAGAACTATTCAACACTTGGAAGAGATATACAGATTTCTATTAGATTCTTTTCTTAATTATTTGTCTTTTCAGCATACTATCACATCATAGATTATTTCCAACTGAAGATTAGGTAGAGTTACAATTTAGTTTTGAAATATGGAAATTTCCTTTCATTTTTAAAAAGGTCCAAAAACTGATCAGAGTGTAGCTTGAACTTGGAAAAATCTGCCCCATACTTGTGTGGGAAAGGAGATTGCACTTCCTGTAATTTGTAACAACATTATAAGTATATAAAGCAGCATTTTGTGAGTCAACATTAACAGCTGTCAAAATGACTTTACCACAGTAGAAGCTTCACTGTAAGTACTGTTTTCCCCTTGTAGGTTGAATTTTGTGAAAATTTTCTTCAGCAAAAGCTAATTTTCCAAAGTCATTCTTCAATACTCAAATAATAGTGGTAGACAGTGGTTGTTCTCACCCTGCCCCCACAAAAAAAAATCTAACCTTGGCCCTACATGCGAACACTTTCAATAAAACTTTACCAATTTTAAGATATTAAATAGCTGTACAGTAGAAGAGTCAGGATATTCAGTTTCTATTTAAGACAAAACTTCCATCAGAAGTCCCCCAGAGCAAATGAAGTTTGCTGTTGATCTACCAGCTCAATGACACATAATATATTCAAATATTTTCCACAAAAGTCTGAGCATATCATACAATGAATAGCCATAAGCTTGAAATGCTATACATTTTCTCAAGTTTTGTAAATCAGGCCAACTAAACTTCTTTCTGCTCCACACATATTTCTCCCACCATTAGTTGTAACAACACATCTTGGTGCAGTTCACACTGCACTTATATTGAAACATGTTTTCTCAGGTATACGTTTTCTCAGGTACTTTTTTTTTAAAAAGCTTTGAAATTTAATTTACATACCATGCAATTCAGCCAAATGTATATAATTCCATTTAAAAAATATTCTTGACTATGTTGTTCCAGGGAGGCTACTTCTTTAGTCGACTGAAATCTAGCATTGTCTCCTTGAATAAATAACAACTAAGTAGTACTGGAAACATCTGTCAACTTATTAAAAGTCAAGGAAACCACCTGAAATTATCTGCCTTGACTACTGACGCCGCTTCGTGCAAGATTTTATTTGAAAACCAAGCTTCCACAATAAAAACTTAAAAAGTCTTGCTCCTTTAGCTCCTTCCATTTAAATTGTTATTAAACTTCATCTATATTTATTCTTCCTTTAAAATGTCTTTCAAAGTTATTTCGTTAAGACTTCTAACGTCCTGCTGTATTAATGTTCTATTTGTTAGTTCAGACTCTCATCATCTGCTAGAGTAACATAATGGGATCACTAACATATGTCATTACAAAAGCAATTTTTTCATTTAAGAAAAAAAAGAAAGACTGGAATTTGTTTCAGAAGTTACTTTTCTGAAGTGGAAAAATTTTTAATAGCTAATTAATTCATCTAAAACCCAAGCACTGCAAGAGATAGCTGGAATAACAGGCAAGTTTGGTCTTGGGAGTACAAAATGAAGCAGGGCAAAGGCTAACAGTTTCGCCAAGAGACCTCACTGCTCATAGCAAATATCCTCTTCCAACAACACAAGAGACAACTCTACACATGGACATCACCACGTGGTCAATACCGAAATCAGATTGATTATATTCTTTGCAGCCGAAGATGGAGAAGTTCTAAACAGGCAGCAAAAATAAGACTGGAGCTGACTGTGTCTCAGATCATGAACTCCTTATTGCAAAATTCAGACTTAAATCGAAGAAAGCAGGGAACACCACCACTAGACCATTCAGGTATGACCTAAATCAAATCCCTTATGATTATACAGTGGAAGTGACATATAGATTCAAGGGATTAGATCTAATATATAGAGTGCTTGAAGAACTATGTAAGAGGTTTGTAACACTATACAGGAGGTAGTGATCAATACCATCCCCAAGAAAAAGAAATGCAAAAAGGCAAAATGGTTGTCTAATGAGGCCTTACAAACAGTTGAGAAAAGAAGAGAAACAAAAGGCAAAGGAGAAAACGAAAGACATACCCATCTGAATGCAGAGTTTCAAAGAATAGCAAGCAGAGGTAAGAAAGCGTTCCTCAGTGATCAATGCAAAGAAATGGAAGAAAACAATAGAATGGGAAAGACCAGAGATCTCTTCAAGGATATTAGAGATATCAAGGGAACATTTCATGCAAAGATGGGTTCAATAAAGTACAGAAACAGTATGAACCTAACAGAAGAAGAAGATATTAAGAAGAGGTGGCAAGAATACATAGAAGAACTATACAAAAGTGATCTTCATGAGCCAGATAACCACAATGGTGTGATCACTCACCTAGAGCCAGACATCCTCGAGTGCAAAGTCAAGTGGGCTTTAGGAAGCATCACTATGAACAAAGTTAGTGGAGGTGATGGAATTCCAGTTGAGCTATTTCAAATCCTAAAAGATGATGCAAGGAGTTATGGCAAACAGATGGGGAAACAATGGAAACTGACAGACTATTTTCTTGGGCTCCAAAATCACTGCAGATGGCAACTGCAGCCATGAAATTAAAAGATGCTTGCTCCTTGGAAGAAAAGCTATGACAAACCTAGACAGGACATTAAAAAACAGAGACATTACTTTGTCAACAAAGGTCTGTACAGTCAAAACTATAGTGTTTCCAGTAGTCATGTATGGATGTGAGAGTTTATGAAGGTGGAGTGCCAAAGAATTGATGCTTTTGAACTCTGGTGTTACAGAAGACTCTTGAAAGTCCCTTGGACTGCAAGGAGATCCAACTAGTCGATCCTAAAGGAAATCAGTCCTGACTATTCATTGGAAGGACTGATGCTAAAGCTCCAATACTTTGGCCACCTGATGTGAAGAACTGACTCACTGGAAAAGACTCTTATGCTGGGCAAGACTAAAGGCAGGAGGAGAGGGGACAACAGGATGAGATGGTAGGATGGCATCACCAACTCGACAGAAATGAGTCTGAACGAGCTTCAGAAGATGGTGAAGGACAGGGAAGCCTGGCGTGCTGCAGTCCTAGGGAACACAAAGAGTCGGAGACAACTGAGCAACTGAATGACAACAACAAAACACTGCTAAGCAAATGAATCAGGACTATTAGAGAGCAGTAGTTTCAACTCTCAACTCATCCCAGTTAATGATGTAATGCAAACTATACAAAATATTCAGGGACTTATTTACAGCTCAAGAACTATCATCCAAAACATAAAACAATACAAATGCAATAGCTTAGAGATAGAAAATACCACACGAAATACAAGGGGAGAAATGACCCCAAAAGATATTCTGCTATGACTTTTTGCTATTGTCTATCACTTAGAGACAATCTTTTTCTTTTTAATATCAAAAAAAGCCTAGGTAACATTACTGAGCCACTGAGCAAATTCTCCCACTAAATAATAATCTAGAACTCTCAGTGATCAAGCAGAGCATCAAGCAATACTGTTGGTAGGTGGTCGCCACCACTCCCCACAACAATCATTCTCTTCTCCACCCTTTCTTAGCTTCTCATCCCTTTAACAGTAGCCCCTCAAGTGTTTCCTGACCAGTCCCTAATATTTATGGCTTCGACATAAGGAAAGCTCTTGCATTTGTCACTGAACCCTAACATTTTAAAGTATCTTTCAGTTCCACGTTCCATGAGTCTATTGTCCTTTTTTCCTAATTCTCATATAAAAAATAAAATACCTTAAGAACAGGGATATTTTCTATAGGAATAAAGTTAGACCTTAAGACCCTCAAGTTTCAGCTGATCAGACTCCATGTCCCTCTCCTCTCTATCCAACTATAAAGAACTAAAAGCTAGATGAAGTAGGCAAGAATATATCTAACTGATTTTTAAGATGAAGAGAGTATCTCAATTCTATAAGCACAACAAGCCTATATCGAACACCATGTCATTCAAACAAGAGCAATAAATATACTGCTCTTTTTGTGTTGATAGTAATTTTTTCACAGCTGCATTTGTCTTTTTAATTTTTAAATAAATAATGTACAATCTGATCAATTCCCTAAGGTAATTAAGAGCTGAATGAATACATTTAATGGAATAATTTAAAAAACACACTGAAAGCATTAATTCTTTAAATATCTTTAGAAAGTAAAAGTCAAAATAGTTAATGAAATGTAGGTAAAGAAGAATCAATTAGGCCTTGTAAAAGAATTTACAGAGGGATGAAAATATACCAAGATAGGTGGGTGGGGGGGCGGTCAATAAGCTTAATTTGTCTATCAGCTTTTTAACGTAGCCAAGCAGGAAATAAAGAGTAAGAAGTACTTCTATCAACAACTAATAAAGCAAACAGCATAAAGGCAGCCCTGGGAGCAGCTGGGTGTATCAGTAAGTAACTACCTAGTACTGCATTAGGGTGCCAGTCCTATGACTCCATTTTCCATAACAGCATCATCTCCCTAAAAGACCTATAGAAGAGCAAAACAAATCACAAAATATGCAGAAGCTATCATTATTATTGTGGCTGCTTTCAAAAACTATCAAGACACTTTCATAAAGTTCAGATGGGGGCTGAAAATGATGACACTTTAGGCATTTTTTAAAAAAATAGAGACTCTTCAGATCAACAACTAAAGATCTTAAAAGTATTCAGAAAAATTAAAAATGAATGACCTTGATAAGCAAATTTAGATTGCCCTAAATATTTCAAACCCAATTTCTTTGCGATGATTGAGTCCATATCAAATACTACATTTTGTCAGTCACTCTTTCACCAAAAGGGCCAAATAAAAAATACTAAAATGTATGAATTTATTAATATATTAATTATAATTTATAATTATATTAATTTATTAATATAAGCCTAAGTGTCATTCAGTCAGTGAAACTAAAAACTTTATCAACAAATTTTTTAAATGTGTTGTCAGCCTATCCAGACACCTGAATCTTAACAGATTCAAGATATGAAAGTCACGAATGTAGCCATCTCACATCTATCCAACTGGGTTCTGGAACAGTAAGTAAGCTGTCCAAAAGGCAGCTTCAATACTGGAGAATCCTGAAGCTCTTCAGGTGTTTGACTTAAAGGAAGTAATTAAGTGTTCTTCCAAAAGAATATGATGTCAAAGGATTTGTAAAACATCAGATCCAGACTCCGTTGTCTTAAAGCTTCATCTTCTGCAGAATGCAAAATAATTTGAAGAACAGGGAGGAGGCAGAGGAAAAGCCATATTAAGGAAAGGCAAATCAACATGAGAAAGAGTAGAGAAACTTTATCTTGTTCTAGACGAACCATATTGAAAATGGTTAAAAAAGAAAAAGCAAAACATCAAAAATGAGAAACTGCTGTCAAAAGTAACATTTAAAAAATTAGAAAGTTCTATGTGTGAAGATAAATTTTGGGAGTCCTTTTTCAGCCCTTTTTTGAAAAATTAGCTCATCCTAAACTGCTCAAAGAAAAAGAGGCTCTAAAGCCCAGGAAAATTAATTTTCTTTGTTTTATAGTAATACTCAGTGGTTTCCAAATTTTGCCTACTTCTCATAAACTTGGTGAAAATTGAAGTTATATTTCATCAAGCTTAACAATGTTGTTCTATATGTTTAAAATGATTTTTTAATATTAAAAGTAAACCTGATTAATAAATGTACACCATTGTCTAAGCTATAATTGTTCAAATTAGTTATACATAGTTAACAAGAAAGTAACACACTTGTCAAATTTCTAGTTTTTTTCACAAAACAATAACGTTCCTCCAACATGGCAGTTAAATGCACTGCTTTTTTATAATGCTTACATGATAAATCTGACACCCCTTTGCTTGGCATCCAAGCTTAACAACATAATTCTAAAATCATACTTTCTAGTCTACCCCTCTCTGCTCTACTCAGAATGGCCCTTTACATGTTATTCATCTTGCCTTTGTTCTTACGCCTACATCCATAGACTGTTCTCATTCAGACATACCCAACTGCCTTGCTGCAAGCCGTGAGGCCAAGCCCAGGAATGGCTCTTCTCCTTCCTGAACAAAATAAAAACCTCCATGTTTGAAACCAAAGTTTTTGTGAACTAAAAGTCTTCCTGGTGCTTGATTTACTCTTTCAATAGCATAGCAGTTAAGAGCAAGAACTGAACTATGTCACTAACTGAACTAGGTATACACTGGGGCAGATTTTTTAATCATCTTAACCTTTATTTCCTTATCTGTTTTTTAAAAAAAGGAATAATACCCTCTTCACAGAACTGCTCTGATGATAAAGCGAGATAATTTATGTACTGTGTTTAATACAGTGTTTGGCAGAAAACAGGTATTCAATAAACCTGACAGTATTATTAGGTTTATGATAATGGTGACTTTTAGGAATTTCTAGCATTTTAACTATCTTAAAGTACCTCCTTCTCCTGGTTCTTTTAAACTAGTAAATCTGTCACACTACTTCTCCTGTTATCCAGCATCTGCAATGATCCTAGTGGCTTCTTGTCTGCGTGATTTCTAACTTGCTATTCTGTGTTTCCAAATTATCTGTGTATCTGTCTACCTATCCTTCCCCAAAGATTCCCAACTTCAGTACATCCCAGATTTCCCCCCAACCCAGTCCTAGCTACCATCATGCTTCTGCTTCATAGTTCCTGTGATGACACTTGACTCACATGTCACACAGGAACTAAATCTAACTCACAGGGCCACCAATCTAAATCCTCACTGGTCTATTTTAACCAAACTCCTAAAGGACATGTTGTCTCTACTATTTGCATGCATGTCTGCTAAGCTGCTTCAGTCATGTCTGACTCTGTGCAACCCCAGGCTCCTCTGTCCATGATCTTCTCCAGGCAAGAATACTGGAGTGGGTTGCCATGCCCTAGTCCTCTAGGGGATCTTCCCGACCCAGGGATCCAACTTGCTTCTCTTACATCTCCTGCATTGGCAGGCGGGGACTATTTGTAGCATATGTCAAATTGAGCGTCATGTGATTCACATGTTCATCCATGTGATTTATTACACATGAATAAGAATGAGACTACTTCAAGAGATTCCCAATTTGTTAAACTAGAAACCTGTCATAACAAATGGTAAACATTTTTCTTTTAACTACAGACACTATAAACTAACATGGATTTGAGGGGAAGAACACTCACACACACAAAATGCATATAATTAACTGAATACAATGCACTTTCATTATAAATCCTCTGATTCTTTATATTTCAGTTCTAAGGTATGTTTAAATGGAGTTAACTTTCTGGATGACTTCTCCCATCCCCCCAAACAAAATCATTTTAAAAACCTACAGTATAGTTTTTATACATAAATGCATATGTGCATGTGTACCATTTTTTTAATATTCTGAGATATTTTGTTAAATAATCTTAAAACTTTTATGTTTTACACTATCATATCGTTTAATATGAATTATTAACAGTTTTGCAAAACAAAAACAAATCTGGCTTCTGAAAACTCTGTTAGACCAGAGAATGTCAGTAACAGCAATCTGTACTTCCCTGCTTAATCTTTCTTGGCAAGCTCTGTCTGCACCAGTGCTGTCTGGCTTCAGCAATCACAATGCCAGGAGCTCATACTGTGTGCAACCTTTTCAGTATCCCAAACAATATTCAGTTCCTTCTTTGCCACAAATAACGAGTTTAACTAGGTCTGCAACATTTTCTTTTAATAAACTTCTCTATTATGCTAATAAACAGTAAGTTAAGGCTTCAAAATAATGAGAGGTAAATTAATTTCTGTCAATAATTGAATGATACTGAAGGAAATACAAAGTGCTGGACAAACTTAGTCAAGGGTGAATCAACATGCTCTCTGACTCCACCCACTAGCCCAACTGGTTTTAAAAATAATAATAATATTGCCATTCAGCTATAAATGGTTGTGAATAAAAGTCATAGTCAAGAGGAAAAGAAGATCAATGTATTTTTTCAGATATTAAGAATGCCAACTTAGAAGACTGATTTCCAGTGCTTCTTGCTACATTTGTATCTATAGAACTGCATACATTCAAGATCTAAAGCCTTAAAAAAGAATTTTGTGAGAAAAGAAACCTAAAAAATATGTATAATTCTAAATGATTTGGTTTATTTTCAAAATCCCTTTTATTTTGGACAGAAAATCACTTTATAAAAACTTACCCAAATATAGAAATTATTTTATAACATTTTTACTAATAAAATAAAAAACATTATGAAAATTGCCACAACTATAGAAAATAGCCATAATTTGCTATAATAGTCAGAATATTACAGTAAATATTCTGTGACTTACTACTTGAAGGAATTCAGAAAATTAATATAAAATTAAAGTTCTTTACTCTTCAAACCCCCAGACCCTACTCATGGCAATAAGATGGAATTTCCTTAGACTAAAAGGGTGACAAAGTGATGAGAGAAAGAACACGTGCATTAGAAAAGGCAAAGGAAAAAGCACCTTAGATACAGGCCCCTGATCACAAGGTAAATCCCCCAGTGATGAATATTTACCTTTGGTGTATACCTTACCAGTAATTCTGACCCTAGCCAAAACAATCATTAGAATTATTATCTTCAACCTTGGCTTCAAATCCTCACCTTATCTCCCATATTCACAAAATCTATAATACACTCCCAAAAGACATGAATCTCCCATAACTGCCAAAATCCTGGTAGGCTGTAGTCCATGGGGTCCCTAAGAGTCGGACACGACTGGGTGACTTCACTTTCACTTTTCACTTTCATGCATTGGAGAAGGAAATGGCAACCCACTCCAGTGTTCTTGCCTGGAGAAGCCCAGGGATGGGGGAGCCTGGTGGGCTGCCGTCTCTGGGGTTGCACAGAGTCGGACACGACTGAAGCGACTTAGCAGCAGCAGCAGCAGCAAGGATACCTGACTTTTGACAGTTTCGGTGCCTTAGGCTAAAAGAACAGAGCTTTAAGCAAATATTCAGGGATCAGCGTTGGTATTTTACCCTAGTATTTCATAGGCCAGTTCAAATTTAGCAAACAATCAAGTAATAATTACCTGTCCAGGCTGAGTTTAAATTTTTTCAGTTTGAAAACCAAATCAAGCTAGGTTTCTGGGTTTTAAAAGCCACAGAAGATTTCTTAATTGGTAACAAGAGCAGCCAAGCAGGTAATGATTTTTAACCATCTTGCAAATGGAATGGACACAAGCTCAGAGGTTTGGAGACTGGAGGTGACAGTATAAAGAGATCCAAAAGGATGAGGGAGGCTATAAGGAAAACAAAGCCTGTAAGAACTGGTAGGTCTTCCCACCACACAACCTTTAAGGTTCAGCAGATAGGTGACATTACTTTCTTGACAATTTAAAAATGGATAAGCAATATATGCAAAAGCTTTTTTACTCCTAATTATTTCAATGCATTCTTCTAAATAAAGACCTACAGAGAAAGTCTTGACACTGGCAAACTTTAGGCACAATGCCCTCCAAAAATAAAAGTCCTTTAAAAGATGAAATAAAGAACTCTAAGAACAAAATAATAAATGATGGAGAATATCTATGTTGTTTTATACACATATTTCCAGCTCAGTACAGCTTATAAGTAACCTGGTAACAGGACAAAACTATCTCACTATCTTCAGAAATAGTGTACACAAAAAGAATCAAGAAAAATGAAATAAAGGAAAATTTATTTCTTTTATATCAGTTCCACTTGGGGGGTGAGGGGTGGTGATAATGAACAAAATTGCATTTCTCTTCAAAAGAAACTTCTCTGTTAAAGAACCATAGTGGCTGGTTTGACTGGTTCCACTCAATTCCCTGTCGTCTCTGTACCTTGGAATGCTTCCCAGGTGGCTCAGATGGTGAAGTGTCTGCCTGTAATGTGAGAGACCAGGGTTTGATCCCTGGGTTGGGAAGATCCCCTGGAGAAGGAAATGGCAACCCACTCCAGTACTCTTGCCTGGAAAATTCCATGGACGGAGAGAGCCTGGTAGGCTACAGTCCATGGGGTCACAAAGAGTTGGACATGATTGAGCGACTTCACTTCTTTTTTGTACCTTGAGAACTCCGGCCTTTGCTTCCACCCCTTTTAGGTGTTACTAAACCCACAGGAAGGCTAAGCCTTAACTGGCTGAGTGGTAGAGCAAGAAAAATTCCCAAAGGCCAAACAACATCATTCTGCTTCTGGTCATTCTTCACAGTTAGTGATATCACATATGTGCTCTGGAGTTGCAGAAACCTGAGCTGGAATCTTGGTTCCACCATACACTAGATTATATAAATTTAGGACAGCTTCTTAACTTCTGTGTGCATTCTACTGCTTCTTCATCTAAAAAAACAGGAATGGTAATAATAGCATCTCCCTTTCAAGATCAGTATAAAGACTAAATGAGACATTTAACAAACATTTAGCACAATGTCCAGTCTTAGTAAATTCTCAATAAACATGAACTATCTAACATAACCTGTTGAAATTCAAGATAGTCCATGGCCCAGCACAATTATTTTTCCAAACTGGTATCACTAAATTGTAACCAGCAGTGTAAAAGAGAACTGGCTACTGGAACAGAATAGAAAATAACAGGGTGCAATAAGGGTAGGTAATGTTTTGAAAATCTTTTTTTCAGACTCAAACACATTCTTTCAACTGAGCCTCCCAGTTTTTCTTTATTGCCTTCACTATGTAGTCTTCAAAAGCAGCATATCTGGCTCTTCTTCAGGGTACAAAAGTATTTTGTACAAACTCTACAACACTTACTACAGTGGGCTTTACATGTGTATCTCTCACATTAGAATGTAAACTCTAACACTGCTATCAGAGAAACGCAAATCAAAATTACAATGGGGTATTGCCTCACACTCGTCAAAATGGCCTTCATAAAGAAATCTACAAACAATATATGCTGGAGAGGGTGTGGAGAAAAGAGAACCCTCCTACACTGCTGGTGGGAATGTAAATGGGTATAGCCACTATGGGCAACAGTAGGGAGGTTCCTTTAAAAACAGAACTACCATATGACCCAACAATCCCACTCCTAGAGAAAAATCGTAATTTTTTATTTTAGTTTTTACAAACCAAAACTAGAGAAAAACCATAATTCAAAAAGATACATGCAAGCCAATGTTCACTGCAGCAGTATTTACAGCAGTCGGAACATGGAAGCACCAACAGGAGAACGGATAGAGATGTGGCACAGACAATGGGATATCACTCAGCCGTAAAAAAGAACAAAACAATGTCATCCGCAGCAACATGAACAGACCCAGAGGGTATCATACTGAGTGAAACCAGATGAAAAGAAAATGTCACAAAACAGGAGTCACAGATGCAGAAAACAATCTTATGGTTAACAGGGGATAAGGGAGGGCAAGGATAAATGGGGAGACAGGGAATGACATAAACATACTACTATATATAAAATACATAGCTAATAACAATCTACTGTGTAACACAGGGAACTCTACTCAATACTTGGTAATAGCCTATAATGGGGAAAGAATCTTGAAAAACAGTGGATGTATGTATATGCATAGCTGATTCACTTTGCTGTACACTTTGAAACTATCACAAAATGATAAATCAACTATACTCGAGTGGAAATTTTAAAAAGAATGCAAACTCCATGGAAGCTACCTTTTATTATCCTCTGTTTCTAGTATCTGAAAAACACTGCCAGCTCAATGTTTGTTGAGTGAATCATTAAATCATTAAAATCTAATAGGCATTAAAAACATATAAAAATACTTAACTGTTTTCATTTATCATTATCTGATTGGGTTTTATTATTGTACAAAATTTTAATTTAGCCATGTAAGTCACACACACACAAACACACACACAAAATCAATAAAGCTGTTCTTCCTCCCAAGTGCCTTGTATACTTCCTTCCATCTGGAAATGGTGAATAATGTTTACTTAGGAAACTGAAATGAGTGGGGGGCATAATGATCTTCGAAAAGTAGAACATCAAAGCATAAAAATGTGCTGCACAGGGAACCAGCCACATTCATGTTTGTTCAGGGCAAATAAAGTTAAGGAAAGTTACTAGGCAGAAAAGCTTGCTGCTTCTATATGATAAACTGTCCAAGGATCCCCTTTCACAGGGACTGCAGGAACACATCTAAATAACAACACTGGGCAGGTAGCTGCTCGACTACTTCATACAGAGGTATATGAGGAACTTTAGTATTTTCAATATTTAAATATTATCTCTATCATTTTTCAATTCTACTTAAACATAAGAACAAAAGTTATATAAATTTACCAACTCTTTCACTCCATCACAAAAAGGCAAAATGCTGGAAATAAATTATACAGAAACACTTTTCATCGTGCTTACAGATGTCAAAAGCTGACAATATACTAAATTAAGGTCACATATAAAATTTGACTTTACATATGTTAAAAAAAAAAAAGAATAAATGCAAATAAACATTTGCTCTAAAATGAGGCTCAACTTTTAAAAGTATGGGTTCTTTTATAGTAATCTTCCAAAATATTTGTTTCTAAATCCTTAACAACTTGAATGAAAAATTGGAAATTTCCAATTTATAAGATTGTAACTCTCTTGATATAGTAAGCTACATACATGAAATAAGGGTGGGGGGAGTGTTATTGTTATTTAAGACTCAGGCATTTTGCTTCCTCCCCCCTAATTATCGCAAATGATAATTTTACCTACTCTAAACCTGTTAAACATCTAAGGAAAGAACTATTTCACAAAAACTTCCTTCCTTCCTTCCCTTTGTCACTTTAAACATATCTGTTATTATGAAACTTTACTTCAAAGTAATTTGTTAGGCTAAAACAGTAAGCCAAGTCTTAACAGTTAACATTGATTTACTGAAGAAAGAAAAAAAGATGAGCTGTGATAAATACTCTTAAACAAAATTACCAAAGAGGCAACAAGTTGTTGCTACTTATTAAAAATTCTTCCCTATATTTGAAATGGTAATTTTAACAACCCTAGTAAGGGTGGCAACACTCACCAGTATGAATCTTCTCATGTCTCTGTAGCAGGTACTTCTGTATGAAACGCATGTCACATTGACTACATTGAAATGGTTTTTCACCTTAAAATAATTTCACATCCACAAATTAGTTACTGAATAAAACACAGTTTAGAGTTAACTATTTCTGAGGAAAGAGAAATCTTAGAAGCCCAAATTCTGAAAAATTGCAAATTACGCATATAAAGGTTTTATACTATTAACAGAATTTTATTTCCTCTCAATTCCCCACCCCCAAGATTTAAAAATTCACATTCTCACAACCACACAAAAATGAGACTGAATATGATTCATATCCTTCAAGGGAAAAAAAAAGTAAATAAATAAAACAATTTACAATAGAATTTAAAACTCATGAGGCTAGAAAGGCCTCCACAGGTTACCAAGCATCTTAAATAGCTTTGCTTTCTCTGTGGAGGAAGATCCACCTACCTTTTTCTCCCTGGCTAACCACCACTTTATGCCTTTTCACTTTTTTCTCTAGAACCTTCAAAATTTTCTAAACATCCCCCTTTTAAAAAATTAATCCTGTCTCCTCAAACATTCCTTCTCTGTTGGAGCCTTTCCTTTCATAGTCCGACCTATGTCTCAAATTCTTCACTACCCATTTCTCCTTTAACCCTTACACTCTGCTTTCTTAAGATACTAATGATCGCCTTGCTATTTATTCTAATGATCTGTTCTCGGTTCTCTCTCTTGCTCTTGCTCTCTCTCTCTCTCTCTTGCTCTCCTCTCAGAAGGCTGTGCAGTTATTGATCATACCCTCCTTGGAATTCTCTCCTCTTTTGGTTTCTGGGTGTATTTCACCAGTTCATCAAATCTACCTTATTATTTATTACTCTGTCTCCTCCTCCACCCTTTAACTCAACATATACGTCTACTAATATTTCCCCAAAGATCTGTGATCAGTCTTTTGCTCTGATCTCCACAACTTTATGGTCTAACTTTTTATATTTGATTCCAAATTCATATTTCAAATTCCATCTGGACATCTTATACAGAAAAATAAATGTTGACCGGCTTTTAATAGTTCATTCTTGAACTGTTTCTCTGGTTAAAAAGAATACATAAAGCCAAATAAAGTGTTCAACTAAGCTAATTAATTTTGCACATCCATGCTAATTGTTTTCTCATTTAAAGTTTTTCTTGGTTTCCTTGTGACATCCTGGCCTATGAAATCTCTGATTTGAAATGCCAGGTTAACTACAGTCTTAGGAATGAGTGACATTTACAAGAAGATGAAAATAGCAAAGATAATAATTTTAATGGCTATAAGCCCACTTTAATTCAAGAAATACCTGTATGAATGAAGACATGTCTCTGTAAGTGATAGTTCGTTCTAAAGGCAGCATTGCAGTGCTCACAAACGTGAGATTTAGGGGTTTTCAAACCAAGTGATCCATCCTCATTTATTGTAAGGATCTGGTTTAAAAAAAAAAAAAGGCAAAACAAAAGAAAGAAAATTTTAAAATGTAATACTAATTATAAAAAAGATAATGCCTTTTAATGCAAACAGTGGTCACCAGAGATTATGAAGTATTTTTTTCCTAGATAATCTTGAGAGGGCTATTGGAATAATTTTTATCATTATTTGAAGAAAGTACAATGTGACTCAGAGTGGGTAAAAATTACTAATAAAACCTTGGAAGCTGGTGAAGTAAAATTTCAGCATTGTGTCCTCTCCTCTCCAAAGCTGATATCTAACAGAGTCCCTAAGTGTTCTCTATTAGGATGAGTATAGCTTTATTTTCAATTTTAAAATATCACATATGCAGTACAAGTCTTATGTTCTAGACATGGTATAAATATCAATCAGATAGGAATGGTTAAATAAATCATGAAAAATGAATACAACTTATTACGTGGTTGTGAAATAAAATGAGAAAGCTCTTTATACACTTATATAGAAAGAGTTCCAGGATTTATTCTTAAGTTAAAAAAAAAAAAAAAGCAGGGTTTAGAATCTAGTATATAATTTTGTTAAGTTTGAATATAGGATAATACATACAGTAATATATATTTGTTTGCATATGCATATGCATAACAGCTATTTGAGAAGGATGTACATAAATGTATATAACTTTGGTCGTCATGGCTGAGGAACTTGGCAGAAGATATGGTAGGAGAGAGACTTTACACTAAACATACTTTAAAGTATTTTTCTGAACCATATAAATGCTTACCTATTACATCTTCCTTTTTCTTTTTGTCTTAAAGAAGTAAAAAGGAAAACTGTTTTAAGTCATCCTAGAATACGATTTGGAGTCAGAATGGTTCTGTTAAGGACCTCTAAGGTTATTCTAGGACTACCAAACCATTGTTAAGCATATTCCTTAATAAATTAGAGGGTTATAGGGGAAGGAAGGCAGGTGACAAAGACATCAACCTTATCTGCCTGTGCTTCTTGAGGCTGACAGTATCTCGGGCAAGGTCTAAACAATGCCAGAGAGAAGTTCACTTTTGGGGTTCATGTCTTCCAGTTTAACAACCTTTTGCTCAACATACAACATTTAAACTGCCTCTCTCACCAGCCACGTGGCAGAGTGAAAGTAACAAATAATCCCTTTTTTCATTATTGAGGAGAGAAGAAAGATGACAAAACATGATGTGAACATAAGAAACAAAGAAAACTAGGAGGTAAGATCGGGAGGAATATGGCAAGTAAGAAGGGAACAGTAGCGGGGGTGGGAGCACAGAGAGCAGAAGCCAAGAAACTGTGTCACACACAGAATACAGAAATCTAACAGGCATCTTAAGAAATACAGAGGCCTGCGGAAATTGACTACGGCCTGTAAATACACAGCTATGACCCCTGTCCCAAAACTCAGAGGGACTAGGCAAGGAAAAAGGGCTTTAGTTTTTTAAAAAATATTTTTTTAGTTTAAATTCAGGAACACATTTCAGACTATACTGTACGTAAATCAATGGTAATTATTATGCTAATTATACAGGGCATGTGGGTTCTGGGCAAACTGCCAAAGTGGCCAACAATGCTTCAAAGTCTATGCACCAAAGTCACAGAGGGAAACCTTTGGCAGGAGAATGCAAGTGGGTGTCACAGCTTCCTGAAGAGTCAGTGAGAACGGAAAGTTTCATCTCTGGTCAGTCTAAAATTTTTTCAACCCCTCCAAGCCACAGAATAATATTCAAGTTAACACTGTGTAAGACAAACAAACAAACAAAAACACAAAATCTTTTAAAACATGACTTAAAATATTCCTAACATAAAACCAGTAACAAAAAGATGTTAAACATTTTATACGAAACAGAATAAAAACAGGATAGCACCAGGTATTCTTTTCTCATATGTTGATAACAAATAAGATCCAAGTGCCAAAAAAAAAAAAAAGGCAGCTCAATAGCTTTCTGTGGCATAGCAACTACACGGAGAGGCTCTGGAAGGAACAAATCTGGCCCAAGTTACCTAATGTGAAACGGATATAATCCGTGACTGTACAAAGCCTTTTTATGAAGAGTTAAGGAGGTCTAGGTTATTGTTTTCTCACTGGAGGTAATACTGCCTTTCACTGTGGACTCCAAGCCTTAATTCAAGGTGGATTTTATGGATGAAAAAGCAAACACTTGTGAATAAGGAGACTGAAAAAAAATCTAGCATATTTATAAGTTTAATGACAAAAAAATAAAATTGGTGGACATTTTACATTGAATTTTATATTATTTTCTTCTTTTCTTAGGCCAGGAGAACACACATCTTTGTATAAAAGACACAGAAGAAAATTATCTTGCCATAAAAGAACACCACTGGCTCTTCCAACTTGTAATCTGTTTTCACGTGTAAACGACAGATTTTGCCTGTTTTATTCACCAATATAACCCCAATACCCAAATTGTACATAGTGAGACTCAGTGCGTATTGATAATGGCAACCTATTACCCATACCAAACATGCTCACAGTTTACCAGTTCTATTCGTAAGTTTCTGCAAATTCACTAAGCAGCACCATAGAAAAAGGTGTGTAAAGAACGGGTATGTAAAGAACAAAGTTTCTTGGTGGAAGAGAAATGGCTCATTAACACAGGTAAAATTATCTTCCTTGGTATAGACTTGGTTTCTTTTCCTGTCCACACCCTTTCCAGATCTTTTAGTAAAATGTGATCTACCAATTAAGTGTATTTGCCTTAGAGATTAGCCATCTTACTTCCTAACAGTACCACAAAATATTTTTGCTTTTCTTTTTCCTTCAGCATATGAACACTATTACAACTGAAGCATTTGAAATCTCCAAGTTTAAACCCTAAAGTGTCTGCAAGACAAGACATGATTTGTCTTGACTCCTGTCGCTGCGACTTTTAGAGAAATATGGTAATTATAAAGATCAAGCAATTGGGCTTTATCAAGAGTAAAGAAACTGGTAATAGTCTAAACAATACTCTAAATACTTGATTGTTTTCTTAACCAAGTTTAAAGCAAAATATTTCAATACCAAATGAATTCCTCAATCTGCTTTCTTAATCTCACAGTCCATTAGCAAATACATTTTTTGTCCTGAGACAAATCTGTTCCCTGCGTAGCAACTGCTATGTTAAATAATATACCAATTTTTAACCAACAAAGCACTAAGCTCTGCCTATTCAATTCAGAGATTTTTGACTCTTCAAGGGTCACTGCCACCAATTAGCCAAAACCTGACACCCCTCAGTGAGAAAGTTTTGTTCTCTTAAAAGGCAGACATGTTTTCCCTCATTCTATACTGCAATTATTACAGTATATTTTAAACTAATAATTATAAGTTTTAACCATACATTCTTAATCAACTGATTTATAAATCACCAAAATGCAAAACAATTTGGAGGAATAGTCTAAATTTCTCACCTATCACATTTTACTGCAACTGGAAAATGAGATCTTCTGAAATTCCCTTTACTCTCCAAACCCAACTAGAAATGGAAGAACAGTGCAACCCCAAAGACATACAACAAAATGACAAAGTAGCCCACAGCAATACCTATCCTCAACATCTCTGACCATCCTAGTTATCACTAACATTGCATGTTCACACTGTCATTTTCTTTCATTCTCCCTGATTTTTACTGTTTCTCAGTGCTTGGTTTTACTTATTACCAAATTTCATTTCTAAATGGCAAGTTTTTGCCAGTGCAAGAACATGAAATTCACTATATCATAAGCATAGTATTTGTAACTCGTGTTCAGGAAAAATGATCCAGAGCTTTAGAAAAGGATTTTTCTCTCACATTTCCTAAATATCAGGCAAAGATGTATATGATTTTTTTTAAAAGAAAGATTTACATCCAAGTATTTTCAAACTTTTTAGTTTGGCTCTGTGGAAAAATTATATACCCAGAATTCAAAATTCCCTAGGGAAATTAGATAAATAAATAAAATACTTAACACTTTTCCAGTTTTTCTCTGAAGTACTATTTCATACTTCCATCCCTAATCTTACAACCAGATATTTACCTTAAAGCTACTCCTTCGACAATCAAGTTAGCATGCAGGAGAAAGTCTGACAAATAGCTAGTATTTCTATTTCTCGCCTTTCAATTAAATTTTCCTCACTTTAGAATTTTTTTTTTTTTTTAAAGAACTGAACCCAGTTCCTTTCTTCAGTACCCTGTAAGAGATCCTGGCACATTAATAGGCACTCAAATTAACTGCTTAGAGAATGAAAAGGATATATATTTCAGAATAAGAAGTAGGTAACCAAAAAGCACTCTGCTCTAGCACTATTAAGGAGTTTGAAAAGACCTAAAAGATGTATATAATACTGGGTTAAGACAGTATTGTTACATCTTTACTGAAAGGATTCTTAAGAGTTTATCGATGTTAACTCAACAATCCTCATAAAATTCTTCTGTGGTGGAAAACATTCTCACTTAATTCATAAAACAAGTCAATAGCAAAAGTCAGGTGGCAATACCTTATCCAGAAACTTTTAAAATCAAGACTTGAGACTCTCAAACTTAAATGTAAATTACAATTATCTTGGACTCTTTTTAGTACAAATGGAAAGCCCCTGAATAAGAATCTCTGGTGATGGGGCCTGAGTATTTATAACTAGAAAAGCCCTACAGCTGATCTAACGCAGAGCCACGAGAACCACTGACATGAATGCACTGAGGCTGAATTAAGTACACTAAGACTTTTCATACATTTCTAATAACTGTAGTTCTCTACAGTACTAATCCACAAGGGGGAAAAAAAAGAGTCAAAGTGTCAATGGAAGGTGACGTTAAGTGGCCACATAGATCTAGCAATGTAAAAATGAACAGTATGTCATTAAGGAATGAGAGGATGAAGCACTTATAAGCAGTCAAAAAAACAAACAAACTGAAAAACTTAGCAGTTAGGATTTCTCAGTGTGTGTGTGTTCGGGGTGGGGGTGGGGGGACCTAACATCTCAGTCCTCCCAGAGGGTTTCACTATGATACATAGGATTTTTTTCTAATGTTTACAACATGAACCCCAAACCATTAAAAGCTGAATTATGTTCAAATGTACTATGTTTTAAAAGAAAACATTATATTAAAGATTTCTAACAAGGTGGTTGAAATAAAACTAAACTTTTAAAGGGGACAAGTGTTTATTATGAAGAAAATTCACTTTCATAAAACAACTTATTCCAGCATCAAATTACTTGACCAAGATAACCCTCTTCTTTAGACATGCTACCACATATATTCTGGCAATTTTCAAGTATCAAATCTACCTTAGGATGACTAAGCTTTGCCATATGATAAAGGATCAGAAAGCAATTATTGCTTAAAATTCATGGCAGCTAACGATGACATAATATTGCAGTATTTCTCACCACAAAGCTTATCTGGAAGGGAGCCAGGTCTATATGGATATATAGCTCTAATATTTTTTTACTGAAAGTCTGCAAGATAACTTCATCTGTATTTCCTGTGCAGATGCTCAATCTAACATGATATAATGGGGACACATACTCAAAATATTCATAATGGCAAAAATTCAAGATTTGTGAGAAGTGTTGGTGGAGAGTAGAGTCCTCTAAGCATTGTTGTTGTGGTTGCTAAGTCATGCCCAACTCTTGCGACCCTGTGGACTATAGCTCACCAGGGCCCTCTGTCCATGGGATTATCCAGGGAAGATTACTGGTGTGGATTGCCATTTCCTTGCCCAGGGGATCTTCCTGACCCAGGGATCAAACTTGCATCTCCTGCAGTGGTTCCTGTGGTACAGGCAGATTCTTTATTGCTGAGCCACTGGGGAAGCCTCTAAGCATAATACACTACAATTATTTGAGAAACTTACAGTTGCTTTTAAGGAATTTAAAACAAGTAATACTGATTTCTAAGAAAAGGTAAGCTTTTCCTTCTCTTCATACAAAAAGGGGAGAGCTACTTTAATGAAAAATCTGAAGTGTGAATTTTAAACACAAGTTCAAAGTTGTGAGAATCCAGACACAAACCACTCATCTGGACATTGCAAGGCTAGGGTTAAAAACAGACAACAACCATTCTCTCTCCTGTCACATGTAATAGGTCAGGACAATATAAAAATTCTTGTTTTTGTTATTCTCACAGCCCTGTCTGCCATGTATTATTTCCAGTAATTTCACTGTCCTAAGAATGCTCTAAGAAGACTGGCCAAAACATCTTCAATATACTCAAAATAGGCTAAACCTCTTTCATCCAGCAACAACATAAATAAATATATATAATTAAATAAATGACTTTAGGAGTATTATGATAATACATTATAAATTAATTTATCTCAAATCAGATAAGCAAAAACTAAACTTAAAACTGTAAAAATATGATCAGTATTACTTAGGACATAATTCCAAACACCCCTGAAGAAGATAATAACCTAAGATTTAGTCAGAATTTCAGAACTACAATCAAAAATAGTATCAGAAAAACACGGCTATAAAGTATCAAGGAAAATGTACAACTTACATATGTTGTTTTTTTAAGACTTAAATAGCTGATTCACTTTTTTCCATAGCAGAAACTGACTCAACATTGTAAACCAATTATACTCCAATCAGATAAGTAAAAAATAAACTGATTATAGATACTAAAAATAAATTTTTTTAAAAGATTTGAAAGATTTTGCAATGAACACAAAGTAACATAACCACCATCACAATTTTAGAAATTAATATTTTCCTAAACAACTTGATTTATTCATTAATGTAAATTTTTTAAAGCATCATTTATCACTGAGAAAAACATTAACCCCAAGAAAGAAAAGGAAGAAAGAAGCAGGGAGGAGGGAGATAAAGGGATTGCACAAAACATGAAACATAAAATGTCAATAATTATGAAAAACACACAAGTTTTAGTATGGCAATAACCAAAAAAATTAAAATTTAAACTATAATGAGACATTCATCTTAAGTTACAAAAGAAGCAAAGTTTCATACTCAAGGTTATGAGAGTATGGACAGACACATCTTAGGTCCACTTCAGGTAGGAATGTAACTAATAGGACATTTCTGGAAGGAGTAACATTATTAGAAAACATCACTTATTTTGCTTGCTTGTTTATTTGCTTATTTTACTTATTTAATTTTTAAAGAAACCTTTTAAGAAGTTCACACCATTTGATTTAGCAGTACATGAAAATGTATACACAAATATTTCAAGTGCAACATGATTTAAAATGAAGGCAAAGATAAAACAACTTTCCAACAACACAGCAATCACTGAATATAACGTGACATATCAAAATAATAATACATATGCAGCTAATTATTTGTAAAAACCTTTAATAACTAAAAATAGCTTACATACTCTAGTTAAAAACAGGAAATTCAATGAACCTATACAAATTTGAAAATAGAAAAGGAATACGGTAGAAAACTGAAATATTTATCTCTAAGAATAAATGGGTTATTTCCGTCTCTATATTTTTCAAAATTTTCTGCAATAACCATATTCATATATATCCCAAAAGCAGCATATTGGTAAATGTTTAACATTTTGAGGAGTTAGAGAGTAGGGATGCTTATTTCCACAATATAAATATTCTCACCGTGGCTAATTTCAAATTACCAACGGTTTCAGAGTCAGCTTGCAAAATTCCTGAAAACTTTATAATCAGCTCTGGCAAGCCAGTACAAACCGCAGCACACAACATATCCAAAAGTGTACAAAATGCATAAATAATGATGATGATTTAAATCACAAATACAAAAGTAAGTAGCCCTCAAAATAAAAAAGATCATGTTATAAAATCTTTTCTAAAAAAACAAAAGATGAAAAATAACTGTAAATTATACAGAGTTCTGAGACTTCCTAGGAATATCAAAATGATACATACAGTCAGCTACTACTGTATTGAAAGGGAAAAATGGCAGGCAATTCCTAATAGTATTTATGGGTCACCTGTTTATTTACTAAGCCTTTCATTCACCCACAGTATTTACTGAGAGTCTCTTAGGCCTACTGTTTCATGCTCTTGGGATATAGCTGTGAATAAAATGAAGTCCCTGCTCTTATGGAGCTTACATTCTAGTCTATATCACAGGTATTGCACAGCCTTTTCCTCATGACCAATTGGTACTGAATTTTCCTGAAACAGGAATACTAAAATAAGTAAGACTGATATGAATGAGAATCAAGGGCACTGCATATTATCAGTTTTTAAAGAAAAGAGAGATATGGGGTAAGAAAAGTTTGTTTTGGAAAAAAAAAAAGACAGGTGAAAGGGAAGTGGAGATTTTAAAGCAATGGCCCACCACCTCCATGCAGACATGCATCTCTTCCTTACTTCTGATGCAACAGTCCAACTTTATTACTAAGCCACATGAGACTTAGGGTCCAGCCAAGCTCCTGCCTGTAAGATTAAGCAACAGTTTGGGACCACCACCTTAAAATATTCTCTTACTTTTGCAGGAGAACGCTGTTTCCGTTTCTTCTTTTTCTGTAAGTCTACGGGCTCTCTGATTTGTTTTTTGTCTCTCATCAGTTGCTCAGATACATCAGTGAAAGTAATTTCCTGCTTTACACTTATCTGTTAAAAAAAAAAAGCCAATTTTAGAAATAAGCAAAAAGTCCACTGTAAGAGCCACTGCATGCTTAATTCTTTGCTAAATCTACATACAGATGTTCCCAGAAAGATTACTTGTGTGTGCAAGTAAATAGTGTGTTGAAGAATTCAATAGGTAATTGACATAAGAATCAACAGTATATAAATTAAAGGCATAAACTAGGATTTTATAAAAATTTATCTGGAAAAAAAGAGATTAAAGCTGTCCTGGGAAAAAATAATAAGACCTAGGAGAATAAAGTAGAAGCGAGGATACAATTTCACTCCCATATTTAAGAAAACTGAGGTTAAAAGCATAAAAAAAGGTTAAATTTCAAAATCACTAAAATACTAGGGGACCAGACTTCATGATGGGTCTGAATTTGTCAATTGGCAAAACATCACAAAAACAACAAAAAATTCTAAAAGGTAATTTCATCAAAAAATGGAATGATAATCTAACAATAAAATTTAATTATCTTTAAGTTCAATGTTTTTGGCAATATCTTAACCAGTATTTTCCCAGGCTCTACAAAAAACCATCACCAAATGTGTGTTTACAGAATTACATATGGTTTTAGGCCACAGCTATGTACAAGACAATTCTAACTACATAATAAGCAAAGAAATACTACAAGCATTAAGATGTCAAAACGTTATGTAGCATCAATGCTCATCCGAACTGATGGTACACAGTCCCCCACTCCTCACCACTACATTTTCAAACTACCCTTGAAATGAAAACACACATACATTAAAACTAAGAAACTTTCAACTCATCAGGCTCTGAAATACATTTAAAATCCTTGACTCTTCAACCAGAAGAACACAACGAGAAGTCTGAAACCTGGAAGGGGACGCTCACCCAACCATGCTCGCACCCTGATCATGAACTTCCAGCCTTCAGAACTGTGAAAAATACATTTCTGTTGTTTATAACCTTTTAAAAAAATCTTGATTAAAAAAAAAACAAACAACTTGATAACACTCCAGGAAGTACAATGTGTTAATGGCTATATTTTAAAAAAATACACTTAAAAAGGGAATGCTAAAGGTTATAAACATCTTACAGACTTTAGTTTAAAGTCAGAAGACATAGCTGTGTAGAAGGGTTCATGAGGGAAATGCAACATAAGTTAGGGATTTCAAACTGACAAAATACAGAACTGGAAGTTTGCATAAATTTCTGAAATGTGGGCAGCATGAGAACTGTAAATCAAGGAGAATTCAGGCATAAAAACATGCCTATAAATGATTATTTAGCTAATAATTCTACCAGCTTAGAGAACAGTACTAGTGACCATTTTTGTGACTTCCTTTAGTGTAATTATTTGAAATATAAAATAGAATAAAGTCACCTCCAACAAGGCTTCAGAATACACACGTTACCATCTCTGAAGTGATATTTACTGAAACACAGCTACTGAGGCTGGGTATGAGACAAGGAGAAGCGACAACAGACTAAGCAGCTGTTGAACTGCTCTCTCTCATGTTGCAAGGGCACCATAAAGTAGTTCCAAACATTTCTGTTGGCTGATAAATTACAAAGAAACCACGAAAATACAGAATGCAGCAATAAGAAAGAATAACATTTTTTAGCAGAAGTGTCAGGTAGAATGTAAGATAGATTCACAAATAAGTTCTGCCATTAGCAGCTATTTAAACCAAGGAAGAGCCTTTATGTGCAAATAGTGAAAAAGATTCATACAAACCTCTGAACCTTTTAGCTATTTCTACATATATGGAGAGTGATGATATTGGTACTGGCACTGACAAATGTAAGGTACACTTCTAACATTATGAAAGTATAGAACCAAACTTAGAAGTATCAATGAATCAAAGCACTGTGTATGCTAATAAGCACACAAAAGCTACATTTTTAGAGACTCCAATAGGCTTATCACTCATGAATGAAATAAGGTAATCTCTACATATAATACAACCACATACTAAAGTATATGGTCCAGCCTAGGGTACTTAGAAAAGATACTGGTAAATCCACAAACAGAGAGAGACAGGTATGAAAATGACAAGGCAGCTAGCAAGAATGAGGTGCAAAAAGCCTGGGAAAACAAATCTTCATTGGCCCAAGGAAGACTACAATAATCTATAAAGACACAAAACCTTTTTAAGCATGGCAAAAGAAACAAAACTCATCTGTAAGTTTCCTACTTCTTCCTTGAGAAATATCTTTAACAAAAATCAACTTCTCACTGTTACTTTTCACCTAAAATAAACCAAAGTATAATTAATCAAAGCAGGTATCTGCAGATGTGTGATTTTGGGGGAAAAAAAAAAAACAACACTTATTAACTTGCTGGATCTTTTGAAATGTACTCATTAAAACATCAAGAAAATCAATAGGCTAGGAAATATGTCAGATTAAAAAACAAATCTCTCGTTTCTCCCCCATGGCTTAATCTTTACCATTTCACCTAGTCCCATGTGCAACCTTCTGCCTACATCTGAGAATCTGAATGTCAATGCTTTGCTCACTACCAAATCAGAAAACGTCATCAACACTGTTAATCACACTACTCATACTTCTTTCTTAAGACTTTACTAAACCCAGACATTTCTCCACCTGAAACTCCTGCTCATCCACTTATCAAAGCTCCATATGGGCCTCCCACTTTCAAGACAAAGGAGGCCATCAGGCATGACCATCCTGTGTCACACTTACTTTATGCATTCATCTAACTTCTACCCCAACACCCTTTCAAGAGGCAGAGCCCATGCTTCCTCACCCCGTGCCACTTCCCAAGCTGGTTCATTCTTGCAAGTTTATATATATATATATCTTAATTATACTGAAGTATTCCTCATTTTTTATTGTTCTCTATTTATTCTCCCAACTTTAAACATAAGGAGGCCCTTCTATATTGAAAAAAATAAAAATCTTTCTCTTGATTATAATCACTAGTAATTCATGCCCAGAATCCAGAATGATTCTTTTTCAAGACTTATATTATGTCTGGCCCAAACATAAACTATCTCACTTTTCTATTCATGTGCCTGTATCTTATCTTGGTATCTAAAAGGAAGATATTCTTCTTTGATATTTCTCATAGCAGCTTTCACTTACTTATTCAATGGCTACTAAGTGCTAAATTCAGTCAGTTTGAAGTAATACAATGAAAACTTTAAATTTACTGAGATTCTAACATTGTATAGAGCAAAATACTAGATACAAAGAATACATTCTAAAATCTTTCCAAAGATCTTAAAATGAAGAGGGGAAGTTTTCATGACTTAAAAGGAAAAAATGAAAGAAAAAAAAAAAAAACTAATAACACTACTTACAATCATTTGAACTCTTCTTACTCTTTATTCTTAATAACCTACATCCATATCCATTTCAAGCTTTATACCATTATAATCTACCAATGTATTCTTCCACAAATTAATTAACATAAGACTGCTTTCTTGCCATTTCCCCAGTGAGGAATATACAAGAGCTCCTTACTGCCCTTACCATCAATTATACTCTTCCCCAGCTCAGCTTTCATGATTCTGCATGATCTCCTTTACAGTAAAGACCTAGGTCACTGGGCAGAAGTATCTGTCCTTACCATCTCTCCATTTCTGAAGCCTTATTTTCCCTTCAATTTTTAACTGCACTTTGAGGTATTCTCAACCATCTTCCCACCCGTTTAAGAAAAAAGAAAGCATCTTTGTGCTTTCCTCTATACCCTGTGCTGCTGATCCCACTACTACCCATCTTTCAGGCTCTGCATCTTCACGTCTAAAATAATCTCTCTTACTTCATCAACTACTTCTCTGCCTAAAAGTACACTTTAAGTTACCCCCATAAAATAATTTCTTGTGGACCAAAATATTTCCAACAACTTCCATTCTCTTACGGCCGAACTTTTTGAAAGAACAATCTGAAGTAAGTATATAATGTATAAATAATTGCCACCAAACTTAGAGAAATGGTTATTCTGAGAGTAAAAACAGTACACAGTCATATAAAAACAATGTGTTTAACTATCACTAGAAAGAAACTGTTCCAAAATATTGCCTAGGAAGCAAATAGAATCAAAGTGACCACAAGTACAACAAAGTGTTTAAATGTAAAGAGAAAGATATAAAACAGTTAACTGTACTGTAAATATTCTGATTTTTCTGGGCTCCAAAATCACTGCAGATGGTGACTGCAGCCATGAAATTAAAAGACGCTTACTCCTTGGAAGGAAAGTTATGACCAACCTAGACAGCATATTAAAAAGCACAGACATTACTTTACCAAAAAGGTCCGTCTAGTCAAGGCGGTCATGTATGGATGTGAGAGTTGGACCATAAAGAAAGCTGAGCACCAAAGAATTGATGCTTTTGAACTGTGGTGTTGGAGAAGATTCTTGAGAGTCCCTTGGACTGCAAGGAAATCCAACCAGTCCATCCTAAAGGAGATAGGTCCTGGGTGTTCATTGGAAGGACTGATGTTGAAGCTGAAACTTCAATCTTTGGCCACCTGATGTGAAGAGCTGACTCATTGGCAAAGGCCCTGATGCTGGGAAAGATTGAGGGCAAGAGGAAAAAGGGACGACAGAGGATGAGATGGCTGGATGGCATCATCAACTCAATGGACATGGGTTTGGGTGGACTCCAGGAGTTGGTGATGGACAGGGAGGCCTGGCGTGCTGCGGTTCATGGGGTTGCAAAGAGTTGGGACACGACTGAGCGACTGAACTGAACTGAAATGATGTTAGCAATATCTGAAAGTACTCGTGGAGTCCAGGAAAAGAGAAATTTAACACCAAGAATGTATCCTTATTATATGCGTGCATGTGTTTATTTCCAGGATGGTTTTGGAAACAACAGATTTAACCAGTCAGCAGGAAGATTCCTAATTCCAAGCTCACCAAGCCACAGAACAGGGCAGGAAGGAGAAGCAGCACACTGATGGACAGGCCTTGATGCGAGTCGTAAACCACAACCCTCCCTTCCTGCCTGACCTGACAGCATGCCAGCTTCTGATACGAGCTACATTTGTCAGGGCTTGAGAAAGTCCATAACCATCTTTTGATTTTGAAAAGATTCAGGGACCCACAGTTCACAACAAACATTCTGATCTACTCCTCTATAATATTTCTCATTAAAAATTTATATTTTGGCTGCTATATCAGCATCTTACAATTTAGTAACTATAAGATGAACTGGAACAAGTGATCAAATCGAGTTATCTTACCTGAAACAGTGCTGACAATCCCCACCTTACCCAGAAATTCTACTCTTTCCACTTCTGTATCTTCATGGTTCAAGTTCTTCCCTGTTCCTCACAGAAGTTCTTCTGGATCCATCCTTCTACTATATACGTACCTTTACTTTGTAAGAGTTTTAGTAAATCTCTATCAAAGTTTTCAAAGTGTGGTCAAGGACTCCATAAGATCCCTGACACTCTTTCTCATGGGTGGTCCATGAGAGAAAAAACACTTTCACTATAATACACAGGTTGTTTTTTTTTCTACTCTCCTCTTAGGAGTATATAGCAGCAGTATTCAGAAGCTAACATGTGATGTCACCACAGACTAAATATGTTAGCAAATATGAGATAAGCCAGACAATATGTTAGCAAATATGAGATAAGCCAGACAATAAACAGATTGTAAAATTTTAAAACAAATTCTCACAGAATTTTTTATTTTAGAGAAGTTATATTTCACTAAAAAAAATGTTAACATGTAATGTGATTTATTTATAAAAATAAAATTTTTAATTGTTTTAATTTATAAAATGGTAAATATCAACATACATAACCAACAGAAGCAAGAGTTCTTAAGAGATTTCAAACTTTTTAAGAGCAAAGGGGTTCCAAGGCCAGAAATTTTGAAAGCCACTGATCTAGATACATATTTTTTGCATTCCCTCCCTTGTCTCTGTTCAATCTCATTCAAAATAGATGTCTCGCAGACACACACATAATGCTTAACTCTGTGTGCTAAGATCACTAAGAAGCAATGAAATACACCTAGCATCTAAAACTTAGTTTCTAACTACCATTATCCAAACAAAAGCAACTGGAGTTCCTTGGAGAAGTGACTGATTTCAAAAGGCAAGGAGAACTATATATAAGATGACCTTGGAACATTTTGTGGTACCAGAAACTAGACTGCATGTCAAAAGGACACAAGAGCTTGTCTGTAAGAGTTCCTAATGGGCAAGCTGAAACAATGTGAGAAAAAAATAAATGGTAGTATCAGATTATAATGCAAAGAATAAAACAAACATCCATTCTGACATAAATGCAGTTTTTTTTTAATGGAGGGAACGGACAGCTACAATTAACGTAAATATAGAAGGAATGAAGAAAATACAAATTCACATTTAGGTAAACACCACGCTAATAACTACAGTGGTTGGTAGTTATTAATGGATGCTTACATAGATAGGTAATAATGTGAGTAGAAATAGGATATTTAAACAGACTCAAACAAACTATTCCATATTTCCTACAAGATATTTGCCAATTACAAAAGAGAAAAAAGTGACTTTAAAATGGGGAAAACTGGCATTTATCACCTTACCAAAGCACAGAGAATGTAATAACACCAATAATAAGACATATCTCCACATTTTATAATCCCTGATATGATGCTCTGAAACGAGCACAACACTTCTGTGGGATTTGTCAAAAAATAAAAGCACCAATCTAATCATAAGAATACATCAGAAAGACTCAAATTAAAAGTCATTCTACAAAATAACCAATACCCATCAACTATCAAGGTCATGAAAGATAAGGAAAGACTGAATTGTCATGGAACAGTGGAGACTCAATGGAATACTGCTGCTGCTGCTGCTAAGTCGCTTCAGTCGTGTCCGACTCTGTGTGACCCCACAGATGGCAGCCCACCAGGCTCCCCTGTCCCTGGGGTTTTCCAGGCAAGAACACTGGAGTGGGCTGCCATTTCCTTCTCCATGGATGCTACTCAGTCATAAAAAAGAATAAAGCAAAGCTATCTGCAGCAACATGGATGGACCTAGAGAATATCATACTAAGTGAAGTAAGTCAGAAAGAGGAAGACAAGTATCATATGATATCACTGATAACATGGAATCTAAAATACAACACAGATGAATTTATGAGACAGACTCACAGACACAGAAAACAAATTTATGGTCATCAAAGGAGAAAGGTTGTGGAGGAGGGATAAATTAGGACTTTCCAATTGGCAGATACAAACTATTATCTATAAAATAAACAAGATCCTACAGTATAGCACAGAGAATTATATTCAAAATCCTGTCATAAACCATAATGGAAAAGAATATGTGTACAGATGTACATATATACACACACACATATATAATTGAGTCACTTTTCTGTAAACCAGAAATCAACACATTTTAAATCTACTACAATTAAACAAAAAACAGCATCTATATAGTGTTCTACAAATTTGTGATTCCTCCTCAGCATAGTAACTAAGATTTATCTAATATTTACTATGTGCCAGACACTCTTCTAGGTGCTATGGATACAACCCTTGGAAGGCATGTAGGGAAGGAAGGGGGTGCACATGGTCTCTATCCTGTATAATCTATTGTATTTAATCCTACAGGAAGACTATGAGGTAAGCATTTTCATCCCATTTTACAAATAAGAAACCTAAGGCTGAGAAAGGTTATTTGCCTAAGAAGGGAAACAAAAACTTATACCCAAGTCTTCCAAATCCAGCAACAGAGACCCTAATTACTGTAATCTGTGAATTATTTTTTATCCTCACATTACCAACGAAGAAACTAAGATATCACAGAGGCAAGTGTCTTACCCAGGCTATCACTGGGACCAGATTTCAACACTAGTACTTAAACCAGGATTTTATATCTCTTAGTTCAGTGCTATTTCCATTACTATAACTGCTTCTTTATAAATCTAATAAATCATTCAAACATTTTTAAATGATTTTTGCACAAACATACTTCATTTTCCCTTATACAAACTACAGTTTGGTTGCTTTCAGAATATAGAAAGAATTTCTAGTGGTTCTAGAGAAAGGAAATAACTTAAAAAATAACAAAGTGGACAAAATGTCAACAATATTTAGATAAAGCATAAGACCTGAATTTCAATCCTACCTCTTCCAATTATTATTGGGTGAACCTGGCTTCCAAAAGTAGTATGGAAAAACAAAAGAGGCACAGGTTGGGAGTTAAAAGAAACAAAATCTAATCCCAAAGAATAATACTAGCAGTGTCAGAAATACAATCTACACCCAAAGAGTGATACTAGCAATGTCAGGCTAAACAACTAGAATTTAGTCATCCATAACTTTTTTCACCCATAAATGGAGGGAATAATTCTCACAGAATCTCTGCAGAGTTAAAGGGATTATATATGTAAATCATCAACTATGGCATATAGCATTATAGTTGATTTTTAATGCCATTCATTATCATGACTTCTCTAGTTGCTCAGATGGTAAAGCATCTGCCTACAATGCAGGAGACCCAGGTTTGATTCTTGGGTAGGGAAGATCCCCTGGAGAAGGAAATGGCAACCCACTCCAGTACTCTTGCCTGGAAAATCCCAAGGATGAAAGATCCTGGTGGGTTACAGTCCACGGGGTTGCAAAGAGTTGGACATGACTGAGCAACTTCACTTTCACTATCATAATCATTTCCTCACCTGTTAAGTAGTGACAGTAATAATATCCAGTTTACACACATCAGAAAATCCAATGAGATTATACAAAAACTATAAATTCTAAGTAATTATTATTATACAACTGCAGATACGTAATTGCTTAGATACATGGAAGGTTACCAATTTCTATAGAGCATCTCAACTTAATACATGCTATTATCTAAAACTAAATATTGCTAAAAAATAAAATCTTTTTTCACATCAGAACCTCCTTCTAAATTCCTTGCTTCTTTTTTCTTCCTCCTGCCTTTCAGCAACCCAGTCTCTCGACTATAGAGACATCTTTTAATTTTCTTCTCCACTCCCAAAACAAGTCCAGTTATTTCTCTTTTTCCTAGTATCACATACAAATCTGGAAATCATATTCCATATTTCCTATTCTAGATCATTTTTAAAGGAATTAAGTTGGGACTCTCATACACTGCAAGAGGGAGAATAAATCGATCAACATTTGTGGACTATAGATTAGGCAGTATGTATCAAGAGTCTCAGGAAATCTACACAGAAGAAATAATCTCACATGACAACACTACCTACATATAATATCACAATGACATTTACAACTGTGAATAAAGTGCAAACAGTCTAATACACAGAAGAGAAATAGCAAGATAAATTACAATATAGCTATATGATATACAGGAACAAGAAATCTTACTTTTGAATAATTTTAATAATATATTGAGATGCTCATGGCTTAAGATTAAATGATATTAGTAAATATGGATAAATATACTTTTACAATTTTACACAAACACAAATACATATGCAGCAAATTTTACACACACAAATATATATGCAGAAAAACAAAGGAAACACTAAAATACTAACAATGAAATGTTAGTAGTGATTATCCTAGAGTAGTAAGATTGCAGCAATTTCTATTATCTTGATAGCTTTTTTAATTTAATTTTTTTTTAATACCAAAAGCATTTAGTATTGGAGTATAGCTGATGAACAACGTTATGATAGTTTAGCTTTCAAATTTTTTATGTTTTCTTAACAAACAATGTATTATTTTATAATCCTAAAAAGACATTAAGTCCAATCTTAGTACAAATTATTAGGATTAATCAAAGAAAAATCTATCCATTATTATCTTAATATTCTAACTTATTCTAAGAATTGAAATATTAAGCCAGCAAAATGAAAGTGAAAAAATTTCTATGGGTGACTTGAGGAAAAAAGCAAAAGTCATCAAGTAAATCGTAACCCCCTATCTCACATCATCAGCAAAATTCAATTCCAAACAGACTACTGATCTAAATGGGAAAGGAAAACTATAAAGTTTCCAGAAGTTAACAAAGGAAAATATCGTCACACCCTTGGGGCAGGCAAAGAACTCTTAAACAGGACACACAAGACACCAAAAGGAAAAGACACAAACTGAACTTCGTTAACGCTGACTTTTGTTAGTGAAAAGAGTAAAAAGGCATAGTGGAAGCGTAGAAAAGATAGTTGATACAAATATATCCAACAAATATAAAAGAATTACCACAAATCTGTAAGAGAAAGGAATACCCTAATAGAAAAAAGAGCAAAAGATGAACATGCATCTTACAAAAAATAATATCCAACTAATCAGTAAACATGAAAGGCACTCAACATTAGTTATCAGTGAAATGCAAACTGGAAAAAAAAAGAAAACAAAACCCACACTGAAATACTACCATCAACCCACCACGATAGTTAAAATTACAGTACTGACAATGCCGAATATCATGGATAGAGAATAATTAGTATAAACTGGCAAATCCACTGGGAAAAACTTCTGGATAGTAACTCCTATAGCGGAACATACACATACCCAGCAAACTCCAGGATATAACCAACAGAAATTAGTGTGCACACGCACCAAAGACCACATGAAAGACTATCTGCAGCAGGAAGCTCCTCGGCAATCCAGGGGCTAGGACTCCGTGCTTTCACTGCCAGGGCCCAGGTTTGATCCCTGGTCAGGTAACTAAGATCCTGCAAGCCACGAAGCATGTCACCTGACCATCCCCTCCAAAACCTATTTGCAGCAGCACTTTTCAGAACAATCAACATCATGAAACAAGATGCCTATTATGCTACAAAGAATAAATTTTTATATATTCACACTACTGACAATTACACAGAAACGAGAATAAACTACTACTACATGCAATAACATGGATGGATATATCTCATAAAAATGCAAAAGAAATCAAATATTAGATAGTACAGAATTCAAAAGTCAGGGAAAGCTAACTAACTGATAAAAGTGTTCTGAAAGGAAGCAGTTATCTTTAGGAATTAGAGGAGTGTTGTGACTAAAAGGGACACAGGGGAGGGCCTCTGGGATGCTGATAATGTTCTATGTCTTAATCAGGGCAGTAATTACACATGTATGTCACTTTTGAGGAAATTCATCACTAACAATTTGTGCACTTTTCTGGATAAATGCTGTATTTCAATAAAAAGATATACACCTAGAGAAAAAACATTACAAATATGCAGATATACAGACAGACACAAGAAACATGCTTGTATCATATGGATATCTATATATACAAGCATGATCCTTTCATCATTATTTCATTCAAATAAATCTAGCAGTAATAAATATTCATCAACAGGGGAGTGATTAAATAAAATAAGGCACATCATTTAATCATTCATTAGAATAAAAAAGCAAGCTTTAGATGTAATAACATGGAAATTTCTACAAAATATTATTGAATGAATAATGCAGACTTCAAAAATATACAAAAATAACATTATCTAATTTGTGTAAAAATATATGTATATTTTCATAAGATATATATTTACAAAACACACAGAAATAAAGACACATTCTGAATGTTTTTCTATCAATTTAAAATTTTCAGGATATCAGTATTAGCAGTTATCTCTTTGGAATTAGAGTAGAAAACAAGGAACTTTTACTTTTTTTTGTTCTCCTCTATGTTGGTTTTAGAAAAGGCAGAGGAACCAGAGATCAAATTGCCAACATCCGCTGGATCATCGAAAAAGCAAGAGAGTTCCAGAAAAATATCTATTTCTGCTTTATTGACTGTGCCAAAGCCTTTCACTGTGTGGATCACAATAAACTGTGGAAAATTCTTCATGAGATGGGAATACCAGACCACCTGACCTGCCTCTCGAGAAATCTGTATGCAGGTCAGGAAGCAACAGTTAGAACTGGACATGGACGACAGACTGCTTCCAAACTGGGAAAGGAGTACATAAAGGTTGTGTACTGTCACCCTGTTTATTTAACTTCTATGCAGAGTACATCATGAGAAATGCTGGACTAGATGAAGCACAAGCTGGAATCAAGATTGCAGGGAGAAATACCGATAACCTCAGATATGCAGATGACACCACCCTTATGGCAGAAAGTGAAGAGGAACTAGAGTCTCTTGATGAAGGTGTCAGAGCAGAGTGAAAAAGCTGGCTTGAAACTCAACATTCAGAAAACAAAGATCATGGCATCTGGTCCCATCACTTCATGGGAAATAGATGGGGAAACAGAGGAAACAGTGTCAGACTTTGTTTTTTTGGGCTCCAAAATCACTGCAGATGGTGACTGCAGCCATGAAATTAAAAGACACTTACTCCTTGGAAGAAAACTTATGACCAACCTAGATAGCATATTCAAAAGCAGAGACATTACTTTGCCAACAAAGGTCCATCTAGTCAAGGCTACGGTTTTTCCAGTGGTCATGTATGGATGTGAGAGTTGGACTGTGAAGAAATCTGAGTGCCAAAGAATTGATGCTTTTGAACTGTGATGTTCGAGAAGACTCTTGAGAGTCCCTTGGACTGCAAGGAGATCCAACCAGTCTGTTCTAAAGGAGATCAGCCCTGGGATTTCTTTGGAGGGAATGATGCCAAAGCTGAAACTCCAGTACTTAGGCCACCTCATGCAAACAGTTGACTCACTGGAAAAGACCCTGATGCTGGGAGGGATTGGAGGCAGGAGGAGAAGGGGACGACAGAGGATGAGATGGCTGGATGGCATCACTGACTCGATGGGCGTGAGTCTGAGTGAACTCTGGGAGTGGTGATGGACAGGGAGGCCTGGCGTGCTGCGATTCATGGGGTAGCAAAGAGTCAGACACGACTGAGCGACTGAACTAACTAACTAAAGGGGAAAAAAAAAGTTGAGTCTAACAACTTTAAGAGCACTGCAGAATACTGAAAAATAGACCATTCTAGGTTAGCTCCCTAAAACAACATACTAATAGAGATACTTTGATTCATTTACTTACCAGGTGAGTCAAAATCAATAATAATAAGCAATAATATGACTCTCATCAGGAAAAACTATAAAGCAAGATTACTTATTCTATGTTTTCTGCTAAAACAGATTCCTATCAAATAGGATACTTTCTAAGGGCCACATAAAAGAGCAAAATCTTGTTTAAAAAAATAACCTTGGGGAACTGATATAAACTACCATCTATTCTCTTTAAAACAAGCTCAATTAATAAATCTATTTCTGAAAATAATATTCAAAGAGTATGATGAAGTGAAAAGTATCAGAATTGGGGGGTACTCCTTGAAGTATGCAGACACAAAAAAAAGTCAACACAAATGCCTCAAAAGACAAGGACCCAAGAGCCAATAAACATAAAATTACTTCTGAATCCCTCAAATGAACTTTAAAAGAAATAGAGAGTAATAAGAACTGGCTATAACTAATAAATAACTTTACTGAAAAAGTATACAGTGTAATAGAGACAACAAGTTGGGATTTAGCCAAAAAGAGAGGAAGAAACATATCCTACCAATGACTATTTAAGCAAATAAACAAAATCAAATAGACTCATCACCTTTCAAGATGACTGTGAAAGATCACTGATACCAATAAATGTAATCCAATCCTGTGACTAAAACAGAGTACAAAATAACATGGCAAAATTAGTATTTTAAAATCACTGATATGAAAAAAATAATTCTTTTTTCTTCTCATTTTGTTAAATAGGAAAGGAAAAGACACTTATTCCAGGACACGTACTCAAATTCCTAGCAACAGCATGTTAAAGTTTTATTCACTGGAGCAAAAGGTATTTGGGGAAATGTCTATACAATCCTTCTTAAACTAATGACAGGATTTAAGGCAACTTTTAAAACTAAAAACAAAAGAGAGGTTTTACAGCAATGGCCAAATCTGTCTTGAGTTTCCTAAGCCATTAAAATAATAATGAATACAAAATGCATAAAAGGACGTCTATAATTCTATTCATACCGCTTTCAGAACAGAAATTCATGACTAAAATAAAAACCTTCATGACTGCTAAAGTGTATTTTTTTCAGGAATCACAAACACTTGAGATACTTTACACTTTATTATATCATTATATGACTGGAGCATGATTTTTTTTATAGCTCCTAATTTACATAAAATGGGATCTTCCCAACCTAGGGAGTGAACCTGGGGCTCCTGCACTGCAGGCAGATTCTTTACCAACTCAGCTACCAGGCAATTTCCTTGGGTAGGGAAGATCCCCTGGAGAAGGAAGTGACAACCCACTCCAGTATTCTTGCCTGGAAAATCCCATGGACAGAGGAGCCTGTAGGCCACAGTCCATGGGGTCGCAAAAGAGTCGGACATGACTTGACAATAAATGATTTTAAAAATTCTTTGATTCAAGTCCAATTCAGTACCTTTCTAGGAAACAAATGTGTCATATATCATTACAAATAACAATTTGTTCCATTCTGTCAATATAAACATGTCTTTACTCTGCGACATATCTGTTATCAGTTGGAAAAATACAGTCCACAAAGTTTCCAATCCCTTTTCTATAAAAAGAATTAAAAGGACAAGTCAAATACTTTTTTTTTCAAATTTCTGAAATTAATTTTCAAGTTGAAAAGCTTTCTAACACAACGCTATCCAAAACTTTCTGAAATAATGGAAATATTCTTTATGCTGTCTAATACAGAAGTCATTTTCAGCACTTGAAATGTAGCTACTGCAACTAAGGAACTGAAATACTAATTTTAGTTCATTCTAATTCAAATTTATAACATACTAGAAAACTAAGTTCTAATGAGCAAACTACAGGCATTTGAAAGTTGGCTTGCAGATTGCTGTTGAAAATGTACAGCCACATAGCTGAAGCTGGGTGATTGATTTAGAGTAATAAGGTCATGATAAATCCTGAAAGCCAGCAAGCAGTTATCACAAATGAAGAACTTTACTTCAACTATCACAGAACAATAGGGAGTTTATACAGGCTACAGAACCTAAACTGTTATTAACAGTTTAAGGAAACACAAACCTCAACTTTCTGTTTTGAATTAACTAAAAAGTTAATATGAAGTAAAGTTCTGTGACTTCCAAGTGAATTAGCAAATAAAAGGAAAAAAAAATCAACATGTTCAATATCTGTTTTTAAAAGACTTTTAGCATACACTCTAGAAAGGATGAAAGGCCTTGGAGCTTAAGTTTTCACACTGTGAGGGACCTAGATCATACTGTTCTACATCAACGCCCTCTCTTTAACTCAAAAATGTATATTCATGATCCAAAGATCTGCCCTTCACAATTCTGCCTTACCAGCAGGAATGCATAAGTAATAAGTAAGGGATATAACTTCTCATCTCTGTTAAGTTCCTCTATAAAGCAATATTACACAAATCCTAAATTCTGCCATTTGGTATTCAGTATGAGATAACTTTCCATTGATTCATTCTCAGAACAGACTCAGATTTATCATTATCTATTAGGAGTTACAGGACTCAACTATGGATTACCCAAAATTTGGAATATCAAGCAGATTATTTAAGAAGCATTAGAAGAACAAGGAGTTGAGAGAAGTTCAAAATATGCTGGTAAATGGAGAGATAAAAAGCAACATGATCCTATGCTTGGTATGCATATCAAAGAAGCACTGAAGTACATATACCAAAATGTTAGAAGTGATTATATCCAGTGACAAGGGTATGACAGGGTATTTATCCTAGAGCTATGTATACCTATGTTCACCCAAAAACCTACACATCAATGTTCATAGCAGCTTTATGTGTAATAGCCAAAACATGGAAACAACTAAAATGTCCCTCATTTGCCGACAAAAGTCCATCTAGTCAAAGCTATGGTTTTTCCAGTAGTCATGTATGGATGTGACAGTTGGACCATAAAGAAAGCTGAGTGCCAAAGAATTGATACTTCTGAACTGCGGTGTTGGAGAATACTCTTCAGAGTCCCTTGGACTGCAAGGAGATCAAATCAATCCTCAAGGAAATCAGTACTGATATTCACTGGAAGGACTGATGCTGACGCTGAAACTCCAAAACTTTGGCCACCTGATGCGAAGAACTGACTCCTTGGAAAAGCCCCTGATGTTGGGAAAGATTGAAGGCAGGAGGAGAAGGGGACAACAGAGGATGAGATGGTTGGAGGGCATCACTGACTTGATGGACGAGTCTGAGCAAGCTCCAGGAGTTGGTGATGGACAGGGAAGTCTGGCGTGCTGCAGTCCATGGGGTTGCAAAGAATAAGACATGACTGAGCAACTGAACTGATTTGACTTAACAACCATACCATGGAATTGTGTGTGCGTGCTTAGTCGCTCAGTCGTGTCCAACTCTTTGCAACGCCATGGACTATAGCCCACCAGGCTCCTCTGTCCATGGGGATTCTCCAGGCAAGAATACTAGAGTGGGTTGCCATGCCCTCCTACAGGGGATCTTCCCAACCCAGGGATCGAACCCAAGCCTCCCACACTGCAGGCCGATTCTTTACTATCTGAGTCACCAGGGAAGCCCAAGGATACTGGAGTGGGTAGCCTATCCCCTCTCCAAGGGATCTTGCTGACCCAGAAATCAAACTGGGGTCTCCTGCATTGCAAGTGGATTCTTAACCAGTTGAGCTATACCATAGAATACTACTAAAAAAAAAAAAAACAAAGCATTTATACATACAATAACTCAGATGGCTCTTGCAGGCATTACATTAAGTGAAAAAAGTCAATCTCAAAAGGTCACTTAATATATTGATTCCAATATCTCAGATAAAATATTCTCAAAATGATGAAGTTTTAGAGACAGAAAACAGAGTAGGGTAGGATAGCCAGGGGTTAGGAATGGTGGGGGCAACAAGAAGCAGTGTAACTACAGAGGGGTGGCACCAGGGAGATCTTTGGTATGAAGGATTAGTTCTGTATCTACTTGTAGGATAAAGCATACAAAAATGGACATGTTGCAGCAATGTCAATTTCTTTATTTTGAGATTTTGTACTATAGTTATATAAAATGTCATCACTGGGGAGAAACTGCCAGACTGGGTACATGGAACCTCTCTGTATTATTTTTGCAACTACCTATGAATCTATATAATTTCAAAATTAAGGTTTTTTTAAAGAAAACAAAAGGATAAATCTTATCCCTTCCAATTCCTGACTTTCCCTATCTACTTAGGCTCCATGAACCATTCACCTCTAAGGCCATACTCTGGAGCAAAACATGGTTTCAGGTCCTAGACAGAATGAAGAGGGCACTGGCATGGGAGGGCTGCCCAAAGTAAGACATCAGAGTGTCAGCAGAGAGAGGAAGTTCTCCAGTTAAAAGGGCAGTTCAGTATGAAAGTGTCAGAGCACAAGCAACGTAAAGAAGGGTCTATGCTGTGGGGGAAGAGCAGCCTTGAGCAAGGTACCAGAACTAAGTGGTGTGAGGACTGGGCATGGACCAGCACAGAGTACAAGGAGAGATCCATGTGGTAACTGAGGCCCAGTGCAACCGCCAAAGCACATGCAGGAAGGCATCCACACAGGAGACAAGGGATGGCTTGCACTGCCATGGAGTACAGGAGCTGGGAAGAGAGCATCCAACCGATCAGGAAGGGGAGAAGGGCAACAGTGCTGAAGGGAAATAGTTACATACAGGGGTTGGGGGTAAGTAAATAGATACACTAAGGATAACAGAATCAGGTTTATCACTGTCTGAGAAAGGACTCATAAAATATGGGAGGAAGCAAACTGAAATGTACTCCATGGTAATGGACTATAATTGGAGGTATCAGTGTGAACTCATGGTTTTCAATACTTATAGATACATGGATAATTATAGATGTAAATGTATGTACATATATACATATAAATGTATGTAAGTATGTACATATATATATATTCTCTGGCTTTATCCACTAACAGTCCTGGGAGCAGTTATACTCCACCAGCAATGAGCAGCACACTGAGCACTCAGATCTTGGCTTCTAAACATCATTCTCCACTAAAATGAACTAGGACTCCTAAGAAAAAATGTCAGATTCCAGGGATGGGGCATGTAAAATACAATATAAGCCTACAACATCTCATGACTTAAAGGAAGTGCTCAAGGACTGATGGGACAGGTCAAAAGAACACAGAAGCCAACCTGAAGAGGCTCAGAATGGCCAAATCTTCAACTAAGCACTAATCACAGTTGATTTTACCCAGTGAACAAAACTCCAAAATCAATATTGATACAAATAAATAAATGAACAAACTTCAAGGTATGATGAGGGATAAGGTTAACTTTACACTGGCAAAACCTGGCAGACCCTACCTCAATTAACTGATCAAAGTGAACCATCATCAGAAGGGGGAAAATAATAATCATGTGCCACCTGTTCAAATGCAATGGGCAACAAACACAGCATCACTTTTTGCAATACGCCTGCCAAAATAACAAGTCTCTCTAAGAGGAAAAATCATATAAACCTGAACTGAATGACATTCTACAAAATGGTAATTTTTACATATGATTATCATAAAATTTTTAAAGAGAGGAACTAACCCAGAGTTAAGAAAACTAAAGAGACATGACAGTTAATGCAATGTATAATCTGAACTGGATCTTTCTGCAAACAAACTTTAATGCCTGGAGAATAAGCAGATGAGTAAGGATATAAAAGTTATATAGAGAACAAATGCATGGATACCAAGAGGAAAAGGGGACGGGTGGGAGAAACTGGGGGACTGGTGCTGACATACATACACTACTGATTCTGTGTATAAATTGGATAACTAATGAGAACCTACCAGATAGCACAAGGAACTCTACTAGATCCTTTATGGTAACCGAAACGGGAAGGAAATCCAAAAGAAGGGATATATGTATATGCATAGCTGATTCGTTTTTGCTGTACAATATAAACTAACACAACACTATAAAGCAACTATACTCCAATAAAAATAAATTTAAAAAAAAATAAGAATACAACTAGCCAAACTGACCTGATCAACATTTACAAAAAAACCCACCCGACAAAAGTCAGACTCCACATTCTTCTCAAGTGAATACAGAGCATTCACCAGGTAACCATATGTTTAGATCTTGTAAGACTCAACAAATTTAAAAGGGCTTAAGTTGTACATGTAGTCTCTGACCACAGTGTCTAAGTTGTACATGTACAGTCTGTGACCTCAGTGTCTAAATATCAATGACAAAAAGATACCTGGAAAACTTCAAATATTCAGAAATTAAGCATGGGTCACAAAGAAATCACAAAAGAAATTGAGAACTTTTGAGCTTAAAATGCTTACATCAAAAAGAAAGATCTAAAACAGCTACCAAACCTTCTACTTTAAAAAACTGAGAAAATAAGAACAAATTAAAATAAAGTAAGCATAAGGAAAGAAATAACTTGAGAGTAAAGATGAACGTTGAAATGAACAATGTGTGTGTGCATTCAGTCATGTCTGATTCTTTGTAACCCCATGAACTGTAACCTGCCAGGCTCCTCTGTCCATGGAATTTTCCTGGCCATGATTGCAATTTCCTTCTCCAGACAATCTTCCCTCCCAGGGATCGCACCCATGTCTCCTGCATCTCCTGCATTGGTAGGTGCATTCTTTACTACTGAGGCACTAAAACCAAAACTTACTCTTTGAAGAGACCAGAATAACCAACAAATCTCTCCCCAGATTAATCAAGAAAAAGACAACTGGCACTATCAAGGTGAAAAAAGAAATTATTACAAGGCCTTTAGACAATAAAGGAATTGAGAAAATATTATGAGAATTTTTGTTCAATTAAAAAATGAACTCCTAGGCATATACCCTGAGGAAATCAAAACTGAAAAAGACACTTGTACCCCAATGTTCACTGCAGCACTACTTACAATAGCTAGAACACGGAAGCAACCTACATGTCCATCAACAGATGAATGGATAAAGAAGCTGTGGTACATACATACAATGGAATACTACTCAGCTATGAAAAAGAATACATCTGAATCTGTTCTAATGATGTGTATGAAACTAGAGCCTATTATACAGAGTGAAAGTCAGAAAGTACACAATATAAACATTGTGTACTGACACATATATATGGAATCTAAAGAGATGGCACTGATGAATTTATTTTCAGGGGAGCAATGGAGAAACAGACAGAGAGAGCAAACCTGAGGATGCGGTAGGAGAGGGAGAAGGGGAGCTGTATGGAGAGAGCAACACAGAAATCTACAATGCCATACGCACAACAGAATGCCAACGGGAGTCTGCTGTATGACTCGGGGAACTCAAACAGGGGCTCTGTGAAAGGCTGAAGGGTGGGATGGGGAGGGAGACGGGAGGAAGGTCCAGGAGGGAGAGGACATGGGTGTACCTATGGCTGATTCTTGCTGATGTACAACAGAAAACCACAGAATTCTGTAAAGCAATTATCCTTCAATTTAAAAAATTTTTTAAAAATGAAATGGTCAAATTCCTTGAAAAATATAATTTGTCAAAACTGAATCAAGAAAAATTTTAAATCTGATTAGCTTTTTATGTTTTAAAAGTTTAAAATTTGGAAGTAAAACTTTCCCACAAACGAAACTAAACCCTAGATTAAGTTATTGGTAAAGTCCACTAAATATATATTATTATGATAGAAATAACACCAATTTTCTATAAAGTTTCAGAAACTAGAGAAGAAACTATTTTTTATAATGCCAATATACCTGAAACAAGACTGCAAGAAAACAATATGCCTCATAAACATATACATAAACATTCTTTTTAAAAAATCAGTAAACTGAATCCAAGAACATATGAAAAGGACAATGTATCATGACCAAGTGCAATTTATCCCAGGAATGCAGGACTGGCTTAACATTTGAAAATCAATAAGTTTACTTTAAGAAAAGGAAGGAAAATCATATGATCATCTAATAGGTGCAGAAAAAATATCAATGAAGTTATACATCCATTCACAACTTTAAAAGAAATCTCAGCAAACTACAAAGAAAACATCTTCCACCTCGTAAATAAAGATAACCTATGAAAAATTTATGTAGAGGATGCTAACCTAGTTTTGGCACCTGTTATGATTTTCCTTCCTTTTTGATGCTTTTGAACTGTGGTGTTGGAGAAGACTCTTGAGAATCCCTTAGACTGCAAGGAGATCCAACCAGTCCATTCTGAAGGAGATCAGCCCTGGGATTTTTTTGGAAGGAATGATGCTAAAGCTGAAACTCCAGTACTTTGGCCACCTCATGCGAAGAGTTGACTCACTGGAAAAGACTCTGATGCTGGGAGGGATTGGGGGCAGGAGGAGAAGGGGACGACAAAGGATGAGATAGCTGGATGGCATTATAGACTCGATGGACGTGAGTCTGAGTGAACTCCGGGAGTTGGTGATGGACAGGGAGGCCTGGCGTGCTGCGATTCATGGGGTCGCAAAGAGTCGGACACGACTGAGCAACTGAACTGAACTGAATAAAAAATGTATAGCTAAAACAATTATTAATGGTGAAAAACTGAATACAATCCCCTAAAGATCAGGAAAAAAGCAAAAATACCGACTCTTACCACTTTTATTCAACACTGTTCTGGACGCCTAGTCCATACAATAAGGAAGAAAAAAGTAAAAAACATATAAATTGGAAAGGAAGATTTAAAACATATGGACAATAGGGACCCTGAAAAAAACCGAAGGAATCTTACTAGAACAGGTACACGTAACAAGATCACACGATACATAGTCAACATAAAAAGAATCAACTGCATTCCTATATACTGGTCACGAACAATTAGACACTGCAAGTTTTTTTTTTTAACACCATTTACAATAACATCTTAAACATGGAATACTTAAGGATAAACTTAACCAAATAAATATGTCCAGAAACTCTACATGATAAAAACTATGCCAAGAGAAGTTAAAGAAAAGCAAAGCAAACATAACAATACACCATGTTCATGGACTGGAAGCCTCTACTTCTTAGTTGCTGGTTTTTATCAAGTCAATATACACAAACAATGTAATCTTAACTAAAACCCAGATAGTTCATTTTATAGAAACTGAGAGGCTGATCCTGCATTTTACATGAAAATGCAAACAAACTAGAACAGTCACAGTAATCTGCCAAAGAAAAACCAAACTGGAGGACCTACGCTACCTGATCTCAGGATTTTGTATAGAAAATATACCCATCAAGAATAATACTGATGGCAAAGATAGAAACCAGATTAAACAAAAAGAAAACAGAAGAGAAACAGCTTAACTTCTAAAAAATGTACCCAGAAGAAATTTAAAAAGACTTTTTTAACAACATTCACAGTGACTTTATTCATAATGGTTGAAAACTAGAGATAATAAATAACCATAAAGAGGGAAAGAAAATTTTAGGATAATGTAACAACAGAATGTTAATCAATAATGAAAAAAATGAACTACTTACTGATAACACTAAACCAACATGGAAAACTGCAGAAACACTATGCTGAGCAAAAGAAGCTGGAGGGAAGAGTTGCACATGACTCCATTCATATAGAGTTCTCACATTAGTCACTCAACTGTGTCTGACTCTTTGCGACCCCATGTACGGTAGCCCACCAGGCTCCTCTGTCCACGGGATTCTCCAGGAAAGAATACTGGAGTGGGCATCCATTCCCTTCTCCAGGGAATCTTTTCAACCCAGGGATTGAACCCAGGTCTCCCACACTGCAGGCAGATTCTTTACCGTCTGAGCCACCAGGGAAGCCCAAAGTTCTCAAGGGACAACATTAATTTATGATGGGGAGGAGGGGCGGGGGTGGGGGGATCAGAACAATTGTGGAGTGGACTGACCAAGAAGAAAACAAACTTTCCAGGATGATGAAAATATTCTACATCTTGATGCATTATGGGTTACATACAAGTTTAGGCAGCTGTCAAAATTCTGAATTTTAACTTAGGATCCACATTTCACTTCAAACTTTTTCTCAGTTAAAAAACATTTCTTTCACTCAAAAAATATATGACTGCCTCCACAGCCCAGTTACTGAGAACACAAAGTTAAAATACAAGTTTCAGAGAAGAGGCCTTATGGTCTCACAAGCAAAGAAATGAAAAGTTAGTTGTTATAATGAAAAATTACACAAAGGCAAGTTTTGAGAAGTGAAAAATAGTAGACTGCCAAACAAAGAATATTACAGGTGTATCCAACATGTACAGAAATAAGAGGAAAAATCACATTGGACCTGGGCAACTAATATAATTTCAATGTACTTAAACTACGAAGTGTAGGGCTTGCAGAGGCTGGATAAGATAAGAACAGACCTAATTCAAAGGCTCTTTTACCCCAAGCACAAGAGCGCATTTCAGCTTTTTAGCAAAAAGAAACCTCTGAAAAATTTCTGGGAGGAAAATGATAAGTATAAATCTCATTTTGAAAAGATCACCTGAAAAACAGACAGGTATGGCTCAGGTTACAATCAGTCCAAGAAGAAAGCTATTACCATCAACAGACTATTTTATTGTTTTCAATCTCACATGGAGCATTTGCCAAGGCAAACAACATTGAGGACACATAAAACACACAACTTCATAAATGTAAAACAATAAACAATCATACAATATACACTCTCAGACCATAACTGAATTAAAACTATAGATCAGTAACAAAAAAATAGCTGAAAAATCCCCAAAACTTGGAGATTAAATAACACACTTCCAAATAACACATGAATCAAAGAACATATCTCAGAAAAAAAAGATAAAATGAACCAAAAGAAAATAAAAATACAACTTCTCAAAATTTGTGGAACACTGTGAACGCAGTGCTTAGAGAGAAATTTGTATCACTGAACACTATGTGTGTGTGTGTGTTCAGTCGCAAAGTCACACCCAACTCTTTGCAACCCTATGGACTGCAGCCCGCCAGGCTCTTCTGTCCGTGGGATTCTCCAGACAAGAATACTGGAGTGGGTGGCCATGCCCTCCGCCAGGGAATCTTTCCAACACAGGGACTGAACTCGTGTCTCCTGCATTGGCAGGCAGGTTCTTTACCACTAGTGCCACCTGAGAAGCCCAAAAACCATGGGTGGCAAATTAAATCCAAAATAACATAAGAAAAGATATCATAAAAATTAAAGGAGAAATCAATGAAATTGAAAACTGGAAAACAACAGAAAAAAATCAAAAGCTAATTCTCTATAAAACTAGGGGGAGGGAACAATGGAGAACTGGTGTTAAGTGGGTACAGAAATTCAGCTTTGCAAGACAAAACAGTTCTAGAGCTCTACTGTACAATGACAGTGCAATTAACTGTATGCTGACACTGGATGTAATATATATGCTTAAAAATTGTTAAGACAAAGAGCAGCCTCTGCTCACTGCAACTAGAGAAAGCCCGCACACAGCAAGGAAGACCCAGTGCAACCAAAAATAAGTAAATAAGCAACTTTGACATACTTAAAAAAAAAAAAAAAAAAGGCAGCAAGCCTCTTGTCAGGCTAAGACAAAAAGACATAAATTACTGATACCAGAAATTAAGGTGGGACCATCACTGCAGACCGCATGGACACTAAAAGAATAATAAAAGAATACTATGAACAACTCTATACCCACAAATTTGATAACCTAGATGAATTGAACCAATTCCTCAGAAGACACAATCTGTCAAAACTCACATAAGAAGAAACATACATAGCTATTAAAGAAACTGAATTACTAACCTTCCAAAAAGGGAAGTACCAGGCCCTACACTGGTGAATTCCATCAAACACTCAAGGAAGAAATTGTACCAGCTCTCTACAATCTCTCCCAGAAGACCAAAGCAGAGTGAATATTCCTAACTCATTCTATGAAACCAGGGTTACTCTAACATCGAAACAAAGATACTGCAAGAAAAGAAAACTAGACCAATCTATCTCATGAATACAGATGCAACAATCTTCAACAGGTTACTAGTAAATTGAATTTTTAAAATGTATAAAAATAATTATACACCACAACAAAGCGGGATTTCTTCCAGGTATGCAAGGCTGATTCAGCATTAAAAAATTAATTAATGTAATTAATCACCATCGACAGGCAGAAAAAGTAAAAGGCTACTGCAATAGACTAGGTAAAAGTCCGTGAGCACATGTATTAGAACACAACTGTAAGTAGTTACCCACTCATTCACATCATGTGCTAACACCTGGGCCATAATGAAAAATAAGACAAAATTCATGCTCTCAAAGAGCCTACTATCTATTAGAGACAAACTGAACAAGTCCCTACTGCAGGGAGTAAACCTAGACTGAGGTGGCAGGCTGATGATGATGAAGCACTGATCAGTTTAAAAAACAGAGAGGGGTTATGATTAAGGGGAATATTACAAGTAGGGTACGTGAGGGTCCTAAAGCACAAGAAAAAGCACAGTATATTCGAAGTACAGAAAGGATCCAGGTTTAATATCACATAAAGAATAGAAGAAGATTTTATGACAGTAGTAGTTTTGCTGATCATCAGGTAAAAATAAAGACACAGAAGGCAAAAAAACCACTCAGCTTCTCAGACTCCCTGCCTGCATCCGCACCATGCTCAGGAAGGCCCTGCTCCTCTGCCTGGTTTGCCCTGGCTGTGACTTATCCCACACTGCTCCCAGAATTCACCACTGACCTACAGCCAGCCAGCCACTGAACTACTAGACTTGATCAGTGACCAAAACACAGAAACAATCACTGACTTGTACTTAAACAACACACAGACTTTTGCATTGCCTACTGATGTGGAATTAAATACCCTCAGTACTAAGAAAGAAGTCACTGAGGCCAGAGCTGATTACAATTCACTTCACACAGATAATTTTTGGAGTGAAGATTATGAAGAGGTCATTGCTGGTTGTTCCAAAGAGCCTGTGACTGAAGCACCAAATGAGCCCTGAACCTTCAGGGGAAGCAACAAGTCCAGCTCACTGTTTTGGTTTGTTACTGTTGCCTTTTTTTTTTTTCCCAGAAAATGTACAACTTTCTAAAAAGATTGTGAGTCTCTGAACAAGCCTACCATTCCATTATAGAAGCTTGAATAACTACAAAGACTGTGAGACACAGCATGTATCCACTTGAAGATAAGCAGAAACTGTACACAAAAGAAGGGCATCTCATAATATCTTAAGCATGTCCCATTTAATGTGGGCTCAATAAATGCTCCTTTGAATTGAAAAAAAAGTTACGGGTATCTACAAAAGAGTGTCTTAGGTGATGACCTGTGACATCGAGGTTGAACAGGAAAGACTGAAAGGGTGAAATACTTTTTTAAAATAATGAAAAAATAAAAGAAGGCAGGAATTGCCAACAGTTACAAAATTTGAAGGAAAAATTCTCAAGTATATGATCTTTTTCTAGCAATGCTCCAGATTCAATCCTTATACTTTTCTTTTCTTCCAATCCTTCTATTCTTTAAGGAGAAATCCAAAAGTTAAAACAAAGTTATCTTTTAAAATTAAGCACCTAAAATTTAATGCACAATAATCCTGACAAATAAATGTTATCCAGAAAATATGTTTCTAAAATGTATATAATACAAAAACTTAATTTTGCCTTATCATCATGATTTTTATCAATATTTGGTATATCTATTTTAGAACACACATTTGAACTATTTATATTCAGATTTTAAACATTTTTTGAAATTTCTTCAATGACTATATCACTCAACAGAAAATTATGTTTCTAACTAAGCTTAGTATCTTATAAAGGAATTACTTACAGGGACATTAAGTGCATACTGTAGTCCTTGAGGAAGTCTTTCATGCGTTTCCATCTGCTCTTCATCATTTTTCACTGTCTCCTCATGGACCATGAGTTCATCATGTGGTATCATATCCTGTTGTCTCATTTCACTTTCTTGTAACACTTCATCTGCAGCAAGGATCTCCTGGTGAGGCATACTCCGATCTTGAAGCACCGATTCCTGCAGTTCCCCAGACACGGTAGACTGGCCAGACACTCCACCCATTACAACCATTGCCCTGGAAGACTGCATTTCGTCTATGCCGCCACATTTAAGAAATAATCCTTCCAGTTTGTCGTCAATGTTCATGCTTAAGTATAACTGCCTAGAAAGACCAAGTTTGGCAACAAAGCATAATAAATTAGTTTTGTATGTCTACTTGAATTTTTTAAATTTCAAATTATGAAAGGTATCCATACTTCAATAAAAGTTTTATTCACATAATTCAATATTGCCTCCAATTTAAAAATTACCAGTAAATTTCCAAAAGCTGGTAGAATAAAACACAAATTTTTATTTCTGACATTAAGGCACTAATCTATTTCATTACGAAAAATGAGCATGAAATAAAGCAAACTGGGAGAAAGTATTTGCAACACCAGATGGCTCCATATCCTTTAATGTATTAAGACATCTTTAAAATTAAAATAAGAAATAACATTAAGAAATAAACTGAGAGAATACTATCAGGTAAATCATAAAGAAAAATTAGAAACAGTCACTAAATATATGAAATAGTAGTCACAGCAGTATCAAAGAAATGAACATTAAAACCGTATTTTATCCCCCAAATTGATAACAACTCTTAAAAAATACATCCAAGGTTGAGCTCGCAGGGAAAAAATCTACTGACAGTGGGAGTACTTTAGTTCAACTATTTCCAAAGGTAATTTGGTACACTGTATCAAAACCCATAAAAATGCATATATTCTTTGAACTGGTGACAAATAATACTTTTAGGAAACTATCCTGATGAAATCAGAAATATGCATATAAAGATAGGTATGAAAAATCACTATGGCAGTACTTTAATAGTGAAAAACTGGAATTACACTAAGTAGTCAACAAAAAGAAATTGGGTTAAATTATATCCATACATGCATTTTAAAACTAAAGTAATGGTTGCCCCACTCAATAAATTTACTAAAAATTATTGAATTGTACTCTTAGAATGGGCAAATTTTATTTTATAAAAATTATATCTCAAAGTTTTTCTTAAAAATAGAATCAGAAAAATGGCTATGCTTGTGTGAGGAGACTGTTGATAGGAGGAAGTGGGGTATCTGGGAGCAGACAACATTTTTTCTTGAGTGGAATGCTGGCTATACAGGTGTGCCCACTTTGTAAAATTTTAAGATGTGTATCTGTGATATGCACACATTTCTGTCAGTTATTATACTTCAATAAAAAGTCTGTTGAAATTTTTTTTTAAATACAGTCAAAAAATATTCTTGAAAAATATTTTAAAATTTTGGGAAACAGCCCAATATATTAAGGGAAATGTGTATGTAAATATGTGTCTGAATGTACACAGCTTTACTGAAAATGCTAACAATTACCACTGGGTTGTTTCATACTTGTATTTCTCTCTAATTTGAACTTTCTATAAAGTAATTTTATTTCTTTTAAATACTTTAAATTTGTTAAAATAGAAAAAGTATTTTCATTACTAATATATTCTTAGATAGTTGCCCATGATTAAATTTAAGAGGTCATAAGAATTAGACCCTACTAAATAATTACATTATCTTTTTTCCCCATTATTATACGAAAAATAGGCAATATCAATCCTGCTCTTCTAACTTTGGTTGCTATAAATTCACACTCCATTGTGTTACTCAAGGAACTAGCATAACAATAATCTTGAAATCCAAAGACATTTTACCTTAAAGACTGTCAAGGCACTGGTATGGCTTGTTTTTTACCAGGCTGTATAAAATAAACACATACATTCACCCAACATGAAAGGACTACAGTTAGTAAATGTATTAAGTATAAATCAATGAGGTAGTAATGGTTACTACTTTAACCACAGCTTTCAAATGTTAAATTTAAATACACTGCTGAAATCTAAAATAATCTTTCATTTACTAACACCATCTAGGGAGAAAACTTTATTCAAATGTACAGCTCAAAAACTGGGGTTTTCCAGGTGGCTCAGTGGTAAAGAATCTGTTTGCCAAGCAGGAGACTTGGGTTCAATCCCTGGGTCAGGAAAATCCTCTAGAGAAGGAAACAGCAGCCCACTCCAAAATTCTTGCCTGGGAAATCCCATGAACAGAGGAGCCAGGTGGGCTACAGTCCATGGGGTTGCAAAAGAGTCAGATACGACTTAGCAACTCAACAAAAACACAACAGCTTAAAAACAGCTCACATAAACAGTAACGTAAACAAAAGAAAAATGTAATTCATACTTGCTGTGTCTTCCCTGGTACAGTGAGTATCATAAATCCAGAAGACATACTGGACAAAGGAACAAGAATTTAATTTCCCTTTTTGAAATATTTTAGTGGTCTAAATGACAAATATTCAAAATACATCACCAAATAACTGTCTTCTTCAAATATTCTATTTATCACATTTCTTAGAGAATAAACTTTCCTACAACTAATAAACTTAAGTCTCCTAGGGTTAAAATTTGCTTATTTCTTTGGAATTCCTTACCAAACCAATTATATACTTCTAATCTATTTACTGTTTTCCTAAAGGACTCAAAAGGGACCAATATATACACAAAGCCACCCTTTACTTCTGTGACATCTGCTATTGCCACATACATCATTATTAAAATAAAAACATACCCCCACACCCCCTGGGAGCTTTTAAAGAATATGGGAGAAGTAAAAAGAAGTAATCATTAAAAGCAGACATTAATAAAAGATATCAGACAAATTAACCTAGGACAGACTTTTTTTTTTTTTTTTTAAGAGTACCAAAAGTTAAAGCTGACTTACTAACCCGCAGCAAGGTCTACATTTCCCTAAAGCAGTGGTCCTCATCTCCAATGTTTTTTAGAATGTACCGCATCAAATTAAAAAAGTTTAGTATATCCTAATATACGGTGGTGGTAGTGTAGTTGCTAAGTCGTGCCTGAGTCTTGCAACCCCCCACCAGGCTCCTCTGTCCATGGGATTCTTCAGGCAAGAATATGGGAGTGGCTTGCCATTTCCTTCCATTTCCATCTCATTTCCAAGGGATGTTCCCAACCCAGGAATCAAACCTGGGTCTCCTGCATTGCAGGCAGATTCTTTTACCAACTGAGCTATGAAGGAAGCCCTATCCTAATATATGCGTAGTGCTTACAACTCTACTCCTATAACAGTGTGTTAACATATAATAAACCTAGGAAAACAAACATAAAAATTTAATTTTTACAAAACTAGTCTTATCCCTAACATCAGGCTGGAACAGTAAGTATTGAGGAAGTCAAAATACTTTGGAGGTAGAGAATATTTGGGGGAAGATAAGTATGCAAAAAAAAAAAGTGCCAGAATGAGGCATCTGAAACAGGAAGACACCACAACTCAGTAAGGAAGCAGTAAATGGAATGGGAAGTGGAAACACTGTCAATAAAGGGCAAACTTGACCTCTATGAAAATTTTCTTGAAAACAGTCCATATAGACAGAAAAAGGAATCGATCTTCCTTTTTCACATTTGGTTTCTTATTCCTCTAACCCCAAATTAACCTATGTATTTCAAGTTACTGGCTAGCCTAGAAACTGTTTCTGAGACAATTTCCCTGAAATACCAGAAAATATTAAGATATCAACACAGACTTCAATATCAAGGAACACTGCTCTGACAGTTTTAAGGTTAGCTTTGGAAATATCTACCAAAATGAAAACTGTTGACCACTGACACAACAATCTCATTGCTAGGAGTATATATAATCCTATGTATGTGCTTAGTCATAAAAATTAACCAAAGATTTATGTACAAGGATGTGACCTTTTAATGGAAAAGGATTGGAAACGGCCTAAGCATCCTCTAATGGAAAACCTGTTTAACTATGATTCATCCACACAGTGGAATACACATTAGCCATTAAAATGAATGAGGCAGCCATATGTGCTGGCTCAAAGTTCTCCAAGATACATGGGGGGAAAAATCAAGAAGATATACAGACAAATAAGTGAGCCATACTTGTATCACATATCTTAACCAGTGTTGGGGCAGAGAAAGCTGGACAGGAAATAAACAAGGCTCTCAAACAAAGTTAATTTCACTAAGCCTATGGTAAAAGGGAAAAGGACAAAGTTACCCTAAGAAAAATGATCAGGAAAAGTATGTTTTTTACTGTCCTTGAAGCTCTCACCAACCTTAAATTTCTCCCTTACACCTCCTATATGACGTCAGTCAAAGCTCCCATGTGCTTCACTTCACTGCACATTCAAAAACCCAAACCCTGCAAAAGACTCCATGCGTGCTCAAAAGTTAACACAGGCTACTTTCCCTCTATTTCAGTATTTTCAGGAAGATTCAGTCAAGTACAAATAAATGAAACTGATGTTATCTATCCACACTAAAATGTGAATATTTAAGTGTCTCTTTCTGCTAAATCTTAAAAGCCAACTGTTTTTTGACCCAAATGTCTATATAATTAATGGAATATTACACAGCAGAGAGAAAGAAAGAATGCTTAAGTCATGTCTCTTACAAGAAAGGCTGCTCTGGAAGAAACAAAGAAATAACTAATCTACATTCCCAGGAGCCTCTGTCAAACAGGGGGAAAGAATGACTAGATGGAGTAATAAGCTCTAAGCCACCCTTAGCTCCTTATAACAATCCATTATTTTGTTTGTAAAGGAAGTTTGGGTAGCTGACAAAGAATATAAAATCACAGAGCTATTAAGATCCAAGACAGGATGGACAATGATGTTCTAGAAATAACTCAGCTAACTAAAGGTAAAATGGCACTCCTTCTGGAGTTACCTAGAACACAGATTACTAAAAACCAGAACTTAGGAAGACAGAAGGAAGGAAGGGGCCTACCTCGGGCCAATTTCTCCCTCCAACAGACTATTTCAAACACTGTATTCTTTTCCTCCTTCCAAGTTTAATCCTTCCATCTCCATCCCTCTGCCAGAGAAGCTAGAAGTTATACATAATAACAGGGATACTGAAGGGATCACAATTCAGCTTTCTGCTCCATTCACACACCCACACACACCCTCACTATCCTTCAGTATTGAAAAATGTTTGGTTCAGTCATGTAAAATTAACCCAAGTTACAGCCAATTAAGTAATCCGAAACATGTAAGCCTAACAGCAGTGCAGTACTTAAAAAGAGAATATAAATTACAAGCCATCACTTTCTCCAGTCTTCCAGAAGAGACAGTTGACCCTTCTTGTCACCTTATAATTTAATGCTTCTTTCTAATCAACTGTGTGCAAGCAAATAGAAACTAAGCTTTATAATAATAGATTTGTGTAAGTTGAAATAGAGTATATAAGCTTTGAGTTAGGGCTTTTAATAAGGAGTCAAACACATGGGCTTTAATGTAAGCATTTGAGACAAGTATTTTCTCAGTCTGGGCTTGTTTTCAGAGGACAAAGTTAACAGAAGCATAATATATAAACAAGTTGGGCCTTATTACTCATTTTTAATCAATTATACAAGGCACTTAAAATGCTTACTGAGCTTTTTTATGGGAATTCTATGCAATGAATGAAGAAAATGTCTCTCCAAACTTATTAATAGGTTTGAGGCTATATTACAAAATTCAGAGATTAGTATAACCTGGAGAAGAAAGAAAATTAACATGTGCTGAGGATCTACTGTAAGACAGACAATATGCTGGGCACACTGGTGTGTTATGTTCCTTCACTTAATGTTTACAGTAACACTCAAGACAGTAACAGTATATGCCCATTTAACAGATGCAGAAACTGGAGTTCACCCACAGTTACATAGCTAGGAGGTAAACGGGGATTTGAAGACAAACTTACTTGGTTCAATGCACATTTTACCATATCATACTACCTCCTGTCTTGAAAAGGCCCTGGACACTAAGCGCTCGCTGAACTCATTCTCTTCTCACCCACCCACTGAGGCCACCCTGTCACCGCTGCTTGGCTTGATAAAGCAATCCAACTCCCCATAGCTGGCTACTCCCATCTCATGGCTACCATGGGAGAGAATTCTATGTGACACAGAATCCCTTTTCTCCTTGATCAGGGGTGGACACTTTCCACAATTCCTGTTTTCCACTTCTGCCTCAGTGCATTTCTCCTTCATTCTTTTTTCATGGATTTATACACCCTCTTAATCCTTCCACTCTTTCTTCAAACCTTTACCAAGTTATTTTAGGAAAATCTCTCTTTCTCTCTTTCCTTTCCCATATTCACTCAGAAATTTTAAAAACAATCCTAAATATGGCTGATAAATGTAGGAGCTATACCAAAGATACACCTATATCAAGAATAAAAGGGCTATATGTTTTAAACTGAAAACAGATTTGAAGATTTGTGCAATAATCTTCTCAAATTCTTGAAAGCATCTAATTTCTCCTTCAGAATACAGGTGAATATTCATCTGCCATTTTATCACCTTTAATTAAATCTGTACTCAACCATGAAAGAAATATTTCTCACTTAAAGATACTGCTTTTGTGTTTCTTTCACTGAGTTTGGCTGTAATATTATTTTCCATTAACATTTACTGAATAATATAAAACATTAAATGAGTCATTATAGTGGGCAAACCTAAATATCATTCTTTTCTAAAAAAACAAAAAAGTAATTTCCAACTCCAAATATTCTCCCAAATTAAAAATATCCTGCTTTTGTACCAAAACTCAGTCACTTGTAGGTGAAACAGAAGTACTTAAAGGAATCTGAAACAGATTTTTTTTTAAAAAGCTATATTTCACAAATTACTTCTGATTCAAAGTATTTTTCAACAAACTCATCTGAAGGATGCTAATTAACTTGGATAGTAGTATTTCTAACCTATGTAGGATTCAGTAAGAAATTATGCCTTACAAACATCAGCATTACAAATACAAATATCAATCAGCCTTAAGATCAAATTGGTACTACAAAGCAACAAAGAAACCCTTGATAAAAACGGATTTAATAATCTGCCAATTGTCACTCCTAAATTTTCTATTCTTTCTCATCCTTCAAAATGTTGACCTAAGCAAAAACTGCTTCATCTCTAATTTAAAAACAAGATCTACCTCTTATCTAGGGATATTTTATCTCCAGAAACCCCTTCAGATTACCTTTGTATAACTACCACCTTGCATCTACAAAGCTTATCTTGTAAACTATGCCCCCTGATTTTTAAATTGATACTGTTCAAAACATCCTAATAGGAGGATCATTTATAATAATCACAGCTAAACAAAATGGCCTTTCTTATCAGTGCCAGTGAGAATAAAAGATGTCTACTAAAAGAATTTACAGAGTAAGATAAATCACCTTATACAACATGACAACTAAATAAAAACCTATGATCATTTTCTAACCACAGAAAATTAATTTATAAATATTTAAGCCAAAGTTAACAGGCATCTCCATATATCTGATGCTCTGCTGAAATAAAGCAAAATCTAAGCATATTCTCCATTTCAAATACTGTCGCCAGTCTTCTAATACAACATAACAATAAGAAATTAGTGCTATTCGGAAATACCAAACATCAAACTTATGTCAACTGTTGGCTGAGAAATAGCTACATTTAAAAGAGAGAGGGAAAGGGTAAAAACGAACCAAGCAAAACAGAATCCTACATTCTGCTTAATCTAGTTGTTCATTCATTTCACTTTATGCCAATACCCAAAATTCAAACAATAATATTAATTAATCTTGAGGAAACTATAAATTTTCTAGCCTTGTATACTAAAAGGAATATAAAAAATACTTCCTAAACTTCCCTGTACACAAGTTTACCTAGTCCAAACACTAAACACCTAAGTGATTTTTAACATGTACTATATGATAACAAAGACTCATTCCAGAACAGAGAAGTGTTAACTATCCAAATCAACACTTTTTAAACACTGGACAAACGTTCTCACTTATCAGTACAAACCTTATTTGTGAAGTACAATAAAAGTAAAAATGTATTCATCACCTTCAATGCCAAAAACACCTACAATGTCTTACAACCATTTACTAAAAGCTAAATCAAGAGGCCTGATATAAATACAAGTATACTAATTTATCAAAACTTATCTTAAATCTCAGAAAAAGGTAACAAGGCTAATACATGTTGATGTTGACATAAAATATGATGGAAAATTGACAACTAATTTCCAACCCTTTAATAAATTCTCTTATAGAAGCATATTGATACATGTTTAAATAAAATATTTAAATGCGATAAGAATCACAAAATGTAATCACAATGAAATACTTTTCATCTAAAAAAGCAAGTATATAATGTCTCTGGGAATAAGTTGTTCTGATGAGATCTGAACATTTAGAATAACAGACTTTTTAGAGTTAGAAGGAACCAGTTATACATCATGTAGCTTTATGTGTAGCTAAAAGATCATCTCACCCGAGGCCCTCATCCTTGCCTTAAGAGTCTAAAAATATTAAATAAATCATGTCAATCTAATGGCAGTGAAACAAAATGAGGAATTATTTCAAATCAATTTTAACTTTTAAGACCTTATTCCATCTTATGATATCAAAATTAGCAGTATTTAATCAAAGAACTATGATGACTATTCACAAAACTAAAATTGCCTCAAAACTCAAGTAAGAACAATTTCCCAAGTATTATCACAGGCCAAGAGTTAAAACGTCTTAGATGATAAAAATTATATTTTAATTTTAGAGCAACTAGATAAATAGAAAGTAAATCTGACAAATCTTAACCTAAGACAACTAGCTGACCCCTAGATGCTGTTCTCTCCTTCTTGCCCAAAAACAAAACATTAAGTGAGACACTTATGACCTAGATCCTAGATAAGGCTCGTTTTCCAGCCTTCATTGCAGCTGGCTGTGGTCATGTGACAGTTATAGTCAATGGGACATGAATAGAAATGTTATACATAACTCTCCTAAAGGGAAAAGGAATGTTCTTCCCTTTTCTTTCTTTCTATTGGCAGGCATGATGGCACCTTCTTGGACCATAAGACGGCGCATATTAAGAACACAAAGCAAGACAAAGACCTAGGCCATGTTGATTCTGGAGCTTCCAGACAATCCTGAATTTGTTTATATGGACTTTTCAAATAAACATAAATATATTTCTACCATTTTAAGCACCTGTTAGAGTTGACAAGTCTAAATTTTAACCAATATACTTAATATAAATGATTATTAAATTATCTACATGATTGTTTCCTTATATTGGCATAAACATACAAACAATATGAAAGAAGGTACAGTAACTGGTATGTTCTTTCACATTTAAAAAATTGTATGCCAAACACCATTAACTTTGATTAACAGGTCTAATTTTCCAACATATGAAAATAGTTTTCCTGGAAATTCTGGAAAAGTTAATGTGGGTGTATATGTGTTGATGACAGATGGGTGATAAATGTGAAATAGCCTGCTGAGAAAAAGGGTTAAAGAAGGAAACACCTTCCCACTTATATTTCATCTAAGATTACATAATAAGCTACATATATCTTCCTGTGTTAAACTTAAAACCCAAAACTATATCTTTATTCATCAATTGTCTCTTAGTACTGTTTTCTCAAAAAAAAAATATTAAATCCCAAGTTTCTTCCAGATATAAACACAACATAAAGAAACTATTACACAAACTCAACATGAAAATCCAGCAGCCAAAAAAAAAAGTTCTATATTAGAAAAATTTACTTATTCATGATTATGAAAAGTTAAGTACTGAAGTTACCTGAGACTAATGTAAAAATGAAGACTTCAAGGAAGGGAATGCTGTAGAGTTGAAAAAGAAATCATGGTTGAGTTTCTACCTTTCATAGACTTCAGAAACCCTTAGTACCACCTCAATTGCTTATGCCATCCAATTCCTACAAAAAAAAAACAAAAAACAAAAAACAAAAACATTACTTACGGAGAGAAAAAAATACTGTACAAATACAACATGGACAAGTGCACATGCCTAATGATGAGCACTCTTTGTAAATAGTAAACTATGTCTGAATAGACAGTGGAATGACTTGTTTTTAAATCTGAAAGTGGGAAAATGTAACAGTGATGAGAAGTAAGTGTGCAATAATCCTGGCCTTGTAAGTAATTTGCCTGGATCTGGGATGAACAACTTTAGAGACATGGGATATTGAAGAAAATTCAGAAAGTTACAGACCTAAACATTTACAAAAGAGAAAATAAATGATTAAAAAATCACTTCATAACACAGTATCTGCTTTGTGGAGGCTATGAAGTAAAGAGAGATGCAAATACAATCTTAGGCCTTACAAGCAACAAATAGAACTAGTCCTACACAGAGTGCACATGCGTTTACAACAGAAAAAAATTAAGAGTTGTAAAATCATGAAATACCTACAGAAATACAATCAGCAAGGTCATCTGAGAAGAAAAGCTGACAGAAGATGAGAATCATCATAGGAAGATTGCATACCATACCCCTCAAAAATAAGAATGAAGATGATAAGCTATACACAGGAAGAAAACTTCCTATCAGTGAGTATTTCTCAGCACAGACTAAATACACTAAAGAGTTTATGGAGTTTCCTACCTTAGAGGTCTTTAAAAACATCACATCCTATCTGTAAAGAATAGTTTGTATTTACTCCTCCACAAGAAGCTCTGAGACCAGACGGTGTATGATACATCCTATGATTTTAGATCTGTTTTTACAGTGGTGCAAAGGCAAGACGAACAGTCTTTCTCACCTAAAAAGTACCAGTAACAAGTCCATCTTTGTACTTCAGAAAAAGGGAAAGTGTTAGCCGCTCGGTCGTCTGACTGCGACCCCATGGACTCTAGCCTGCTAGGCTCCTTTGTCCATGGAATTCTCCAGGCAAGGATACTGGAGCGGGTTGCCATTTCCTCCTCCAGGGATCTTCTCAACCCAACGATCAAACCCAGGTCTCCTCGATTGTAGACAGATTCTTTACCGTCTGAGCCATCAGGGAAGCATACTTCAGAGAGTATAAAACTAATTCACTTTTTAAAATATTTCAACACTGTATCTATATTTTTAAAGTTTAAATTCTGACAGAGCTATTTACCTTTCAGTACCCTTTCATTTCAGAATTTTCTTGGATGTTCACTCATGCATGTCTATCTTAGCAGATAAACTTTTATCAAAATAAAAAAATTTCAGTAGGATTGTATTAGATATAAATAATACCAAAATGACAACAGTAACAATAACCTAGGCAGGCAGGGATGGGGGAGTCACAATCTGAAATTACTCCAATATGTTATCTAAAATGCCCAGTTTTCAACAAAAAATTATAAGATGAGGAAGGAAGAAAGGAAAGGAAAGGAGAGGAGGGAGGGAGAAAGGAAGGAAAGGAGGGAAGAAAAATGTGACCCACATTAATAAAAAATAGCAATTGCTACAAATGGTTTCTGAGTATCCCCAGATGTTGGTTTAAGCAAAGATTTCAAAATATCCATATAAACATGTTAAAAATTTTAACAGACCCCCATCTTTAATGTTTAATTATGAAAACAATCAACAAATAAAAAAATTTTCAGTAAGGGTATAGCATTTAGGTAAAAGAACCACATGGCAACTCTGAAGCCGAAAAGTACAGTAACTAAAACAAAAACTTCACTACACAATTCAAGACGGCAGAAGAAAATCTATGACCTTGAAGATACATCAGTAGAAAATATTCAATCTGAAGGACAGTGAAGAAAAAAAGGTTGTAGAAAATTGAAGAGAGCCTCAGCAACCAACTTACCAACATTTCTGGAGCTCCAAAGGAGAGGAGAGTAAGGGCAGGAAATAAGGTTTTTTTAATAAAACATCAATTAAAAACTTCCCAAATTAGATTTTTCAGCAGAAATCACATCTATAGGTCTTAGAAGTTCAATGAATCTCATGGAGAATAATTACAAAGACACACACCTAGACACATCATAGTCAAAACTGTTAAGAACAAACACAAGGAGAAAAATCATGCAAGCATAAAGAGAAAAATTACTCAGCATAGCAGAGAACCATCAACACGATTAACAGCTTTCTTTTTTTTTCCCCCTTTAACAATAATACTGTATTATAAAAGCACTTTACAACCCCATCCCATCTTTGAGTACAAGTTACTGGAGATGTGGGCTAATGATTATCTGAAAGCATTTCTCTCATCAGACCCATAATCCAAGTGCTTTCTGAATATTATAAGGTGATAGTAAGTGGGAAGTGGAGGAGGAAGAGGAAAGAGAGAGGAATAAGGTTCTCCCAGTTAAGGGCTTTGTTACAATGAGCGGATGAGGAAGTATGAAGATACTTTTGCTGTCTTTGCATCCTTATACTGTGTTAAGTAATGCCTGCAACATAAATTCAGCAGGCTTTTCCTGAGCTGTAACTCAGAAATTTACTAACACCTGACTTTCAATCAACAACAGAGGCCAGAAGACAGAGGAATCACATTCTGAAAGTGCTAAAAGAAAAAAACCTGTCAACCAAGAAGGCAACAAAACTACCCTTCAAAATAAAGGCATAATAAATGCTGTCTCAGATCAACAAAGACTGAATTTTTTGCAGACCTGCCATACAAGAAATACTAAAAGAAGTCCATCAGGTTGAAAGGAAATGACACCACACTTAAAATATACAGGAAGAAAAGAACACCAGAAATGATAAATATGTGGGTTAAGCTAGAAGACTATACATACATTTTTCTCATTTCTTCTCTTAACATCTTTAAAAGACATAAGTATATATAAAGCAATACTTTTAACACTGTATTGCCAGGTTTATAGCATACAGGGATATTATATACATATAGCAATAGTGACAAAATATAATTGACTTCTTTGGTGGCTCAGATGGTAAAACGTCTGCCTGCAATGCGGGAGACCCAGGTTCAATCCCTGCGTTGGGAAGATACCCTGAAGAAGGAAATGGCAACCCACTCTAGTACTCCTGCCTGGAAAATTCCATGGATGGAGGAGGCTGGTAGCCTACAGTCCATGGGGTTGCAAAGAGTTGGACATGACTGAGCGACTTCACTTCACTTCACTTCACTTCAGCAGCAAAACAGAGGAAGGAAAAAATGGAGCTATACTGAGCAAAGTTTCTATATTTTACTGATATTGACTTAGTGTCACTATTAAATAAGTTTATTTAATATTAAATTTAACATTAAATAAGTTAATGTTAATTTTAACATTAAATAATGTTAAATTTAACATTAAATAAGTGTATTTAATGTTAAAATGTATAATATAAACATTATAGCAACCACAAAGAAAATATCTTAAATTATATTTAGAATAAACACCAACAGAGTAACTAATAGGACATACTAAAAGACACTTAACTCAAAAGGCAGTAAGGAAGCACTGAGAAAACTCATGAGATATACATAAAGCAAATGGCAAATGTAAATCCAATGAAGTCCATAATTTAATGTGAATGTCTGAACAGCCCAATGGAAAGGTAGAGACTGTCAGACTGGACAAAAAAGCACAAAATTCGACCATGTGCTGCCAGCAAGAGACATACTTTAAATTCAAGACTGAAAGAAAAAAAGATGGGGAACAAGGATGGACACACACCCCCACACAACCCCTGACACACACACACCCTCGTACACACACCCCACTCCCACCCCCATGGAAAGAGTAACCAGAAGACAGGTGGAGTGGTTACATTAGAATTAGACAAAACAGACTTTAAGACAAATACTAAAGATGAAGAAAGATATCGCTTTCTAATGATAGCCAATAAATTAAGAAAGTATTGTAACAATTATAAACCCTAAAATAATGAAACAATAACATTATTAAAAAGAAAACAAAATTCAACAAATTATCACTGGAGATTTCAATACTGCACTGTAAATAATTTTGCTAAAGATACAGAAAACCTGAAAACAGAAAAACACACTCAATCGACTAGACCTAGCTGGCATGAAAACAGAACACTCTCAATCAACTAGACCTAGCTGGCATATATACAAAACTCCAACAAACAACATAAAAAATATTGTTTCCAAGCACACACTCTCCAGGACAGATCAAATGCTAGACCATTAAACAAGCCTTAAAAATGTAACAGGACTTAAGTCATACAAAGTATGTTTTCCAACCATAACAAAATTTAAGTAGATATCAACTAAATTAGAATTACGTAGTTATCAACTGGAAAATTTTCAAGTATTTGAAAATTAAACTTCACAATTCTGAATAGTACATATCTCAAAGAAGAAATTAAAAGAGATGTTAGAGAATACTTTTAACTGAATGAATAAAACAAACGTAACAAAATTAATGGGATGCAGCTTTATAAAGCAGTACTGAGAAGGAATGATATACTTTTATATATTTGAAAAAAAGTGGAAATCTCAAATCAGTGACATGAGCCTCCATTTCAATAAACCAGAAAAAGAGCAAACTAAACCCTAAAGCAAGCTGAAAAAAATATTCAAAATTTAGAGCAGAAATACATGAAATACAAAACAGAAAAATGAGAAAAACTTGGTTCTTTTAAAAAGACTCAAAAAATTTACAAACTTTTACAAAAACTGACCTACAGAAGAGAGAAAAAAAAAAACGGGATACACACACACACACACACACACTTATGGCTGATTCATGCTGTCATATGGCAGAAACCAACACAACATTGTAAAGCAATTATCCTCCAATTAAAAATAAATTTAAAAAAAAAAGAAAAAATACAAGCTACCAAAATTAGAAATGAAAGAAGGGATACTAACACTGACCTCACAAAAATTTAAAGTTTATAAGGGAAGGAATACTATAAACAAATAAATGCCAAGAAATTAAACAACTTTTATAAAACTTCTTAAAAGACACATATGACTGACACATTAACTAAAGAGGAAACAGAAAAATCTGAACAGACTTAGTATTTTAAAATCCTCCCCAAAAGAAATGGCTTCACTGATGAATTCCATCAAGTATTTACAGAGGAAATATCGATCCTTCATAAACTCCTTCATGAGACAAAGGAAGAGGGTACATCTTCCAACTCAATCGGTAAGGCTAGAGTTTGATATAAAGACATCAGATGAAAACTACACTCCAATGTCTCTCATCAACAGATACAATATGCTAACAAGGTATTAGCAGACTGATCTAGCAACAGATTAAAAAAAAAAAGGCCTCTACACCAAGACCAAGTAACATTTGTCCCAAAAAAGCAAAGCTAGTTTAACATCTGAAAATCAATTAATATAATACACCATGTTAAAAGAATAAAGAACAAAAGCTACATGGCTGTCTCAATAAACATAAAAGAAAGCTCTTGACAAATCATGACCAAAAAAATCTAAACAAACTAAGACTAGAAGAGAACTTCCTCAAACTGATAAAAGGTATCTAAAAAAACCTAACATTATGTTTAATGGTTAAACACTGAATGCTATCCTCCTAAAAACCAGAATGTACATTTTTACCACTTCTATTCAACACTGTACTAAAGGTTCTAACTAGTAAAACCAAGTAGGCAAAATCAACCAACCAATTAAGCAAAGATATCTAAATTAGAAAACAAGAAATAAACCTCTAGCGATGTGATTTCATATGTAGAAATTTTCTAAAAAATCCACAAAAAAAGTTACAAGGACTAATAATAATAAGCAGTTCAGCAAGGCCACAAGAGATTAGATCAATAAAGAAAAATCAATTATATTTCTATAGTGAAATGACAACTTTCTATCATATCTATCAAAAATTTGAATTAATCATATTTTCTTTCCTATCCCTCAGTAGTATAAACTTTTTTTTTTCAAGTTAGATTTGTCATAGGCATCTTATCTTTTTAGTTGTTATGGTGAACATATACCTCTTCTTCAATAGCCCTAATCCTATTCTTTCTAATAAAAAATCATTTATGTAAAATTGAGTTTATAAGCAGTTCCTTTACAGAATTCTCAGAACTATCAGCACAAAATACAAGCAGGCAGATGAACTGAACAGAAATGACTTCAGAAACAGACTCTGCCTTCCCCAAAAACATGGAAATTCAGTATATGATAAATGTGGCATTTCAAATATGTAGAAAAGAAACACATCATTCAATAACTGAAATGAGGACAAATGGTTAGCCATCTGGAAAACGGTAAAGCTGATCTCTCCATTTACTGCTTATACCAAAAATATTCAATATAAATCAGAAAGATTTTAAACAATTTAACCCATAAAAATAGACAACCCATACAATTTTTCAAGTTCACTGAATCTAAAACTACCAATCCTAAGAAACACAACTATTTTATGTTAATAAGAAAAAAACAATGCCAAACTATGACAAGACAGAAATTCATGTCTTTCAGAGATGTTACAATATGGAAGGAAAAACGAGTCCTACAATCAGTGGTAAAGACCTTCTAAACCTTACACAGGAAACCGCCTCCCCCACCCATGACCATGAATAAAAAGATCACTAACTCAATCACACAAAATTAAAATGTCTACAAGACAAAAGCAAAATCAAAAGATAAGCAAAAATTGAGTAAAAACAATCTTCTTAACACATGACCAAAAAGATCACTGAAAATATACATATGGCCAGTAACAATGGGGAAAAAATGCTGAAACTCATAATGAAATTTTGAAAATCAATACTAACAAAAACCTGACAAATTTTAAAAAGTTGGACACTAGCTAGTATCATGAAAGAGACAGATTCCCATTTTCCCAGACTACTGATGTAGGGACAACTTTTTTAGTTAGGCAATTCAACCACAAATTATTAAATGTACACACTTTTGACCCAACAATTTTTTCCTTAGGAATTTATACTGCAAATGTATTTTTAAATATGTGCAAAAATGTATCCAAGAATATTCATTATATTCCCATTTAATACTATAAAAAAATAAACCTAAATATTCATAAATAAGAGGCTAGTTAAAATAATTATGGTACACTGACATACTGGAATATTACATAGAATGAAATGAGAAGGAATTATATGCAAAGGTACAGAAATTAACAACAAAAAAGGCATTTGGCTAAACAGTATGTATGCTGTGATTTCATTTTTATAATGATTATGTAAATATATGTATACATATACATACGTATGGAAAATACATGGAACGATACATACACATACACAAATGTTAACAGTGAATGGGAATGAGGAGAGCCTTTTTAAATTTTTTTATAACAATCTCTACAGCTTAAGTGTCTATCCCTCTTATAATAAACCTAATTAAGAAGTAAAAGAAGCTTACTCCTTGGAAGGAAAGTTATGACCAACCTAGATAGCATATTCAAAAGCAGAGACATTACTTTGCCAACAAAGGTCCGTCTAGTCAAGGCTATGGTTTTTCCAGTGGTCATGTATGGATGTGAGAGTTGGACTGTGAAGAAGGCTGAGCGCTGAAGAATTGATGCTTTTGAACTGTGGTGTTGGAGAAGACTCTTGAGAGTTCCTTGGACTGCAAGGAGATCCAACCAGTCCATTCTAAAGGAGATCAGCCCTGGGTGTTCTTTGGAAGCAATGATGCTAAAGCTGAAACTCCAGTACTTTGGCCACCTCATGCAAAGAGCTGACTCATTGGAAAAGACTCTGATGCTGGGAGGGATAGGGGGCAGGAGGAGAAGGGGACAACAGAGGATGAGATGGCTAGATGGCATCACCGAATCGATGGATATGAGTTTGAGTGAACTCCGGGAGTTGGTGATGGACAGGGAGGCCTGGCATGCTGCAATTCATGGGGTCGCATTGGACACGTCTGAGCGACTGAACTGAACTGAACTGAACTGAAGAAGTAAACAATGTTAAATGAAATCTTAAAATATGACCATTAAATATTTTCAGATCTTCATTTTAAAAGAATACTCAAAACAAAATTTATGAGAATCTTAGAATTTTTTTAGGACATATTCATTTATTCAGACACAAATGCATAATTATAAAGGTTCCAATTTATTAAGTCACCATCAAGTCATTCACCTCATTCTACATATTAATCAGGACTCTTTTGGTTGCAAGTAACAGAACAGAAAGTAGTTTAACTTAAAACTACTGGTTGACACAAATGAGAAGGCTTCAAGCACAGGTGGATCTAGGGACTTATATCAGCACCTGGTTTTGCTATGTCTTGATGCTGTTCTTCTCTATATTGGTCCATTCTTGGGCAAATCTTCCCTGTAGTGGGAAGAGAAGCTTTTATCTTCACAGCTCCAAACCCAGGGGAAAAAAAAAAAGAAAAGAGTTATGTTTCTCATTCAACAGAATTGCCACTGGTTTAATCAATGAAATGTCCATTCCTAAGGCCAGAGGGAACATTTCATGCAAAGATGGGCTCGATAAAGGACAGAAATGGTATGGACCTAACAAAAGCAGAATATATTAAGAAGAGGTGGCAAGAATACACAGAAGAACTGTACAAAAAAGAGCTTCATGACCCAGATAATCACAATGGTGTGATCCCTCACCTAGAGCCAGACATCCTGGAATGTGAAGTCAAGTGAGCCTTAGAAAGCATCACTACAAACAAAGCTAGTGGAGGTGACGGAATTTGACTTGAGCTATTTCAAATCCTGAAAGATGATGCTGTGAAAGTACGGGACTCTATACACCAACAAATTTGGAAAACTTAGCAGAGACCACAGGACTGAAAAAGGTCAGTTTTCATTCCAATCCCAAAGAAAGGCAATGCCAAAGAATGCTCAAACTACCACACAATTGCACTCATCTCACACGTTAGTAAAGTAATGCCCAAAAGTCTCCAAGCCACGCTTCAGTAATACGTGAACTGTGAACTTCCAGATGTTCAAGCTGGTTTTAGAAAAGGCAGAGGAACCAGAGATCAAATGGCCAACATCCGCTGGATCATCAAAAAAGCAAGAGAGTTCCAGAAAAACATCTACTTCTGCTTTATTGACTATGCCAAAGCCTTTCACTGTGTGCATCATAATAAACTGTGGAAAATTCTGAAAGAGATGGGAATACCAGACCACCTGACCTGCCTCTTGAGAAACCTACATGCAGGTCAGGAAGCAACAGTTAGAACTGGACATGGAACAACAGACTGGTTCCAAATAGGAAAAGGAGTACATCAAGGCTGTATATTGTCACCCTGCTTATTTAACTTATACACAGAGTACATCATGAGAAACGCTGGACTGGAGAAAGCACAAGCTGGAATCAAGACTGCCAGGAGAAATATCAATAACCTCAGATATGCAGACGACACCACCCTTATGGCAGAAAGTGAAGAGGAGCTAAAGAGCCTCTTGATGAAAATGAAAGAGGAGAGCGAAAAGGTTGGCTCAAAGCTCAACATTCAGAAAACTAAGATCATGGCGTTGGGTCCCATCACTTCATGGGAAACAGATGGGCAAACAGTGGAAACAGTGTCAGACTTTATTTTGGGGGGCTCCAAAATCACTGCAGATGGTGACTGCAGACATGAAATTAAAAGACGCTTATTCCTTGGAAGGAAAGTTATGATCAACCTAGATAGCATACTGAAAAGCAGAGACATTACTTTGCCAACAAAGGTCCATCTAGTCAAGGCTATGGTTTTTCCAGTTGTCATGTATGGATTTGAGAACTGGACTGTGAAGAAAGCTGAGCGCCGAAGAATTGATGCTTTTGAACTGTGGTGTTGGAGAAGACTCTTGAGAGTCCCTTGGACTGCAAGGAGATCCATCCAGTCCATCCTAAAAGAGATCAGTCTTGGGTGTTCATTGGACGGACTGATGCTAAAGCTGAAACTCCAATACTTTGGCCACCTCATGCAAAGAATTGACTCATTGGAAAAGACTCTGATGCTGGGAGGGACTGGGGGCAGGAGGAGAAAGGACGACAGAGGATGAGACGGCTGGACGGCATCACCGACTTGATGGACATGAGTTTGCGTGAACTCCGGGAGTTGGTGATGGACAGGGAGGCCTGGCGTGCTGTGATTCATAGGGTCGCAAAGAGTTGGACACGACTGAGCGACTGAACTGAACTGAAGAGGAATGTTCACTGTGATCTACCAGGCATATAGCGTGGATACACACGGATTAAGAACAGGCTCCTTGCTGAAACAAAAATATCCAAGACCAGGTGGCTTAAACAGGCATTTACTTCTCACAGTTCCACAAGCTGGAAATCCAAGATCAAGAGCTGGATTTGAGCTAGTGTCTGGTGAAGATGAGAATCTTAGAACTGTTATGATCATTAATAATGACATGAGAACATGTGCCACATGTAATTACCCTGAAAACTCTTCATGTTTAATTTTCTTTCACTTTGAAAGATAAAAGCACAGGTCTAATACATGTACCAACATAGCCCAACAAGACAGGAGAGGATTTGGGGTCTTCCTAAAATAAGGGACCTTGGGCCTAAAAAAGAGAAATGCAAATAATCTTCTTAAGTGAGAAAAGATAATGGTTTTCATCAAAGAGAACTAATAACATCAATTATTTCCTGTGTACAGATGTTCACATCATGGTATCTCTATGTAATATTCATGCTGTGCTGTGTGCTTAGTAGCTCAGCCGTGTCTGACTCTTTGTGACCCCATGGACTATAGACTGCCAGGCTCTCTGTCCACAGGGCAGGAATACTGGAGTGGGTTGCCATGCCCTCCTCCAGGGAATCTTCCTGACCCAGGAATCGAACCCAGGTCTCCCACATTGCAGGCCGATTCTTTACCAGCTGAGCCACCAGGGAAGCCCAAGAATACTGGAGCAGGTAGCCTATCCCTTCTCCAAGGGATCTTCCCCACCCAGGAATCGAACCAGGGTCTCCTGAATTGCAGGAATATTTAAGTGTAAAAGAAAAGGGATTATCCAGGAAGAGCAGAGTACTATCCAACAGCTGTGACAGGTATGTTCATGTTCAAGTATATAGGCATCAATCACAGGTAAGAGTGAAGAAACAGTGCTAGATTACCTCTACAAAGTAGGTCAGGAAAATGCCCATCCCGCCAGATCACGTGGTTGAATTTCCAAGCTGTTGGTTCCTCCCTCTAGCCTATAAAAGTACAAAAATACAGGTTATTCCCCTCAAAAAAATCATGATTAGATACATTCTTAAAGCCAGATAAAACAGTTAAACAGTTTATATCAAAATGTGCTAAATCAGACAAAATTCTTTCCATGGATTAAATAATGTTAGTTCACTTAGAACAGTGCAACTGTAATGACCCATCAGTGCTAAATGAAGAAATGACCCAGGCACTAATCGGACTTTTTCAAATTTAGCTTTTAGCTAAGGATTAGGATTTCTTTAAAATCAGGGCAACAGACTAGAATTACCATCAACAACTTAAAATAGGAGGACACAAAATGTACTTCACTAAAATCATATGTTGATGTTCTCAACTACTCAAACAGTTCTATTCCTGATGAAATCTCACAGTAACATTTCCCTCATCTCAAAAGTTTAATTATATTAAAAACATTTGTTTTTGAAACTACGAAAATGTTAAGTATTTAAAATTTTTGAGACAAAGGTGTTTAATAATGTTAAAATCGTCCACAGATTTTTTTTAATGTCATACTATAATCAATCTTTTAGCAACTAACATAGAAAATTAACCCTCTATGTTGGTACTGCATTGATATTGGACATATATAATTTTCTTCCTGCAATTGGGATATGCTTTCCCGGTATATGAAATGGAGGTAATGAGGACTGAAACCTGAAATTTTATTAGATACAAATAATAGGCCAAATATAACCTTTATTCAGAAATAATTAAGCATTTTATATAATAACCCAAACATATTTTTAGGGCTTAATAAATATCTTGCAAATCAATAAAATTATAATTATAAAAGCCGAACAATTAAACTATAAATCTTCAGAAAACAACCAAATATATTAATCCAAAGTTATGTTTAACACAATTTCATCAAGGGATTACCACAGCCTTTCTGATCATTCTGCATTTTCCAGTCCTTAGCCAGTCAGTAGCTTTGTTGCTAAACTAGTCATCATAAACAACAACAAAAAACCTATTTAAAATAATTTATTTCTACTAACCTCTTAATTGCCTGCCTCAAAGTTTTGTTCCCAAGCATTTAAAAGAGCATATATGCCACTCCTCTCAATTACCTACGAAAGGGAAAGTGAAGTTGCTCAGTCGAGTCCTACTCTTCAGGACCCCATGGACTATAGCCTACCAGGCTCCTCCCTCCATGGGATTCTCCAGGCAATCACCTATAACTATTTTTAAATATGTATTTTCTATAGCTTTAGCACCAAAAGGATAAAAGCCATAGAACTATATTATTGTAGTAGACAGTACCAAAAATATGTAAAGTAAAACAAAACTGTATCTGCACTACATTCCTATGCATCACTGTACATTCTTTACTAAATTCAACTTTTAGAATTTCTAACAGTTCACAGGAATAAAGGTGAACAGAAAAGCCATGGCAAACTCTATCTATATACAGTAAATAAAAAATCTTCAAATTATAAACTTTGGTATTACATTACAAGTCTTTTAAAGTTGATAGGATATATCAAGTCAACAACCAAGATGTTATTACTTTGAAATACTAATATTCTGTTGAAAACATTTTCACAAAAAACCTACTTACTTTCCTGCATCACTTTTTATTGAAAGCCCTAAATTAAAGCTGTCACACATCAAAACTGTAACTAGATACGTTAAAAGAGAAAGAAACAAAAATAGTGAAGCAAGAAGGAAAGGGAAACATGTTTCACTCCCAAATACACACATCCCCCAGATGCACTGAATAATATAACCTCAAAGTCTAAATCTACACACAGAAACTTTGTAATGTCTTTCCTATCACAACCTTTCCTACCATGGAAATGCACAATTTCCCCTAACTCACAGACCACACAGTCTCTGTCTCTAGAAACCTGAATTATTTAGCATCATCTACCAATTTCACTTCTCCTTCTAAGTGTTTCTATCCCTCTTTCTCCTCTGCCACTCCTCTCTACAAAGAATTGGGAAAAGCATCTACCAGGCTGGAAACCCCTGTAAATACAAAAAGAAACGTATAAAGTTACTTGGACAACCACCTAATGATCAGGTAAAGTGAAAGTCACTCAGTCCTGTCCAACTCTTTGCAATCCCAAGGACTATACAGTCCATGGAATTTCCAGGCCAGAATACTGGAATGGGTAGCCGTTCCCTTCTCCAGGGGATTTTCCCAAATCAGGGATCAAACACGGGTCTCCTACATTGCAGGTGGATTCTTTACCAGCTGAGCCACAAGGGAAGCCCAGTGATCTGGTAAGATCTTCCTCGTTCCCTGCCCCACTTCCCCTACTTAAAGAGTGAGTGAATATTCCTGCTTAGCACCTCTTCTGATTTAAGACTCTGCTGGCTAATTATTCTGTGATTATAATCACTTGCACAGGTATAATCAAATTAAGACAAAACACATATTAAGAAATAAATGAAATTTCTTGCAAGGACCATTAGCTACTACCCTTCCACAGTATTTCAATGTATTTACCAGCAGGTCATTAATTGGGACATTTCTGTCATTAACTGAATCAACATTTTGGATCACCTGATATGTATATGCAATACTACCTAAGATTTCTAAGACACGCATTAAAATACCGTGGTCTCTTCCCAAAGGAGTTCCTAATCTAGCCTGGAGAGTAAATAAACATACAACAGATAATGTTAGTGATGATAATGCAAAGTGTTAAGTGCTATAACTGAAGTCTAAGCAATGTATCACAGGAAAATCAAAGCAGGGATCAATTAATTCTCCCTTCGTTACTTTTCCAAAAGAGAAGAAGTGATCTTTTAGTGTTGGTTCCACATTTAAGAATACAATGAATAGTATATGCTTTGGACTTTGGTCAATAATGTTGCTACATCTCTGCAGATATTAACTCAATAAAAAAAAAAAAAAACCTATGATGTGGGTGCTAATATTATTTCCATTTTAAAGAAGAAAAAACTGACTAAAGGTTACAAGTAACTCACCAAAGCTTACAAAATTAGTAAGTGGCAGAACCAAAGCCTTCATAATGGTCTGTGGCTCAGGCGTAAAGAATTTCCCTGCAAAGCAGAACACTCCGGTTTGATCCCTGGATCCAGAAGATCCCCTGGAGAAGGAAACAGTATTCTTGCTTTGGAAATCCCATGGACAGGGAAGCCTGGTGGGCTACAGTCCATAGGTCACAAACAGTTGTACACAACTGAGCAACTAAACCACCACCACAATCAGGCCCTCCAAAATCCCCTCCCATTTCTCATCACTACCACCACCAAACCGTGATGGCTTTAAGAATCTGAGAGGAAAAATGCTTCAAGTCCTTTAGCATTTTTAATTAAATCACATTTGAAAGTATTCAGTCAAATTCTACTTTTACATTAGTTCTTATTTTTATGATTTAATGATACTTTGTGAACAGTGTTTAAAAAAAAAAAGTAAAGGAAAAAAACTTTGTTTCAGGCAAGAGATTTCTATGAATACGCTTAGAATTTTGACTCAATAACAAAGTAGACATATGTGTTCTTTTAATTTACACTACCTGCTTTGAAAAATTCATTTATTAGAACTCAGAGTGTACTTTTCATGACCAAATCTATCCTGAAGAGGAAAGGAAACCCCCCAAATTCAAACCTACTATTCCAAACACTACCCTAACCAAGTCTTTCTAGAATGATTTTCTATTTCTACTTTCACCAAGAATTAAGCCAAAATCTTAAAAATTTCACAATCAATGTAGTCAATCCACATGGTTAAGAAAAAAAATCCTACACACAAAATTACCTGGGAAGGGACTACTGTTTGTCTCCATTCTACAAATGATGAAACTGAATCAATTTATATTCCCACCAACAGTGCAAGAGGGTTCCCTTTTCTCCATATCCTCTCCAGCATGTATTGTTTGTGTATTTTTGATGACGGTCATTCTGACTGGTGTGAAGTGGTACCTCACTGTAGTTTTGATTTGCATTTCTCTAATAATTAGTGATGTTGAGCATCTTTTCATGTGTTTACTGGCCATCTGTAAGTCTTCTTTGGAGAAGTGTGTGTTTAGGTTTTCTGCCCATGTTTTGATTGGGCTCTCTGTTTCTCCAATATTGAGCTGTATGAGCTGCTTATATACTTTGGAAATAAATCTTTTGTCAGTTGTTTCACTGGCGAAATGTAAACTGATATAGTCACTATGGAGAATAGTATGGCGATTACTTTATAACTCCAGAATAAAACTACCATATAACTCAGTTACCCCACTACTGGGCATACAACCTGAGAAGACCACAACTGAAAAAGACACATGTAGCCCAATGTTCATAGCCACCCTATTTACAATAGCTAGGATATGGAAGCCACCTAGACGCCCATCAACAGATGCATGGATAAAGAAGATGTGGTACAAATATACAATGGAATAGTACTCAGTCATAAAAAAGAGAGAATCTGAGTCAATTCTAGTGAGGTGAGTGAGTGAGTGAAGTCGCTCAGTCGTGTCCGACTCTTTGAGACCCCATGGGCTACAGCCTACCAGCCTCCTCCGTCCATGGGGTTTTCCAGGCAAGAGTACTGGAGTGGGTTGCCATTGCCTTCTCCACTAGTGAGGTGGATGAACCTAAAAACTCTTATACAAAGTGAAGTAAGTTGGAAACAGAAAAACAAATACCATATATTAACAAATAAATATGTAATCTAGAAAACAGTATTAATGAATCTATTTGCAGGGAAGGAATGGAAACACAGATTTGGAGAACAGACTTGTGGACACAGCAGGGGAAGAAAAGAGAGGGACAAATGGAGAAAGCAGAATTAACACATACATACTACCACGTGAAAAACGGATAGCTGGCAAGGAGTTGCTATATAACACAGGAAGCCCAGCTTGGCACTCTGTGATGACTCTGAGGGATGGAATGGGGAGAGGGGAAGAGAGCAGGCTCAAAAGGGAGCTAAGATATGTATAAGGATGGCTGATTGGCAGTGTACAGCAGAAACCAACACAATATTGAAAAGAAATTGTCCTCCAATTAAAAATATAAATTAAAAAAAAAAAGATCATGAAACTGAGGTTGTGTGCCCATGGTTACACAGCACTTAACCATCATGGCAAAGAATTCAACCAGACTTCCTGCATCCAAATAAATGTTTACTTTAACACAGCACAATAGGAGAGGTCATTTCCAATTAAAATATATTTAATGTTACTATTAACAATATTCTGGGAGTCAAAAAAAAACATCTTTGAAGGATAAGATCACTGTAAATAAAATTTGAAATTAAAATGCTATCTACAGTAATGATCATTGTTGTTGATGTTCTGTCGCTAAGTCATGTCCAATTCTTTGCAACCCCATGGACTGCATCACACCAGGATTCCGTCTTTCACTATCTCCAGAGTTTGCACAAACTCCTGTTCATTGCATCAATGATGACATCAAATCATCATCAGGATATTTTCCAATAAATCAGCTTTTTGCATCAGGTGGCCAATGCACTGGAGCTTCAGCATCATTCCTTCCAATGAATATTCAAGGTTGATTTCCTTAAGGATTGAGTGGTTTGATCTCCTTATTATCCAAGGGACTCAGCACAAGTCTTCTCCAGCATTCCAATTCAAAAGCATCAATTCTTCAGCACTCAACCACTTTTTATGGTCCAACTCTCACATCCATACACAACGACTGGAAAAACCATAGCTTTGACTATACAGATCTTTGTTGGCAAAGAGATGGCTCTGCTTTTAATTCACTGTCTACATTTGTCACAGCTTTCCTTTCAAGGAGGAAGCATCTTCTAATTTCATGGCTGCAATCACCGTTAGCAGTGATTTTGCAGCCCAAGAAAATAAAATCTGTCACTATTTCCACTTTTTCCCCCTTCTATTTGCTATGAAGTGATGGGACCGGATGCTATAATCTTCATTTTTTGAATGCTGAGTTTTAATCCAGCTTTTTCACTCTCTTCTTTCACACTCTTCAAGAAGCGCTTTAGCTCCTCTTCACTTTCTGTGGTTGTTGATTCTCCTGGCAATCTTGATTCTAGTTTGAGATTCAGCCAGCCCGGCATTTTGCATGATGTACTCTGCATGTAAGTTACATAAGGAGGGTGACAATACACAGCCTTGATGAACTCCTTTCTCAACTATGAACTAGTCCATTTTCCCACGTCCAGTTCTAACCATTGCTTCTTGTCCTGCATACAGGTTTCCCAGGAGACAGGTAAGGTGGTCTTATATTTCAATATCTTTAAGAATTTTCCAGGTCTGTTGTGATCCACAAAACCAAAGGCTTTAGCATAGTCAATGAAGCAAAGTAGATGTTTTTCTCAAATTCCCTTGCCTTTTCTATGATGCAACAGATGTTGCCAATTTGATCTCTGGTTCCTCTGCCTTTTCTAAATCTAGCTTGTACATTTGGAAGTTCTCAGTTCACATAATGTTAAAATCTAGCTTGAAGGATTTTCAGCATTACTAGCGGAATAACACTGCTAGCATGTTAAAAGAACTCAATTGTACACTAGTTTGAACATTCTTTAGCACTGTCCTTCTTTGGGATTGGAATGAAAACTGACCTTTTCCTGAATCCACTGCCAAGTTTTCAAATTGGATGACATACTGAGTACAGCACATTAACAGCATTATCTTTTAGGATTTAAAAATAGTTTAGCTGGAATTCCATCACCTCCACTAGCTTTGTTTGCAGTAATCCTTCCTAAGGCCCACTTGACTTCACACTCCAGGATGTTTGGGTCTAGGTCAGTGACCACACCATCGTGGTTTTCCGGGTCACTAAGACCTTTTTTGTATAGTTCCTTTGTGTATTCTTGCCACCTCTTCTTAATCTCTTCTGCTTCAATAATGGTTACCATGTAAAGAAACAAAAAATTAAGTTCACCTGATTTTTATAAAAATTATTCTACTCTAATAATTTAGGATAACAAGGAAGAGATTACAGAAATACCCATTTGAAAATAAGTTCAGCTATTTGAAGTGTCAATTCTTTATTAATGAAAATGTTAAAATACTATTAAAAAACAAAAACAAGTGGGAACTAGAATTATTACTTCAAATATGAAATTTAATTAAATATTTTCATTTAGAAACATAAATGGTCCATTAAAAGGCAGTTCACCTGTTGATAATTTTATCTTATTCAATACCAGAATCAGTCATTTTTATCTCCTCTGTCTAGAACATACGTCCAGATTTCCATAAGACACTAAACACAATGTAGAGGTGTGCTCACACATAAAAGAAATGGTTTCTAATCTGATTAGAAATCTAAGCTTTGCCATTAAAGTCAATCTGAGAATACCTCAACAAGTGGCTGCAATGGAGCCCTATTATTTCTCTACAACTACAGTAACAACACAATTCACAAAATATGTTCAGCTCAGTTCAGTTCAGTTCAGTCACTCAGTCGTGTCTGACTCTTAGGGACCCCATGAACTGCAGAACGCCAGGCCTCCCTGTCCATCACCAACTCCCGGAGTTTACCCAAACTTATGTCCATTGAGTCGGTGATGCCATCCAACCATCTCATCCTCTGTTGTCCCCTTCTCCTCCTGCCTTCAATCTTTCCCAGCATCAGGGTCTTTTCCAATGAGTCAGCTCTCCGCATCAGGTGCCAAAGTACTGGAGTTTCAGCCTCAACATCAGTCCTTCCAATGAACACCCAGGATTGATCTCCTTTAGGATAGACTGGTTGGATCTCCTTACAGTCCAAGGGACTCTCAAGAGTCTTCTCCAACACCACAGTTCAAAAGCATCAATTCTTCAGCACTCAGCTTTCTTCACAGTCCAATTCTCACATCCATACATGACCACTGGAAAAACGATAGCCTTGACTAGACAGACCTTTGTTGGCAAAGTAATGTCTCTGCTTTTTATTTTTTTTTATTTTTTATGTTCACAAATAACATTTTATTTTATTTTATTTTATTTTTAATTTTTTTTTTTAAATTTTAAAATCTTTAATTCTTACATGTGTTCCCAAACATGAACCCCCCTCCCCTCTCTCCCCATAACATCTCAGTGGGTCATCCCCATGCACCAACCCCAAGCAAGCTGTATCCTGCGTCAGACATGGACTGGCGATTCAATTCTTACATGATAGTATACATGATAAAATGCCATTCTCCAAAATCATCCCACCCTCTCCCTCTCCCTCTGAGTCCAAAAGTCCGTTATACACAGCTGTGTCTTTTTTCCTGTCTTGCATACAGGGTTGTCATTGCCATCTTTCTAAATTCCATATATATGTGTTAGTATACTGTATTGGTGTTTTTCTTTCTGGCTTACTTCACTCTGTATAATCGGCTCCAGTTTCATCCATCTCATCAGAACTGATTCAAATGAATTCTTTTTAATGGCTGAGTAATACTCCATTGTGTATATGTACCACAGCTTTCTTATCCATTCATCTGCTGATGGACATCTAGGTTGTTTCCATGTCCTGGCTATTATAAACAGTGCTGCGATGAACATTGGGGTACATGTGTCTCTTTCAATTCTGGTTTCCTCGGTGTGTATGCCCAGCAGTGGGATTGCTGGGTCATAAAGCAGTTCTATTTGCAGTTTTTTAAGGAATCTCCACACTGTTCTCCATAGTGGCTGTACTAGTTTGCATTCCTACCAACAGTGTAGGAGGGTTCCCTTTTCTCCACACCCTCTCCAGCATTTATTGCTTGCAGATTTTTGGATCGCAACCATTCTGACTGGTGTGAAGTGGTACCTCATTGTGGTTTTGATTTGCATTTCTCTGATAATGAGTGATGTTGAGCATCTTTTCATGTGTTTGTTAGCCATCTGTACGTCTTCTTTGGAGAAATGTCTATTTAGTTCTTTGGCCCATTTTTTGATTGGGTCGTTTATTTTTCTGGAATTGAGCTGCATAAGTTGCTTGTATATTTTTGAGATTAGTTGTTTGTCAGTTGCTTCATTTGCTATTATTTTCTCCCATTCAGAAGGCTGTCTTTTCACCTTGCTTATAGTTTCCTTTGTTGTGCAGAAGCTTTTAATTTTAATTAGATCCCATTTGTTTATTTTTGCTTTTATTTCCAGAATTCTGGGAGGTGGATCATAGAGGATCCTGCTTGTCTCTGCTTTTTAATATGCTGTCTAGGTTGGTCATAACTTTCCTTCCAAGGAGTAAGCATCTTTTAATTTCATGGCTGCAATCACCATCTGCAGTGATTTTGGATCCCCAAAAAATAAAAGTCAGCCACTGTTTCCATATGCTAGTGAGATTTTTTTTAAAAAAACAGTAATAGTTGGGAACTCCCTGGCAGTCCGATAGTTAAGACTCCATGCTTCTACTGCAGGTACCATGGGTTCAATATATGGTAGGGAACAAAGATTCCACATGCTGAGCAGGGTGGTCAAATGAATAAACAGCAGTAGTTGATTTAACAAGTTATTCATCCTTTAGAAACACTGGCTTCTTCTACTAACATAGAATGGACTTTTTCTTATTTTGGGCCAATTTGTTCTCAATTAGAAAATCATGGAATGTAAAAAGCAGGACCCTTTATCTTCTCTTTCCTTTTCAACTAATGAATTAGAAACAGATTAACCTGTTTGCATAATACAACATTTTCAGTATTATTTTTAAAAATGTTTACTAATATTAAAAAACTAGTATGTATTACTGATGCTTTCGATCGGTGGTGCTGGAGAAGACTCCTGAGAGTCCCTTGGACAGCAAGGAGATCAAACCAGTCAATCCTAAAGGAAATCAACTCTGAATATTGGAAGGACTGTTGCTCAAACTGAAGATCCAATACTGTGGCCACCTGATGCGAAGAGCTGACTCACTGGAAAAGATCCTGATGCTGGGAAAGATTGAGGGCAGGAGAAGGGGAATGACAGAAGATGAGATGGTTGGATGGCATCACTAACTCAATGGACAAGAGTTTGAGCAAACTCAGGGAGACAGTGAAGTACAGGGAAACCTGGCATGAAGCAGTTCATGGGGTCACAAAGAGTCGGACACTACTTAGTGACTGAACAACAATCTAGTACTGAAATTATTAAATACTTGAAATACAAATAATCTTTTAAATAAACACATCTTTACCAGAATTCACAGTTTTAATTAACTATATTACAAAATTTGTTTATGTGATACATGCCTAGTATAATAGCAAGCATATATTCTGGCACCCTTTGAACTGATTATTACTGATGTTCCAAAAGTTTCCTTAGGGTCCAATACTATGGTTT